>NC_140442.1:6941601-8141601 GCF_963576455.1 Neolamprologus multifasciatus | reverse complement strand
AAGAGAACTAGAGCAGGGCAACTGCATAACTGCCCCCTCCATTAAAGGCTTACAATCAACCAGCTGAGCTGGAAACCATGTGTTTATGAGGGGCTGTGGTTCCAGATCCTTGCAGAAGTGTGTATTATGTTTTTAGTTTTTCTGTGTTTGGCTGACCAGTTGGAGAGGCTGGAGCAGTTGTTTAGCCAGGGGAATGAGGCAGAAGGGGGGTAGTTTTAAAATGGGTGCATCCCTGGGGAAAGTAGATGTGGAAAGATGGTGGTCTGTGCACAAAGGTTCAAATCTCCTCTATGGAATCAGCTGGGACCAGCCCTTTCTTCTTTCCACTGCTCAGCTTTAGAAACACCTCACCCTCTTCTCGTTTCCCCACACAAATCTAAAAGCAGGAGACAGAAAACAAGATGCTTTGTTTTCTAAGAGGAAACTAGAATAAAAGATTATTTTTACCAATATAAACACTGTTTTTAAAAGAACGAATAACAGACCTTAAAAAAATCTGAAAGTTATTGTGTAAACTGCCTACAGGTTTTTTACTTGTGACTAAGCACTATGAATTTTCTCTTTGTGTGTATATGAATAAAAATCAGTGGATGAAAACTGATTGAATGTGACCCTGAAGGTCAAAAAACAATGTGGGTTTTCTTTCTAAAGGTCTATACAATCTGGAAATGATGAGCCTTATTCATAGCAAAGACAAACAGACATAGATAATGCTGGTGCCAATCCTTTGATCGCTCTCTAACCAGGATGCACCCTACTTCTCACACAGCGTGTACTGGATTTGGCTTCAGTCCCCTGAAACCCTTCACAGGACAGATTTCATGAATTGAGAATTGGAATCCTATTATCAGTGTATGCTGGGTTGCCATTATAGCCTTTTAATGGTTACAATGAAAAAACAGTGAAGCTATCAACAAAAATAAATTAAGTCTCAAACCAGTATTCCAACATTAGTATACCTGGGATTCCCTCACAGCCATGTGTCCTCTCTCTCGGCCGGGATTACCCTGAATAACCCGCCACACTCTCTCTCCGGGTCGGACCCTTTGCACAAAGTTGGAAGGGAAAAAACCAACTTTGTCCCCACATTTACCCTGAGGAATGAACCAAAACAGTTCAGTCAGCATTTAAACTGTATCTGGATGCCAAGATAGCTGTCACAGATTCTTTAGATCTAGTTAATGAGATTGCGCGATGATAGCCTGATCTGCGCTTACTGGCCCACCAGACTGCACAAATTGTTAGCTGACAATCCAACTTGATTCTTTTTCTGATGGAAAATCTGGAGTTTTTCTGCTCCACTGTTGTCAAGTTCAATCTTAAAAGATTAAAAGATTGTTGGATATCTCTATATCAGGGGTCTCGAACTCCAGGCCTCAAGAGCCGGTGTCCTGCAGGTTTTAGATGTGTCCTTGATCCAACACAGCTAATTTAAATGGCTAAATTAGCTCCTCAACATGTCTTGAAGTTCTCCAGAGGCTGGTAATGAACTAATCATTTGATTCAGGTGTGGTGACCCAGGGTGAGATCTAAAACCTGCAGGACACCGGTTCTCGAGGACTAACGTTCCCTACCCCTGCTCTACATAATAAACTGCCTGGCCAAAAAACCCCAAAGTCTAATGCTAATATGTCATTGAACCGCATTTAGCTTTAGCTTTGATCAGAATTAGAATCACTTTGTAAAAAACAAGGAATCTGTGATAGTGTCGTGCAAAAAAAACAAAAACAAACAGTAATGCAGATATAGAATGTATGATATTTACAGTACATATAATTATACGTCTCTATATAAACAAACAATACACAGACTTCCCACAGATATAGAGATGACAGTGCGTATTCGCTCTGGCATCATTTTAATAAAGCCATGCAGTGTCACAATATCTATTTCCATCCAGAACCGTGTATTGATGATGGGAGAGTTGGATTTCTGTTTAAAGTATTCTCCAGAACATCCCAAAGATGCTCCATGGGGTTAAAGTCTGGTCTCTTTGGTGACCAGTCCATGTGTGAAAATCCATGTGTTTTCACAGTTGGAATCCCATGAATCCTGGCATTATAATCTTGGAATAGGCCCATGTAGTTCATCACATGGAAAAATCCATTGAAATACCTGCTCGTTCAGTATATTCAGGGAGTCAGCTGACCTACTGGACACTTAAAACTGCTGTACCTAGACCCGACCAACTGAAGCAACCCTAGCTATTAATGCTGACCTAACAGGCTTGTCTGGTAGACACTATACATGATGGATGCATCACTACATCCACCTCTCTTATTACCTTGATGCACCCATCAGTCTGGAACAGGGTAAACCTGAAGTCAGACCACATGACCCTTTTCCATTGCTGAACCCAATCTTTTTATTCTCTAGCAAATTGAAGCCTTTTTTTTCCTGATTAGCTCTGGTAAGCGGTTTTCCTAGGGCTGCTATTTAGTGCCAATCCCTTGAATTCTCTTCGTATTATGCATGTGGAATTGCAATTACTTTTGCTATTAAATATAGCCGTGAGATGTACTGTTGATCTTTATTTGAGTTCACCAAACGTCTAAGTGACCCCTGACCACGATCGTCCAAGGTTTTTTTCCAACCACGTCTCTTCCTTGGATGATAGTTGGTTTTAATAATGCATTGGACAGTTCTCAGCCCACTTTTAGCAGTTTCAGCAATATCCTTAGTTGTTTTTCTTGTCTTCTTGAAACAAAGTAACATCTTTTCCATGACTGCAGGAAACATCCTCCAAAATGGTTGTTTAAGAAATGAGAAGCTACTCACGGCATTGGTCCAAGTAAAAAACAAAACAAAAAACTGTTGCCAGAAACGCATTATTCACTGCAGTAACTATCCAGTAGAAGGCAGACAGTATATTGTTAAAGCCTTTTTAAAGTAAAGTCTCCCAAAATGAGTAATTTGGCACCAAATATTCATTCATACTAGTTTTAAACAGTTTTAAGACTGACTGATAAGAACTGAACACTTTTTTATCTACCGCTTCCATCGCATAACAGCAAAGCCCAAATGAACTTTTAGTTATTTAGTAGTATAATTGAGCAGGCACCTTTATTGTTATACCATCATAAACAGAAATGAGAGAAACAATACTTACTAAATTAAAAATTCTGCCTCATGTAGTGGCAAATGACCCCATTTTTGCTGTTTGTATAAAAAGGATGAAACGTTTGTTTTCCACGTGCGCACACATAAAAAACAGATTTCGTCCTTTTCTTGCCAGTGATAACTGGGTATACCTCATTATGCAGCAATGTTTCACAGTTTAACACCCTCTGCCTCAGGTGTTGATGTGTTTATTGAAGTGATTCACAAACTATACATTAGTAATGAACAGATGATTCACAGATTATACATAATTTAAAGGTTTCTTGGAATGAATATGTTGATGTCCTGCTCCGCTCTGGGTTGCGTAAGTTCAAGCGAAAACTATGCTCACAGAGTGTACGCTAAATCTGCACTCTGGATGCGTTTTCCTTCTTCGTGAACTGAAACACACGGGCGCGCACACAAATGCACATTTATTTCCATTGGGAGTTAGTGAAGCTCATTACAGACTCAATAAGGGCCTCTACGCGGCTGCAACAGTAGCCAAGTTCATTATGTTAAACTCTTTTGGTAATTTTCAGAGGAAATTATGTTCTATTTTTGTCTGTGGCTCCTTACATGTTTGCGACAGGCAAAAATGGAGCAGGTGTTTTGCATTAAAAGCTTGGTTTAAAGACCTTATTTAACACATGCGCAGTATGAATGCACATACACACACATAAACACACACACACTTCTGAGAACTTGGGGAAAATAAAACACAGCACACACCAACATCACCAGGTATGCACCAACTAGCACACACAGATGTTTGCAAATGATTTATTACCCACCTTCCACCACTCCTCATTAGAGTCGTCAGTGACCTGCACCCGATCACCAGGTCTAAAAGAGATAAGACAAGAGAGAAGATGGGAAAAAAGGGCATGAGAAGGGAGGTAATTGGGGTGGAGAGGAAAAAGAGACAGGGAGACAATAGAGGGAAACATGATGGGAAAGGCAACGGAGTAGAGGGGAAGAAAGGAGAGCTGATTGCAAGCACTAAATATTACAGTTATCTAACTGCCACAGAAAGCTGTAGTGTACCCGTGGTAGCAACATTGTGGAGGTTAAAATGTGGGTGAGTCTTTGTGTCTCGCTGTAGAGGTGACAGAACAGCTGAAAACAAAGTCATGAGGTCTACATGAAATATAACTCCATAGTGTCTGCTGCAGCAATGAAGGCTAGGCCTGATCTGCAGCCAGCCTGGCCTGCATACTAATGATGCTACCAATTTTTGATGAGACTTCTCTACACGTACACAGTATGCCCGCTGTCCTAGATATACAGGGAGAAGCTGTCCCAATTGCATTTCTGTGCGTTCTGTCTCCCTGATGTCTGCATTCACAGCTGCCCTATATGATCATGGTATACACACACACACTCACACACACACACACACACACACACTACCATGTGAGTCATATTTCTTAGGTGACTGGTACAATTCTGCTCATGCAGCA
Organism: Neolamprologus multifasciatus; assembly: GCF_963576455.1. Taxonomy (NCBI): domain Eukaryota; kingdom Metazoa; phylum Chordata; class Actinopteri; order Cichliformes; family Cichlidae; genus Neolamprologus; species Neolamprologus multifasciatus. The sequence continues at coordinate 8,137,039 of NC_140442.1, read as the reverse complement.
TCTCAAATGAGCGCAAATGCATCCTTTATAAAGGTTTTCAGTGCCCAAACGTTTTTATATATCCTATATTGTGTATCTAACTAAGCATTTATATCTATATTGTATATTTCTAACAGTAGAATTAGCAGTTTCCTGGTAGTAATAGATAGTGGATAGTGGTTCTAACTTAACAATGCTAGTATTTTTATACCTTTACTGTTGCTATTTCAATTTTTAAATATTATATTTTACATGTACAATATTTCCTGACAATATGGAGGGCATCAAAAAGAGCAGATAGGTTTCTTTGTAAAAATCCTCACAGTGCCTAGTGATGAGATTAGCTGCTATTCAGTCTCAAAGAAATCTATGAAAAAAGCTACTCAGAGATGAAACGCAAGCCACTACATACGTATTATCATTGTAATAAGTACAAATGTTATCTAAATTCCATCCATTTCTGTCCATCTTTTCATTTTCTTTCAACCTCTCCCTTGAGAAGATGGCACAGTGGGTCATCTGCCTCCATCTCTCCATCACTACAACCATAAACCTTCTCTGTAGTCTTCCTCTTTCCCTCCTGCCCGACAGCTCTATATTCAAAATCCTTGGTCTAATATAACCAATATGCTGTTTTTCTTCTCTGTTCAAACCCTCTCAACCTTGTCTCCAAACTGCTCAACCTGAGCGTTCCCTCTGATATACTCTGATAATTTTCCCTCCATTCAGTCCAAACAAAAATGTTATCTTCAACTTTGCTACCTACAGCTCTTTTTTCTCTCTCTCAAAACTATACATCACATCTGTCTGTCACAAATCACTCCTGACACTCGTCTACACCCACTCCCGCTTCTTGAACTCTCTTTTTCACCTCTCTTGTCCACTGTCCATGACTTTGGATGGTTAACTCTAGGTATTTAAACTCATCCACCTTCACTACTTCCCTCTAATTCACACAGATATTCTGTCTTCCTTATCTCCGGATCATACCTCTACCTCTCTACCCCTGTCTTTCTCCTCCTCCCTACTCTTACTACAGATCACAATGTCATCTGTGAACATCATAATCCGTGGAGGCTACTGTCTGACCTCATCTGTCTTAACCACTTATCCTAAAATGGTTGAAACCAGCTGGGGTGGAGCACATCCTGGCTGAAAGTGGGAAAGTGGCGGGGTGCATCATGGACAGGTTGTCAGTCCTTACAAATGAAATCCAAATAAATGTAAATCCCCCCAAACCCACTCATTCTCATGTAAGCTGTGTGTTTGTGAGCCATTATAGTCAAACCACCCATACTCATCATCACTACAAATGTAATACACACTGATTAGATAACTGAGATTCTGCCCACATAAAATTTTTTTTTAGGTCATTAAACTATCAAATTTCTGATAATAATTTTTGCAGAATTCATATCCATGTACTGGTCTGTTAAAATCGACCTGTCCGGAATATGGTACATGTTTTGACTTCTGCCATCCACAATGGTCTGATCTTACTTTCTTGTATTTGGGCTTTAACTTTAACAACAGCGCTCTGCTTTCTCCATCTGTTTTCTCTCTTTCTCTCTCTGATAATCTTCCGCTCTATGCCATTTCCTCTCATGCATGTCCTCCCTTTCATCTCTCAGTTGTTCAGTGTCTTTATCCCCTTCCCTGCTGGGAACACAGCTCAGTCACTAGTTCTGCGTGGGGACAGTGATGGGCTTTGAGTTTATAATTAGTCGTCCTTAAGGGCGCCCTGGCACCGTCCTTTGCAGATGGTGGGGACATTTTCATCCTGCAGGAACAACAGCCGGGGCAAAACACGAACAAAAACCGACCACATTTGCACACGCAATGCTAAAAAAAAGCAATTGCACACAAGCACTCCTGGACATGCACACGCATATAGCTATAAAAATCCTTGCACATAGTCAGGTTGTTTTGCTTTTACTCACTGTAGTTCCAGGTCATTTGGTTCCTGAGGCAGAAACTTGTAGAGCGCTACATAGGTGTGGATAGAGTGGACTTCAATGCGCTTGGGCACCTGGTTACAGGGAGATGCAGGAAGGGGAGGCAGTGAGACAGAAATACACGCTTGAGGAATAGAGCAACAAGGGATGAAAGTATGTACAGGTGGATTAAACAGAGCGGTACCTTCTCCTCTGCAGTCTGAGTTTGTTCGCTGCTCTCGTCTACCTCCTTTTCGATCTCTGGCTCGGGGATAGGATCATCTGGAATCAGCGAGAAAATGTCTTAAAGGTCGCTAATCGCACACATAAGCACTCATTTTATTGTTTTGGTTTTTGTTTTTTACAAGCAGCCACAGTAATTCTCTCTCACGCACAGAAAGTTATGCGCGACACAACATCTGCATAGACACACATAGGCAAGGGCATGCAGCACATGTGCATATCCACATACATCAAGGCACAGACACAGAGACGTCTTTACCCCCTGTCTCCTGAGTTAATTCTTCCTCCATGCTGGACTGTCTCTGTTGCCTCTCCTCTCCTCCCTCCCCCTCAAATAAGAACATAGAGAGAAAGCAATGAAATATCAGCACCAGGAGGCCAGAGAGGATGCATTTGACAGTGGGTGACCTTGTTGTCAGTCAGTATGCTGGAAGTTCATGTATTCAATGGGTTTCAGAGATACCTGCGGTTCGCAAAATGTGAACATTTTACATTTTAGCAAGCATGCACATTCTTTTCAGTGGAGAAGTTAGATGAGAAGCTTTCTATCAGTCTCAAACGTGTATAAACAGACAACATTTTGCAACATTTTGGTGAGGCGAGGTGTTTGGTCCAATGTTGAGCAGCAGTAAACATCTCTTGGCTGTTGCTGCTTATAAGCTGTACACAGATCAGTCTCAAATATTTGTAGCTGAACTGTTACTTTCCGATATTGCAACATTTATTCAGGGTTTACAATTTTGATTTAGATGGCTTGCAGCTGTTTTTCAGAGGATTCGGAGAGCTTTTTGAATTAGTCTCCATGTTTATATTATGACTAAAAGAGGTAGCTAAGAAGACCAGAATATTGTTATGTTAAAGATTTTCTTCCAATTTAATGGCTGTTCTGATAATACCTAATAAATCTGAATCTAAAGCATTTGTAAATGTATTAACTCTTAATAATTCAATAAAAAACCATATGCACCCTTTACAAAATATGGCTTAACAAGGGAATGTCACTGTCAGTTCTCTTAATATAATAAGTAAGTTGGCTAACGGACCAGTGTCGTTTATTGTGTCAAACACACGGGACTGAACTGTCCTCTACCCCCACCCACAGGCTTATGATGTCATACCAAGCTGCGCGTTGGTGATTCTGACAAACTGCCAAAACTGGAGCGACTCATCTGTGCCAAGGACGTCCCGTAGCGCAAGGCGGCATACACAGGGTCTACTCGCATCCGCGGCGCCTCTGAAACCACACACAGACACGTAAATTATTCACTAAAAGACTTCGGACACACTACAATCAGGGCTACACGCTGAGATTACACTGTACATCATGACTATTGTGCCTGTGCCAATCTGGAGGAACCAAGGGGTTTAAATATAACTGCTGTAACACAGTCAGTCCTGAACCAAAGTGGCCTACTTTAGATCTGCGAGGACAGCAGCCAAAAATTCAAAAGAAAATGAAGACATTCCAATGAATTAACATGCTTTGATTTATTTAACTTAGTGGCAAGAGATGTGTCTTAGTTTAATAGCTTTAACAGATGTGAAACCGTAGAAAGAGTAGAAAGGGAATAAGAGACGAAATATAAAATATGGAAATCTTCTGAAAGTCTTCGCTGCTGCATTTCATGTAGACAGCAGTGCTTGGGTTCTATCACACTATTTCTGAAGTTTGGAATTAGATTTTTCAGCTCTTTCCCCATCCAGCTCAACAGAAGGAGGGTAGAGGGATTTTGCTGCAGGGCCAGATGTGTCTCAGTGTGCGTGTGCCTGTGCAGGATGAAGTTGAAATCACCTGTAGTTTCATACTAAAGTCATTTCTTCTGTATACAGAAGAAATTGTGCAGCAATGTGTTATTTAGTATGATTAAGTCAGGTATTTAGAGTCGATAAAGCTCATTACACTGACTGAAGACGGTATTTCTGCAGAGAGAAGTTAATTGCAGATAAGTAAATGATGGGCTGGGAAGCCAAGCTTAGAGACTCTACACTCCACTGCTCCATATAAATAATTATTATTATTTTTAGATCCTTAAGGTTCCTTTTGAGACTGGAAGGAGAGTTTTTATGTAAAGTAGCTTCAGGTCTGTTTTTATTATAATGTTGTTAATTATCAGTTAACTGATAACATTCTGACCCGAGAATGTCATCAGTATCAAATTCTCTTTGGCAGATTTAACCTTAACGTTTAAACAGAGAAATCCTTTTCACATTCATCACATATGAATCATCACTGCAAGACTGCAACGAGACCGTTAAGTTCCCGCAACTACCAGACTCATAAATGAGGTTTAATACAAGAACAGTAAATTGTGGCCAGGAGGTACTTGATGGGAAATTAAGGGGGTCTGTGAGTAAATACAAAATAAAAACTGTTGTCTGATATGAATGTGTGTAAACATTTTACCAAGCCTTTTGTTAGCATAATTATGAGCACACTGTGTAATGTGTGATTGTGAGCTTGGCAGGTTGCACTCTCAGCTGGCCCTGGCAAAGTCCCAGGCATCATGGTGCTGAGCTCGAGGTGATGATGGAGTTGTAGGTTCATTGTACCCTGACTCATGAGTACTACAAGCAAGTGACAGCGTGAGGCGCCGACCCCGATGTGAGTCATGCATTACGGCAGATGACCGTGTCACGTTCAAAGGTGTTCTTCCAAAGGTATGACAAAGAAAAATGAAGCTGCATTTCAGCGGTGACAATAAAAGGAAGAACAAATTTAAGCACTTTGGTCCAGTGGTTGTAAAAGCAACTCGTACCACTATGATTTGGCCTTGAGCGGACAAACACTGACCTGAAAACTGATTAAAAATATAATTTTCTTTGAAATTTATTCCCAGCATTTGCTGAATGAAATAAGGTGGATGTTCGTGAATTTGGGGTTACTATCAATCAAAAAAGTGGGCAGCATTTCAATGTTTATGAATGTTTAAACATGCAACTGTGGTGCCTATCTAATAAATTAATCCTCTTCACCAGTCCAAGGATATACAGCACAACTCATAAACAGAGATATAAAAGCATAAACATTAGAACTTATAAATATTTATTCACATACTTTCAGCGTAGAGACGGTCCATCAGCCTCCAAGTGAAACTGAATTTGTCTCCTTCTCTTTATCTTTTTCCACTTCACTTCATTCGTCCGTTGCCAGGTGAGGTGAAGACATTTCTGGTTTTTATTACATTACAGGCAAAAGTGCAAAAAAAATAATAGAAAAATCGAAAAGTAAAACCCAAAAGGCTGGACAAGAGCAACGTCACGAAACAAAAGCACAGGGACACAAGCAAACCCAACCAGCGGACTCACTCATACAACCACATGCACACTCGGACTGCGCTCACCTTGGCTTGGCTGAACTTCCTTGACGACAGCCAACTGGTCATTGACGAGCATCGGCGAGCTGAAGTTTCGCTTGAATGCTCCCGACTAATGGAGGGGAGAACAGAGCACAAGGGATTTTATCAGCTGCCATAACTTCTTGTTTATAGACTCAACACGTAGCTCAACATGTATCTCTTTGTAGTGCTATTTGAGCATTCATACAGAACACGTACAAAATGTAAGTGAAACAATTAACTGGGCTCACTCGCTCCAGGAAAGAACAAAAGAAGCAAAGCCACGTATGAGCTCTCTCTGCTGCTAATCATGAACAATAAAGTCACTCAACCACTACTTGTGGCCACATGACTTAGACACAGACACGGACATGTGATTCCCCGTGTGTATGTGTCAGCACGACTGCAATTTCACACCGAATTAAGCACAGTGAGAGTTTCAGTTGAGATATCGGTTTGTCTTTGCCTTGACTTGCAAATGAGCCACTCACTTTGTCATATTATGTTGAAGAGAGAAACACTCAGCGGATCAAAGGCAATAAGTGGCTACCTTTGTTCTCCACAAACACACCCAGATTGTGCTCCGGTGATATTTTAGCTTTCGCTGCCCTCATCGTTCCCCTACCTTTCCCCCTCTCTGTTTGTGCACTGCTGTCAAACTGCACTGAGCTCTCTTCAGCACAGCGCTCTTGAAATTTTCCAAGTGGCTCTCAGAAGGTCTCGCCTCCTGCTGCATGCTAATGCCCTCTGCTTTACACTAGAGGATAAACACAAAAGCTGTGTCTAAAATCACTCCCAATTTTCTGCCTAGTGAATCATACTCACCTTCTGCCGTTGTCCTTCAAACAGTCATAATATTACATTTTTCATGATAACAAAAAAAAAAAATCCACAGTGTAACATGTAACCGTTACGCCGCAAGTGTGTGAAATACTCTTTATGTAAGCAGTAGTAAAGAAAATTAAACATTGCTAATGACGGCCCTAAAAGGATGGTCCAATGATTAATTGTTTTATTTCAGTAGCATCAGCACTTCACAGCTTCAAAACAGCACTTTTCCTTCTGCCATATGTATCTGTGTTTTTTCAGCAATTTAACTGAAACTGCACATATGGTGAGCAAAAATGACTGCCTGCAGGTCAAGAGTGTTTCAGTGTTTATACGTGTGAGTTTGTTTGTTGATGTAATAACCTAAATGTGTTTGATATGATACAATACTGATTCATCTGTGGGTTTTTTTTCTTTCCCATTAACGCTGTACCTAAAGCTATTCTATTAAAAAAAATAAATTAATTGCAGAGTGCACAGGGTTTTGTGGTCAGGTTTTCAATTCATGCTGTGTTGGTAATATGACAAAACAATGATTGGAGTTGTGAAACTGAACATCAGATAACAAATCAGAAAATAAAATGTCAACCTCTTAACACTTTACACATTTTAGTCACTTCTTTGTCGCAAATATGTGAGTATGTTGAAACATGACTCGAAAAAAAATTCCCTAAATGTCTTCTATGTTAATGGGGTCCACAGCATGAACACCTTGCATATTTCCAGTTAACGGGACTCTTGTAGTCCTACGGATCACTCTAGCTTTGCACTCTCCTGCTTTGATTAAGAGAAATGAGGAGATGAAATAAACTGCATATATGGAGGTTGTTTCATGGCCCCTCTGGGCCTCTATGCAGGCCTGTGAAAAACTAAGTAGAGCCCATGATTCAATTGCTTGTGGAACCACCTTAAGCAGCAACAACTTGAAGTAATTGTTTTCCGTATGACTCTATTAGTATCTCGCATCCATGTGGAGAATTTTGTCTCACTCTTCTTTACAGTGTTGCTTCAGTTCATTGAGGTTTGCGGGCATTTGTTTGCGCACAGCTTTCTTATGGTTCCCTTAAGGTCTGGGCTGTGAATGGGCCACTGGAATGCTTTCATTCTTTTCTTTTTCAGCATTTCTGTTGTAGATTTGCTGCTGTGCTTGGGATCATTGGGATCATTGCTCTGTTGCGTGACCTAATTTCAGTCAGACAAGTGGCTTCACATTTGACTCTGGAACACTTTGATATACGCGCGAATTCATGGTTGAGTCAATAACTGCAAGGTGCCCAGGTGGCTTCAATGGCTATAAAACAAGCTGTTCACCACCATGCTTGATAGTGGGTGTGTGCTGATATATCCAATATATCAAATATAAGCCATCCTGCCATGTTGATTTTAGAGAGAATAGGCTTTATTGTGGCAATCTTCCAAAGAAGCCATACTTGTTCAGTCTTTTTCTAATTATACTGTCATGGAGTTGAACATTTAATGTGCTAACTGAAGCCTGTAGAGTCTGAGATGTAGTGTTTGTTTTTTTTTCCGATTTTTTAAATTTCTCTTGGAATGAATTTGCCGGATTTGCACTCATTGAAAAATTGCAGCTTTGTTTTAAACCCACCTGAATGTTCCAGACCAGCAAACTGCCAAGACTTCTTTCAAACTGCTTTATGGTGATTATCAGTTAATTAAGTACACTTAGTTTTCCACAGGACTACACAGAGTTCCATGTCGGTGTGTCATTTGGCTGTATGTTAACACATTTATTTCAATGAATCACTGAAATATTTGCTTTCTTGCCAAGAGAAGTAATAAGTAGCCATTCTATTCTCGCAATCCAGACACAAACAAAGCCAATGCTACTTTTTTATGTTTCCTATTCATTTCACAGAAGATGGTTTATCATAGCAATAGCCTGGCATGAAGTGCAATGGAAAAACGTGAAAGCAACAATCACTTTCCACTGAAGAGTGCTAAATCAGGGACAGAATCAGTTTATAAGAGTTGAGCAGACCAAAGTGTGCAGTTAGTGACTATGCTGAGAGAAACTCTCAATGCTATAAATGAGGGCAACATCAAACTCTTGGTGTGTGTATTTCGCACCTTCCCGTGACACGGCTGCTGCGATAGTTCTGAGGTGCACCACAGGTGAGCAGCCATCTTGCACGTTTTACACCGTAGAGCTTGTTTGGAGTTTCCTGCAGAGTGGGATAAAGAAGAGAGAATGAAAGCAGGGGACACCGGCATTGAAGCAGTCACAAAAAAAAAAAAGAAATCAGCGGGCGACAGATGTGCACTCGGCAGAAAGTGCTAACAGAACAAAGTGGCCCTTAGATCATATGTGCGGGTTTTTCTCTGTTCAGGTGGAGAATGAAATCAAACCCTGTCCCAGTTTTATCAGGCTGGCACTGCAAACAGAGCTCACACTAACAGCTTCATAATGAACAGCTCTTCTTGCCAAACAACTTAGAGAGATTGGAAAGCAGCTGGACATATTTCAATTATAATCGATTTGGCATTGAGTCATTTACGTTTGTATTTTCAAGTGTTTGAAAGCGAAAGTCTCCTGAGACTCCAGTTGTTTTCTTCCCATTTGTTATATGTTTAGAAATCCTCTTTTCGTGTTTTAGGGATTAAGGAGTTGAATCCTTATTATCCTAGAAAACAAAGATCACTGATTTCTGAATTTGTCACAGATGGGGATTATATCGACAGGTCTGTATTAGAGCAGAAACAACAAGAAAAATAGCGGTTTTAGAGAGAGAAATAAATTGAGTTTAACAGCTTATGAGAAAGAGGCTACACTTTGTTTCGGGACTGCAGAGGTAAATCTAGAGCGAAGTTATGCGTTACATAAATAAACCCACTAAGGATGCAAAACTACATTTTCAAAAAACTGCACAGGAGCAAACATGGGGGAGCAGGTTGGAGACTATAATCAATCACAGTGACAGGAAGTAGATTTAGCAGAAATACTAGAAGCTAGTATCACTTAGAGGTGGCAAATCAGAGACAAAAGCAGTCGCACATCTGCACCAGAGCTGTAGTAAAGTCCAGATCTAATTGAATGACTTAAATCGAGGAGAAAAAAAAAGAAGGAAGCAGTGAGGTGAGATTTAAAAGCTTCACTTTTCTCAGGAAATCATGATTATTTTGTTTATTTGTACCACTTCAGGTAATTGAGCACCTTAAATATGCTCGTTTTCTGTCTGATATGGAGCTGTATGAGAAGACTGACACCACATTTATAGTCTGATATAATATGCAAGGGTCTGCATGGATTTAAGTGAAGTAAATTTAATGGTGAATGGAAAGTTCCACAATTGTCCAGATGCACTTGCCCACTTGCCTACTTCCAACTAGATTTGGAAAAAAAAAGAAGTAAGACCAATTACTTGTCCAAATTTGCTTGCTTGTTCATATGACCAACTCTCTCATCTTTACAGGAAATTTAAAATCACATTAGTGGTGATAAATCATAGGTCCTGAATAATAATTTTACACAAAATTCAAAGTTTTTCATCTAAACTCTTCAATCTTTAGTTTTCATGAGTAAGTGTATCACCAAAGACCATGTCCAGTGAGAATATCAGGCACCTTACCTACTATCATGTGCTTGCAATGCTGGCAGTTGGTGGGCTTTCGAAAGATGTGGTCCTGGAAACAGTGGGTAATCTGGGGTCGGGGAGGCTTGACGGGGAGTGATGGAGAAAGGCTGAGTGAGGGCGAGTGGGAGGAGATGGAGGGGTTGGGACTGCGAGATGGTGAAATTGATGGTGACCGGTCACCAACAAGTGGGGAGCCAGGCATCAGAGGAGGGGACGGAGGCGGCGGGTCAGTGATGAAATCCTGGGGCAGGCGGGCATCGCTGTAGGACCTTTGGAAGAAGTTCTCCACGCTCTTACTGCGCATCATGGTCTTGAAGGACAATGAGCGTTTTAGTCTCTGGAGCTGCACCCACGGACACACATCGACAGACATGGGGACAAAGAGAATGCATTAAAAATAAACACGAGATAAGCAAGAAGCAATAACAAATGTCCAATGTGCCCTCAAGACAGCACAGGCAATATCCCGGAATCCATAAACACCACACTCTGTTCAGATCAGTACACCTTAGGGAAAGAAGTTGACTCATGTAAAGCAATATCACCTCATAAGGAAACAACACATTAATAAAAGAGCTGCCTGTCCCCTTCTGCGAGATCAAATTCATATTTTTAAAGGGGTGCTTGCGCTTTTGGTTGAACAAGATAAGCTTTTTCTCTTTGAGAACACCCAGCATCTTAGATTGAGCACTGCTGTGCGTATAAATTGTACTCGCTTAGTGGTAGTGACAGAAGGACTCTTGTGATAAAACAAAACAAGAGTTTATTCAGCCCGATCATCTATCAACAACCCATCACCGGGGCCCTTAAAGTGAGCGCCGTGTGGCCACTAAAGAGGCAGTGAGCACAAGTGGTTGGACTCACACACCAACAACATGTGTGAATACACACAGGTAAAGGGTTATTATGCAGCACCCAGTCTTTTATCACAGAATAATGGTGCTTTATGTACAACGTGTAGTTTGGCATCATGAAAAAAGCAAGGACTACCCTGAAAAGAGCATTGTCTGGATTGTAAGAATAGCTGCTTTAAAGCCTGTACATATTGTATTATTAAGCATCAATATGCAGCAAGGTCCCCCTGTAGATGTGCAAGTTGCCCGTGCCATCACAGCTAATGGAAACCCATATCAGTACAGATCTTCTGAAGTTCTGTACAAAAGATAAAGAAAGTTGATTAGGAAGATTAGGAAAATGAGAAATAAGTGTAGCAATTCATATCTGCAAATATCTGCAAACATTCATGAAAAATACATGCCAATGCAGTATAAGAGACAAATCCAGATGCTTTAATATTATAACAAGCTTGAAAGTCAGTATGTGGTATGGCCCGAGCTCTAGTTTTCTTGTCATTTCTTTAAGTATTCTTCAGGAAATGTTTCTCTGGGCTTTTTTTAAGGACGTTTGAAGCTCTTCTTTGGATGTTGGCTGCCTTTGGTTCCATTCTCACTCAAGATGATCCCACTCTGTTTCAGTAATGTTAATATCCAGGTTCTGGGGAGGCCAATCCATGACTAGTGGTACTCCAGTGTTTGTTTTTCTGTCCAAGTATAGTTTTACTGCATTGGCAGTGTGCATTGGATGCATCTCTCAGGTGCTCTGTCAGGTCTTTGCTTTCTTCAGGACTTTGTGTTCATCTTCTGTAGAAAGCTTTCAGAACTGACTTTTTTTCTTTTTTCTTGTCAAGCTTTCTCGGGTTTTTTAAGGACAATCTACGCAGGAAGCAGAAATATTTCAAATTTTGGCTAATCGCTCTTTGGGAATCACCTTGTTGTTAGAAAAATACAACTTTATGTTTGTCAAACTGTGTCATTTTTAGCATTTTTCATGGACTCAAATAAAGAAATGGAATAAAATTACACATGTTTTGTGTTTTGTAATAGGCTGATAGTAACAAAGTGCCTAAAGATACAATTTAAAATTAGTTCATTGCTAAGTTGTCTGTTATGTCTAGACAACACTGGTTCATACCTTGAATTTTTGCTTGAATGATTCATAGTCAAGTGTTAAATGGCTTAACAAGTAAAAAAAACACTCCTATGAAAATGGTCAGGTACTACCACTGGACAAAAAATGAGTAAAAAAGCAGCCAGTGTCTCAAGACATGTTTGAAAGGTCGCCAGAAAGCATAGACAGGAAAATTACAGAGTTCAGTTCTTTATAGTGTGCTGTCAACACCATATGTGCTGGATGGTACCTCTCCTCACTAAGTTGGAGGAATGTCTTTTATTTCCAAAAAGAATATCACATTTTGACTGGCCACACAGGAAGACAGGTTTCTTTTTTTGCCTCAGTATAGCTTAAATTCCCCAGAGATGGTTGCAGCATTCCTGGATCATATTTACAATTTACTCTTTGTATGGTAGAGTGTTAACTTGGATTTGTGGATTTGTCTGCCCACACAGCCTTTGCCTGAGTCGTGAACCTCTGCCAATCTTTGCTTCTGAGAGACTCATCCTGGACGCTCCTTTTTATACTCAATCATTTTTCTGGCCGGTTACCAGTTAACTTTTTAACAGCTTTTGCAGGAACACTGTTACATTAGGTGTAATAACCAAACCAGTTCTTTAAGTTCAGTGCATTTCAAAATCTTAAGAGTCAAATGATAAAACATCACATCAACAGGCATCACATCAGTTATCTACAGAATGCCTAGCATTGATTGACTGGATAAATGAATGGTTCCTGACATTTGCCTCCAGCTCTATGTACGGTTGATGATGCTAGTTTCCCAGGGGACGGGCAGACATTTGTTACAATGACATGCGATGGAAGGGGTAACGCTGTGCGAGGGTGTGGTCACGTCTCAAGGAAAGAACGGATGAACACAGACAGACGAGGAGACAGACCATCAGCAGGCTACATACACTCTGCGCACATGCTCTGTCTGTCTGTGCTCATTCTGCTCAGCACCAAACATAATCACTTAACAGGGACATGTTGTTTACAGCTCTGTGAGTCTGGGAATAAGCTATGAAGACAGTTTGTCTATTTGACTGTGTGTCTGTGTGTGTGTGAGGAACACATCGATGCAGCGCAAAAGAAACAAAACTGTAGGAGTGTAACTGAATGTACATTTGCACACTCCATATGCTTCCTCTATTTGCGAAATTATTTCCCTTCATTCGATTACATTGATGAAGATTAGGTACGCTGTGGACTACTACAATTCATTATATCTCTGTTAGACATCTCTGAGCACCGAAGGGTGTTATTCTTATCTTTTTTTTTTTAGAACTTTGAAATCAAGTACGCCGCATTGTAACCAACTGCTTCGTTAAATACATATAATCTGGGCAAGGACATTTTGCAGGATTTGCATTTCTTAGCTTCTGGTTGGGGATTTAGGGTTTCTTATTGTAAGCTGAATCGCTGCAAGTGTTCGTTCACCTATTTATGGCAGCTTCTTGACACACAAGTGTTGTTAGCTGCTGGAAATGTGCAGCATGTCTTCTATGATGCTTATAGATGCATGTTCACAGGCGAGCAGCCTGGATGCAGGCAATTAGTGCGTTGGATATGTCCATGTGTTTTCTGGATTTCACTGAACTATGCACCACAGTGATCCTAATGCATGACTTAAAACCTTCAGTTTGGGAGATTCAATTCAATTTTATTTATACAGCGCCAAATCACAACATCAGCTGCCTCAAGGCGTTTTATATTGTAAAGTAGACCCTCTAATAATACATAGAGGATAAAAAACAACAATCATATCACCTTCTATGAGCAAGCACTTTGGTGACACTGGAGAGGAAAAACTTCTTTTTAACAGGAAGAAACCTCTGCAGAACCAGGCTTAGGCAGACGTGGCTATCTGCCCCGACCAGTTGGGGTGAGGGGAGGAAGACAGGACAAAAGACATGGTGTGGAAGAGAGCCAGAGATTAATAACAAGTAATGATTTATTGCAGAGAGGTCTAAAGCCAGAGTTGCGTGTGCTTGTTGCGTGCTTTGTTGCGTGTGATCTTATTCTAGTTAGATTAAAAATGTTAAAAAAAAGTTGTCATGTAAGGATGAACAAGCATCTCATTTATGCTTACCAAATAAATAATGATTAACATCTAATGATCTGTTTTGAATTGCATTAGTAATTCATTTTTTTAATGAGGGGTAAAATAAATTTGGTGTTGAAGCAGGTACAGCAAAACCCACATGTTTGCAACCTGGTAATATTTTCTCAGTAATGACTTAGTAATGATTAACAAAATGATTCATGAAACATTACGACTTATAAAGTATATAATGGGGTGGAATATATTTTTAATGATGTTAACAGTACAAAGTTGTTTTGACCTCATGTTTTATGTGCAGCATCACAGCCTTGAGCAGAGCTCTTTCAATCAGAGTGGCTGAGTGCTGGCATAACAGCTCCAGCTATAGAGCACATGTCTCAATTACAGCTAATCTAATCATCTGTCAGTGCGCGGGCCTGAAAAACATTCCCGTTTTCTTCCATTTGAACATTATCTGAAAGAATAATCCTTCTGACTCAAGGCCGATGTGACATCAAGTATGATGTGGGCCTTCACTGCACATTCATGTGCACCACCGCACATCAGGTGAGATGCTGATATCGATGAGTCAGAAGCGACATATGCCACACTTTAGTCCCAGATTTATAGCTGATTATTTATTGATTATTCGTTTTGTGAAAATTCCTGTGACCTGCAACGGGACCTGCCTCAGTCTTTTGTCACTTCTTCCCCAACTGCACTTCTCCAAGTAATACTCAACCCGTTTCAGCTTAAAAAAAACGCATTTGGGTCAAGTCTTGCCTGCTAATGTTCCTCCCTCAACTTTTTTTGTGACTCATGCATAACAAATAATGCGATGCAAAATATTGCACAGATTTACACACATCTGCAGAGTCAGTCTTCTTTGAGCAGCTCCTATCTCACTGCTGCACAACAGACTGACGAGCTGTCTCAGCAGACCTGTAAAAGCCCATAATTTTCACATCTTCGATCCGTATTACAGCAGACCTCTGCCTTTCTCACATGTTGCCAGCATAACAAAATCAATTCTCCACAGCGGAACAGCGAGGATTGACTGGTCATAATTCAATGATAAGACTTTTATGTCACTCGAATGTGGTTCTACTGCCATCAAATTTTAATGGGGCCAGTCTGAGATATTTATGGGATGCTCCAGTCTGCCCAGAGGTCAAGACTCAACAACAAAGCCTTTGTCCCACTGGGAATATGAGGATAATATAGGCACTCTGGAATTTGGTGAGATGGTCTGGGTGGGGCCTGCATCACATGTTTTCAGTGTTTAGAAATGTAACACCAGTAGGATTACTGTAAGTCAAAACTCTATAGGTGTGCATAGGTTGGGGGGCTATTTTTTTACTTATTCCCTTTCTTCCCCATCACTCCTGAAGTGTGCCAATTTCTGCTCTGCCATCAGCAGTAGTAAAGAGAACGTGCTGCACAGATTGGAAAAAACAGTTACTGCAACTGATCTATGCCTCAAGTCAAAACCAGTATTCAAGTCCATATGACCTGAAATCAATATTTTAATTTGCCTACCCCTGAATTTCCACTTTAATCACTCCAGCTTGTTGCGCTAAAAAAACGAGGTACATTTTTTTTCTTTTTTTTTGCAATGATACACGTCATAGTGACTGACCTTGTTCTAAGTGAGAAGATTTCAGCCTTAAGAAGGATAACCGAGTTATAACTGCGCTCTGAAAGACAGTCTCCTGGCTCCCTCCAATTCTAGGTCATCAGCAGAATATGTCATTTCAGAGGAAACTGTCACCATCAAATACCAGGTACATGGATTTCAGCATATAATTATTTTCACTGTGTGGCTTCAACTCTTCTCCGACAGTTGTAACCGAACAAACGCGAAGATTTTATTAAAGGGAAACACAACAGCGGAAAGAAAAAAATCACATAGAATAAAAATATGAGCGAGCAGCTGTATTTATGATTACAAGGAGCACATCTGGAGTGGTTTTATGTCCCAAGATTTCTCAGGTTGGTCAAAATTTCTTATTATGCATGGCATCCTGGCAAATTCCTGCTCTCAGTGCATGAGAAAAGATGCATAATCACAGGCTGCCTCCTACGTTCTGCTACTATCACACATGCATGTACACACCGTCAATCATTTACACACACACACAAGCACTTTCAAGGACTGTTTAACAGCAGAGATGATCTCTGTGGAATAGCAGTGTGGAGTATCTTTTGTGCTCCTGTAGATTTCTAGTGTCCAGTATTTCGACATCTCACACTTTTCCTTGTGGTGTCACATTAATAAACATCACAGCAGTGAAGGTGTTACACTGATTAAAAAAGACCTTGGCCCACTTCAGCTTCCTGATTTGACTTACTTACCTGCTCACATCTATCTGATCTGTGTCATACCCCCTTCATCTGAAGAAAAAGCCAAAAGTGTGAGCGTCATTTTAAAGATGTTTGTACATCCGAAATGTCAGCAAAAACACCAGAAATCATGCACCTGCTAGATGATTAGGAAGAGTTCAACCTGAATGGCAGTAATGACTATGGCCTGTGTGAACATGAGCAGGTGCACATGATAAAACCTGCTTGCTTTATGACAAATGATGACTGCTGTATCCATCAAAAGTGATGCAGTGAAATGTTCTCTCCCATTCGATGCTGTCTTCGATGCCTTCGATGCTGTCTTCACAGCAACCACCCCTTTATCCTTAAATGAATTAAAAGAGATGTCGATAAAGACGGTGCTTTTTCTTAGAACCATCGACATTACAGAGGTGTTCATTACCACCTGGGTTAAAAACCCTAATCCATTTTCTTTTAGTCTGACGATAAAGTTTGCAGTTTGGGTGGTAATTTCAGTTAAATGTCTCAATAGTTTTTTTTATGGATTGAAATTTGGCACAACTTTAATTTTTTCCATCAGGATAAATTGGTGACTAATAATGTAGTAGCACCATTAATAGATCCTACTGCACTTCTGTTTAGTGCTGCTTCAGTACCACTGCTGAATTTAGCAAATAGTACTTAACGTGCACGCTTGCATCACCTTTTTGAGTGTACCAGTTTTTACACAACCACTAGCTAGACTGGAGGCTCTATTTCTTTCTTTCTTTTATTATTATTTTGGTTTTAAATACTGCTTTAATTACAATCCTGACGAGTCTGATGGCGAGGGGCCGATGGCGCAATATGGCAGCCTTGCCTCTGTCAGTCTGCCCCAGGGCAGCTGTGGCTACAACTGTAGCTTGCCTCCACCAGTGTATGAATGCGAGAGTGAATGAATAGTGGCATTGGGTGCCTTGAAAAGCACTATATAAATCCAATCCATTATTATTACTATTTAAAGCACACTTCCTGGTTGTCTGTTCCCAGTTGATGTTTTGGACAAAGTGAAAACAAGGTGATACAGCTCAGCCTTGTTAAACTGCCTTTTCCTGAATAGCCAAAAGGAAAAAATGTTTTTTGGATGTGTCAACATAAAAAGAAAGCCATCCGTTACAAAAAGATAAATTTGAATGTAAGCTCTTTAAGATTAATTGTAACTTAGCTTTGAAACTGAGACACTTCAGCTTCACTGTAGGGAATGCCAGTCACCTTTCATCTCTCAGTGAGCTGCGTATGTGTGTGTGTTGTGCGCTCACATCCATTTAAGAGGGTTTAATGAAGAATGCAAAGTGGACACACGGATGGATTGTGGGAGTTGTCATTACTCAGCGGGCAAGCTGACAAACAAGTATATCAACCAAAAACATGTTTACGCCTTTATATCTCTGCGCTCAGACATCATCCTGTGTGTTCATCCGGGAGAGAAGATGTTTACCTGTGCACCTCCATCACAGAAAAAGCTCCCAAAGCATCAACAGCCCAGAGAGATCAAACTGCTCTGCACAAAAAGAGCAACACTATAGGTTGATGACTGCTACTCGGGCATCTAATTGGCTCCACCACTCACATTTCTGCCAGGCTTGGCAATACACAACAGATTATTGTTGGGAGCTGGAGAGAGAGACTGCGCTTCCTCTTCTCATAATCTTCTGGCACTGTTTTCCCCTGTTCTTGATTTACGATATCCATCTTTGGGGGAATTTGCTGCTGGTGGATTTTGGGGAGCATCTGTTACCTCTTTCGTTTCCTCCCCGTCATTGTTGTCTAATAAAAACCATCACGGACACGTGACTATGTGTCTGATTAGATTCCTTCAAAAATGTCACCCTGTAGCTGTGTATTTTTATGTGAGGAATGGCCTCCAGAGCCAAGCTGACAAAAACTCTAGTATTGTACTTATGGTTGCATTTTTACTTTGACACTTCAAAGGCCAGGTATTTAATTCATTCAAAAGGATGAGTTCCTCTAGCATAAAGGTTGAAGGTTAATTTTGAATCTATCCCACACAGAGAACTCAATGGATTGAAAGACCATGGGGTTTTTTTTTATTATAGAGGGCTGTGACATGATGAAGCCAGAGCAAAGCGGTGAATCGTTTAAATACCAATCAGTCCAGCTTGGAACAGGCTCACGCCCAGTTTTCACCAGTAGCAGCTGGTGAGAAGAGGAGAGCTGGAGTAGAACGCCTGGAGTAAGTGGTGTTAAAATGGCTTGTAACAACGCCAACTTGTATGCTTTCAAAGAGGACATCAAACATTTAGATGAAGCACAGAGGCAGTCTGAGGCTGGTGAAGTATGTGACTGTGCTGCACGGAGTGTCACTTTCCTCCAAACATGTCAGCAGCGTGCATGTGTTTGTGTGTGGGTGGCATAAAGAGTCATAGGGTAGATTTGACTTAAGGAAAGTTGTATCAAGCTGGTTGGTCTTATGTGTCCTTCCATTAAGAAGCAGACATCGGGAAAGCTTCCACAGCTTGGAGGGCAGCCCTTGAAATCTTTGTTTATATAGCTGAGTGAACAAATTAAATGGATTCATAAAGACACTCTGAAAGGGCATTTGTATCTTAGACATGCACACTAGTAGCTGTGTTTAAGACAGACACAAAATTCACATAAGCAAATGCAGCGTCTTATTTATTGCAATATAAACTTGCTACCAGCATAGAAGAAACAGCGTGAGTGGAGTGCTGAAATGTCCGCAAAAAACTGTAGCTCATCAAAAAAGAAGCAAATTAAAATAACAAATAGACAAAAGCATTAAACACTTCCATTATTACACGTTTGTTTTGCTGCCTAATAGTCATTAAAAACACACACTTGAACCCTTTTGTGTGCGCCTGCTTCTGATGGATTTTGACAGAAAGAGAGACACGGGGAGACAGTATGACATCACACCTTACGTGTGAGGTTACACCTATAGTGACGCAGTCGTGATGAATACTCCTGCAATTGTGTTGTTATTAGTATTACATAAACGGTGGAAATGCGGGTGGAGAAAAACATCAAAGGGGAAGAATACACTTCAAATGAATAAAATAAGTAGTCTTATTAATAGTTCAGTGTGTGCATTTAACTACTCAGCAAAGTCACTCACTTATATCTACTGATACTGTTCTTTTTCGATTCGTTAGGCACAAATACGTGTATGTTCTGATCTGTATGGCATCTGAACAAGAACCAAACTCAAAATTTAGGTACTTGCCTTGGAAGTCACTGGTTGGATGGGCATATTGCTTGGAGAGCGCTGGAGCTCCGAGTCGCACTCCATCTCATTGTTTTCGGTCATAATTGGTGTCGAAGTGGGAAGCGTCGTTCGAGACACAAACAGTAAAAGTTTTAACTCCTCAAATAGAGTCCAGTCGGAAGAAGATTTCCGGCTTTAGCCATTTAAAAGACTGACAAAGTGTGACAGATCCACATCAGAGGGATTTGTGCGCGCCTCAGGGCCACCGACTCCACAAAACACGTTTCTGGGTTTATTAGGATCTGTGAGAACAGGTTATAAATTCACCAGCTGTTAATATCTCATTTATGCCACGTGAGGATGGGCATTCAGGAAACGGCTGAACCGTGCGTGTGTGTAGTCTTTTGTGTCGCCCGCTGACGCGCACCGGAAAGCTCCAATGTGGCACAATTCCTCCGTCCTCCAGGTGCAAAAACGGCTCAAATCAGCAAAAATGTCGCTGTGTGAATATGAGAATGTCAGCGAAATAGAATCATATCCAAATCGTCATCAGCTTGTGTTCTGGAGGAACTCGCTAGGTGTAAATCCAAAGCGAACTGTGTCCTTCACCGCTGCACAGACTTAAATTTAAGCGCAATCCGAGGCACGCCTTTCCATGCGTCTGAGGCGCATGATTGGGGCATTTTTATTTTTTACAACTCTACCGGGATTCATTTAGTCTAAATCAAGACTGACGGCCACGGGCGGAAGCTTATTCAAAACCCAAATATACATTAGCTTAAAAATTTCTCTGTTCTGGAGTAAAAGCAAGAGCAGCACTTCATTCTGCTGCTCGAATTTTGCGTCTTGAGTGTGTGTGTGTGTGTGTGTGTGTGTCAGTGTCAGTGTCAGAGCTGCTGTTTAATTCTATGCGCCTCCATGGTGCAGCCATAGACGCGTAGTTACAAATAGTAAGTGTGATTACATACAGTAACTCACAGACACGGATATCTTTAAAAATATATATATATTATGATTTTAAGGCTATACATTAGATAGACATGCAAAAAGGAATTAAGAAGCCACAAGAACACACAAGACGCTAGAGAGCCTTCTGCTGCTTGATTAAGCAGTGAATCAGAGCAGGCATCTTCCTCTTCAGAAGAAGAGTAATGAGTATAGGCTGAGCTGTGTTAGTTAGAATTATTCAGAGTTTTAGAGAAACTATAATGAGACAATTTTGTTCTGTTATCATCCATTCCTCTTCATTTTCTGCCTGCACCCTTCAGCAGTGAATACTGAAAGTGTAGCTACCAGCTGCTGCCCCACAGAATTAAAGCTTAATTTAAAGTGGCACCAGTATTGCTACCTGCTTTTAAATGCAATCTCATTTCCTACCTGGTTTAATCAGCGTTCTGGGACAAGTTCCTATTGCTTGTCTCCTTTATAAAACACGCAGGTGACAGACAGGGTGGGTTAAATAATAATGGCATTTTAAAAGGAGTTCAATGCTAATATTAAGGAGAAGGACTTCTAAATTTGATTCAAGATTTTTTCCTTCTTCTGTCTGCAAAGCGTTTTTTCTCCAAAGGCTCACATCAAAGTTTCCTGTCAGAAAGTCTTTGGGCGGGGGTGTGCTAGAGAATGGAGGAAGAAGAAAGGGGAGCCTCTGTTATCACATTCATTATTGCTTCTCTCAGAGCCAGAGAACAGCACACAACAGAATGACTGCTGGAAATATTTAAAAAAGAGAAACCCAAAACAAAAAAGCATTCAGTTTTCTAGTGTATTGCAGTGTCTGCTGTTAAAAATAAGCTTAAGTTAAATATCTCGGTGCAGTGTTGTGCTATGAGCTGTGATGTGATCCAACAATGTTTGAACTCAGAACAGCTGAGAGAGCTGAATGAGGGAAACACACACACTCATTTCAATTTTCCCCTCAAAGCTACTCACCTTTCATCCTCCATGTGATACCCCAGGTGCCAGAACACACCCCGGCTAAAAATGAACATTAAAACGGAGTGAAAACACATTTGATCTCTTACTGATTTAGACACATGAGGAAACAATGGGAGGATGAGAGGAACAAAATGAGTCCCATGCGGCGGAGGACAGATCCCAGTCCTGACAGCGGTCGTCATGGTGCAGCTACAGGACCAGGGCTGCAGCTCTTTCCATCGCATTAAATTGATACAGATTGTTCATCTGCTCCTCCACCTCAGACATCTGAATGTAAGTGTAAACAAACATAGCTGCATGACTTTGCATGCAGGATGTTGTGAGCTCACATTTGAACCCACAGTCACCAATGTGACAATG
Source organism: Neolamprologus multifasciatus (assembly GCF_963576455.1). Lineage (NCBI taxonomy): Eukaryota > Metazoa > Chordata > Actinopteri > Cichliformes > Cichlidae > Neolamprologus > Neolamprologus multifasciatus. The sequence goes on along the minus strand of NC_140442.1, from coordinate 8,115,284 downwards.
TTTTTCACTATACCCAACTGCTTATCTGCATTTGTGATTAAAATACTTTTATAATAAGCTCGATCTAGAACATAGGAAACAATCAGACCTTTTTAAAGTCTGTCACTGACTTTGAGGCTCTGGTAGCCTGACCTAAGTCTTCAGATAACTGTTTTTTTTTTTTAATATATTGTAGAAATGTTATTGTAGACATGTTAAGAAATAGATTTGCTCATCCCTTAACAGCCTGAGGAGTTACATGTATATATGAATACCTGACAAATTAATTAAGGCATACAAGAAGAACTTATGTCTTTGGATTCATCTCTAGTCACACTAACATTACAAGAAATCAAGAAATAAATTTAGACATGTATTAATGCTATACATGTCTAAATTTATTTAGACATGTATAGCATTGTCTAAATGCTATACAATTAATAATACTGCCTCTTAAATTTATGAAGTTGCAAAATATTGTCCTCCTGAAGTTGCAAAATATTGTCCTCCTTTTTTCAAATGTTTGCTTTTTGCTGTAAGGCTTTTCCATGTTTGGAAGAGACTTTAGGGCACGTCATGTTAGGAGTGCAGGGGTATTGGTAGATATTTAAAAATCAGAGGATTCATTTTATTTTAGTTTCAGGGTTTTTGTGCATTTTGGCTCACGTTTTCCATTATGATTGAAATCAATACCACCTGCAGTTTTCCTTTACGGCAGCCACATTTACTTCTATTTGACACGTAGCTGAAGAAAAAAAAAAAAAGAATAAAAAAATTATATTAATAATAATTATATATTCCAGTCTGGGACTTCTAGTTTAACCAGTTTTCTTCCTAACTGAAGCAAGTCAATTACTTATTGAATAGCTGATTCAGAACTGGATCCTGAAATGAGCTGAGAGCTGAAATCACAGCAGCAGAGAGGAGAGTGGCTCATTGCTGCCATCTACTGCTGCAATGATAAACCACCATTAACCACAAAGTGAGAACAAGGTCCAAACAACTCTTAATAATATAGGTATATATTTATTCATACGTACATATTCATTTATAATCGGTTAATTGTAAAAAAAGAAAAAAAAAAGAAAAAAGAGATTTACAGTAATTTAACTACAGTCATTGTCAAAACTTTTTTTTTGTTTAAATATCTCAGGTGCCAATCTACCCTGAACACACACACTTGTAAGTTCACCTGTTGCCCTCTGCCTCTGTCCTTATCCACAACCTTACTCCAGTGTTTAGGATCAAACAAACGGACCCAGAGCGTAACAGCTCGACTTCTGTGTAAACTGGTGGAAGATCTGACACACGCACACACACAAGGTGTTTTGTTACTGTAAGGGAAAATAAGTCTGGTGTTTTGCTGTGTAGAGCCTGTAGTGTATTTCTGTACCATGAAAAAAGAAGGAAAAAAACAAACAAAAAACAAAACAACAGGTGACAATTCATTTCTTTTGTACATATAGAAATCCTTCAGGAGCAAGTTGAGTACTATTAGTTGTAGTCCATGTTGTCGGCATGCGTTTATGACCTAGCCGGAGCACGACGAGGACAAGCAGGTTTGACATCCCAGCTCACAGACTAGATTCCCTGACTTTCTTTTTCCTTGAGTTAACTGTCTTAAAACCAGAGCACAGTGACAGAGCGCATTACATTACTCCACCATTTTTGACTCTTGGTTCTTCTCTAATCCCCCATAAACCCCATTCAAACAAAACAGATCAGACTGGATTACACTGGATTCATCTCGGCTTGTATTATCCTGCTTGTCATAGCTGTCAAATCGCACGCACTCAGACACACCGAACAGAATCATCACTCTGCGTTTTGGGTGATAGATGCCTGTTGTTGAGCACATCAAAACCAAAGCACAGGGACATTTGCAGGTAATCAAAATTTTGCAGTGAGTTTTCCTGTTTTTGTTGTATTGAAGCATTTGGATAGGTGCATTATGGGATGGATCCCATTTGGAACGGCAAGGCATAAAAATGAAGAAGAGAAAAGCACACTTAATGGGGGGAAAAAGAAAATCTTTCCGTCCTTCTCATTGATGGAAACATTCAATAAGCAGACCGTACGTCATACATACACGTCATTGTGACCGTTAGCCCTAGATTAAAAAAAATAAAAAGAAATCTGACTCACATTTAACATTTCAAACAATTGCACTGGTGCGAACACTTCTCCTGGACAAAGACTACACTCTGGACATTAACTAACAATAAACTCTGGATAAAAACAAACTCCATCAGATCAAAACTAAGGACTGGAAGAGGGCTCAAACTCAACTTGGAGACACTGAACTTGTGACTTCAAACACAAACAGGCAGAATCCAAACCACAGCAAAACAGAAAAACAAAGAAAGCTCCAGAGGAAAATCGTGTAGAGGAGAAAGCAGTAAAAGACACATTTATAAAATGAAAAGGGAACAGAAGGTAATGAATGAAGCCGGTGCAAGTGTAGGACAAGATAATCCATAAGAAAAGGCGCCAATACTTTAAAGGGCAGGGGAGGGGGCTGAAGTCCATTATAGCCCTCTTTTGTGACAAAAATCATTCCATCATATCTGTCAGCAGGCCAGAGCTGTGCGCTCAAGATTCAGTCAACTTCCTCCACCAGTCTGATCTGGTTGTAACCTCCTGCAGCATCACTGGTCCCAGACAGACGGAGGTGGTCACAGGTGGCAGGGTGCAGCACACTATCACTCCGTCCCCTGCAAGGCCTCATAGAAGTTGAGGAGTCGCAGATGCCACTCCAACATCAAGCACATCCTTTCGCCACTGCGTGGGGTTCACCAGTTCCTCGTCATTGGAACCGTCAAGGACTCGAAAACAAGATCGACTTAATGAAATCAAACTAACTGAAAATAGCTTTACTTTGATTGTTTTCAGTTGGCTTTTTCTTTCCATTGTCCTGGTCTGACACCATGAATTAATGCGGTCGGACCTTTTTTGTTGACAAAAGAGAAAAGAAAAAAGTATCTTTTTAACGTCTTCTTTTGTTGACATGAGCCTTCACATGCCAGCATCAGTTTGTCTCACTCCATATCGAGTACTGGGTCTTTTTTCTTTTACTCTCCAAAAGCTCCAGCACATATTCTCACGCACATCTGCACGTAAACAAGCATGCTCGAGACTCCTCAGAAAGACTCATCGACGGTCATTTCTGCCCCGTCTCATATCATCATGTTGCTGTTTATCTGGCTTCAACTCTCTGACTCCCGCAGTCCTCACGTATTTACATTGAGATTTTAAAAAACTAGAGGTGTTACATGCAACATTTGGCATCTTCTCAAGTCCCCACTTGTAAGCCTTAATTGTCCATTTTTAGAAAAATATTAAACTTTGTCTTCTTTTTTTATTTTTCCTCTGCACTATATTGAAGCTTCTGATTGTAACAGAGAGAGACAGAGAGAGGTGAGGGCATATTCGCTGCAAGCGCAGTGTATGCGTTAATTGAGGTGTTTTTTTTTTTATTTATGTGTGTGTGTGTTGTTAGTTGTTAGTAGTCTTCAATTTTGAGATTTTGTAAAGTGTCTCATCATTGCTTTATTGTAAGTGCAAATAGCTGCAAGTATTCTTAATAAAATAACATAAAAAAAAAAATCAAAGTTTCTGCTGCATTCTTGTGGGGATGTTGGCAGTTAGGTGGCTACATCGCTGCCCCTCTTTTGAAATAAACAGCCTGTAGAACCAAGCGAACACTGGTCGTACTCAAGTGCAGTTCCCGTCTAGAGGTAGCTGTTGAGTTGACCTTTAAACACTAAGGGAATTGTGTTTGGGAGTTTGAGTGGAATCTTTCAGCCATGTTTAAAAGCTCAAAGTGCTTGATAAGTAAAAAGCTGTAATGGTTTTCCGTTTGAAGATTCGTTAGGATTTTTTGTTGTACTTCATTTGATGACGAGTTAAATCCCTTAATGGTGATAACATTTTTTTAAAACATAAAACGTCTTTGTAATACTGGTGTGTCCACTGAACACAGCCCAGGAATGTCCTCCAAAAGTTAATCTGTGTAAATGTGTCTCTTCACTTGAGCTTGTATTAAAGCCTATTGTATATGTTCTGTTTGTGTGCAGTGGTACGATTTAAGAACGTTTTGGGGAAAGTTACCCAAGACCCTGTAGTGTTGTTTGGCTCTCTCCCTCTCTCTGCAGCTCCAAAAGGGGGACACACCAGCATGTAGTCTGTGACAAGGGGCCAGGAGTGGTGGGGAGGGGAGCAGGTCAGGGGTCAAGTGACTGGCTGCAGGGAGCATGTACGAGGGACACAGCGAGAGGGAAGAGGGGGCTGTTCGCTTTACATCATAGCAGGACACAGCAGCGGCAAAACCTCTGACGGCTGCCCCCGACTGAGGGGGGTGGAGTGACAGGAGCGAAGTATGCATGCACTTTGATGTTAGGCAGATGAGTCTGTAGTAAAAAAACACAAACGAGAGAGAAACAGATGGAAATGTATTAATCGCTCGTACAAATATGTGGAAAGCTGTTCTGGGACATTTAGTACACCAGTAGCTATAGCTTTGCTGCAAACCTCAAGTTTATTTTTGTTTCATTGTTCAAAAACAATGTCAAACTGCTGTCAACACAGCTATGTCTGATTTTTATTCAAATTCAAAGACTAACATGGGATTCAGTGAAGTCTGACTTGATCTGGACAGAGTGTTCACTCACTGCTGTCAAGGAGACAGTTTGTTTTTCACAGCTTAAGTTTTGATTCATCACTTCACGTGGGTGGATCGATGACTCAGACAGAGTTTCATTTGGACAAAATGCACGAATCTGTGTTGTCTGATTCCACCCTCTGCATTACATCTATACTTAGTGATCACGCTGATGAGGAGGAAAGGTTAAAGAGCACCACTCTAACCTCCTACATCAATAGCGATAGTAGTTTGCATTTTCAGCATTCTTCTGTAAAAGGACAAATGGCTTGACTGACAAAGCAACTCTAAGAATGCAATACCTTTGTGTTGGTGTTTGTGCTCTTGCTACACAGCATTGTTTAAAAAGGTAAACAACATCCATAGTGGTTTCACACAAGAACTCTGGACAATGTCGGGAGAATCAAGTCCAGACATTGTCTTTAGTTGTCCCTTTCCTTATACATTACACACGACAGGAGTTGTCTGTTTTACTTATTACCACTACTTGAAATATTCTGTATGGTTTTTACAAAGCCTGGTGCCTGGGTAGAGCATACACCAGTGTCAAAACTCAACACACAGGTTAACATGAACATCACACAAACTTTGTGCTAGGTAGTTAAATGTCTGCTCTAGCTGAGACAGACATTTGGATTTTAACAAATGGTCATGTGAAAAAAAAATGTTTTTTTGTTTGTTTGTTTTTTTACAAAAAAAAAAAAAATCCATGTAAAAAAACTACACACCCATCCCATGATTCAATAAATTGTTGAACCGTCTTTAGCAGCAATAAACTGAATCAGTTGTTTTCAACATGACTTTATCATCTCTAACATTGCTGAGGAGGAATGTTGGAGGAGGAACGTCCCACCCTTCTTTACAACACTGTCTTTTTTATGCACAGCTCGCTTAAAGTACGGCCACAGCATTTCAGTCAGGCTTACGTCTGGACTTTGGCTGTGCCTTTGCAACACCTTGATTCTTTTCTTTTTCAGCCATTCTGTGGTAGACTTGCTGCTGTGCTTGGGATCATTGTCCTGCTGCATGACCCAGTTTCAGCTCAGAGTTAGCTTTTGGACAGATGGCCTCACATTTGATTCTAGAATATGTTGGTATACAGAGGAGTTCATGGTCAACTCAATGGTTGCAAGGTGCCCAGATCTTGTGGCTGCAAAATGTTTAAAAGTTAGATACTGCTAATATGCAGTGCTTTGTTTCCACCATACATGCTCACGCTGATTTTATCTGAAATTCTTCCAGATGCCTTGTGATTTATTCAGATGCAAATCTGCAAACCTAAGCCGTGCTGCCTATTTTTAGAGAGAAAGGCTTTCTACTGGCAAACCTTCCAAACAAGCCATGTCTGTTTAGTGTTTTTTATTTCTGCCCAATTGTCCTGTCATGAACATTTAAAATGCTTATTGAGACCTGCAGTGTCTGAAATCTAGTGCTTGGGTTTTCTTTGCATCGTGTGATCTTAGTGAAAATTGACTGGAACGTCCACTCCTGGAAGTACCATGAAACATCACTATGAACTCTACTATGAAACATCTGCTTTCATAGTGGGGGTCACATTTGCTGATGATCAGTTAAACAAGTGCATTTGACTAGCAACACCCGGCTGCTACTTACTCAAGAAGAAGCAGTAAGGATGTATTTAGGGTTTTTTCCCCACAGGGCTGCTTACAGTCCTATGAAAATTGTTTTTTTCACAAGTGTGGTAAGATTTATTCAGTATAGGCTGAAAAAGAAATTTAATACATTTACATCAGCAGTACAATTCGTGTTTACCATACATTCTGCAACTGAACAAGCACTTACTCATTACTCGTAGCCCACACAACTCACCCTTAGTCTCTTAATACCGGCGCGAGTGATCTGCTGGCAGTCATAGAGCTCGATGCGATCCAGACTATGGCAACTCTTCAGGTGCTCCAGTGAGGCATCTGTGATCAGGGGGCAGTTGTCCAGCTCTATCACCTCCAGACGGTCGTGAGCACAGGGGCCGCTGCCGAGGTGTCTGATGCCATCATCAGTAATCAGCTCACAGTGGGACAGACTCTGCAGGAACATTGTGGTACCAATACAGATGCTCTATTACTAAACTGTCTATGAAAACAGCCATGACATTATGTTTGAAAATGCTGCAGGAGCAAAATATGTTTGAGTGGCAAGCACACACTTACCAGGACTTGCAAACGGGGGCAGTGGATAGATAACTGGATGAGTGTTCCATCTGTGATCTGATGCATAAGTGAAAGAAACACAATTCTCTTAAGCGAAGAAAAGGAGAAAACAGCTCAACCATTATATACCATATTGTTTATTTACCTGCACACATTCTTCTAAATCCATCTTCTCAAGCTCGTGACAATTCTATAGAGAGAAATAACAGAAGAAGAGAGATTGCATAATCACTATGGATTTATGCATGTTAAAGGATTTTGTTGGATCCAAAGTTCTGCTTGCCATTTATCTGCAATGCAACCAAGAGGCAGACACCACACTCACCCTTGCTAATGTAGTGAAGCCCACGTCTGTAAGCTGAGAGCAGCGAGCCACTTCTAATATTCTAAAAGGAGGAACACAATGAAGAGTTATACAGTTGAAGAATCACTTAGAGTCCAAAATTTTGAGTTCTTTCACACTTAAAAGGTAACTGGCTCTACAGTCACAGGCCTCAAGATATCTGTACTGCAGACGGGTCAGTGTAATATCTTTTATTTCCATTCCATTACCTCAATCCTGCAATCTTTAAGCTTAAAATGAGAATTCAGGTCTTTCTTTTTGGAATTTGAAAGCGTACGAACAGTCTCCCGAACATCAGGCAGCCAGGATAAACACTCTTGAAACAAAGATTTTATGTAAAACCAATTAAATATTTTGCAGTTTCTCGCAAAACTCAGAACAAAGTTTGATGTGTAGGTGTGTGACGTCACCTGAGGCGGGGGCAGTTCTGTCCCAGAGCATGCAAGATGGCATCTGTGATGTTGCCACAACCTGACACACACAGAGACTGCAGGCGGTGACAACCCCGGCAAATTGTGATGAGCCCCTCATCTGTGATCTGCTGCTCACAGAAAGACACAGTACGTGTTTGTGTATGAGGGAAGTGAATCAAATCAACATCCACTGTGAAATGTAAAAACATGCCAGGCAAAACTTCTGTGTTGTGCTCTCTGGTAGATGTGCAAAAGCAAACAGTGTACAATCCTGTGTCCAAAATCAGTTATACAAACTATAACGAAAAGCAGAATAATATCAAAGTGTCAACTTCATATTAATATGAAAGCATCACTTTCTTTGGGATGCTCTTTATTTTCTAGGTTAAATACAAACAGTTTGTAAATGGTAAATGGCCTAGTAAAACGCTTTACATATCCAGTCATCGACCCATTCACTCACACATTCACACACTGGTGATGGCAAGCTACATTGTAGCCACAGCCACCCTGAGGCGCACTGACAGAGGCGAGGCTGCCAGACACTGGCGCCACCGGGCCCTCTGACCACCACCAGTAGGCAACGGGTGAAGTGTCTTGCCCAAGGACACAACGACCGAGACTGTCCAAGCCGGGGCTCGAACCGGCAACCTTCCGATTACAAGGCCAACTCTTGAGCCACGATCGCCCCATAGTGTATCTTGTGAGTTTTCTAAAACAGCACCTACAAGTTTGTATTTAACCTAGTTCTGTTTTTATTTTTAATTACCCTCTTTTCCATTTGAGCATTTACCCACCACAACCGTCAAGAAATATTTAATCAAATTAATAAAGAGCATATATTTTTAAAAATTAGTTTTAACAATTGATATGGTGTCTTTCTACTGTGTCTTACAACCCTGTGTCCAAAATGGTGTCTTACAAGGCGAACTCCCAACTCTTGAGCCACGATCGCCCCATAGTGTATCTTGTGAGTTTTCTAAAACAGCACCTAAAAGTTTGTATTTAACCTAGTTCTGTTTTTATTTTTAATTACCCTCTTTTCCATTTGAGCATTTACCCACCACAACCGTCAAGAAATATTTAATCAAATTCATAAAGAGCATACATTTTTAAAAATTAGTTTTAACAATTGATATGGTGTCTTTCTACTACTGTCGATATTGTCGTAAAATTATTAAACGTAACACATTTCAGTTTTTTATTTTTGTTGGTGCTGTTTTAGAAAACTCATAAGATACATGTTAAGAACAGGTAAAAGAAAGCTTGCTTAGAAAAAAGAAAAAGAAAACAAAAATACTAAAAAGCAGACAGCAACAAAAGGAAGGCTATAGTGAAACGATGACAAAAATCAAAGACGAGATATGAGACGAGAAAGAGATGCAGAGGGGACTAACTGGATTGTGTGAGCAGGCTTTAGGGTCTGGATGTCCGTGTTCTGTGTTTCTTCTACTCTTGTTAAATGTACTTACTGAGCATGTCTGCAAGTTCAATGTGACCAATTCCGGACAGTGCGCTCCGATATGCTTTAGGGCCTCGTCTTCTAGCTGTGGAAAAGATTGGGAAGTATTGGGAAAGAAAACTGATATCTCAATAAGGAATTTCATAAAAGAAAAAGTCTAAATCAGCGCAGACTGTTCTTTTTATTTATTTATTTATTTATTTATTTATTTTTTTTAATCCAATGTCTGTCCCTGATGGTATGCTTTGTTGCACGGGAAAAATTTTCTTTTATGTGTGCAGCTGCCACTTTTTCTTGCAATAAATAAGAAGAACTAGTGAAAGTGAAGATGGCAAAAAGTCTAAGATTAAACTGGACCCTATTCACTACAGTGTTAACCGATAGAAAACAGAGCACCTAAGAAGTCACTACTTTGAAACTGAAAGGAAAAAAAAAAGTTTTCTAATGTGCTCAATAAAACGTTACACAGAATGAAATTGCCAGCAACTTATAACATAATCACATGTGTACCTGGGTGCAGCCCTTGAGGAAAAGACATTTGAGACCAGGGCAGGAGCGCACCAGGGCCTGGATGCCATCCTTCGTGACTTGATCACACCAGGAAATGTTCAGCTGCTCCAGCAAAGGACAACCCTCACTGAGAATAGAACAAAGAAAAGGGTGAGCAGCGGAAACTTGCAAAGGATGAAAGGTGCAATGACAATTAGGGGAAATGTTAAATGCATAACAAAATTGAAATCTTCTCACATTATTCGTATCTCTTCTGTGACTTGTGTAGGTTTAAAAAGAAAAAAATGAATCGTAGCCAACAAGTGGTACATAGGATTGAAGGGGGCTTATTAAGCTAATTTCCGGCTTCATATATTTATTCTGGAACTCAGCTAAATGGTTATGTTTAATAGAAGGTATTTACCACTGTAATATTATGTTTGAGAGGGACAAAAAGAACAGACACAACAGGTTCACTTTGATATATGTGCTTTAACATTAGTGGAAAAACAGTATATCAAAATAACAACTGGGCATACCTGAGAGCTTTGAGTGAAAGGTTGGTGATGGAGGTACACGAGGCAAGGTCCAGGTGCTTTAGCTTTGGACAAAACTTACTGAGGCTATTACACGTGCTGCAGAAGAACAATACAGTGATAAAAAAGTGTATTATGATATGTTAGATACATTAACCGCACTGCTGCATGGACTGTTACTATACCTGTCTGTGATCTTGGTGCAACCGTTCAGATTAAGCACCTCAATGTTCCTGCAGTTCTGTGAGAAAGTCCTAAAGAGAGAGAGAGAAAGAGAAAAAGAAACATTTGTGTGATGTCAGTCATTCTGCACTTCTCTTATTTTCTTCCCTAAGGGTCTGAACTAGTATGAGAATTTCAATTAGGCGAGGTCCTCACTAAACTCACCTCAGGGCACTGTCACCCACACCCAGGCAACCCCGCAGGCTCAGCTTCCTAAGGAATCCCCCACATCGCTTTGAAATATTCTCCACCACTCGACCCTGCAACAAAAAGAAACATACTCTTTCTGCTGTATTTGTTTCTACAGCACCTTTAAAGTACCGAGTATGAAGTGACATATAAGCTGCGATCATAAAGTTCACAGACTCCACCTAAAACAAACAAAGATGACATGGTTTACATTTGGCTCATTTACTCTTCAAGATCAACTCCTCTTGCACTAGAAAGCCTCCCAGCCATTTTTACATTGGTCTCTTAAGAATTCATCAGAGGTCACGTTCGTATAAACCGCGTATCTGCGATTTCTCCATGGATCTCAAAACTGACACAGCATTAATGTGTTCTGGTGGTTAGAAATTGTTCTGTGACTCACAGACCATGGCTGCTTATAAGGGGAGTACAACCAGGAGCATACTGGTCATTATTTATTTATTATTTTTTACACATTAATGGGGTTGAGAATTCATCTTGCAGGGTTAGACTGTCAAAGTGGAGTTCTACTATTCCCCAGAGCTGTTCTATGGAGGACATATGACTGAAATAATCTGAACTGTGGTACTAAAAATGCAATTTTACACCATACCCAAACAGTTTTCATCCACAAACCATCCTGCTTATCAAATTAGTCTCTGACTTCATCATCTCCTTCACAATTAAAACTATGTTGAGACTGGGATGGGCTCAAACCTAGGGCCATAGATGGTTATTGATACACCCAAGGAGATCCAAACAAACTGCAAGCCGAAGATCCAATGAAGGTGATAAAAGTGGAACTTCCAGGCAGGGCCCCAAAAAATAGCAACTGCACTTTAAGGGGCACAGTTCTCCGTAAGAAGACTACCATGAAGGGCAGATGGGTCAAATTTGAAGCATGATTTCGTTTTTAATATTTGGAGTTGCAAACATTTATGATCGCATCTGTTAGTAATAAGATATAATGAAATGAACCAACTTCAATGTCCCTCTGAAAGTCAAAGAGGTCGATTCGTTGCCAGTTGCTGCCATCCAAGGCCAGAACATTCCAGGACTAAAAGCAGGGAGCGGAGGGGAGTGGACAGAAATTCTGAGTTATTTAGCATGCACACGCAGAACACATACTATAACTGAAACCACACACGCACACCTTGTGAACACAGACTCACCCGTGAGACCTGGGCACAGCGACAGAGTGTCACCACATCCAGAAAGGAGAAGATTCTAGAAGACAGACAGGGACGGTTTAGAGACCATGATCCCCGCTGCCAGAAGCTTCCTCTTTACTGCCCTCAACGCAACCCTGTGTGTGCTTCCCCTAACAGCAGAGTGGTGTTGACTAAATCAGCTAATATTGCTTTTACTGTCATCAAAATACATTTCCCAGCTTGCAGAACAGATATGTTTTCTTAAAGTGAGGTCCTGACGGGGAAAGCATTTCTTTCTAAGGAATATAGTTGGATACCGATTAGAGGATCCTACAATGCAGCAAAAAACTGAATTGGGGTTGAAGCAGGGATGCAGTGAGTTGCAGCAGTCTGCCAGCCTCACAAATCACAGCACTGCACCAGGCCAAGCAGCACAGAGTCAGCAGCCGCAACGCAGACAGCTTGGCTGGCAAGGCCGAGGTTTGAGTTATGGCCTTCATTTTCTGTTTGTTAAGAGGCTTGTGAGCACCCCCCCTTTTTTTTTCCTCTCAAATCAATTTAAAAGTTTTATAACCACGAGCACCTGTTTGTAATTATGCTTTTAGCACTGGTTGAGCAGTGGGTGTGTAGAGCCAAGAGAAATTGGCATCCTAGTGTTTGGACTCTTTGTTTAAAAAGGGCAAGTGAACATAAACGATATGATTGTGAGACACACAATATTTGCGTGTGTTAGGGTAACACACAGAGGATGGAGGTGCTACCTTTGAGTATGATTTTGTGCCGTAGTAAAGTCATGAATGTGACTGTGGAAATTTCAACGTGCAAATTTTGCTTTCCTCAAAAAACAAAAACAAAAAAAAAACCTGCAAGTAAGTTAAAGTGCATCAAAATGTCACTCACCTTAGCAACAGCTCTTTAGGCAACTTCTTATTGATGACTGCCTCGTCACTATTTGTGAACATCTAAAAGGGTGGAGAAGATAATATCAGTCCTGGAGGCTATCACAAAGTGGCTGGGGCCCCTTTCATCCCCTCTCCTCACTCAAGGACGGCCCCAACACATAAGCAAGGATAAAAGATCGTAATCTCATCAGCTGAGATGGATTCAATGTCAATTCCCAGAAAACACGAAGGGTGACAGAAGATAAACCAACACAGGCCACAGCGAGGTGGGACTTTGTACTGTCAACTACAAGGCTGCGCTGGCCTATGCTTTCATGTTATCTTTGCTGCATGCATATTCCGTCTTAGTATACGTGCTATTGAGTAAGACCCAGTGTTCAAAACAGTAAGTACTGAAACTTTAAACTGGAATTGGTTACAGTACCATATATCTTTTGTGACTCTAAATAATTTGAGCTTCAGCAAAAAGCTAATGGGTTTCCACACAAATAACTGCATGCTGTGTGAGCACAAATTTGAGTCTAATTCAGAGAAAAAAAGTCACAGTAAACAAAGAGACAATAAATTTGCATTTATTGAGTCCCAGCTACACACACCCTTCTTACTGAGGAATTTAGGGTTCCCATAATTTGTGGGAAATGATACTGTGCTAAATCACTGAGTGCAAGATGCTGAGACAATGGTCCTTGGTAACACGTACTCAATCACAACAGGATGAATAAAGTAACATCTGGCTCAATCCATTTTTCTCCAAAGATTCAGAAAACAAAGCGTTTATACCAGGGGCGGATCTGGCTTGTAAATAAAAATGTGGCAGAAGGCACATGTTAATTACATGAGGTAAAAGATTTATGACAAGATCAACAAGGTGTTTGTCAATTCTTATTTGCACTACTTGATAGAAACAAATACCACCAATTCCAAAAAGAAAGATTTATTTACCCCGTTTTAACAAAGGGAATGATTTAAAGGTCCCAACAGAGTTCTATTTTGATTATTGGTGTTTATCCTGAAGCCACACAATAGCTTCAGATTTTGAGGGACGTGCACATAAAGCCATTCATCAACTCACAAAAACAGACTGTCTCGTCTGCCAGTTGAAATTGAGGCCTGGATCTTTACGAAACACACAAACGCGCACACACAAATAAGGCATCTTGGGGTCAAAGATGTTTTATGTCTTTCTGATAAAAACACAAACTCTTTCTCAAGCTGCACACACACACACACACACAGCTGTATGCGGGGGCTGCCTGCCAGCGCAGACGTGTAAAATTTTGAGGGAGTAAGAAGGGACAGACATTTGCTGTTTGGATTTGGGGCAAATTGACTCTGACAGCACGCCTTCCAGAGCGTTTCTTTCTGGCCAAATAATCCAGGGCCGTTTCAAAAGAAGCAGATGTCCGTGGTCAACAGCCATACACAGTACCCTTTTGTAATCTACCATAAAATGATGCAGTATGAATGTGACCATTATGTTTCGGCCACTGCTCAGTTATAAACAGTAATGCAGGGGGTTAAAACATACAAACAAACAAAAAAAAAACAAAAAACCAAGTTGGGTGTTTTGTAGTTTGTAGTAAACCACTGCAGAGGCAAAGGGTAATTTTATTTTTAGGAAATGTGTAAATGTTCCTTCCTGGCAATAAATAATTAAATCATGGTCGTTTGCTCGATAGGAGGGGCTTATATTTGAGTTTTAGGTTATTATTGCATACATGCACAGATTAAATTAGGCACAACTAAATATGGTGAAGTCAAGGAACCTGTTTAAGGTCAGAAATTTAAACCAGTTTAAACCTCCAAAATAGTTGTTTACATACTCTTTCTAATTAGTGAATACAATGAGTGGCCATTTAAGTATCTATTTTTCCAGTCTGTTGGGTGGTCTTTTGTTAACAGAATAAAAGTGCAACAGCTCAGTGCTTGCAGCAGAGCTGTGTATTTAACACAACTTCCTTCCCTGCCTTTCAAAATAAAACACTCACTGGCAGACTGCATTTTTGATGACTTACCAGCCAGCATATTTGGTTTCAAGCTTCTTATAACTAACCACCAAAACCTAAAAGCTACTGAGCATACCATTTGTTAAATTTGCGTGGAATTATAATCCTAGGTTAGTGAACAACAAAGGCTTTGTTTAGCTCATATCATAAGTTAAGCCCAACTGATAGATTACTTGGCCAATAACATCAACTGACAGTGGCAGACGCTGTCGATCCCTGCCACGGTGTGACCACACTCCTATCGTCAATTTAGAATGACCAATTAACCCAACTTCCATTTCTCTGACCTGCAGTATCTGTGAGCCACGGGGGCAAACGAGCAAATTCCACACAAAACCCAGGGCCTTCTTACTTTAAGATGACAGTGCTAAATGTTGCACCACCACAAACCACTTAAAAAAGTCAAAAACAAAAAACAACAGCTGTAATTTACAAATCTTCACATAGTTTGTCCAGCTGAGCAGCTTCATTGTTTAAAACAGTCTCGATCCTTTTTGCAGAATTCCAGCCCTTCCCCATTCCCAAGGGGTCAAAGACTGCAGATATGTCAACAGCTAGAGTCTCACAGAGATACATTAAGTGTCCTTTGGCAATGGCATGAGGTTATAGGAACAAATATGACACAACATGCTTGCCACATATAAATGGTTGTTGATCTGAAAATATTTTACTTGTTATATATTCTATTTATAAGTATTTTGTGAATATTTAAAACTATACTTATTTTTCTTTAACATATGCATTTATATTTCAGATTAGTCTTTACCTTATCAAGATACCAGATTTATTTTAGTAATGTAACAGAAATATTCCTATTTCTGTTACATTGACTTTAGTTTTTTTAACTGTTGTAACTGAAGAATTTCCCCAAATCCTGGCTTAATAATTACACCACATCTTATCTTAGCTTGTCTTAGAGGACCCCTTCACATAGTGGGTAAGAACAAACAGGACACAAACTGCAGTGTTCTGGATGACAAACATGTAATTTTGGACTCAGTTTGTCACTCAGCATCTAATATTGTCAGGATTGGCATTGGTTCCTTGAAACACCCAAGTACAACTTGTATGTTCAATGGGATCTGATGGAACAGTAGCAGCTGATGCCCCCAACTGATCATATCACAGCTAATCGTTTGCTGGTGCAAAGTCCAGCGGCATCTTCACTTTAAGTTATTATCTAGTGTTTTGAATAGACTGCTTAAAAGTTAATAAGCAATGAAAACATCCATTTTCATACTGCTGGCTGATATGTCGATACCCAGATTTTTTTACTTCCTAAAAATCAGATTTAATTATGTATGTATGTATGTATGTATATATATATAAATCTTCCTCATACACAAAATGTAAAATAATTAGGCCCAGTCATATCTTAAAGCCTTCGTAGTACATTGTTATGCTTATGTAGCATTTTGTTCTTAGACAGCAGGCTTACTTGTGTTTCCTAGAGTTTTTAAAGGTAGAATAGGAAGCAGAGCCTTCAACTCTCCAGCTCCTGCAACAATTATACTCCAACAGGCTTAGGCTGCTGGGTGGCTTCCCATGATGCACTAACCATTACCTCTTCACTCATTTCTTTTCACCCTCCATGTGTCCATACACCACAACTACATGTTGGTAATTATTAAATTCAGCTTATCTCCCATAGTTTGCCTTTTCTGCCATCTCTCTCTGCTCCCACAACTGGTCACAGTGGATGGCTGTCCCTCCACGAGCATGGTTCTGCCAGAGGTTTCTTCCCGTTAAAATTCAGTGTTTCCTTCCCACTGTTGCCAAGTGCTCCCTCATTGGTGGTCATATTATCGTTGGGGTTTCTTAAAAAATTTGACGATCTTTACCTTACAATATAAAAGTGCCCTGAGGCAACTGTTGCTGTGAATTGGTGCTATAATAGATCAAATTTAATCAAAATTAATTTATTGGCCTTTTGTCTTGAAGAAATTCAAGTTTGTTTGTTTTTAAAAAAAAAACAAAAAACAAGTACATAAATTTGCGAACTACACAAAACAACAACAACACACAAAACCTTAACTACAGAATGGTCGAAAAATAGAAACACTTTTATCTTGAAGGCAAAACGTCGCCATTTCCGCTTCTCCCCTCTCCTAAATCCAGATACCTTTAAACAGCAGCTCCACCGCAGCTGTCGGGCCAGAAGGTAACGGCCTGAGTCGTCAGCTGTTCACCGTTAAAAATAAATAAAACCACACACACAAATCCCACGCTAGCTGGGGATTAAACAACATCAAATGCTCGGGCTATACAGGCCAATGTCAGTGGCCGGATACATTTGTTTGTATACAAGTTCGCACCAAAATATTGAGCTACGCTTGCGCGGCTGCGACACAAAGTTTATGGTAATAGCCTTGCATTGGGGGAAAAAAAACCCCAACAACGACACTGTAGGTAGACAGCGTACATATGGGCCTTTTGAGACGAATATAGGTTATGATGTGTGTTACACTGTAATAGCTCGGCACTATTTTCAGATATTTTGTGCTAACACCGGGTGCAGGTAGCAGACTGAGGCCACCACCGCCGCAGCGGCTATAGATATAGCATACATAACAAGGTCTCAAAAGAGAGAAGGGGGGAACATAACAATCCTGCATATGAGGATAATTTTAAGCAGCTTCTTTTCAAAGTGAAACCACTAAATCCTCCACTTCTGCTCATTATGTTGACGTGTGTCGAAGCTTTCCTCGGCGTGCTCTGTGTAGCCTCATTGTCTTTGTTTTGACGGCGCAAAGTGAAACGAGGACAACGTTTAAAGAGCACTCAAAATGCCTTGAAAGTGGCTGCGAGCAGCACGTCGGCTTTAGTGGAAAATACTGACGTGCGTCCTCTCCACGCCAGGCCTCGATAGCCTATATGTTGCTTGAACAACACAACAGTGTTTGACCTAATCCCAAATACTGACTGCGGAAGCTGCATCAATAGCCTCCCCATAAGCGCAGTTTTATAATAATTATAGCAACAGTCAACACGCAGGCCCGGATCGTAGCGGTTATATCGGTTATTTTAAATGTGTCTCAGTGACTGTCAGTTAATGGAAATAATTAACTCACCTCAAACCGGCTCCGCGAAACACCATTTACCTCCTTCCCCATGTCGGACGCTGGTAACCGACTCAATGGATTCGGTGTAGGCGCAGTAAAATGCAGATACGGGCCCTCTCCACGATTATCATGCTACCGTCCTCTCGGTAGCTCCGGTGGTTTGATGTATTTTGACCTGTTCCACGAACCACAAAACCTCTTGTTACCGATAAAAACAAAATATATGGGTTACGAGCAGCAGCCAGCCAGCCATAAGCCACTTCTCTTATCAGCTCGATTCGCCCTCACCTCCTCCTCCCCCTATAAGCACAGCTTTCTATCCATCCACACAATAGCCCGACAGCAGTGGGGCAGACTAAAATTCAGCCGGTACAACCCCTACATCCATAATAAATAAATAACATTAATATGAAAAATAATAAATATAATGACCTAGCTCAGTGCGCACTATTTCTTGCTCGCTGGCTGCTCCTTTAACCAAAGCTCACAGAGGAGCAAATATAAATATCAAAGTGGGGTGTCAACCATTTGCCCGCACACGTAGCATGAATACCTATCGAGGGTTTGGGGCCTCATGTGATAATTAAAAAGTTAGATCAGACTTAAAGTTCATACGGACTTTGTGAGAAAACATAGGCTAAAAAATTATTTCTCTTATAGTATGAAACAAAAACATCTAAAGTGAAGTGCATGTCTGATATGAGTACTGCCACTTGAAGACCTTTCCACTGTATTAAAAACAGTATTAAAACCAGAATAGAACCTGTGAGTTCCGCATTTTATTAACGTAACGGTTAACACTCGTTTTTAGATTATTCTATCTCATCTGCTGCTATTAAACATTCCAACTTTGTTATTGCAATAGGGAAACGCCACTTCCTCGTTTCTCCTCGGGCACACCCCTCTTCAACAGCGGGCCCAATCAGCATCCAAGGACGACAGCTCGTAATACTGCGTCATCGGAGAGCGTAAAACTAACACGCCAGACAACACTGAGCATTCAATATATCTATAGCAAAGCTAGTGATAGCTAATATGTTCTCTTAATTTCTAATACGCAAATAGTAGTGTTTGACTGGGGTCTGGTGCTCTGTAACTTTAAAAAAAAACAGCAATTTTTAATTGAACAATTATCTCCTGATGCCCCTAAGGATAAAGAACACCCTTTTAAAGCATGTGTAAATAATATACTTTTTTTGGGGGGGTGGGGGGTTAATCCCAAGGTTTGAATTTGAAGAGGACCTTTGCATCTTTTGTTCTTTACTCACTGGCCACTTTATTAGATACATCTGTTCAACCGCTCTTTAATGCAGCTATTTAATCAACCAATTGCATGGCAACAACTCAATGCATTTAAGCTGCTAGAATTGTCAAGTAGACTTGTTGAAGTTCAGATTTATCATCAGAATGGAGAAGAAAAAGTTATTTAAGTGATTTTGTATGTAACTTGATTGTTGGTGCCAGACAGTCTGGTGTGAGTATTTTAGAAACTGCTGATCTACAGGGATTTCCCCACACAACTCTTTCTAGGGTTTACAGGGAATGGTCCAAAATAAAGAGGAAATATCCAGTGAGCAGCAGTTCTCTGGGTGAAAATGGCTTGTTGATGTCAGAGGTAAGAGGAGAGTGGCCAGACTGCTTCAAGCTGTGTGAAAGGCAACAGCCACTCAAATAACCACTCATCACAACCAATCTATGAAGAGCAATCTTGAATGCACAATACATCAAACCTTGGAAAAATATTACCTGGTCTGATAAGTCTTGCAACATTTGGATCTTTGGATGTTCTGATGGCTGCTTCCAGCAGGATAACATGCCATGTTGCAGAGCTCAAATAACTGGTTTCCTTAAATGACAGTGAGTTCACTGTACTCTAACAGCTTCTAGAATCAACAGATCTCAATCCAATAGAGCCTCTTTGGGATGTGATGTATAATGATGTATATCATGGGTGTGCAGATGACAAATTTGTAGCAACTGTGTGATGCTATGATGTCAATATGAATCAAAATGTTTTCAGGATCTTATTCCATCTGTGCCATGAATAATTAAGGCAGTTCTGAAGGCAAGTGTCTCAGTACTGGCAAAGTGTACCTAATAAAATCACTTATGAGTGTATATGCATATGTGTTAAGCTACAAAAATACACACTCAGAAAGAGGTGCACTGTAGAAGACAATTTTATCCCTAAAGGAATAATCCAAACAAATGTGCCCTCTAGTACTGTTCACTGGACCTCAACGCTTTAATACTGTTAGTATGTGATTTGTGGGAGCTACCTGGTTTCCTATTTCAATTACAGGTAAGGCATTAAATACCCGACTAGGTTTATTCTGTCCAGGTCTTGTATATCAGTGACATAGAGATGCAGATGATAGTACTATTTTCGAACAGAAATAAGGTCGGGGGTTTAACCTCTTCCAGGCATTTTCTTGATTTTCTCTGGTCCAAAGAGAGATGCTTGTTATGTTCATGGAGTAGTTCTCAAACGGTGTGTTGTTACCAGGGAAAAATGTTGAAGGTTTTCTGAAGTGGGGCATTAAAAAAATAGTTTGACAACAGAGATGTCAGATACATAAAGCTCTGAATATTAAGGAAGACTAGAAAAGAAATAGCGAGTTCACATAAATGAATTCCAAGTATATGAATGAAAAGTAATATAAAATATGTTTATATACCCAATTTTACTAGTCTTTTAAAGGGTTTCTTTTTGTATTGTCACATTATATTTCAAAATTATCACCCAGAACTTGCTCTGTGAAGTACAAATCACAAATGTATAAATAGGTACCTGCTGTCAAAAAAAAGATGTGCAACTTTCATGAAAAATTCAGGATGAAAACATTGGGGTTAACTTGAAAGTTTAGCGAGATTTACATGTAAGATAATCGGTATATTATCAGTAGTAGTAGTTAACGGACTTTAGTTGGATCTAAATGAAGCAGCTAGGGTGCCTTCACACCCCATATGGAAAAGAAATAGTAAAAACGTATATGATTTACTCATGAAAGTGGCCACTTTCTCATTACTTTCATATATTTTTTTAGTAAGTATCCAAAACATACAAGTTTCATTATATGATTTTTCAAGGGATCTTATATGTGTTTTCACTCTTGTATGCTTTTCATACAAGACAGATACAAACTTTATAAGATTTATATATATCTTTTCCATATGGGACTGGCTGCACCGCAAGCTTAAAAAAAAAAACCCTAATCACTGTTGAATACTTCTCACATTCATTATTTTATTTTATTTTATTTTTAGATAAAGAATTAAATATTCATTATTCAATCATTTTGAGGACATATGCCAAAAGTATGATTTTCCCAAAAAAGCTCTCACAGTCGTACTTTTGCATTAATTTTAGTTTTAACACTCCTCCAGTAGCAGGACTATGAACAAGTGCAACAAATAGAGTGAAGAAAGGGAGGTCATTGGGGGACAAAGAGACATCAGAGGGAACGACAACAAGAACTGTGTCTTTGTGTGTGTGTCTGTAGCTTGAAAAAGTTTGTATTTTTACCAGAAAGATAGAAAAGTTTTGACCCAGAAATTCCTTATTTGTGTGTTTTGTAAAGATCCAGGCCTCAATTCCAACCAGCAGACATGTCAGTGTGTTTTTGTAAGTTAAGTGTGTGTATGTAAATGCACTTAAATATAGCATTGTCCTTAAAAAATCTGAAATATCTCTGCTTAATTATCCATTTCATATCATATACTTTAAGTGAAACTGTGATTTGTGATAACTACTTTATTTTTTCAGTAAGATAAGGTACAACTCTCTATTTAAAACTATTCTGTGTACACGTAAACCTGAAAATCCTAAACAACAGATACCCACAGGCAAACTGGCATATGTCAGTCACAGGGCAAGAACATATGCTGTTTTTCTTTCATGGCAGCTTTAGTTCATTCACTGCCTTCCAAGTGACTATTGTCTGATTGTTGTATTGTTTAAGACATGTAGATTTCTATTTATCTTACCAATACGCAGAATGCTGATCCATCTGCTGATATGTAAAGTACTAGTACGGAGACAAGCCCAACATAAAGTCATGCTTTGGTTGACTTCTCCTAAACACTTCTCTTCGCTTCTTTTTCCTACTAGAGCATTACTTAAACACAGATTTCTCTGGGGTAACATGATAAAAGACTAGTACATTTTGAAAGACGCCCACCTAAGACTGGACCTCATGCTTATCTTGTGAAGCAGATCTTATTAAAAAGACCTTACCATGTAAGTTAGTGAACCTTAGTAGTAGGTTAAATATGTTGAAGCTTTCAGGACCCAGAGGCAGTTGCCTGCTGCCTGTTGATAATAAGACTTTGCTCTATTAGCTTTGCCCCAGTGTCGTCCTTTTCTGTTCCAACAAGCTCAACATTTAACAACCCATCATGAGCCTGACATCTAACATGTGTGTTGATTTAAATGTGTTATCTGAAACTTGGAAAGTTTGTAAAAATGTACTTTTGCTAATTAATACACATCTCTTTATTTTACGTCTCTGTCGTGTCGCCATGAGGACGGTGGGTGGGATCTTTGCGGTGATAGGAAGTTGCTCGGATACAGTCAAGATTGGCAGTGCTCCGTCTTCCGGTTCAATCGGCTGTGCGCAGAAGTTGCTAGTTACAGGAGCCATGATGGCGTTTGTAGTCTCCTTGAGCTAGGGCTGTGGATGATATTAAATCCACTAGCATCGCCCTAAATATAGGCCTGGTTGATTTCCAGAGCCATTGATAATAAACTGGAACATCTACTGCACACGAAAATATTATAATTTCTTATCAATATTGAATTTATAGGGGATAAAACTTACATTAAAGGGAACATGTAATCAGTACCAACCGGGTCAAGTTTTCATTTTGTTGGAGAAACGAGCGTCTTTTAATGAAGGCATTTGCTTGTTTCTGAATGCTAAGACCTTATTCTGTGGAATTAAAAACACCTTTACTTAACTTGGCACCGGACAAGGACAGCTTTCACAAAGGGACTTTTTTTTTTCTTTTTTAGGAGTCAGCTCGCTAGCTGCTGAGCTTTAGCTAGCTGTGCTAGCTAAACTGAGAAGGAGACGACACCACAATGATCAAATGTTTGGTTGGAGTCTTTTTCATTCGCTGACTAACTGAAAGTACAAACTTCGCAGCACTGGAAAACCAACTTGGCATTTATCTGCTTTGACGAAATATGCTGGCGATCTCAATGGAATGAATTGGCATTGAGGAGAAGTGGACGTAAGCGGCCTGGTGTGTTTATTTTTGTATTTTCCTGTCCTGATTTCGCTTAGTAAGACTTGTTTTGACATTTGGAGTTGTTACTGGTCTCCTGTGAATGAATTGCCTGGATCACCGAGGCCAAGTCGCAGAAGAGGCACCGACGCCGACGTGAGGGATGCCTGGGTCGGACCGACACCATGGGACCAAGAGGAAGCCGGAATCTAGCATCGGTGGTGTGCCACACCAGACCCAGGGCCCGACTCATACCTCTGCGGGCGACATGATGAGCAAGGACGGCAAGGTGCAGTTAAAAACTTCAATGTCCTCTTCTTCTTTAAAACGCAAACGGCATAAATCAGCAAAACATAATCGGGAATCCTTGGCGGCACCTGACGATTTTACCCTCGGCGATACGGCGCCTCCTGGTGTCAACACGGTGAAGCCTCTAGTGGAGTACGACGATATTAGCTCCGACTCGGACACCTTCTCGGACCCACCGTCCTCCAGGCCTTTTGAGAGGGGGGGAAATCGACTGGAGCCCTCACCAGACTACGATAGGGATATTGGCGAAGAAGAAGGTAATAGAGAGAGCAGGGGGCACAGACACCCACGAAAAAAGTCCAAGGACACTAACAAAGTTAGAGACTCTGGAAATGGAGAACGTGGGTCCAAGAAAAAGAGCAGTAAAGATCGCGAGAAAGTGACTCCTGGAAAGGGCAAGGAGAAGGAGGCCTCGTTAGGCTCCTCATCTAAACGCCAGGTGCCGTCAGAGGGGGATTCCAAACGTGGGGAGCTGATGCTCTCCTCTCAGGCACCGCCTGCAGCCAGTGTAGGTAGCACTACTTCTTCTACATCCTCATCTCGCAGCAAGGAGAGCAGCCGCTCAGGGAAGTCTCGCAAAGACAGGCAACAGCGGAGAGAAGGCCGAGGGGAGGCCAGCCGCAGCTCCTCCCAGAGGAGCCGGACAGATAGAAGCCATCGCAAGTCCTCCAAGAGCCACAAGTCAAGCCCGAAGGGGAAGTCTTCAAGTAGGGGTAGCCCACGGAGAAAGGGCACCAGCTCTGCATTGTCGCCGAGTCCCAGAAGAGGGGCCGGTAGTGAGAGTCCACTGGGCGGTGGGTATGGACATCAGGGAGATGACAGCTACTCAAGACGGAGGGCGGCCCAGCAAAGCCCGAGTCCCTATGGTGATGTGTCTCGCCGTAGCAGGCAGAGATCAGACAGCCCCTACGGCAGCAGACACAGGTCCTCCAGCTTTGAGAGGGACAGCAGCCCTTACTCTAGGAGACGCTCCGCGAGCCCCTATGGTAACCGCAGATCCTCCAGTACGAGCCCCATGTCTCGGTGAGTATATGCTGTAGGTCACCTTTTAAATCTTTTGGGGATTATGTTCTAGAGACATTTACTTATCAAGCCACCTTTCGTAGAGGTTTTTTCATATTTCCATAACCTTCACCTTTTATGATCCTACTTTACGTGCATTTTAAGTTTGAGATTAGACAAATATGTTGAACTTGTAGAGGGCTTTTCACTCCAGCTAATTGATCTCTGCATTGAAGTTGAAATTCACCATACATAACGGACAAAAGCTTGAGAGTGCGAAAAATACAGGATGGAGATAGGCAATACCTGTAGTTGAAAACAGGGTTTGCCTTAAGCTGTCATTTCAATTCAAAAACAGAAGCTTAGGGCACTTCAACCTGGCTCTGTGACCATAAGTATCTGTGTTCATAATTACATTTGAGCTATAGAGTCCATACTTGCCACTGATTTCAGAAAAAGACAGGTGTCTTTAATGAAACCTGGTACTTAGTTTTAGGAGGGCCTCACATTCTTTTATAGAGAAGGTAACAGATTTTTATTTGATGTGTAATATCATTTTCAAAATTTCACCATTATGTAGCAATGGAATGTTTTTGAAACTAAATAATTTTCTTAATTAATTAGCCCAGTATATTGCTTTAGACAACAAGAATAGATCCAGTTGGCCATGTTTGAAAGCGTCAGTAGTTTTAGTTTTACTTGTCCCACATGGTTTTGATTTCATTATAATATGATCTAGAGATCTTATTTAGCCATGGATCAGCAGTCTGTCTCAGTTATATCATGCATTTCATTTGCCTCTAATTCTCTGTCTTAATCTATAAATGATCTTAAAAATGTGCTTTTTATTTTAGACGCTCGGGCCGCTCCAGGAGTCGCTCCCCTCTGCACTACTCTTCTTCCCACCGCTCCTCCTCTCGTTCCCGCGGTAAGAGGCACACCTCCTCTGCTGGAACAGGGAGCATTTCCCACAGTAGCCGGCCAGCTAGCCGCTCCCCTCCTTCGTCACGTCTGCCCCTCAATTCCAGCTTAGGTGCAGAGTTGAGTCGCAGGAAGAAGGAACGCCTGGCTGCTGAGGCGGCTGCTCGTGCTAGTGGTGGCGCCTCTCCACTTCCGACAGCTCAAAAACCGTCAAGCTCCTCATCCTCACGGCCTGCTAAAGCTGAAGCTCTACAGCCAGAAAAAGGTGCAACAGCAGTAGCAGCATCAGAACCTCAGCCCCCACCAACCCAGCAGTTATCCCATGATGTTCCCAATGCTGATGAGCCGATGACTGCAACTCTAACATCCTCTTCAAACAACTCTCCTGCACCGCCGCCACCTCCTCCACAGCCCTCTTCTCCAGCGCCACCCAATCCAGCCACACAGGTTCCACCACCACCTCAGGCAGAAACAAACATTCAGCCTCCTACACCCTCAACAATATCACAGGCTAAATCGCCAGCGACGGTTCCTGCTCGCAGCCCTGTCCGTCAGACCCCACTCCACAAGACTTCGACTCTTCCTCCCCTGCCTCTACCACCTGCACTGCTGGGAAATGCTCAGGACAGGTGAGGAATCCCTCAACAGGCACACTGCTCAAGTCCCTGTTGTGTTGTGTCAAGCTTAGTGCCTATTAATCTGTTGTATGAGGTTACAGCTGTTATACTTGGACTTATACTGTCAGTTGTCAGTGATTTGTATGTACATCGGGATGTCTTGAACACCATTCAAGACATCCCATTTTGTTTTTCATGAGTCATTTTAACAAAAGTTAAGTAATTTCAAGACATAACTTGATATGAAAACATTTTATGAGTAAATGCTATGTTTGCACTTTGGTGTTTTAAATATGTCAGTTACCATCCTACAAAAAACAAAAATGGCGCACTGTTAGATGAAAGTGAATTTAAATTTTCCTCTTTTAAATCGTGGTATGTACACTTTATTGTAACTAGTTTTAATCTGAATGTGTGTGTTAGTTGTTGCATCGACATGAAAACGGTGCATAAAATGTGTTCCTGGTTTTGTCTTAAACTTTTTTTTTTTTTTAAATCTTGCTCTCTTAGCCCAAAGAAATCCACTCCTCCCCAGAGGCCATCAAGAAAGGACAAAGAAGGTCGCAACCGCCCTTCTATTATTGATCTTCCTTTACCGCCCACCTTGCTTGGAGGGGACTCTTCACCCCCACAGTTACCTGTCCGCCAGCCTCCTCTCTTACCCCAGACAGCCCTTAAGAAGAGACCAAAGTCAGCATTCACTTTTATACTCACCCACTTAAAGTTTTCCTTTCATTAATCACACATGACGTCTTAGCTGCTTTTCTTGTTTGTGCTTTCCAGGATTTGTTGCCCACGATACGGTGAGCGCAAACATACCCAAAGTGACTGGGGCAAACGGTGTGTAGATAAATTTGATATAATTGGCATCATAGGGGAAGGCACCTATGGCCAAGTGTACAAGGCCAAGGACAAAGACACTGGTAAGTGAAATCCATTTACTACTATGTTTTCCTTAAAAAAATAAAACCCAAATAAGATAAAAAATAAAAAGAGTGGCTCTCTAAAATGTGTGTTCTCCAAATATGCTAGGTGAACTGGTGGCTTTGAAGAAAGTGCGTTTGGACAATGAAAAAGAGGGCTTCCCCATCACAGCCATCAGAGAGATTAAGATCTTACGGCAGCTCAAACACCGTAGTGTTGTCAACATGAAGGAAATTGTCACTGACAAGCAGGATGCACTTGACTTTAAAAAGGATAAAGGTAAGGGGGGCAAAAAAAACTTGCTATTTTCTTTCATGTGGGGTATAAGTAGGTAAGAAGTGATGATAAGTTAGGGGGGGGAGTGTTTGTTTTAAATGCAAGGGGAAAACTTTGCAGGTGGGAGAAGGCATCCCCTTAAAAAGAAATTCTCCAATGGATCTTGTTTTTAGTTTAATTAATTAAATGATGTCACAGAGATGGCAGTAATCACTTGTATTGTATAGCTAAACGTATTTATTACATTTTTACTTCTTATCTAGAATTACACTGCGTTTTTATCATTCATGTGGTCGAGGTAGGTATATGCACGATTTTCACTGCTTGAATTGAGTATGTCATTCAATGTATTAGATAATCTACAGACAGCTAAAGTTTGCTGTAGTCATCCTTGCAAATGGTAGCGCGAGAAAAGTGGTTTTATGATTACTGGTGCACGATGCCTTTAGTTTTAGTAAACTGGTTGTAAACTAGTTGAGCGCAGTTTAACCAAGAGTATAAATAGTTATAGGGCTGTGCTGGTGTCACATCTTTCATGAACATTGAACAACTGAACCCCTAGAAGCCATTTAAATGGTGTGTAGATTCCACCTAATTGGTAGACTACAGGCATATGCCAGGAAAGTAATGGTGGGCACACTATATGAAACCGGATGTGCAGCACTTCTGTTTGTCACTGAAATATGTTTTAGCAGCTGTGACAGCACTGACGGAGTCAGACCTGAAACTGCAACATGTCTGAAAACGTGCATACACAGCAGATAATGACACACAAAAATGAGAGCAGAAAATTATAAGAAAAGGTGACACTCATAGAATACACTGTCTTTTTTATACAAAAGCACATTATTTAGTGTTGTTTCTATGACAAGTTATATATTTATGGTTGCGTTTGGGTTCTCTCTTGGTTCTCTACCTTCACTTAGTGGGGCTAGGTTAATTGGTGTGAATGTGAGTGTGAATTATTGTCTGTCTCTGTCTGTGTTGGCCCTGCGACCGGCTGGGGACCTATCCAGGGTGTAGCCACCCTCTCTGCAATACTGAATTGTATAAGTGGAAGAGAAACTGCTACTATTGTGGAAATAAAGTGTTTGTGACATTTGAAATTGTTAGCATAAAACATAATTTAAAGCATAAGAAATAAAAACTGAAAAACTAGAACTGATATAATGATCACATCTGGTTGCGTTCTCTGCAGTCACTGTTAACTTGAACAGTTCTTTCATGTTTCAATCCAGAGAGAAGTGTGCTGCTAGAGTTTTCTGGGCTGTGTGAATGTTAAATAGCTGGCAATGCAGTTGCGCACATTTCAGTTCAGTAACTTCGCGATTTTCTAACAATTAATCGTGCAGCCCTAGTTAATAGGTTTAACCATGCTTCTTTAAAAGTGATCTCAATTCATACTTACGTGCGATCTCATTTCCAAATGACAACGATTTAAAAAAAAAAAAAAAGAAAAAGAAAAAAAAAAGACGACAACGATTGTACCGCATTTTGATCCGGGACGTAATCTGCATGAAAACAAGCGCTCACTCTTCCTGCTCAACAAATGACAAGGGTGGAGCCTTATACCACGTGATACAGGAGCTGGCTGCTAAAATTGGCAGTGAAAAAACAACGGAGAGCACGTCAGGGATGACGAGAAAGTGACTGGAGAAAATCTGTCCCGGTCAACCACCCAAGCATCAATAACGGGAACCTTATACAGCGCTTCCCTATACCCATCGAACTCCCGCAGGCACAAAGAAATTACGGAGGCTATTACTTATCACCTGACCAAAGATATGGCTCCCATCAACACTGTGCAAATCGAGGGATTTAGGAAAATGATCAACACCCTAGACAAACGCTACACAGTGCCGTCCCGCAACTATTTTTCTATTGTTGCACTACCTGCTCTATACACACAGTGTCGAGCAACGGTGGAGACGGAATTTCAAGCAGTACAACATTTTGCGGCAACGACAAAATGTGAGACATTTGTTGTTTTTATGTTTATTTATTGTTTTTATGTTCAGTCTCAACTGTTAAGAAGTTGATGTGCAGTTAATAAGCGCAATAAATATTTATACTGGAAAAGAAAATCGTGAGAGAATCGTGATCTCAATTCTAAGCAAAAAAAATCGTGATTCTCATTTTATGCAAAATCGTGCAGCCCTACTATTAACCGTTTACCACATGTCCACTTATGTGAACCCACAGACATATGTGTGTGCATGTATTTTTGTTTAAGACATCTGAATACATCTTTGTATTTTTAGGAGCTTTTTACCTGGTGTTTGAGTACATGGATCATGATCTGATGGGCCTGCTGGAGTCAG
Organism: Neolamprologus multifasciatus; assembly: GCF_963576455.1. Lineage (NCBI taxonomy): Eukaryota > Metazoa > Chordata > Actinopteri > Cichliformes > Cichlidae > Neolamprologus > Neolamprologus multifasciatus. The sequence continues at coordinate 8,086,103 of NC_140442.1, read as the reverse complement.
GCCTGGTCCAGTTCTCCCATGAGCACATCCGCAGCTTCATGCGTCAGCTGATGGAGGGCCTGGACTACTGCCACAAAAACAACTTCCTGCACAGAGACATCAAATGCTCCAACATACTGCTAAATAACAAGTGAGTCAAGTGTTGTTGTTTCCTGTGTGCAGACAATTGCAGTAAAATGCAGTAGCAGCTAGGCTGTTCCTAGTCACAGGTTTTTCAGTACTAACTAGTGACATGTGAATTTTAAGTTTTATCTACTTTTTTTTCTTATTCATCCATGTAAACAAACACTAAGAAATGTAATCTTCACACCTTTAAATGTATCCGCATTCCTTAAATACCATCAAACGATTGCTATAATTTGTCAAGCAGAAAGGGTTCAAAAGTGTGTCAGCAGGAAAGCTAATTACAAAGTAACTACATTAATTGGATGCTTCAGATAACCTTAGTGGAGTACAGCAACTTCCCAAAGATGGTTGCTTAGTACAGTTGAACATCCAATGGTGCATGAAAAATTGAGCTTAAATGAGCTATCAAGAATTAAGAAAATGTGTGTTTTTCTGGGAAGTGGAGGATTTAAAAACCACAGTGTGTGAAGTTATTGCCCTGCTACTGAACAGCTGACTTCAAATAGACATTAGAAGTGGATCATTTGCACCTGAGCGCTGCCAAATTTGACCGATAATATTTGTTGTTTCTTTAAGAGCAGTGTGTATTTTACAGTATCAGTTGATTTTTACAGTGAAGACACTTTGAGTTGTGTTTTAGGATTAGATACACTAAGATTCAGTAGTTGGCAATGCTTTTTGGTATTGTTTTTTTAATGTTATCTGTGCTTATTTGTGCAGAGGTCAGATCAAACTGGCTGACTTTGGTTTGGCTCGTCTTTACAACTCAGAGGAAAGGTAAGAGGAGACGGTTGTATATACCTGATCTGCTTAATTCCATTTAGTGATTATAGACATTATAGTGTTTAAGTTGCTGAATGAAAGCACGTTTATTTTATTATTTCTTTTTAATTTACAATGTCTGTCCACAAGATGGGGCTGTGTCCCAGAAATAATACAGTTACTTGGAGCTAAAATGATTCTGATTTGTCACTGGGGGACATGTGTCCGGTATGACTGCTGACTCCCATCTCATCTCTCTTTCCTTGCTCCTAGCCGGCCATACACTAATAAAGTAATCACACTATGGTATCGTCCCCCTGAGCTTCTGCTGGGAGAGGAGAGATATTCTCCAGCCATTGACGTTTGGAGTTGTGGGTGAGTACAAAACGGTTATCTTAGTACTTCTGTCTGTCAAATCACGTGGTCTTCAAGTGTATGATTTATTGTCAGATGAATAATTGGGGAACAACAGATTACACTGTTGTTTTTATGTAGATTAAGACATTTTTTTTTGGTAGGGGGGGGGAGAGAGTGTCAGCCTTTGCTTCAGGTTAGTCACATAACACCCCTGAGTTGCCTAGGGTGCATAATTGCAGCTTAAAGCTTCCCACTCATCAGGTTTCACTGTACCAAAATAGAGTCCTATTTTCCCATTCACCTTGGCTCAACCCACAAACTACTCTAAAGTGGCATATTTGTGCTAGACTTGTTTTCCTTGCTTTGTCCTTCATCACAAGTCATTTTCACTCAATTTCTTCAAAAATGGTTTATGCAGATCATTTGGACAGCTGCTGTAGTCTTTTTTTAATTGTTATTATATTACAGCAGTGTCTAATCTCACACATTTTACCTGTCTGTTGTCTGGTAGTTAACTTTTTTCTTAATGATTGTTGGTAGATGTATTTAAGTATTTATTTCTGCAGTGTAAGCAGATGTGTTGGGAACATTTTGATAAAATCTTTACAATGTACTATTTACGTTTGGTGACTAATAGGCAAATTTCTCTTTAGATATGCGTCATATTCCTTAATCTTCAATTGTTTTATAGTATTTTATGGAAATAATTTGTCTTATTTTGCAGCAAGCCTAAAGGTATTACCATATTAAATTCGAATTATCACACTTGGTTATAAACATTCACAAAACTTTCACCTTTGTCATACAAATCTTAAACAACCTTATCTACAGTCTGAGAGAGTCTTTCCTTGTGAATACTTTAGGAGCTTTACCTTGTTGGAATAAAAGGGCCTACATTCATAACATTTCACAGGCCTATTTGACCAAGATTTTGCCGGACCATTACTCTTTAAGTAGTTTTTAAAAGCTGTTTTAAACTTTACATTATATACATACATTATATACATGCAATACCTTTTCTTACTTGTCGTGGCTCAGGTGTATTCTTGGAGAGCTCTTTACCAAGAAGCCCATCTTCCAGGCTAACCAGGAACTTCTGCAACTAGAGCTGATCAGGTAGACTACCTGCCACAAATACATTTCAAGTAATAATTTCTGATTGAATTATCAAGCTTATTAACCCTTTCCTTTGTCTCAGCCGACTGTGTGGGAGTCCCTGTCCGGCCGTTTGGCCTGATGTCATTAAACTTCCATTGTTCAACACAATGAAACCCAAGAAGCAGTACAGACGGCGACTACGGGAGGAGTTTGCACAGTATGTACTCGAAGTACTTACCTAAGGCAGCTGTGATCAACTCTGTTTGGTTCTAGAGGAGTAATATTTTTTCTCCTCAACATAGTTTACCTACTCCTGCCCTGGACTTACTGGACCGAATGCTGACCCTTGACCCTGCACGCCGTTGCACATCGGAGCAAGCTCTCTTCAGTGACTTCCTGCATGATGTTGAGCCCAACAGGATGCCACCACCAGAGTTAGTAGCTGTTTCTAGTGATGGTTAACACAATGACAGTGTTGGATTGAGCACGTGAAAAATAACACTAGGACATTATCTGTATCAGAATACAATTATTTCCTATTTAGGGCATTTTCTTTATTTGTTTTGTTTTATTTGGTTAATAAAATGTATATTTTAAATTTGTACAATTTCTTTTTGCTTTTTTAGCCTTCCTCATCATCAAGACTGTCACGAGTTGTGGAGCAAGAAGAGAAGACGTGCACGTCAGAGCGGGGTCGTCGAGGATGTGCCTGTGCCCAAAGTGCCCCGTAAAGATGTGACAGGGACCTCCAGCGGAGACAACCCTCGTCCCCCAAACAGCCCCACTGGAGCTCCACCACCTCCTCCAGGGAAACCACCCTCCACAACCAACATAGAGAGTGAGTTGTCAGGTAACAGATACTAAGTATTTAACCAGGAACACATTTTTTGTTTTTTCAAAAAAGTTTCTGTATTGTGAAAAAAAAAAAAAATGTATATGAGAATTTATTTATTTAATTTTAAATGTATTTGATTGTTATGTCTTTATTAGACTGGCACTGAATTCTAGTCGCATGCATGTGTGTGTTCAGGCCTGGCATCGGCTGCAGAGCAGTTGAATCAGACAGAGCTGGCAGTGCTGCTAAACCTTCTCCAGGGACAGGCAGACGGCTTGCCCCAGGTTGCTCAGCTCCTCAACCTCCCCAATCCAGAGACTCTCAGCCAGTTGTTGTCTGCTGTTAGTGAGTCCTCTGACCACCAGGGGGCACCAGAGGACCAGACCCAGGCAGCTTGCAGGTCTCAGCCCCCAGAGCCGCCTCCTGAACCCCAAGAGATCTCACCGACATCTGGAGATCCGCCACTCAGCCAGGAAGACCAGGCCAAGCTACTGGCTCTCCTTTTGGGCCAAATTATAAAGCCACAAACCGAGGAGCAAGGCGATGAAAGTAATGGCGTTCAGTCAGAGGAGGCACTAACGCGCGGTTCGTCCGCTTCTACTACTGATTGCAAGGGCAAGTCTGGGTTTAGCCTATAGAGTGTGAAACAGAAAAGGTACCAGGGTCAGTTGGAAATCATAAGAGTGGAAAGAGCCAGGCAAGGAACAAACAGAAAGTGACTATATACTGTATCAAATTACTTTGATTTTAGGATACTTAATAAAATTTGCAAATAGGGCTATTAGACCGATATTACACCCGCCCCTTCTTTTATTCATGACATACGAGTGACACACATTCAACATCTTCCCCCATAAACACCTGTACTATTAAAAAAAAGTGCAAAAGAAATCCCTGGCAAATTGTCTTTTCAGCGTTTGCTGTCCTGTGACCCTGATAACCAGGTAAAGGTTTGTTGCACACGGATGTCACTGGTTCATCACTGGTTCATCACTGGTGTACTCAATAAACCAGTAGAAAGTACAGTGTTATTCATTTGAGTAAAAAGGCTCACACTGTGATGTTCCCTCAATTTTCCCTCTTTCTTGTTTCTTTATCACAGTCTTTGTTTCTCTCTGTCCCATTTCCACATGTGTTTTTCTTCCTCACTTCATTTTCATTATAAAGCAGGTGTCATGGATTCTTCACAGAGAGCGATGTTGCTTTAAACAGTCTGTAATGTCAGCCTTTTTATGAAGAAAGTCTAATAAATTATCAAGTGAAAATAAATGTTTTGAATCTTTAGATGTCACCTGCATGTGTTTCTTTTAACCTTGGTTTCTGTCACTTTTTTTTTTGTTAACCGTTCACTCTGGGTCACATTTTTCTTAAAATGTGATTAGGAATTGGAATAACACTGATTGTGCTGCTGACACTGAATGGTGAACCTTTAAAAGCATTTGAAAACCTTACATCACTGGTCCACCTTGCACTGCAGTAGATTCGAAAGAATAGACAGTGCTGCTTTAGTAGTCTTACCCGCCCTTTGAAAGTACTTGAAATTCTCCTGCTTAATTCACCTTTTCTGTTCATCCAACTGCACATGCCCCTTGTATTGTTTTCCCACCTAGTTCCCACATTTTTTCTGTGATTTGGGGGAGGGGGGGCCTGCATCTGTTGTGCAAGTGTTAATCTGTTATTGGGTAGTGCATTCAAAGACATTAATGTTTCTCTGTTTAATAAACATCTAAATGGTAATGACTAGTTATTTAAAAATAGAAAAAAACACTTATTTTATTTTTACTTACCTATAAAATTCACTTGAATCGGTAAATGGTTGTGTTTCATGTGGCAGATGTTAAAAAAAAACAACACTTTTTTGTCTAATTGTTTTTAGTGATATTGTATAGCATCTACACTAGGTTCACAAAGTTATTTGATTCCAAAAACACAGACTGTTGTAAGATTGCTCCTACCACTGCAGCATGGTTCCCTATTTGTAGTTAGTGTGCTGATTCACTTAAAGTGCTCTGCCCTCCCTCTTGTGGTAAAGGTAGGAATGTCAACGTTGTGTAACTCCATGATAGGCTTATGTGAAATGCAGTACTACTGTCTTTAAATGCAGGTTGGGAGTATAAGAGGAAAAAGAAAGCTTATTAGTGGGTGTGTAGCTAGTATGTAGGTTTAACTTAATTATGCCTTATAAGATTACGTCTAATGTGCTGTGTTCTGTTCTGTTTGGACCCTTCAGATGGTGCAGTGACAAAAAGAAAAAAGCTTGGGGCCAACCAGGGGCCTTCAACTGTTGAGCAACGTCCACCCTCTCCACCAGGTCCACCTCCATCAACTGTTGGAAACTCCCAGCAGGCTGCGCCAGAAACGCAACCCAGCCAGGACATCAGCCCTGCTGTAGCAGCTGCCTTGCTCCAGCTCATCTCTCAGCAGGACTCGGAATGTGGTGCCTCACAGCGAAGCAACGATCCTTCTCCTACTGTGGATGCTCTTGCCCACAGACAGTGCCCTCCACCATGGGTTGCAAGCTCTCCACCTAAACCTTCAGCTGCAGCTGAAGCCCCAGCAGCACTAGCGACTGCTGCTCCTACCACTGCAGCACAGTTTCCCAAAGACCAGGACCTCCGCTTTTCCCATGGAGCTGCCCGCTGACCCTCAGTCCCCCGTCGAGATCAACCTGGGTATCGTGGGACTGGTCCAGCAATCCTGGCCTATAAGGAAATACAGAGGGACACCTACAGAGTATGACTCACTGGACCCTGTGCAGGTAGTGAAAGTTGGATCAAAGATTTTGATAATGAATGCCTGAATGAAAGAGGAGAATTTTTAGAAGTGGTCATGAATATCTCTGCCTGCAGAATGAGCTGTCATGTGGTGTTATGGTGGGAGTATCTCAGCAGGTTAGTCTGACTTTCAGTGGTTATGCATACTCTCCATCTGCAAACCCTTTCTCTCTCCTCTAAACTGAAGGGTCTGGTGTCAAATGAAGTGTAGCTTCCAAATTGAGTGTTACAACGCTGACAAGCAACTTTGAGAACAACTATAATATCTTTTTTTTGCCCTAGAACAAATGATTGTCATGTGCACAGCAGTGCCCCCTTCTAACAGGATTACCAGTGTTTTGGAGAATGAAGTAATTATCCTCCACCCTGACAGTCTGATAGACTTGTTGAAGTTAGTTGTTACATAAGGGTACATTTGAGGAAATGACCTCAGAAGATGTGACTTTTTCTGTTCATATTCGAGCTCCCCCGTTCTCAGCTTTGTGCCTCCACTCTGACCCCGGCGACCCTTGAATGATCTTGGCCTAGTGTGAAAATGTGGGCTAAGTTTCGGCTTTGAATGGCACCGGTGTACAGGTTACTTGGATGACGCACTCTGTCATCACCTAAAACTAACTCCGCTCACTTTAAGGTATCGCTTCTTTACATACAGCAGATCTTTGTGTCGTAACAAGCCTGTAGTGCTCATGTTCCTGTCTCAAACATGGAATAAACTGCATTTTGATGAACTGCTCCATAATGCACATACCCTTCTGCTAAATGAATGCAAAGCTAGAAACATACAGAAACACATTTTTCCAGATTCTCCTAGTAGGCTTTGAAAGCCTCCTTGCATCTGCTCCTCACCTACCTGCCAACAAAAGCTTTTTTTTTTTTGTTTTTCCTCTCATTTTTTGTGTAGTTATTTTTTACATAAAGAAAATGATAACATGCCTAAAAAATGGTCCATTGTTTTGTTTCCATTTTTTTGCTTTGGAAAAAGAAAGGAAAGAAAAATGGTTTCATGTGTCTGTAAAAAGAAACATTTTGTAATGTGTTTTTTTTTTTTTTTTTTTCTTGGTTCAGTTTATTAAAGGAAGTTATGCGACCGGATGAACTGTCTGTTCTGCCCTTTCTGAATGTTTCTGTGTAAAGCGGCCACTAGATGGTAGGCACCAACGCAAACTATCACTCAGTTTACAGGAAGTCCACACAGTCAGGTTTCTCGGAAGACTGAAACTCAAGAACTGCAATGTGAAGCAAGTTGCGTACCGGGCTATAATTATTAATTATTAATCTGATCTTGTGGTAGGTAAATTCCAACCACTGTTTTGATTTAAAAACAAATGTAACTAAGGAATGATATTCATCTCACAAACCACAACTTAAAGATACAAACAAATAATTTAATAAGTAAGCAAGAAAATATGCGTAATTCCATGTAAAGGATTTACCAAACTGAGATTTTGGAGCATGTGCATTCCAGTGTGTTAGAGGTTCACAAAAATGGCCCAAATATTTCACCCGTATTTGTAATGTGCCATCTTCCTATGTTCTTTTGTCCTTTTTCCCTTTTAGCAAACATACTGTAATCTGTTCACTATCATTGCTGAAGGGAATCAGTGTTTAGGTTTGGTGATAGCTCTGGTTTAGCGTAGCTTGAGAATATTTTATATAAATATTTTTATAGTTTCATCATAATGAGCAAAAAAAACCCAACCAACCAAAAAAAGCGAGTAGCTATAATGCACACAAAACGTATTCGTAGGGCTCCCTATGCTGAAAGCGTATTTATGTATATTGATTCCTTCACTAGTAGGGTTGATCTCTTTATGGAGATCCCGACAGGCTCATAAAATGTAGATTGGCAACAAGAGAAGTATGCAAGGTTCACGCAGACTGCCCGTGTGTTTGTGCACGTGTGAGTTTTTGCGCGTGCCGGATTGGCTTCGTGCATACCCCAGACCAGTTCGTCACTTGGCAGGCTTACAGAGCCGCTTACAGAGCCGCTTACCCCTCTGGCCCACCAAGCAGCTGAGCCCTCTGGGTGAGAGATCCTTTCAGAGTGGAGGCAGTGGGAGGCTCACCTGCCCTCTAGCACAGGCCCAGTGTGAGTGAGATGAGACGGTGCTGTGTGTGCGTGCGTGTTTCTGTCTGATGCCTTTGCCCACCGGGACTCCAAATAATAGTGAATGTGCCCGCAGGGAGTTTCCACAGGAGAAGTAGTGGGCAATGCCAGTGCCAAGTCACAGAGACTAGACGAATAAATCAGGACCGAGGAGTGATGAGAGGGAGGTGCATGAGGCTGTGCCATCAATCAGAAAGGCACCTTATGGGGAATGCCCATAAATGTGCCATGCTGCCAGTCTGAAGCACGTACTCGCGATGGTAGAGACGGGCGACGGTGGTGCTCAAAATGGAGCCTCCATTTTGGATGCCGGCACTTCACTGTCAGCTGCAGGGATTTTGGTGGACTTCCAGACAATCAGTGAATTGACTGACAGTATATTTCAGTCAGTTCACGCCAAATTATATTCATGAAATGTGATTTTTTTTCTTTCTTTTTCTTTTTTTCTGTCACTGCTGGGCTTAATTTTCTCAGCCTTGTCTGAGCTGATTGATATATTATTTGGAATCTAGTTTATTTTAAACGTAATCTGATCAATTAGACACTCTGTTTCCACTGTGTCAAAATTGAAACCCTTAGACAATTAGCAGCCATCACATTGCACATCTGTTTAAAGCTAAAATAACAAGAGTACTAGAGTAGTAGGAATGTCGATCATTCTGAGTAAATGCAGATCAGCTGTTAGAAGTACGGAAAAAAAGCAAAATGACAGTTCTTAGAGTTTATTTCCTTTTGTTGAGACCGAGTGGAGTGACCTGTTTTAGTTTTCAAGCTGAAACTTTCTCAGTCAAAATATTCATTAGCATTTTTCTGGCTCCTGCAGGGAACATTGTAGCAATCTAAAAAAATCTTAAACGCCTGGCACCTCAATGTGTCTCAACTTGTACATTTTAATTTGGCAGCAAAATCAGGATGCAAGAAAAAGAAGAAAGTGAAGTGAGACGACAGAAGATGAGATTCACGGGCAGGCAAAGAGGGCAACTGCTGAGCAGGAGCAAAGTAAGCCATTTAAAGCTGCATTTTAATGTTTCACTTGAAGCAAACGATTAGGTCAGTCAAACAGTGAGGGGTATTTCACACATTTAGATATCTTCACGTGGGCCTTTCAGAAACACAACAAAACTAACGATTCTGGAGCAAATGGAGTAAATCAGTCATTATATCTTATATGCTGCGATATATTTCTCGATTTTATCTGGATTTATAATTATCATGTAAAGTGTCCATATACCCATCTATTCTACTTGCGTGCGCACAGCTATGAGAACATGCATTAATGCGGGTCTGCGTGGCATCTCGTTTGTGGAGTGTAAATCTGGGCTGCTGTCGTATCTCTGAGCCGTGCTACAGTTTGATGTCGAGTCTGCTGACTGAGGCTGTTTGATCAGTGACTATGTGTAAACTCAGTGAAGGGAGGCACAGACTCCCTCAGTTGCTCATCTAAAGCACACACTACACAAAGTGGGATTAATATAAGATATTAATATAAGACAGAAATTGCATATAAGTAGTAGTGTTTTCTTGACTGGAAACGTAAACCTAACTCCCCACCAACATATTGTCGCCAAATGGGGAAAAAACAAAACAAAACACATTGAATTTTGAAAGCATTTCGGGTCGTGAGCAAATTGTGCTGTCTTCATCATATCCTTCTTTGTCTTCTATCAAGCAGAATTTAATGTCAGCCATTTCGTTTATGGCTACATCTTTATTTATGTGATATTTCAAAAATTGATTGACTTTATCCCAGCAGTGATATATGCTTTACTGCTGCAACAGCATGCTTTATTGATGCCATAACACCATCTCCATTTCTACTCAGTTTATAGTTTTGTGAGAAAAGTGCACTCCCTCTCTCTCACTCACTCACTCACTCACTCACACACTCACACACACACACACATTATTTTTTGATTGTTGAACAGCAGTGAAGCCAACCAAAGAGGGCTTTTTTAGGAGGGCTTTTTGGATCAGCCAGACGATACAGATGTGTGACGCTTTTATATTAAGTCACTGCTGCCAGGTCATAAAATGAAAATAATCTGGAATGATTGGGCCAAATTCTAAATGATTTGCTCTAACAATAATCAATACCCTCACAGGCGGATGATGCTGACTTTTAAAAATCTTTCCCCGACCTTATCGCAGTGAACTCCCCGTTAGCCAAAGACACTTCACCCTCTCTGCGTGACGCTGCACTTTTGCAAAAGTATTTTTCCAAGGTCTCACCATCTCATTACCAATTCTATTCAAAGCGCTTCATGAGCTAGGCAACATTATTGTCTCTCTCCATGAGTCTGTGTTGACGCTGCCTCTTTAAGGGCAGAGGGGCTGCTGGGAAAGCTGTCGGTGAGGATGGTGGAAGAGGAAAAGGAGGAGGGGGGTGGGGGTGCGAGGGGGGGTGGGGGTGGGTGGGTGTGGAGTTGGGGGGGACGGGCCCTGCAGGACCATTTGTGCTGAAGCTCATTTGCGCAGCGACACTTAATTGGCTACAACAATTAATTAATGTGTTGGAAAGTTGGCACAAAAAGTTCATTTAAGAGGGTTTTAATAAGCAATTAGAGGAAAAGCAGCGAACAGGGGGAATTACTGGAGAGGAAAGAGAAAAGCAGAGATGGAGCGAACGTCTGGCCAGTAGGAGCGTGCACGCCCCACTGTAGCTGTGGCTGCAGTGCTTTTGTCTCTTTCACTGACCCTTCGGTTCTGAAGAGCTGCTGAATGATTAGTCACCATTATATCTATTTCTGAAGCCTTTAGTACTGTTCTTCAGTGGACTTGAAACCCACGATGCCCTGATATTGTATACATATCAACCCCGGTGGCCCCTACTGCCCCTCCCTTCCCTACCTCTTGTCCCAGCGCCCAGTGTAAAATATCGCATGACTAATGAGTGGAGCAGGTTGGAATCCTGGGGAAGATGTCCTTGGAAGACGAATGCATTTTCAGCAGAATAATTAACTTAATTAACAAATTCACATGCATATTCATCAGCCTATTAATGTCTGCTCCGCGCTGCTTGATGAGCAATGCAATAATAACCGTTTCATTTGCATATTTGTGTTCACACTCACACCCTTCTCCAAATAATTAAAAAAAGGACTCGGAGTGTAGGAAACTCAAAAGACAAGCGAGTCACTCTGCCACATGCTGTGTCTTGCAGGCACTTTCCACCTGCAGCACACGCACAATTGCACACGTAGGGTATATATATCTGTGGAGTGTGTGTGCGTGTTATATCTTTGCGGCTGAATTGCTGCATGCCAGTTAAAATTGGAAGTGTGTGACAGAATCTGCCTCTCTCTGTCTGCACCTCCAGCCTCCTTCCAAAATCACCGCAACTCCTTTTCTGCTTCCTCTCTTATAGAAACTCTACTTTCCTTCCTGTTTTGTTTCCCTTTCTCTCTTCTTGTTATTTATTCATCCTTATCAGGCTTTCCTTTAATTTATTAATTTCTCGCTTTTGAAGTTTGTGTTGTCTGCCTGTCAGTGAGTGTATGTTTTGCTCGAGAACTTGAATGCATGTGAGCGGCTGTGCGAGCATCGCTGACAGCTGTGTTAATAAAGCCGAGTTTAAAAGTAAAGGAGCAGCAAACGGGGATCATAAGAGTCAAATAAGTTTGGAATGTTCATATCCTTTTACTTTCTCGACTCGCGTTGATGTTTTAAGGGATTATCGTGTGTGTTTTCTTTCGAACTGGATTCGTGTTCTCAGTAACAAGGATGCCGCCTGTGTGTGTGTGTTACTGTCAGTGGTGAAGGGTGTGAGTATCTGGGAATGACTGTGTATTTCCTGAGAGACTGTAAGCATCTCTGTCTTTCATCACTGGATGTGTATTTGTGTTTATCACTTTGGATTCAACTTGTACTGTGTGATTAATGCCCCTTGTATGTGTTTGTGAGTCCCCCTCCAATATTTCAGATGACAGTGATGTAAAAGACAAATGTGTGTGTTGCATCTAAACCATGGCTGCATGGGCATCTCTCTTTTTTGTGGGTAGGAGAGTTATTCTTAAATCGTGTGTGTGTGTGTGTGTGTGTGTGTGTACTGCCAGCTTGTGTGCAGACAGCAGCAGTTTGTGGAGCAAGAATTAAAAGTAGGGAGAGATGCCAAGTGAGTCTCTGGAGACAGATAGTAGGGACAGAGAGAGAAGAAAGAGGAAATAAAAACACACACACACACACAGCACACACCATATACAGAGCCACCTACACAAAGAAACCTAACCTTGTGGTAGCCTATTACAAAGCTTGATTTTTTTAATAAGAAAAGCATTTTTAAAGTGACCTGATATTAAAAAAATATTTTAACATTATCTTTTATCCCTGAAGTTATGTCCTTATTAAAATAAAAGAACCGAATAAATTTAAATTCAATTTTGACTACGCATTTCATTCTAGGAATACAGTATGAAGAGCCAAAAACTGCAGTTCATGAAATTGCCACTTGAGGCCGGCTCTAAAAGCGAGTCACTCCCCATAATGCCTGCATTTACAGCAGAAATACACACATTTACAACCTGGTAAAAAGTAAATAAATAAATAATGGTCCCTGTAGCTAATTTGCCCCTTTGTGACCATTTATAACTGACTGACTGTTAATAATTTTAATGCTTAAAGTTATACATGATTAAGGGTGTGGCCCAATGACCGTCACACTCACTAGGCCACTGGCTGTGTCATGTTGATGGAGGCGTTTTCTTTTGGAATATTTTTAATGCAGATATCTGACCAATAATATAGCTTGCTGTGTTCAAAGTTTAAAATATTACTAGAATCCCACTCACTAAAACATTAGTGAGTGAAATTCTAGTATTTTAATTGGCTTTATTTTCTCTAAGACGTTCTCATTTAGATGATACACCTTGCTTACCAACCAACTAACCAACCAGTGTTTATGACCCTAAAAAGAACCCCAAGATGATGGATGTCGAGGCTTCAGAATAAAAATCTAAAAGCCACTGTGTGATATTTTTTTAAACTTTTTTTTGGCTTTTTAACAGTTTTTATGACAAATTCTCATGTTAAAAACATGTTAGGGATGCACCGATACCGATACTGGTATCAGGTATCGGGGCCAATACTGTAAAATGTGTGTGTACTCATACTCGTAAAAGTTAACCGATACCATGAACCGATACGAACTTATTTCATTAATCAGAGGGTGGCATGTCATTTCTGTTGTAGTTTTTTAGATTGGCCACTAGGGGGACATCTCGCGCTAAACAGGCACAGGGTTAGGCGAGTGAGACTGGCGGCTCCAGATAAAAAAGAGAAACTGGAGGCTGCTGTAGCTAGGCTAAGCAAAATGTCAGCAGTGTGGACCGGAACAGCCAACTTTAACTCAGGATTTGGAAAAGCGATGAAAAATGTCAAGAGAAAATCCACGGGCAGTTTAAATAACAGAGGCTCTGACTCATTTTATCGCTCTGGATGACCAGCCACTGCCGACCGTGTAAAACATAGGATTGCACTGTCTTCTCAGCATACTCGAGCCGCGATATGAAATTCCCAACCGCCCATACATCAGGGAGATAATGGTGCCAAAACTTTCTGAAGAGGTAAAGACAAGCAGTGTGTGCGAGATGTCAGTCCTTGGTTTAATGGCATAGTGGACTGGTGATCCACGGGGAGATGAGGAGTTCGTCAATGCCAAATACTTTCGTTATTTTGTTTGTTTGTTTACAATATGGATACTCTGCAATAATTTAAAAGTTTATTTTATTCTCAAACCTAATTTGTATCTATTTTATTCCAAACAGAAGTGTTTATTTATTATTCTGAAAGCTCGAGACAGTGCCAATAGTTCAGTGGTATTTTGTTAAATTACAATGTGGAGACTCTGCAATAATTTAACAGAAGTGCTTATTTTTCACTTGAAATTTTTTTGTGGTCATTTTTATTAAGATTTTATTTTTTATTGGCAGAGAATAAAATTAAACCTGTCTTCCAGTTCATTGCATTTGTGTGTGTGTGTGTGGTAGAAGTATCGGTTTTTGTACTCTGTATCAGCAAGTACTCAGATCCAAGTATCGGTATCGTATCGGTTTGTAAAAATTGGTATCGTTGCATCCCTAAAACATGTAAAAGTGAACTTTGCCTCTTCCTTCTGGGAGTGAGTGTAATTACATAAACACGCATGCTCTGAGAAAAAAAACACACAAAGATAATAATCCATGTTCTGGTCTAGACTATAATCCTTTTCATTAGTTTATTTTTAATCTAGATTTGCTTGAAAGCTTTATATATATTATCCATCTTTGTGGCTAAGGTTACCCCGGAGTCTGCTGAACTAATAATTTGTTGGCCGACATAAAACACACCAGTAATAAGGTATGAATACAATTAAGTCACCATAATGCCAAGTTCTGGTATACTCCAGAACAGAAAAAAAAAAAAACTTAGCTGGCTTTTAAAGATTATAAAAAGATATTAAAAAAAAAAACCTTAATTGCTCTAAGTGTTTAACCTTAACATGAACTAAAGCTTAACCTTGACACTAAAATCAAATAGATCTTCAAAAGTGGTGTAAAACTGTGAAGATGCGAAAGTGCCCTCGCACCAATGGTCTGAAACTCAAAGCGGTCCTCACTAAGATAGCTAAACAAGAACATACACACAGATTGAGATAGAGCTCTCACCTTTTTGTCTCCCTGTCCACTTTCTCCCTCTTCTTGTCTCATCTCTCTTTTTCTCTCTCCCAGCCTGCTGAGGTGACACCCTGTGTGCAGTGTGACACTGAGCTGTCACCTCCTACTCCCTGCATCACACCTCTGCCCCCTGCTGGGACAACCCCGTCATGGCACCCAGACACCCAGCCAGCCTGTCCTCCGTTGTTGGCATAAAAACAGGCTGCACTGAACATCACTTTATATTCTGTCACGCAGTCAGCCCCACAGTCGAAAAATATAGGCTCTTTATTTCTTCTTTATTTCTCTTCGTCTTATACCCTTTTTTTCATAAAATAGGTGAATAGGTCTATTTTTCAATTAACTTTAAGCTCTCCTTACAAGATTTAAGCTAATATCAAACAGGAAAAAACAATAAGACACTTAAAAAAATAACTAAAATATTATAATCTCTTCTGTAAAATAAGCAAAGACCAAAAGCACCTAAAAAATATTTTATTAAACAATAATTTATCTCTTGTGGAACCATAAAGAAGGCTAAACGTCAGGTGAAAAATGATCATTTGGCTACTGAATAAAGACGGTCATCTCCAGCAATAATTTTCTGTTTTCCCAACATGAAATACTTTTGACATATTTTGGATTCCAGGCATGCTCGGACATAAATCTGACAACCTCGTCACTCTGTTTTTGCCTTCTGTTGTATGGGTTTGGTGCCATATTTTAGTAGCAGTTGTAATTAAAAACAAGAGGTCAAGCTGAAATGCGAGGAAGCGGCACTCAATAATTTTTCATCTTCTGGCCTTTAAGATTAATAAAATAGAAAAAAACCCCGATAATAAAATAAGTTTAAGGTCAAGCTGCTCTCAACCTGCATACTTGTGTAGCCTGTGACGAGGGCCCCAAGAAGACATAGCTTTATTTCGACACGGTGAGGAACCACTGCACGTATATAACATTTTTAGTCATCTCTTAATTTCAAATCTAATTTTTTCTGTAAATTCAAGTTAGTAAATTTCATTTGAATCTTGACTTTCTGTTGCAAATTGCTCTACATGCAAATATTTGGCAGTGCAGACTGTCCTGAAACACACTTGACTACTCAGACCTGGCTTTTCTGATTGAGGAGAAGAGCAATGCAATGTCACATCTGGATTGCAGTCATCATATGTCAATGAGGACTCAGTGGATTGCTAGTCACGCTCATCTGGTTGTTTTGTGTCCCGGCGTACGCTCTTATACTTTAGCTTTCTGAGTCACTAGGTGTGTGTGTCCAGCCAGGCAGGCCAGTGGCAAGCGGGGACGGAGCAATTGAGATATAGAGCATTAGTTGGTGTCAGGAGTAAATTAGAGGCCAGATCTGTTTTCTAATCAGAGCACAAGCACCGTGTTAGAGGAATTAGGGCGACAGCTGCTGGGAGCTTTTTATTCCTCTCTCTCTCAGCCAGAGACAGGCAGACCCCAGCTCAGGGACCACCTCTTTACCACAGCCACCTGTCAACACCGGTGTGTGTATGTGTGTGTGCACATGCGTGTTTCCATCCCCCCACTCGACGTGCACGCTCACATACGTATGACACACACATCCAATACCATGCAAGCTTGCACACATGCTTGCACACAGACACACAAACACCGTCTGGTATGCTGACCTCCCTCCATCTCTGAAATTAATGACAGTGCAGGTTCTATGTGCGCGCAGCCGCTCGCGGTGTGTTTGTTTTCCGACAAGTGTGAAAGGCCCTTCTGAGATATCAAATTTAGATAAGGTGGAGCGGTGGGCGGCCTTGCATATGTCTGTTTACTATGAATACCAGAAAAGGCCTCGATGCTACGCAGCCCGTTCGTTAAACAACATCGGTTTCGCAGGCACAGAGTTATTGTAAGAATTTGACAGTGACATCACTGGCAAACAAAATAGCAACCATTTGTTGATCACAGTTTAGACAAAACACTAGAATTTCAAAATAAGTGTGAAGCTATAAATTAATGTACGGAAGGCATAGAAACGCAAGGCCAAAAAAAGTTACAAGTAAATGAGTATATAATTCTCCTAATTTGTGTCAAGTCTGGAGAAGGTATGTGCATTTACAAATGTTTCTTTGCTTCAGTGCAGAATAACGTAACTTAGGATAACTCCCAATTCTAAGGATGATTGATAATACCATGAATAAATACGTCGTGAGCTGCTTGTACTGATTTTACCCGACAGAGATCTGTTGTGGGCTGCGTTGTAGGAGGGTGAGAGGTGTAGGAGGTGGCATCGAGATTCACAGTGTCACACACTTGCTTTGGAAATGTTGCCTTTTTTCTTTTCCTTTTTTTCTTTTTTAAACTGAATTGCTGAATCTGCAGAGTGTATAGTTGTTTTGTTCTTTCAGGTAATGCAGGATCCACTTTTGGGAAATTTGATGTAGAGCTCATTACAGCAAGCGTTGGCACAGGAAAGTAATGCAGCTTTAATTAAAATAAGTGATTATCATTTCTGTGTATTTAGTATTTCAGGATTTACATTGTAAGAAAATGCTGTCGATTAATTTATAGCAAAAAGCTGGTAGCTCTGATTGACAACGCTGAACATTTATTTTACAGTCAACCTATTGTAATGTACAGCAATGGTCTCTTGCTATAAATATAGCATGGCACTATGCTCTTTATAGACTTTAAGGTTTATTTTTTTACCTCCATGATAATTGTGTTACTTTAAAATATTTTTGCACGTCTTCGCCCATATAATCTGAATTTACTTCCTTGTACTTTCTAAACTATGACAAGATGCTTTATTTTAATTCTCTCTCTCTCTTTTTTTAAGAATAAAATTATGTAAGCCTCAACTTAAGAGTGACAAGTTATGAGGCCCTAGTCTCAAATGTCGTTGCCTTCTTGTATCCCATACAAATTAATTAATGGAACGTGCTCGTGCAATCGTGTTTCTCAATATGCAGGCAAAATATACAGAAGTAAACTTCAAAAAACTAAGGACTAAGATCAAAGCTACTTTGAGCTGTTCCCTTATTCACAAGATAACCTAATAAAGGTCATCTTATCTGTTCTCTTATCTTATTCACAAGGTGTTGCCACAGCGGGTAAGCGCTACATTTTTGATTTGGCAGATTTTTATGCTGAATGCCCTTCCTGTGTCTCCTCCTGTAATCAAACCAAGGATCTCTGGCTTGTTGGGGAAATGTGTAAACTACTACACTAGAAGCAACTAAACTAAAAAAAAAAAGCTAAGGTAAATTGAACAAATTAAATAAATAAAAGACTTAAGTTTGATTTACATTTTGAACTGAGCAAACACTTGGTGACAACCGGAAGGAAAAACTCCCTTTTAACAGGAAGAGGCGTGTTCTCGGCTATACCAGATCCCATTCCAAATAACCATCACAACACTTATTATCATGGAGTGTATGTATTTTTCACAAAAGGCATTGTGGTAACTATAATATTGCATTATTGTATGAAATATCCTGAATTTTCACATCAATTTGATACAGTACTATGAATGAAACCAAAGATGAAAGAAATTGTTTGCGTTATTGCAAAAAACCTTTAAAACTACTGTGAAGAATCTTTAGTGTTCAATCACCAAACTCACACTTTTCTTCACTGTTATTAATTCTCAGTGTTTTCCCCCCAATTAGACACATAAAACTTATAAACTTGTCCAAAGATTAAAAATGTAATCTTAGGACTGTGGTTCCTGTAAGCTTGTAATCCTGCAATTCCAATATACACTCCCTTTTGTATTTTGTTTTCTTTTTAATGTGTGAATTTAAAGTTTTTGGGGAGCAGTAAAAGCTTGAGTAAAGTGATATGCATGTTATTTTAAGATAAGAATGTAACTTGAATGGCGACCATCCATCCATCCAGGTTTGGGGTTGGGGGTTGGAGGCTCTCTAACTTGTCATATGTGCAGGGTACACCCTGGACAGATCACCAGTATACATAAAGAATTTCAAGTAAAATTCCAAATCATTTTCAGCATGATTACCAAGGGGTTTGAGCAAAAATAACTTCACACCCACTGCTGTTACATCACACTAAACATAACCTCAAAGTCAAGTAGACCTTCAGCTATTTATTGTGATTGGTTATTGGGTGTCTCACTCACTACACTAATACAAAATGACTCCTCAATATAATAGTAAGTTAAATAACACATTTTTGCAAAGAGAAATCTGCAAAAACAATGCAACTCACATCTCTCTCTATAACTTCACATTAGGTGTCAGTCTTGTGGCTTTGAAGGCTAATTTGCTGTTGGCTAAAGTCTAATAGGGAAACACATGCACGCATTCACCCGCACACTCACACACAATCCTCCTCTCACTCTTGCACATCCCACACATGTGCACCGCCACACAGTGTCATAAATAGACAGACAGTGCCAATCTGAGGCCTGGACACGAGCCAGCTCTGCAGCAGCTCAGTAGTTAAATTATTAACACCAACTGGGAGAGAGACAAAGAGAGGAGCAGATCAGGCAGCTCGGCAAAGAGGAGATCTGGAGAGGAGAAAAGAAGAGGTGAATCGAGACAAACTAAACATCAGAGGTGCAGAGGAGGTTTGCTGTTTAGGTTAGTGCGGTGCATAAAGATGGATAGAGAGATGAGCGAAAGCAAACAGGCATGCGAAGTGTAAAAATATCTCCTTGATTTCCAGTAGAGTGGGAGATTTTGGGATGAACACAGAAAACAACGGGGTCTTGGTGAGAGGAAGGTAGAGAGGTGGATGATGAGGTTTTTCATAGATGGAACTGGAATACTAATTCTGCATCAGTGTGTTGGTGTGTGTGTTTAGTAGAGTGAGGGGAGGGGAAAAGAGATGGAGAGAGATCTGGGGATGTTGGTTCTGATCCAGAGAGTTAATGTTGCGCTCATTGATGGATAGAGTGCCAGGAATGAGGCTCCATACTCACACAAGATGGATGGAGCACTGCTCTCGCTCCTTCTCTCTCTGCTCTATAGTTTAATGCCTCTCATCTTATTTATTCCTCTTTTTCAAAGATAAACAGTAATCAGAGAGCCCTGCCACCAGGAGCAGCGGCATGCGTATTGGTAAAGAGGCTTTACCCCTGTGTCGAGGCATCCTGTATTGTGTCCGTCCTATTAACTAAATGTAAAACGCATCACCAAAATCACCAAAGACTCAGTGATGGTATCCAAATTTACTGACATATATTGTAACAGACGACAAGATCAGTATCCTGCTTGGATTTCTATATATTTGCAGAAATTATCTGTAAACTCTCTGGAAAAAAAGACATTTTGAAGTAGAAGATCGACTCCTGAATGCATGTGAGGATTGCGTGGCTTATACAACCAAAAAAAAAAGTAAACTTCAAGTTAAAAAGTGTTTGGCTAAGTGTGAACAAGTGACTTGTGAATGTGAATGCATGCTCAGCAAGATAAAAAATCAAAAAAACAACAACAAAAACCAAATGTGAAGTATAACCGAGTGTTTTGTATTGGGCGTGCATACATGGATGTACACATGCACGTACAGAACGTGTGTTGTTTTTATTTAGCTTGCCTCCTTTGGCCATAAAGCCCCCACCACTTTCATTGTAAATACACAAAAACACACACTTTCCTCAGTTTCCTCCTTTATGGCGGGGGCATCGGGGGGTGAAGTGATCTGTGCGAAAGCCTCCTGTTCTATGCGCCGCGCGGCTGAGGCAGAGGGGGATTGTGGGTAGCTGCTGTCTGCAGGGGTGTGTTGGGGGGGGGGGGGGGTAGAGGGGAGGGGGGGTTGCCGGGGCGGGCGGCAGCAGATGGCGTGCCACACTGTGAGGGCCGTCGGCTGGCATCCAGAGGAGGAGGAAGAGGGAGGGAGGAAGATAGGAGGTGGGGTGGGGGGAGGTGGAAATGGAAGATGGGAGGGGGGGGGGGTACAGGGATTGGAGGGGCACTGCTCCCAAAGTGCCAGCAGGCATCAGGAGAGACAGAGAGAGACAGAGAGAGAGACAGAGGTGAGGGGCTTTGGTGGGAGACAGGCTGGTAGACAGGCAGACTGGAGGGAACCCAGAGACTCTGAGATTAGTGGTTAAGCAGGGCTTGGGAGCATGATTTCATTGCTAATTGCATTCACTGAAGAAGAACCAAAACGACAGATTTGTCTTTGAACCCTAATTCACTAGTGACTTTTGACCTTTTCCACTTCCATACAGTGTCGCCCAGTGCCCACCACTGAGGGGGATTAGCACACAGGACCAAACAGAGGTCCTCCTTTGGCATATTGTTGTCTGAGGATTGCCACCAATCTAGCATGAGGTTGGCATGTGGAGGGCATCGGGTTGGCATATGTACTGTGAGGAGTTGACACAGGGTCTGGTCTGATGTGACATAAGTTTGGCAGGCTTGGCATCAAGGTGGCACAAGACTGGCACCGGGTTAGTGAGGGGTGCCGAATGGATAGTGTCTGTCAAAGAGGTTACAGATGGGTCTGTGCAGTCTCGTTGCTTTATGTGTCTACCTCTGACCCAGACAGGCAACTGATAAACAGAGTTTTACATCCTATATTAAACATAAACTTAATTAACTTGCATTGCTATAAGTGAATGCCATTGTACTTCTGTATGTAAAGTCATCTGAAAGCATGCAGCTACTGCTACATAATTTGCTAATGTTACTTATTATCTGCATTGTCATTTAATTTCTAAAAATCTATACTTTTTAAACTGCAATATAATAAACAATTGCTGGACTGTTGGTTAAAGTGAGTTTAGAGAAGAGTTTCCTGCTCTGAAATATAGTCAGTTAGTTGCGTATGGTGTTATTAAAGTTATTAGTAAAGATAGCGGCATTGCAAACGTATACCGTACTTGATAAAATTCATTTTTGCACCACTGCCTTCGCTCAGAGCTGTTTGTGTTTACGCTTTGAAACTCGAGTCGCTCTCGCTCAGGAGATGGCACACAGGACCTAAATATTTCATTTCAAAAATTTCATTTCGCATTCATACGTGCACATGGTGCTCTACTGCTAACCCACATCTCACTCAGACCTCTTCAAATCTGTGCTAGAAAACTGTACTAAATGCAGTCAGGCTTAATAGCTGGGACACACTCTCGGGTCATTCAGGTTGCCCTACTTGGTTTTGTACGTTATCCTGCTTCATCTGCCAACTGAAGCCTTATCCACTGCTGGATTTAGGAAAACAAAAAATTAACAATGCAAACCTGTAACGTGCATTTTAGTTTTTGATCAAAGCCGTTGAACTTGAGATGTAATTTGGGTCACAGTCCTGGGAGCGGAGGAGATGTAGCAGTTTTTGGAGGTGAATGGGTCTCTCTTTGTATTCACTGTGAACGCCTCCCATTACCTGAAAGTATTGTTGAAAATGAGTCTCTGTCTTCTTCTAATTAAGGTGCGGGTAACAACCAGCACCTTCAGCAGAGCATGCACATATGAAGACAGACATAAACAGTCAACACACACAAGCATGCGTGCACACGTACACAGAGAACTCACAACCCGCTGCTGCTACCACAGAGAAGGGTTGAACAGATGTTGAGGAATTTAAGATGCAAAAGGGAACTGGGACTCCCCCGCACACACACCCACCCTGTGCCCCACCTTTCTGTACCCCCTCCTTCACATAGGCGCGCACACACTCACACAACCAGTTTTGCACTTTAACACACACACAAATCTACATAAATTACACCTAAAACTTGAACATACATCATCCTCGACTCTTCTCCTTTTGAAAAGATTTGTGTGGATGTACACACATGCACATATGTGCACAAGTGCATGCACAAAAGCAGACACAAGCACACATGCGTGCATGCATTGTGGCCCACATCCCCCTCCAGGCTGGCCCTGCTCAAAAGGGGCACCATGTGGCACTCTATTCCCTCTGGCAAGAGACACTAACTCTGCCAGCTTTGCATTGTCCTCTGCCCACTGGAGAGCACGCGCCCAAACCACGGACCCTCTCTGTCTTTACCCCCATTTCTCCTTCTCTTTCTCTCTCACTTTCGTTGCCTTTCCTCTTGTTCATCGCATGCAAACTGAGATAGATGTCGTTTACCTGCTTTTGCTCTCCCAAGTGCACAGAAACTCAAGATGAATATGTGTGTTTGTGCTGAGACTCTGCTGGGAAATCTTTCCCTCGTGCTTCATTGTTTGCCTTTGTGTCCCACCAACTTTCCAACCTTCATCCAAGAGAAATAGTAAATGTCACTTTAAAAGTGCTTTGTTAATGTTGATTGGTTTGGTCTCATTCAAATAAAATATAATTAATATACCCCAGAAATTCAACAAGTATCCAGCTGCCTGTCTGGTTAACAATTTTTCTTTATATTATATCTCTCAACAATTAATTAGTTGGACCCTTGATTCATTGATTCATAGTGCATGCCTCTCATACCAGCAAAGATCTAAATGTTGGTGTGAAAGGGTACTCTAAATGAATAGATATCAAGTGCAGTCATGTATAAAAAGTGGCAGTGCTGGGACATTGTTATGTTAAGTAAAGCTTTGTGACATCCCATTAATACTGGTTAGATCCTGATCACTGCATAAGGATCGCATTGTATTATAGTCTGTTTGTCTGGATTCTATTTGAAGTGGGTTCCTTGTATCAACACATATTACAAGGACATATTAAAGAATCTGTGTTACAGATCTAAGGTAATACAAAGGAGAACAATACAAATGATTTAAAATCGTATGAAATTAATTGCACTATTTACAGAGGAAAGTTTATATTTGACACTTTGCGGGGTATACAAACTTTACTTTTGTTCTTAGCCCTAAATAAAAGGCCATCCGTGCAAAAGTCATATAAACGATGCTTTGATTTCTCTTTCCTTTTCTTCCGGTCCCTCAGAGGGAAGTGGTTCTGTCCCTCTTTTCCACCACACAGCTGCTCTGAGGAGAGAGGGGCTCCACGGGGCTCTGGGTAGCCTTAGCTCTCTGTGCTTGGGTGAGAATTAGCCAGCTTTAGTGCTTGCCTTGCCTTCTAATCCCTTAATCTGGCGATGCTGAGGAGGAAGGCTTTAGAGAAGAGATGGTGTGTCAGTCCATGTCTTCACATCTTTCTTGGCACACTCAGGCACATGGAAAAGTTTGCAGTTGAGAGTTTCGCATTGCTTTCATGAATTAGGCATGCTGTTCTGTGTGATGTGTGTCATCTAGAAATTGTTCGAACATTGAATTTAGCAGCGCAAAATGTATTGCTTTGCCTTCGTATAAATGTAGAAATAGAGAAGAGGATTTGTCATCCCAGGTAACAAATACATTTCTCAAATTTAAAACTGTTTTAAACGCACACTGTTTCTTCATTGTGTTGCTCTTAAACACACTGTACTTATTTCTTTTATCTAATTATAGTCAGTGAACACAGCACTTCATAATCACAATTCAAGGTGATTTCATTTGATTTAATTCACTGTGATTTGGCGACATTTGTTGTGATTTGGCGCTATATAAATAAAATTGAAAAATTGAATTGAATTTGGGCAGGGATAGCTCAATAGGTAGAGTGGTGGCCCCATGATCGGAAGATCGGGGGTTCGATTCCCTAAACAGCTACCCTGAGGTACCCCTGAGCAAGGTACTGTCCCTAAACACTGCTCCCCGTGCGTCCAGTGGCTGCCTGCTGCTTCACTGAGTGAATGGGTTAAATGCAGAGAGGAATTTCTCTACGGGGTTCAATAAAGTATAATTTAAGGTGTTAAGGTGACAAACTTGTTAGCCAAGAATTAGCGTTCATTTAAAAGTCGCATTTTGGACTTTGTAAATTTGATTGGGTACTTACTCTCTTTTAACTCTTTCTTTGGTCTCCTTTATTCTTTAATTTTTTATCTTTTTTTTTGAATGCAGAGATATTTAAATATATCCTGTGTATTTGTCTATGTTTAGTGGCAGGCAGGTCAGTGGGTTTTTAGAGGTTTTTTTCCACTTGGAACAGCTGCTTGCTCTAGCCGAAAACAACATTATCAGAGTAATGTTTAACATAAAAACATCAAAGTTATAGGCCACTCGGCTAACAATGAGCTACAAGTTGCTTTAAACCTCTTAAAATCTGAAGAGATTCCGATAATGTTTTCTCTGGACTCATCACATCGCGGTACCTCTTTCATATTGGAAGTTAAAACAATGTAAAAATATCAGCTGTACCCACCTAAATGAATGGGCACAAGCTTAGCTTCATTTGAAGTGTTTGGGAAGTAGGAGCATAAATAAACCAGTACCCATAAATTGAGCATCTCTTGTAGAGAGAAGAAAAAATCCTCAGCTCAATCAAAAACAAACATTTTCAAAACACAGTGCTGTGCGATATTAAAGTATTAGCTCTAAAACCCAGAGCTGATAAACACTTTATACATTTAATATCTCGCAGAGCCACTGAGCTTTATTTTGGCACAAATAATTTTTAATTGGCATTGATGACTTGCATTGGGGTCCCTTTGTGTTTTGCTATGTTTCAGTGCTTTTTTTCAGTGCACAGAGCAGTTCTACAGATTTACAACATACTGGTGTACAGGGTTCAGTGCAGCATAGATGCCTGTTTGTGTCACTGCACACACTGGAAACACACACAGAAGCTGAACTAATAGAGTTCCAAGGTGTAAATCAAAGCATGTTAATAAATTCAAACTTTGAGAAAATGCTTTTAAAATGAAAGAACGTGGTGATTAACTCCTGATTAGTGAGTGGTTAAATTCTAGTTGTGCTAATGGCCTATGAATAACAAAGCGTTCCGACATGTTAACATTGTCATGAATGCAATAACACAGAGGGACAGCCTGGTACTGATTGTGCAACCACACGGTAATGAATGGCTAATGTGCTGGTACAGAAGAGATGTTAATGCCATCCTAATTCGCTTTTGCTCAGAGCAAGGCGTTGCATCCTGAGCTTGTTAATCTGAACCCTTTAAACCTTTAATATGGCAGTCTTTTACATACACGCAGACACACACACACAAAGGCATGACAGCCAACCTGTCATTGCCTTGTAAAAGCACATACCTGCCACACCTCTCTCAGGCTCCCTCTCTTTCTCAGAGACACATGTGACATATTGAGTGCCTGCAGCGAGATTCTTCCCCATGAGTGGCATTCCAGAGCAGGCTGTCCCAGGGGAGCAGGAGAGTGGAGCTGGGCGTGGGGGCAGTTGAGGCTGTCGTCAGAGGGAGTGCAGTGCAGGGACCTTGTTGATGCAAAAGTCTGGAATGTTGTTGGTCTGCGCTCTTGGTCAAGTGTTGTGGCTACATGAGCAGCAGAACAGATTGGCCTGAGCTGACCAGCAACGATGTGTCCCATTGGATGGATAATAGGTAATCCCCACCAGCAGAAAAAAAAGGGTCCACAATCAGCCTCATACTAGCCATGTAAAACTAACACATCACATCATAATCTAAAGACATTGTGCTTTGGAGCCAATTTAGTCAACAAGTTTAAGACAAGAACAAGTTAACAGACGAAAATATAAAATTACAAGTGATCCTCTTAAAATCAGAACATTAAAAACAAGATGTCAGATGATAGGTAGAAAATCAAAAATTCTTTCCTTTTCCTCACAGCTGCGGACACAAAACACCTTCAGAAATATTCCGTGCGGCAGCTGGAAATCAAATCATTCAACACTTTTCCAGTTAAATACACTAAAAAGGGAGTAACCTTCATGTTGAACTGTGTGTATCAGTTGCAGTGCTGTGTTCTCTGTAGCTTCAACAGACATTTGTGATCTTGTCTGAAAAGAATGAAGCTTATTTTAAGCAATGTGGAATGTAGAAGCATCTTTGTGTATTGCAACTTGTATCCACTAAACATCACTTTCCTTTATCCTGCCTGCAGCAGACACGTGCGCGTGCAGATTTCTAGGCCTTTCCACTGCGTTTTGTTGACTGTGTCTTTCTTCTTAATTAGATCAGAATGGGAGACTTTATTGCGTGAGGTTAGACACTGTGTGTGTATGTTTTTGTGTATGTGTGTGTGTTTGTGCATTTTTGCAACATATTATGTTATAATTTTCCCTCTTTCTCTCCCTTCGTCCTCACTCATCTCCTTTTTTTTCTGTCTGTCTGTCGGTTAATATTTCATTTGCTTTGTCGTCTTCTCAGGCTGGTACATTAACCAGCGGTGCCAGTCGAGCTCACTGCTTGTGGCTGGCTGTATAAAAATAAACACACTCTAGTTGTAATGAACAGATGTCACAGAATTTAAACGTGCACCCCACTCCTCCCCCCACCTCCCTCCTTCTCCTCAGCACACACAAACACACTTCACCCTCCTCTCCTCATCCTCCTTCTCATTCTTGCTCATGCATAAAGGCGCACGCGCACGCACACACTGCATGCATGTGCGTTATACACTCCTGTGTCCACTTGTACTGAGAAATACAAAGAGCACTTGTTCACGTGAATGTTTATTGAACATACACACAAACTCTTATACGTGCGTTCCCATGTGAGCGTTTCCTGGCAGAGGTTCATGCATGGCAGACACTGTGCTGCTCTGCCGGTCTCTTCATTGCTTTCTCTGTCTCTATTTGCTTCTCTCTTCTCCCTCCCTCTCTGTCTGTCTGTCTGTGTATCTGTTAGTCTCACAGCAGACTAACACTGCGGTCATTTTACAGACTATTTTCATAAGGTCCTCCCATTCACTTTGCAGAACCAGCCTGTCATCCCACAATCCCCGGCGGCATCATCAGAACCCATTTTGGTACTGTGAAGAAGGGATGAACACAATGACTGTGTGTGTATATGTGTGTCCATCCCCCTTGTCACTCCCGCTCTTTTTCCCACTGAGCGCGTGCCAGCTCTCTGTGTTTCCTGGCTGGCAGGACCGAAGGAGAGACGATTGTTCTGTACCTACCCAGAGACCCTTCCTTGCCAAGCTTGGGATGAAATCCTTTCTATAGCGCTAACTCCTCACAGTCGGGCGCCTCACAGCAAAACGCACACCATCACTTCTCCAGGTGGGAGGGTGATACCATGTCAGAAGTCAAGCAGATACACAGAAGTCTGTTTTACACGCTGCAAAAACATGTTTTTCTTTCTTTTTGCGAGTCAATTGTTCCTGTTTAAAAAATGTTCCCACCTTTAAATAAGAGCATTATTTTTGCTTTAGAAATGAAATAATGTTTTGTTGATTGCGTGGAATGATCTGGTTTTGTTTCAGGGTGGTCCAATGTTATTATAAACATTACATGAAATGTTCTTTAATTCTTATAAAAAAAAATTCTTACTGAAATGTTCTTGTTATCTTTACCTCTTTTAGTTTCCCTCATTTCATTGCACTGTTTTTAGTTCAAGGACTTTGTCCCACCAACATCTATGAGTTTAATTATTTCAATGATGGCACATCAAATTTGCATTTCAGACCCAACAATGAATTTCAATTACTTAATCAAGACAAGCTGTATCAAAAGGTTGCTTTTTTTAAAATCTAAATTATTGTTAACTGAATACTGCACTGAAAAAAAAACCCAACCAAAAAACAAGTAGGTATTTTTGGCTTGCTTCAAGGTCAAAGTTAGGGGGCAGTTTATTAATCCATAAAAATGGGATTTGCAGTGCTTCTGTCTAATAAATCAAAGCTGATGATCATAGGCAAGCATAGAAGAAAAAGGTGTTTATCACCGTGTGATGAGCCAGAAGGCTACTCTAAAGTTCTTGCTTCAAGTTTGGAAGAGCTGAGGAAATTAATGGTGATGGACAGAGCAGGTCATCCTCTGATGGCAGAAGAGGCGGGCGAATGGAGATTAAAGGTGACTGAGAGAAGCGGAGATGATGAAGGGATGAAGGAAAAGGGAGAGATGAAAGGGAAAGGGGAGAGGTACGGAGGTCGTCCGGGGGGTGATCAGTGAGGTGGATGCGATGCCATCTGACAGGTCCAGCTGGGAGACTGCCCGCCCCCCAGCGCTGCAAACTGGTCAATATGGAGGCCAATTACTGCTGCCCATGTGACCAGGGCATCATCCAACCCTATCATAACACACACGCACGCACATGCACGCGTACACATGCCATCTGTGTAGACCGGCAACGAACCCCAACCCCCTCTGATCCAGTTGCGTCCCTGCGCACGCTTCTACTTAACCTCCTAAACAGGAGGCCAGCCACGCCCACCCTCCGGAACCTCCTGAGCATACCGGAACTGGGCCATGGTAAGGATGTCATACAGGTCAAGAAGAGTTTCTGTACTCAAATTACGTGAACAAACATTTCTGTTCAGGTAGCCATCCTATGCGTCAACATCTTGCACCGCAGAAACCCCGGAAAAAAGCACCTGGCCACCCGCCAAGGTCCTGAAACCTACCTGGCTCTCACCCTGATCTCCACCTCTGTTTTTTTGGGGCGGTTTTTTGCACCCCTGGCAGTTTATCCCTGCCCCTTTTACCCTCCAACCTCCTATCACCCCTTTCCCCTCCACCTTACTTCCTCCTCCCCCCACCCACCTCTTTTTCCCTTGGCAGAACCTCCAGCAGTAGCACACTCTCAGTTTAGCTTCTGCCTCGTCTCCTGCCCCACTGCCCGTACTCCGCCGTGCCCCATTGTGCGATAACAAACAGATGTTGTGGAATTTCCTCTGAACGAACTGCCAGTGACAGGCCTGCACCCTTGTCTGGCAGTGTGAGGGGCGGGGGTGCGCACTGGCACAGAGTTTGGCAAAAGGGTTGGCCGAAACCTGCGCGATTGTTTCCTCAGTCTGTACA
The DNA here is from genome assembly GCF_963576455.1 of Neolamprologus multifasciatus. NCBI lineage: Eukaryota > Metazoa > Chordata > Actinopteri > Cichliformes > Cichlidae > Neolamprologus > Neolamprologus multifasciatus. Next base: position 8,056,740 of record NC_140442.1, on the reverse strand, counting down.
CATGTGGAACATTTCAGTTTTTCAGCGCTGCTGCGTGCTCGCAGGTGCCAGAGAAGTTAATGTAAGCACTGGTGTGTGTGTGTGTACTTTCCTCATTCTTCCTTTTTTTGTTCATAAATTATTAAATCTCTCTCTCTCTCTCACACTCACACACACACACACACACTCACACACACACAGTTGTATATTTCTCTGTCTGTGTCCCTTTTAACTGACTCATTTTGTTTTCAGTCACAGACAGATTGCAACAGCTCACAATCTCTTGAACAGATCATCTTTTCCCTCCATCGACTTTTAATTCCCAGCGCTTTTATCCCCCCCTCATATCTTTTGCACATATTCTTAACTGATATCTGCATTTAGCAAAACACTCGATTATTATTTTAGCTAGACGTTAATTGGAATTCACACCATACTACTTGTGACATTTTGATAATCGCACTATTGACTGTTATGTCGGACAAACACTCTAGATTTTTTCCCCCTACCAAGTTGAGTGAGAAAACGAGTGGGCATGAACATGATAATTTAAACAGCGAGATTCATTCACTCACTTTTCATCCTGAGTGGAGCACGGAGTGTCACTGGAAGTTTTTTTTCTAAGTCAGACTAGCTGAATGATTTTTTTTGTAAATGCAACTTAGTTTTTATTTACGATATCACCACAAATTATACATTAAATGATTTAATCACAGAAAAGAAAAAAATGTTTGCAGAAATTCATAAACTCTATAAGAAAAACACTTGTGAATTCCTCATCTCTTTTCTTTTTTATTGACGAGAGCTGCATATATTTATAGTTAAAATATTTCTCAGTTTGACCTTATTAAACACTCCTTTATGAGCTTATTGTGTCACAACCTCTCTTTCCCTCTACACGCACTTAGCGCTCAGGCAGAGGCCTGAAATCGTTCCATGGAACTAAAAGCATAAATGCGTTCACTGCATGACTAACAGTGGCAAGTTAGTAGACCAGAGGTTGCCAATCTAACTGATTTGCTCTTTTTCCTTCAAAGCTAAAACCTTTTGCAAGCTGCCTGCGATTTTTTAAATCAACTACTACTACTTTCTTTCAAATTTGGCTATCGCGTGTGTCTGTATGTGTGCCATCAGCCTAATTTGTTGCAAGGTAACCGCATGTGAGGGCTTTCAACACCCGCAGTTAAATTCCAAGGATGCAACACAACCTTCTTGCAATGCATGAGCTCGTGTACTACATAACATTAGAGAGAAATATGCATATTCATAGGCCAACTCTTCACAGAAATGCCTTACTGCTGTGTATCTGCATGAGTTGTGTGTACGATGTGTGTGTGTGTGTGCGTGTGTGTGTTTTGCGAAGGGTTACTCGGGATGAGCGCTCTCGTTTTTAAACGTCCTGGATAATGAACAGATGCTGCAAAAATTAGGAAAGAAACATCGACTCCTCCCAGCAGTGCCACTTTGGCCCGGTGAACTGGCACACTGGCGCACACACTGGGTTGTCCTCTCCGGAGCTCCTGGTGCTGCTGCTGGGGAACATTAAGGGACTTGGCACGGCTTTCCTCCGCCAGGCTGCCAGCCTCTCACTCTTTCACTCTCACCGGACTGTGGAGGAAGAGTAGGTGGTGATGGTGGTGTCGGGGGTTCTGGGAGTATTTTGATAGATGCCCTCTCCCACTGCTGGCTGGATTCACTTTTAGATTGGCTCCTCCAGAAATCCATACAGCCTCTTCTTTTTATTTATTTTTTCTGCTGATGAGGCCAAAAAGAACATAGGGGCACAAAAGTGTTAACACAAAAAAGCAGAGTGGGCCTCAGAGTTTTATGTGGGAGGAGGTTTAAAGCAAATAATCCGAAACAACAGTGTCTGATCATCGGTTTGATTCCCACCAGGGACTGTCACTGCACCCATGAGTTGAGCTTCTATAAATAGAAGTATTTGTTTTAATATATTGATCAATCTTCAATGATATTTATCACATAAAACAACATACTGTTATTACAGAAGAATTTACAGACTAGTTGAGGATCAGTAAAAATATATGCCGTCAATATGTCCGAACTACAAAACGTGTAACGATATTTTTCCTGTTACAGGTATGTTCACGACAAAAAAACTCGTCTTTTTTCAAGCTTTTCAGGGTATTATAATTTTTATATTCCACATGACGATATTTTCCTCTTTTGGGGAAGAGAGAGATAAAAATGGCAATTTTCACAACTTAGTTTTCACAATAAAACACTTATTTTATTTTTAAATGATGTGAATCGTCGTTAGATCAATACCTAGTAAAGACGTCGAAGTTAATAAGTTGAATATATACGTTTAATTAAGAAAGTGCTAATTTTTTTTCTCTTTTTTTGACGGAAACTGCTGTAAGTAAAAATAGTTTTTTTTTTTTTTATCGGTGCATGTTTTACACAGAACATTATTACATTCTCACTTAACTTATGGTGTGTCGCATTCATCCAAACCCTTAAGCATTGATATCAGCAGATTAAATTCGTGAGAACACACAGATTTACCGAACTGACAGGAAATGATCAGCAAGTTGTTCCAGAAAATAAATACACGATTCCAACATTTCAAAGCAACATTTTAAACATCAATATAATTAAAACATTGTCCGCTCCCAAAACATCTGATTTATTTTAAAAAGCCGTGGAACAATCTGAGTTTTGCTTTTTGATATATTTATATAATTATTTGTTTTCTCTTCGGTGTTGATGTTGCGTACCATCACCCGCCACTCAGGTCCTGTGTGTGTCATTACAGCAGTGAGCACCCACCACATTTTGGGGAGCATATGGGTTCCAGGGCAGAGCTCCAAACCCAGCCGGGGTCGCAACGGCTGCCTCTTGCACTGTGACAGCGTGTGGACACCACACGCTGATTTTTCTTCCTTTAAATAATAAATACATAAATTAAAGGTGGTTAAATTGGTTTTTAGAAGTTATGTTACTCAGACTTCTCCTCTGTGATAAGTTGATGTGTGTGATAGGGAGAATTTACACCTCATATATCCACCTGAATTAATTCAAACACCTGATGAATAAGCCTATATATTCATATCGCCGTATTACTGAAGTGTTTAAATGTTTTCAGATGTGTTAAAGTTTGAAGAAGGGAACTTTTAGGAAAGGAACGTGAACTGATTATACATCAGCATGAATATGTTAATGAATAGTCTTTAAAATAATATTGTTTTAACAAATATTTGGATTTTATCTGGTGTCACGGCTGCATTGCTTCCTTTGGGTCAGGATCGCAAAGTGTGTGTGTGTGTGTTTTTACACAATTATAAATATGAAGGCATTTGAAACAAACAGGCCTAATGCTTATGTATCAATGATGTAAAGAGTATATAAGCGATCGAAATAATGTGATGATTAACAGAAGAGGTGTTTATGTGTTTTCCTTTTGGTGTTGGAACTTTAGACTTCTGAATGAGCGATGGAATATTCTGGTGCAAAAGAAAAGGACATACACAACGTGTTTGTTTCCTAAAAATCTAAAAAATCACTCCCAAAATGGAGCCCTTTATGTTCTGCATGGCGTTAAGCTTCACACTGCATGGACCAAACACCAGGTGTAAGAGCTGTCCGAGGTGCTGAAAGAGACTTCTTTCTTCCTTCTTTCTGGTCAAGAAAGTGTGAAGGAGACTCCATGATGCTGTTAATTGCAGCGCTTAGCATAATTTAATCGGTATTTTGTGAGTGTGTGTGTGTACGTGTGTTTACCACGGTGTCCAGGTTCTATTCATCTTGTAGATTCTCCCTTAAGCCAAATGTCCGCAGTACATCTGTTGACGTCCTGAGATACATCCAAATCTTTCCATGCATTTTTAAAGGCTGAGACCTTCGCCAGGCAAAAACGACGCACTGGCACCATTTTAGTCAATCGAGAAAGATGGCAACACCGATATCTTCTTCCTGCCCTATTTTATAGGATAAAAGCCCCGAGGCTTGGAGGAACTCCTGCAGGTTGTGGCACGAGGCCCGGTCAGGCTCATAATATCCAAAAGGAGTGATGCAGGCTATGCACCTTTTTTTCTTATAAATTAAAGTCATTTTAATTCGAGATGTGGTCTGTAGGGGATATAAAACGCATGTAGATGTCCAAAGACTTAAAAAGGAATCAATTTGCACAGTCTCGTTTATCGTCGTTTTATTGTACCACACAGTTTGTTGAATACAAAGTTAAAAGACTTGAGTCTTTTCAAAAAATAAAGCAATAATAATATTAATAAAATAAATAAATTCAAATAACGAAAGAGCAAAAAAACAGAACAATGGTCAGCAACACAGTGTTCCCTTCATTTCCGGACACTATTAACATTAATTAGAAAACAATACAATAAATACGTGCAATAATAATGATAATAATAATAATAATAATGATAATAATAATAGTGAAGTGTTTAGCATAGCAGATTGCAAATAGAAAATATGGAACCAAAAATTTGATTTGAAAATAAAATACAGTGCAATGGCTCACTTAGAAGAGCAACGGTAATATGTATGAATAGAAGTAGAAAATTAAATAAGAAAAGTTCCGATTCCAATGTAATTTATTATTATTTTTTTTTATATTTTTTTGTTTATTTATGTTTTTATTTTAGAAGTTGAACATTGTGGCCAGCCCATTTTCAGATTCGTGTTTATTCCTGTGTGTGTGTGTGTGTGTGTGTGTGTGTGTGTGTGTGTGTGTGTGTGTGTGTGTGTGTGTGTGTCTGCGCGCACCCGTGCGTGCAGCAACAGTGCTGATGAAACATACAGTGTCCTTCTGGGCCTACTTGCCTCGCTCTGTGGCCTCGTTAGATTTTGCATAGACGCAGAAACGATTGATTTGCTGTAGATTCTTCTAAAGCAACTCAACAAGTACAGTTCTCAGGATTTTTCCCTCTGTTTTCGTCTGGATTTAATTATTTCTAAAAAAAAACAAAACAAAAAAACCAAACCCAAACAAACATACAAACACATCTTTCCAAATGTGATGTCGTTTTGCTCGGTTATTCATGTATTTTATTAGAAAACCATCGCAAATATCAGGGTAGAGCTGTAGCCAGTGATGTAGTGGTGAATAAATTAGTGCGTAAACTTTGACTCCCAGCCATGAAAATACAGACAACCACCAATACAAAGACAAACCACAGATTAAAATTATGAACAATTTAAAATTCCATTTTCCTCATTAGTCTTGATTTGTTTGTCAAATTTCCGCTTAGAGATAGAAACATTGCGCAAAATAACACTTTGCAGGTTAGGTGGACTACCTTCCACTACATCTCTGACTATAGCAAAAACATGTTTTAAGACAGAACAAATTAAAAGAACAACACTAATGACAACAAGTGGAGGATTTCCCCCAGAATGCCTAAATCCTGGCGGGTAAGCTTGTCAAAAAGTGTGCCGTGGATAGATTGTTGATTGCAAGGGGACGCACGATAGGCTTGTCGTCTAATTGTGAAAAAACGCGTTCAGTTCATCATACACGGGGGCCCGTTCGTGGTGTATGTGCATGTCGTGGTAAGGCAGGACGTTTTCAGGACCGCTCCTGGTCCCCGAGGAGCCAAACACGAGGCTGTGGGCCCCAGCGGGTCTGGAGCCAGGCAGACCGGAGTAATGCATAGAATAGTGGTACCCCTTCTCGTTGTCGGGGGACGCAGAGCCTTGATGCTTCAGGGAAAAGTTGCCATTGATGCACAGAGGCGGACTGAGAGGCCCCTCATATTCGGGACTGTTATACTCCGGGGATCCGCTCCCGCCATACAGTGAGTCGTAAGTCGAGCAATAGCCGTGTGTCCTCAGCGGGTGCGAGTTCGAGCCCGGTTGGCAGTGGGGGCTAGACAGACGCGCGCACTGGTAAGGGTAGGAATGCATGGAGAAGGAGCCTGACCCATACCTGCCCCCCTCCTGGCACTGCTGCTCAGTGAGGAAGTTGCGGGAGTTCAGCTGGAGGCATCCCGCCACCAGGTTGGTTGTAGGCTGGGAGAGACCCTTGCACAGCGTCTGGACGTAGGACACAAGGTCAGGCCTTTTCCCAGAGCGTAATATCTCAGATAAGGCCCAAATATAGTTTTTGGCCAATCGTAACGTCTCAATTTTGGACAGTTTTTGTGTTTTGGAGTAGCAGGGCACCACTTTACGCAGATTGTCCAGAGCAGAGTTCAGGTCATGCATGCGATTGCGTTCTCTAGTATTTGCTTTCATCCGCCGCATCTTGGAGCGCTCGACCCTGGCCTGGGTCATTTTGCGTTTTTTGGGGCCCCGTTTCTTGGGCCTGTCTCCCTCCGTGTCCTCTCCGTCGTCCTCTTCTTCCACTTCGTCGTCCTCGTCGTCTTCCCCATCGTGTTCTGAGTGAGTCCGACTGTCTCCTCTTAGACCAGAGACCTCCATGCCGTCCTGGGTGTCCTGATCCTCCTCTTTGATCTTGTCGCTGTCGCTGTCTTCGGCCCAGCCGGAATATTTTTGTACGTCGGGAAGCAGCGAAGGATCACTGAAAAGCCTCGTTAACATTGTGGATCTAGAGGGGAAGGGATATATCGAAAATTAGGCCTCGGAATCACAAGACATTTTGTGTGGGCGCTACAGATTGCGTGACAGCGAAGAAATTTCAGATACAATGGTTCCACAAAAACCCTAAATCAAACAAAGAAAAAAACCCTTCCTTTATCGCACTTCTCAATATTTGGCTTATTTTAGGATTATACAAACTCCCGAGGATGCATTATATTTAAGGTTATTGCTAAATTGTTGTTGTCCCAGAAAAAATGACAAAATGCGTAAATTTGGGGAAAGAGTAAAAGTGAAAGAAATCCCTCAAATCTTTAGGCTGGGCTACAGCCAGACGGATCCCCATTTAATTCCCTGCTGTCAGTCGTATGCCCTGCCGCGTCCTATCGCAGCGGGTCCCAGCGGCAGGGGCCACATTACAGGTCCCATGGGGGCCCCCACTTTCACTCCTCCTGACGCCCATATACACTCCTGGCTGCATTCCAGCACCTCTGCTCATGGCAGGCAAGGCAAAGAGGATTTCATGTAATTGATAGGCTGTCCACCTAAATTTTGTCTGATCATATATACATTTATATATATGAGGAAAAGGGAAACGGAACACAAAAATCAGTTTTTAAAACATATCACATCAATGAAAATAATAATAATCATAGTAAAAGTACATAAAATACTGTCACTATCATTATAATACCTTATTATTAACAATTATTCATTAATGACACTTGCTGACTGTAACGTCTGAAAAACGAAACGAAAGCGATCAGCCTACCACTTGATTAGCAAATGCAGTCCCATCACAGAAAAAGAAACACGCAGAAACACGGTGATCTTTGACAGATTCAATAAGGCTCCACTGGCTTCCTCCCTGACATGTTCCACTTCCGAGCTATTATTATAGTGCAGCAGCAGATAGACTTGCAGCTCATGGTAAGGTAGGCTGTGGTGGTTGGTTAATTATCTCGGGGGGTGTGCCAGGGGCAAAATCTAGTTTTTAAATCTCAGGCTCAGGAGGTTTGCTCAATTAGAAGCAAAAACACAACATCGTTTAATTAACAGACCGTGCAGCTTACACGAAATAGATTTCACACATAATTCAGTATGCACGAGTGCACGATTTCAAAGCACTTTTTAGTCAGCGATAACCTTTACAGATGGAAATCGCTTGTATCCTTTTAGCCCTCGTTAAATATAAAAAAAATCAAGTCGTGAAATGGCCTCTCTTGCAAAGCCTCCTGCCCCTCCACTGAAAAAGGCTCTGTTTATGGTTCAAACCATGTTGTGGCGAGATAGATTGTTGAAGATAAAACTGGACAAACAGAGATAAATCATGCCGCAGACTGCCTGTCACAGTCAATGGCGTTGTCCCACCCTTTCATTTGCTCCGAGACTGAACGTGCAAATCATCGACAAAATCATCAATAAATCTCCCATTAAGCTCGAGGACGTCCTCCATCAAGGTACCGGAGCCGATTTATAAAAACAAATCTTCCACGGAAATGTCTCACACTCATTGTCTTTTGTTTGTCAGATTCAAGGTCCAGACGCAGGAATCTCTAAATCAAATTAGTGTCCGATGTGATCTATTTACAGCCCGTGCGCTGTGATCAGGGCTGCTCCAGTCCTCGGAACCGCTCCTGTAAATGATCATAAAGCAGTGAAATCGGGATCAGGAGACGCTTGGCTTTTTGACTTGAGCGCGTTAGGCTATCTGATTTATGATAATCCAGCTAGTTTGGGATGTTTGAAGTTGAAGGGCAAGCCGAGCAGGTGAGAGAGTGAGGAGCTATTTTGTGCAAATGCGTCCGCATTGGTATCCAACAAAAAGGCAAACACGAAAATTGCACGTTAATGCATAACATTTTTTTTGTTGGATTGGGTTTCAAAGCGTGCCATCACCGGCATTGTGTTTTTAATCTAGTGGATCGATCCCAACATACCAGAGCAAAGTCACTGACACTGGAGGTGACTATACATTTACATTTTTACCTGTAGAATAGACCTTTACAATCAAATGTATGTGCAATAAGTGTGTTTAAATCACCTCTAACATTTATTAAAAGTTAATTCTGACAATATGTCCAAACACCTGGAATTAAAATGCATTTAATTTATAGATTAAATTTCTCCTACATTTTGCACGGACACTTCAGCAACACTGATAGTTTTTTTTCCTAAGCCTGTATTTTTTTTGTTCCAACTTACCTCGGCTCGAGCTCTTCGCAGGGGATGGGAGGAGAAAAAAAAACGCTCTTTACTTTCAGACCATCTTCAGGGACCGCACGAGCGAGTGAACCACCGCTCTCTATCAGAGTATAGGTGCAGGAAGCGCGCGTCTTTCTTCACTGGTGCTGACGTTAAGCGGTGCCGCTCTCCCAGCACGCGCGCCCGAATAAGTGGAGCTTGTGAACGAACGTGCGTCTTGGCTGTGTCTTTGTGTATACGTGTGAGTGACTGAGTGAGTAAGTGAGCATGTATGCATGTGTGTGTATGTGTGTGTGTGTGCGTGTGGCAACCGTGAGCTACCGGGGACGGGGTTACATACCAGCTATGGCTGTGATGCCAGCGCCCATATGGCTGGCACGTCACCGGCAAGAGCCATCACATGAGAGCCCGGTGATTGACATGCGCCCGCATTCGGAGAGATTTGCCCTCCCGGGGGAAAGAGAGACACACAGAGAGAAAGAGAGAAAGAGAGAGAGAGAAGCAGGAGGAGGTAGATGTGGTGGTGGTGGAGGAGGAGGAGGAGGAGGGCTTCGCCATCTGTCACCGCGCTAGCGCTCACACAGCCAGAAAAAAGGAGGAAAAACAGAAGAGAGAGGGAGAAAATAAAATGGTGGAACAACAAAACTCATCATTGTTGACCTGTGCTGCTGTTTCAAGACATGTAAGCTACTTTTTTTAAAATCAAACCTGTGAAATTTGGTAATCCCCTGCCAAACTCACGACTGGGCGTTTAATACAATATAACGGAGAGCTGCACAAATATCCCCGCACTTACTTACCACGAAAAAGGTGATATTAAAAGGGCTAAAGACAATTAAGTATGTGAAGTCATATCAGAAAACCCACTGATGCTAATTCCATATATTATGGTAGTCATCACACTTCAGCATCACCCATGAAGGATATACTCTTATAAAAATGTGGAATAAGTGGCAATACAGTGGGTAAACTATAACCAGCAGTCAAACAAGAGCTACTTAAAAATATCTGAGCAAGCAATTAATCAATTATCTTCTCTCAAAGTCTATCCTCAAAGCCTATTATAAAATGATATCAATTAACTCTCATCAAATGAAAGGTGGGCAAACCGTGTTTATTTGTGGGGTTTACCCTCCACCGCAGCTCCGGTTCAGAAGCTGAGTGGGGGAGGGAGATGGGGATGCATTATAAGTGCATTAAGACCGTGGAACAGACGGCATATTGTTTATTTATTTACCTAATTGGATCAAATTATGCTTCAATGTATTCAGAGGAACGACAACCAAAACCAACTGTGATTTGTTCTGACTCTTCTGGGCCCAACACTGGCTGCAGATGACCCACTTGCCGGAGCTTCAAATGAATTAGATTAAAACATGTACCATTACATAGGCTTCAGCTGCATGCATGGCGTGCGTGTGTGAAGATCAAATGTTTACTGGTAACTGTGTCTGAATGTGTGAGGTTTGCCAGAGCTGCTGGTCATGTTTTCAGCATGCAATGCTAAGCATGGAGGGCGGGTGGGTGAGTGGGGATGTCCACAGGGGCAAGTGTCACAGAGAGAGGGAAAGAGATACAGAGACACAGTGAGAGGATGGGTGAGAGAGAGTCTGAGACCCAGGTGTGCAGACCCACTAGGGATGTTTGAAAAATGAGGAGGAAGGGGGGTGTAGCAGTAGATGACATGCTGGTTGAATCTGGCAGAGATCCTCAAGATTTAGGAGGCATGTTGGCACATCAGTGGCAGAGATGCAAGAATTCCTTGCCACCAGCGCCCCGGTCCCTCCAATATGTCTGATTTGCTGCATTGTGTCCACCCCAGCTCAGAGATCTCTCTATTTAGGAGGCATTAGTGGAGTTAATGTGGGAGAAATGAGCCTGATGACCACCAAGTCCAACTTGGCACAAAGACACCCATCGGGCTGAGGGAACAGGGACCTGGAGGCTGAGAAATAGCTGATAGAAGCTGATCATGTCCTTGGGTCTGGATCACCCCTACATTGCCCGCAAAGCCACAACTATGGCAGTGTTTGGGAGGTTGCGGGGTCATCCCTGGGGTTAACGCTAGTGTAGCAGCTGTGGTTAGGGAGCCGTGATGTTGCACATTCATTAATGTGTCTCTTATCCCTTATGGGAAAGAGGGAATGATAAACTGGCAGTACCTTGAACCACGGTGGTGTGATTGTGTCAGCATGTGTATTTGTGTTGAGGGACACTGAGCTTCACTGCTAGCCAAATTGGTGCCCTATTCTACCTCAGCTGGACGGTGGAGGGAGGGAGAGATGCGAGCGCTGTGGCGATGGGAGCCTGGTGCATCCCAACAAGTCCAAAACAACCTTCAGGTCACCTTGCCAAAATAAATGCTAAATGTCAACGGCGTGGCTTTAGCCAGCACTGGGCTCAAGGCGGCTCCAATCAAGGAGAGTTTGATCTGAAATTGAAATGCCAGAGAAGAGCTTGTTTGGAATTATGATGTTTTAGAATGACTTTGCATCCGGTTTGTATGTGGATTAGCCTTAAGTAAGGACCACCTGCTGTGCTTTTACAGGCTAAACGCATGCAGTCAGATTCTAAATTAAAGCCCTCTCCCTTTAAGATCTCAAATTCTCCATCACTCGTTTCCTCCATGTTCAAATGACACATAAGAGCCTTTCAAAGTCATCAAGCCACACCTCCCTATACCGTTGTCATTCCCTCACCCCTTCCTTCTTCCCCTTTTTTACTGTCAGACGTGTGAGGTGATGACCTGCACTTCACTTGTCTTTCTGGAAGAAGTGCAAACTTCTGCTGGCACAAATATGAAATACAGCTCACATGCACACACACACACATATACGCACATATACACACGGACCCTCCCACCCCCATCAGACTCCCGGACCCCATCTGCACTCTCCTCTCTCCAGTCCCCTAATTGCATATGCACAAATGCAAATGCCTATTAATTAATTACTTGACTAATTAGTGCAGTGGTATTTTAGGGCGATAAATCAAGTAGAGATGGGGCCGAGGACGGCGGGGCAGGAGGAGGGCTGCACGGAGCATCGACAATGAACCCACACCAGAGGGAGAAATCCTAATGTACAAGGCTTGTGCGCGCGTGTGTGCTGTGAAGAGAATGTGCACAGCAGAGATCTGAAGTAAAGCACCGTTTAAAAATGCTGAAGAGACCAAAGAGGTGACTGAGGGAGGTGAGTACTTTCAGTCTGGAAGAGGAGGTGAGAAAGGTAGCCAGAGAGAGGGGAGGCGGGGGGAGAGAAGAAATTGAGGTAGGTTGAGAGATGACCTCTGCTCTGCCAACTGTGCTGTTTCCTGGCACGCGGCCAAGCTCGGATGCTCGTTGCACCTATTTTCATAAAGGAGAAGGGATCCGCTACATACTAGGACTGCTACTGATCCATATTTATGCTCACATTGTAAACCTTGTACAATAGTTAAATGAGCATAACAGTTGGCATCATTTACGCAGCGATACTGATGTGATAATTGTGGCATCTGTGATTGGGAGGTGAATAATTCTGGCAGCCATGATAAGCTGTGTATCCGTCTATGTATGTGTGTGTGTGTGTGTGTGTGTGCCTGTAGGTGTGCCAGGCCCCCACCATAGGTACCCATGGAGATCTCCGGACTGAAATATTCATTCTTGTTTGCTCGCCCAGACAGTGTGGTCCTAATTGCAGCATCAGAAAGCTCCACCTCTTCCTCTCGTCTGGCTTGGCTGCAGCAGAGATAAACCTCATCTGGGAGCAGGATGTCTCTGTAAGTACGTGTGTGTGTGTGTGTGTGTGTATTTGTACACCCGTCCTCTTTTCTGGGGTTTTTAGGTGGGTGCTTGGCTTGCTCTTTCTTCACTTACTCGCTCATTTACAAATGTTGCACACAAAGCCCCCTTTTCGAGGAGCGCTTCTCATCACAAGTCTGTCAAATTCATTCATTTGATTTGCTGCATGTCACATTTTCCCCTTGCATTTCAGCTTGTCTTCATGCCTCATTCCTTCTGCCTGTGATGGAGTTGGGTCGACTATTGATCTTTCTGTCAACATGTCTGTCTGTCGATCTGTCTGTCCACAGGGCGAATATGAGGCTCTGGAGTTTTTCATCAGTTCCCGTGCCAACCCTACCCATGCCTGGCCAAGCTGAACCATCTTGTGGGATTTTTGGCTTTTAATTATAGTAAGAGAGGATTAATTATGGCAGTGGAAACAAGGGGCCATGCATTATTGATGCTATGAGTGAAGGGCTGGAGGGGGTAGAGGGTGCTAATTAAATCACTGCCCTACTGCCATGTCCTCCTCTGTCTCTGCCTTCACCATGTCTTCCACCTGCTACATCTACAGCACCCCACCCTACTTTGTTCCTGACATCCAGGCACACGTGTATCGTTGCTCTCACGTATCTATCAGTCACATCACCCTCTATTATCCTTGAGGAAACCTACATGTCAAAGTTTAAACACTGAGTTTCTCTCATTGTTGCCTCATGTCTGTTCAGCTTGTCCTTCACCCTCATAGTCCTGTCTTAGAATTTTTTCCTCTCTGTTTTCACTGTATCTTGATTAGACTGCCGCATCCTAATAAGAGTGATTTATTCAACTGTTTAATACCCCTCAGTGGCAACACGTTTTTAAATTTGCTTTCATCCTAAACGATCACCTCAGTTTCAGTTTCAACCCCCATGAGGAAAGTTATTTCTAGTCAACAAGGGATGAGCCTGCTTAAGAGCCAAATGTAGCAAAAGGCTGCCATCTACTGGAATTTGTTTATAATTGTATCCTTTATTATTTAATGGTGCTGAGTTGAGCTTTGAGTACTATCTGTATTTACCCATCACTTATCACAAATTGAAGTGGAATTTGCAATAAGTGAAGTGTAAATACTGTCAGGCTTTTTTCTTTGGAATTTCTTCTAGTGCTTATTTCATACTAGAGATTATGCCACAAAATGCTTAAGAGTTTAATATATTAAAAATATAATACTGTAATATAAGTTGTCGATATAAAAAGCAACCTAATTTCTGGCAGGTGTGCTTTCCACAAGTGAAAGTAATATGCAGGGTGTTGCACAAATTAATCTACAAAGTTACTTTATGTGAAAGTCCACCAAAAAGACTACAGGACTAATATATATTAATATATATATATATATATATATATATATATATATATATATATATATATATATATATATATATATGTATATACTATCTAGATTTTATTGTCTAGATTTCCTGAGAATGTATAGTTGAAAGTATGAAACTCTACTGTCCTTCTGTTTGTGAACTGTGACCTCAGTGGTGTTCTAGCATGGTCTGTTGCTGGTCTTTACACACTAGTCTGGGAACCATATTTTCTTTTCAAGCAGCCTATCACACTGAAGTTAAATTTTAAGAACAATTTGCATTGACTTCTTTATTGTTTCAGAAGGTTTTGTGTCCCCTGATGTGTTGTTGTATATTGTTTTGTTCCTGAATTAATGTTTTTTTTCTTTGCATCCTGTGTCCTTCACTGATTCTCTTGCAGGTTTATTTGTGCGATCTTGTCCTAACAAACTCCAGGGAGGTAATTCCTTTTATGCCTGTCTGATTTCTGCCATATTTCCATGCACAGCACTCAGTGTACCACTTCAGATGATGGCTTCCACAGATGGCACCCAGTGGTTGAAGGAACCTGATTCAATCAGACAACCTGGTTTGGCGTCAAACATCCACCCTGCTGAAATGGTGAGACAAATCTGAAAACAATCCAAGTTCTGCACAAAAATAACTCATAACCCCCCCTTCCACTAGCGCTAATATCTAATCAGCCAATGAGATTACAGCAATTCAGTGCTTTAGACATGGTCAGGATGAAGTGCTTATGTTCACACCAAGTATCAGAATGTGGGCAAAAAGTAATTTAAGTGACTTTGAGTGTTTTTTTTGGTCAGAGTATTTTGGAAACTGCTAATCTCCTGGGATTGTCCTGCACAACCATCTCTAGGCTTTACCGTCAAGAAAAAAGATAATATCCAGTAGCTGGCAGTTCTTTGGTGAAAATGCCTTTGATGTCTGAGGACAGATGAGAATGACCAGACTTAATCAAGCTGATTGTAAAGCATCGATCAGAGAGCATCCCTGAATGCACCACATATCAAACCTAGAAGTAGACGCCCACACCAGATACCACTTCTGTCAGCTAAGAACACAAAAACTGAGGGTCCAATTCATATAGGTTCACCAAAATTGGACAATAGAAGACTTGAAAAATATTGCCTTCATTTCTGCTGTGACATTCGGGTGGTCGGGTCAGAATTTGTCAGAATCATGTAAACATGAGGCAAAATCTATGAGCAATGTTTTCAAAGAATTAAGGTCATTCTGAAGGCACAAGGGGATAGAGCCAAGTACCAGAAAGGTGTACCTAATAAAGTGACCAAGGAGTGTATGCATATATACATTAAAACAAATGAAAAGAAGTAAAGCCTTCAAGACAAAAGTCGTTTAAGAACTTGTAATTACACTAGTAGAACAGTAGATGGTACACAAGCATCTTTAATCAACACAATGCAACATAATGTCACCACAGTTGGTGCTGATACTGCTGGGAAGGGCAGCTTTCCCAGGTGTATCTGACTGTGGTTTTTTATATGAACAGAGCGTGTTTATTGTGCGATGGTATGTTATATAACTGGATGAGTGAGGAGTCAAGTGAGGTGCTGACTGATACACAGTATCTCTCTGTGCCCCTCAACTGAGATGCCACCTGCTATTATGTTATAAAGCCTCTCTGTCATCCAGACTAATGGAATACTTCACCTTTCACAGTGATTTTTCTCCCTGAAATCCCCTGTGAATGTGCGGGTTTATTACTACTACAGGACCCGGCAGGTAGAGAGAATTATGCTAGCCTCAAAGAGACGGGTTAATCTGTTATATTGTTGCTTTTTTTACCAACAGTTACACAGTTCCTTGTTCCCTTTTGTTTTTGACACGACTTTATTGAGATAACCAGAATGCATTTCGTGCTTTGGGGGTTGGGGTATCTTCTGCAGGGGGTCTAATGCACCTGTGAATTAGTTTCATAACAGGAAGGCTTTTGTCAGATGGCACAAGATGCTCTGTTTAGGAGCAGATAGAATTGCAGACCTTTTATCTGGCTTGGAGTGTCTCCACCGTGAGTGCTTGTGTGCGTGAGTTTATAGTACACATGCCACACATTTTGTACAGGTTGTCCCTGCTGGCTGCTGGAGTTATTATAAAGCTCGCTGTTCTAAAGCAGCTAGTAAGATCTATCTTCAGAAGGTTTTTCCTGTGGTTTTGCCAAAACAGTGATTTAATGACAAGGCGGAAGCTAAATGAATAAACAGTGTGAAGTGCAATAAAAATAGAGCTAGAGACATGCGAGTCTGCATATCGATGAGTTTAGACAGTGTCTGTAAATACACGCAGCAGCATCACGAGTAGAGCAAGTGACATATCTGATTTAATTAGAGCTACAACTAAATACTGACTTCCCTGGAGATATTCACTACAGGTAGGCCGGCGCGAGTGTAACAGTGAACAAATTAAAAAATTAGATAGCTTAGTATCAGAGCATTAAAACATTTTTTTCTCTTTGAAGTAGTTTTATTTGTTTATCCCTTCATGCACAAATGAGTTCTGTAGAATATCTGTTTGCTTTCCAATTAGAGCAATTTGTTCTACCTGTCAGTGTGTCGGCAATGTGGAGTAATGTCGTTAATATGACAGGCGGTCGGGGGATTTTACAATGCCTGGCTGCTCTAATTTGAAAGCTTACCTGACAATTTGTCTCTGTAGTAATCCATACAACCAAAGAGGGAGGATGCTCCTGATTAGCATGTAATGTTTGAATACATTTTCTCTGTATAATGCACTGAAAGAGTTAGCCTTGCGTATTCTACAGAACCAAACGGTTTCATCTTTTAACACGATTTCAGCTGCTTTCGTGGAACTGTACACAATGAGCTGGCAGAACAGAGCAGCAGCCAGTAACAGCAACATTAAATACTGTTAGATTTTCCTAGAAATAGAAGGAGTCGACTGAATTTAGAAAAATAAAATCTGATTTACTAGTGCCCTAAATCTGATTTAGTGGTGCTCTAATGTAATTTAGCTGGTATGTGCTTTGCATCATGTGCAGCATAATGATGGTGAATCTTCAGTGAAATATGAAATCATTTAGTTAGAGTGTTTAAAATGTGCTTTTATTATGAAGTATGAATTTTAAAGTGTTATTTTAAGTATCAATAGCAGCACACTGTTAATTAAAATTTTCATTAAAATTTTCTGACCAATTTTAATGATCATTTATTTTAAATCTCTTTTTTTTTTTATCGGATTTTACTTGATTTATAAACACTTTCTTTTTATTTGCTGCTCCTTTCTTCTCTAAATCCTGTCTTATTTTGCCCGAGAATTGTGATTGCTTTTCGAAGAACTACAGCATTATCTGTAATTGAAGTTTCAGATCCCAGATGATCATCCTGTTTATGTTTACTGTGCCAGCATCACACTTGCTCATTCAGTCTGTGTGTTTTCTTTTTCTCTGTTTTTATTTATTCACTTTTACAAAAAAAACCCCCAAGAACCAGAAATTCATTTTTTTCCACTGTGGAGAACACGAGTCTGAGATCTCTACATCAAGCACCATTTATGCAATCTATATGACGTCTACTGTATTGTCAGTGGATATCCTGGGTTTTCTGATTTGTGGAATTTGGACTAACAGAGCACTTTCTTTTCAAAATGACAGAAACTGCAACTTTCATATTTTATGGCCAGAAGGGAGGTTTAGTGATCAATTTTCATTCAGATATTATGATGCTAAAAATCAAATTGTCTGCAATTTGATAGTTTTAACTTAGGATTTCAGAAATGTATAGGAATTTTTACTCCTTCCAAAACAAAAAACTCACATTTTGAACTTATGTCCATACTTCAGGTAAAATGGGACTGTGAGACAGAAAGGATTTTATTCAAAACTGAGGAAGGAGAGTCAGACCTAGAGCTGTCAGGAGGTGGTGAGGTGGAGAAAGTCATTATAGCAGGAAGGACATGGTTAGTTTAGAGGTGGTATGTTATAGAAGAATTGTGTAATGTAAGGTTCTGATGCTTTTAAGCATTAGGATTTCTAAAAGGGAAAAAACAATTTTTTTTAAAATTCACAGTCATGCACATCATCTATCCTACTGAATATCCTGTTAATTTATATAATAAATAAACTATATGATAAAAGGGCATTAAACTATACCCCTACTGAAACTGGGTTGTTTTTCATGGTGAAACCTGAAAACAGGATACCGCTGCCTACAACCACCAAGACAGGTGGTTGTGGGCAGCTGATCTGATTACATCAAAAAGAAAATAGGTAACCAGGTTTTAGAAAAAAAAGTCAGATTGCACGAACCAGAGAATGGTGCTCATCTCTAATGGTAGCATTAAAACGTAAAACACTGAAAACATTGTTCAGCACATCTGTGTCCATGCATGACTCAGTTATAGCAAATCTGTCTCCACGACTGAGTTTATACAGATTCTTCAGTATTAGGCAGCCCATCAAAGTCATAAATTATCTTGATGTCTCTGATGAGGGGGAAAGAATAAAGTTCTCTGGAAGGTGAGACCTCTCTTAAACAGAGAGGCTGCCTGAATCTACCCAAACGAATTCCTGTGACACGCTTCTAACAACCACAATGCTAAAATTATTTTAAAAAAATCTAAATATCAAAACAATTCTTTCTTAGATGAAAACAATGTTGAAGACAAACATACATATCAGCTTCGGTGCTTTTTGGTGAATTTGTTTAGCTTTATCTACTGACTATGACACAGCGCAGTTGCAGATTTCCATCTTAGCCAGCTTCACTGTCAAGCAGGTCTCTTCAGCTACTAGTGCTAGCAGAGCTTTAAGTTCTTTCTGGGTTTGTCACTTATCTTAAAATGGGTTTAAAAATTTTTGACAAAAAGATGAGCTAAGTCCTGTTTGCACTTGTCGACACTCATGATAAACAGATCCTTATTCCGAGTCAGCTTGGCAGATTTGTGAAGTGGGCACCATGCTGGAATTTGCATCTGCTTACAGCATTGATATAGTTTCCTCTCTCAAACCTGCCTCCCAACAGAACCCTGATTTAAAAATAGGCCACAAAATGGTCTGCACTGATATGTATTTATATTCAAATACCTAAGGAATATATTTAGTTTAGTCCAGATCCCGAATGCACCATCAGTATGGGAAGAGGGAAATGAGTGGTTTATTGAGTGATGCATGAACTCCATCTTTTGATACTTTGATGTTTGTAGTATAAGCAAAAAAGGAGAATGACCTTAAACTTGTCACTTGTATTTTCTGTCTGTTTGATTAGGTTCAAATTATAAATAAGGCGTTAAATTACAGTGTTAGGTGTAGGTGCCGGTACCACTTCATTATGCTTGGGGGAAGCTTTTAGTTTGACTATAAGCTGCTTGTAGTTTGAGGAAACAAAGTTGGAAACAAATTCCTTACATATGCTGTCCCAAAGGAGTAGTGTGAAAAGCAGATGTGATGTTTTTCCTTTTTTTTTCTTTCTTTACTAGCTTTAGCTTGATGGTATTTTTAGCTGTACGCAGCAGGGGCAGTTCCCCTTTCTTTTTAAATTGGGCAAAATTGCTCAGAATTATAAACAGTGTGGGAAATTAGTCTTACAAAACAACAGAAAACAAACAAACAAACAAACAAACCTCTGAACGTGATCATCAGCCTCAAGTGTAGCTTACAACACAGGCTCACGACTCTTTGGATTATTGAAGTAAAAGTCATAATCCTACTTAGGTAATGGTGAAGAATTTTTAGTGGAGAAATGGATTAAGCTGCAAATTAAAACCTGAGTTCAGTAAATTACGTGGATATTTGTTTGAAGTAAGATGCACCATTGGTCACGTCCATGCTGTCGTCCAGTGCAAGTGGGCATTGAAAGATTATCAGGACTCTTACACTAGAAGTAGGAGGACATATTTCAAGAGGGGCTTGTGCTATTTCATGCCCCATTGTTGACAGACATTTGGTACTCAGTTACAGTAGCTGGACTTCTTTAAAAGTTTTGCCTCTTTTACCTATCTTTTAACTCTTTTTAGCAGTGTAGCATGAGAAAAAGGAGGATGTAAATGAAGTGAAACAAAACATTTAAAACGACTTCACTTGTAGGTTTTCAGGCACTGCTCTGCACAAAAGAGAGGCCTCTTTGTCTTGCTGTTACTAATGGTACTGATCTGACAGAAGCTAATTAGAGCTTTCCCGTAATGGTAATATTATAGTTCTGAGGAAGGCCTGCAAAGCATTCCTTCACATTTGTACAGAGACCAAGTTGAGTCCCAAATCTGTGTCTTATTTGCAATGATGAGAACAAAGGCACTGAAGTGCACCTATATTTATTACATTTGGTCAAATGTGCCTTCAAGCTCTATTAAACCTCCCTGATTCATAAAGTATGCTTCATGTCACTCTGCAATGGGGCTATCTTTTAAGTATAAAGGAAAATCTCTGTTTGATCATTGCCTCATCGTCGATTTGAATTACTCAATCTCTGGATTCATTAAAAGTTGGAATCTGTACCTTGTAGTAAACTAGACTTTTACACAGACCCTTTTACACAGTCTTTATAAAAAATAAAAAAATTGTGCAATCCCCCTGAACACACTACAAGTTATGCAACCACTCTGGAACAAAATCAAATAGCAGTGCATTACTGAAATTTCTTTAGAAGCACTCAGCAACATCTGAGACAATCTGTATGTACTCTATTTTTTCATAAACCTCAAATCACGACCTTTTGGGGCTTCATGTAGCAGATGAAGATAATAATGCACTAATGAGTTGCATCTTGCAGGCATGTGGAGGTGGTGCTTTGCTTTGAACAGACGTGGCTTTGTAGCAGGGTCCAACACTCAGGCAAACCCTTGAAAATACAATATGCATTCTGGCAAGTTCATTTTGTTCTTACCAGCAGGATAAACACTCAGTTGACTCTTTTTCTTTCAGACTCTGTAGATGCAGTCCCCAAGTGCCATATATACCTTGACCTTCTTTGTTATGGCCACAAAGTCCCTCCAGCCCCTTGTGTACTTCCTATTCCTCCTCCACTATCACCAACACTATAGCTGACTCCTTCATTCCAGCCTATGCCAAAGCCCAACTCTGTCCTGAGGCCAAATCCACTCCTCTCCACTGTCCAAATCCCTCTGCCATGTGAGTGAAATAACAGCAAGGCCCTGAAAATAACACTGACGCTGTCCTCTTTTCCCTGTATGTCACCACAATGTCTTCCCCCTCTCTCGTTCTCGCTTGCATCTTCTCCATGTTTGTCATCTAAAGATCACTATGTCCCATTCACTCTAAATCATACAAGCCAAGGTTGTGATAAGTTTTTATCTTATTTGGCATACATTTACTTGTTTTTTTCACTGAGATCCAATCAAGCTTTTGACAGAAAGACATCCTAAGTATTTCTCTCTGACAATCGTTGTACTTTCCCTGACTGCTATCAGTCATATGATCATAGCATTACATACAACACAGCCTGTAAATCCAGTAATGTCGGTGGCATCGGCTTAGCAGCAGGATCCCTCTGTACATTCCTCCTGCATACGGCACAAATCACTCTCCTCTTGTTTATCTCTCCTTGCACTCCCTGCCACCCTCATCTCCCATCATAAATCTCTCACATATAGAGGCCAAAAGAGGCTCAGCTGATGTGATGAGATTACTATTTTTTTTCTGATTACAAATCAACTTCAGCTTAAATAGGTAGAAAAAAGCGTTGCCCACCCTCCACCCCTTGTCACGTCTTCTTTTCCCTCCTCCCCATTTACTGTGACTCCTCCCTCTCCCTGAATATCTCCACCTTCTTTTGGTCACTGGCCCCTCCCCTCCACCCTCTATCCACCCACTTCGCTCCCTCACAGCCAGATCTAAGGACATGCCTCATTCACTCCTGCTGCACAGGTTTAAAGGGACTGCAAACAGGGAAACAGTGAAACCCAGAGAGGTGTAGGGGGATTTTAGCAGCTGCAGGAGAGCAAAAGAGGTGAAAAAAAGTCTTTTCACTTTTTCTAAGAGAGGTAGAAATAGAGAGAGATTGTGAAGGAGTGAAGCAAGAGAAAGAAGAAAAGTCTTCAGGACTGGGACTACCCAGGAGTGGGAGGTTCCTCTGGGAGGTTATAGAGATTTCCAGCCACTTCCTCTCCTCTCTGCTGGGAGTCAGACCTCCAGGATCCAGAGCCATGGAGCCCTCTGTGTCACCCGAGGTCGAGGGGGAGCCCAAGGAGAGGAAGAAGATCCAGTTTGCTGTGCCAGCCAATGCACCCACCAACCTGGATCCACGGCAAGTGGAGATGGTGAGCAGGCGCTGGTCAGGTTACTGTATGGCCCATAAGGACAAGTTCTGTTTGTGTTTCTGAATATTCACTATTGGAGTTTAACAGATGAATTTCTCTTTGGTAGTTTCCCATCCAAATACCGCTCCCTCATACAAATACAGAGGCCACATTGTTTGTTAGATTCTGTACATGCAATGGCAAAATTTCTCTCTTCAGAGCATCTTCTCTCTGCAAATTCTCTCTCTGCTTTGTGTCACATTTACAGCTTTCCAATAGAAAGCTAAATTTGATTGCTCTGTTAGACACTGTTGAGAAATTTTGATGACATTTCCCTCTCTTCGTTTTGGTTTCCTCTTGAGATTAGTAACTTGTTGCTGCTTCATGTCATCCTGACCTGTTTAAAACTGTGACATTGACACAAGTCATTATCTTCTGTTTCACACCAGCTTTGCTCCTTCTGTGACATTTTGTTTGTAACAAACATATTTTAGTCCTTGGCTGTTTGGCACCTTCTCTGACCTTTGAGATAAGCTTTTGCTAGTAAAATCCTTTAGTCCTCTTTTACCACAGCGCTATATTATGACCGACTCAGCAATGCCTGCATTTTTCTGTGGAAGGTTTTATGCTCATTTTTCATGGAACAACTCAGATCTCTCCTTTTGGCGCTAATGTTGGTAGCTCTTATTTTAGATCTGGGATAAGTGGGCCAAAGTAGAAACTGTTTAGTATCTTAGAATGATCGAGGACAGCGACTCATTTCTCACGAGGGCTTGATGAGAGAAAGGTTGGGAGGACAAGTGTGAGATGTTCTATATGAAGGAAGGGAGAGAGACAAAGATACAAAGCCTGATCTTTACCTGTCTGGGGTCAGCTCCCGAAGTGACTGCCCCTGTTTCACTGATTGCAAAATAGAAGCTTTTAATAAAGAACAGTGATCTCTGATAACACTTTGTCATTAGCCTGGCTGATTGCACTTAACTTTCACGAGTTTATTTGGAGATTGTGCTGAATTTCCTCCATGTTTTTTGTCTTATCTCATGTTCTCATGTATCTCGGCTACAGGATACATTTTTAAAATGGAAAATTTTCACAGCACTTCATAAGACTTTTACTTAAAAATAAATATTAACACGTGCTGTCCTCCTTCCCCTCTAATTCTCTTTCTCCCTTATGCCCTGCCACCATGCTATGATCCTTATCACCTCTTCCAAGAAACCACAGGATACCAATCTGGCATATGTGGGCTACGCCCTCATTTAAAAAAAATCCTTATTTTATTGCTCAATATTCAAAGTGCAATCACGTATTTTTAGGGTTATTTGCTGGCTTTATTCCCCCAGCCAGACCCTGGGCTTCACCTTCAAATAGGGAATGTGGGTTGAAACCTCTACGTCATATTAATACTACCACATCTTTTCAGTCAAGCTTCCATGTCAGGCTTCTAATTTATTTCCCTGCTTCTAATTTGGTCTTTGTCTGTACTAGTTGGAGATTTGTTCTCACTAGTTCAGGATTTTGCTGTACTAGTTAAACAAAAACTCTTTAGTTACCTTTTCAGCAAGCACAGGCTGTATATAGAGGATGGACGTAGCTTCTGGGTATGAAAAGCCAGTAGTTAAGTGGCTTAAAGTTTATGGTCTAAATCAATGATCATTTTGTAAATTATGGCTGTATTTGGCGATAAATAGATAATAAACAGCATATGTTTTACGTCATGGCTACTTCATGAAAAGGTTGCTACCGTTAGAGCCTGCAGTGTGTCAGTTTCTCAGTCAAGCATACTGTTCACTCAACAAAGCCGTTATTCAAAAGCCAAGAGGAAAGTTTGCTAAATACTCAGTTTGAGGTTTCAAAACAGGACCTCAAAAACCAATGAGCAATGCCATAGTGGTTATGTCCTTCTTTTATAAACAGCCTACGTTAGCTCCGACAGTCCATCTGTTACTAGTGATGCCCAGGTGGGCTGAATTTGTAACTCTTGAACTAACTAATAGTTAACTAGTGATCTGCAAATTTTCTAACATGTTAATCTAATTATTATTATTATTAGAACTACTTAAGTACCAATATTTCCAGCATTACGCCATTTGTGCATCAGCAACATAAAACCTTTTTGATGCTTTAGTGCCACTAGTATGGATTCTGTTTCAAACTAGTGCTGCTAGCTGACTTGTATATTTTTTGTAAATGACAAATTAGTGCAATGAAATCTTGAACTAGTTCTGGCAAGGCCAAAGACCGGACTAGTGGGTAGAAAGTGTTGTGTGATGTGGAATAAATTCTCAAATGGCTTTCCCCATACAACCGTTTCAGAGGCATAGAATTAGAAAGCCTGGGGTCGGTGGTTTTATTTACTGTGCATGCAAATGGATGGATGCTGATAGTTAGAACAAGGAAGCAAATGAGCTGGTGGGGAGTATGGGAAACAGAGAGGGCATTCAGGAGAGAATGTGTGTTTATGTGTGTTTAAAAGCAGATAGCATCTACCAGTGGTGGATGGGATTCTCCAGGGACATGTGGGTGGGCAGGGGTAACAGTTAACGACACTCGTTTAATTCCCTTCCCCTCCCATAGCAATTATTGTCGCCCACTAGTCCGACTTTGCTAATGAGTTGCAATACTATTCTTTGGAACTTGTTACACAACCGGTAACATCTTACTGTTTGCTGCAATGGCATTTAAACCCCAAAACCACTATTGACTGAACTGCCTTGTTACTATGGTGACAAGCTGTCCAACTATGTCATTGAAAGCACCCCCACAGTTGGCATCTAAAAGGTCAACTTTAATGGATAGTTCTGTAGGTTGTTTACATAGGTAGAATTTCATTTTTTGGAGGTATATATGTGTGAATGCTCTTTGGTGACGGTTCCAAGCCTCCCACGCATGGAAATGTTGCACATTTTGGGAGAATATAGCAGGTTTTGGAAATGCTTTAAACGTGTAAGATGATTTTTTTTGAACATTTCTCACCTGCTTGTTTACTCCAGAGGAATGCTTTTGCATCTGCAAGAGCCATTATAAATAGAAGTCAAATTACACTAACATAAAACCGTCCCTAGTTGCCCCTGTTTGCATGCAGATTGTCTTGGTTTTATTTTGTCACATTTTCAGACACTAATTAGTTGTTTCTTCTTCAGTATGTTGAAGGTTCATGAAATTTTGTTTGTGGCACAGCACTGAAGAATTATTTTACTGATATAAACATTTAACCTGTATTCTTCAGATCACTCAGATACATTAAGTCATTTCCATGTGTCATCCAGACTTTCTAATTCCACCCCTTCCATCTTTAACCTCCTGACATTGATACTCAGTGCTGGTGCTACCATGGAACCAGTTCTGCTTTGGTATCTTTTTGGAACTACCCTATTGCATCCATTGGAGTGTGACTGTGGGAATGCTTGGATAAAACCTTTTAAGCATAGGAAAAGGTGCTTTTATTAATACGTGTGTGTGAAAGGGTGAGAAAGAGTGCTATATAAGAACCAGTCCATTTTACTGTTGGACTGATTTGAGAATCAAACATTATGTACTGCAGAAGTTGGGAAGAAAATCCTGGGGGGCAGAATCTTTGAATCTACATGTGTTGGATTTTAATGTGATTGAATACCATAAAAATATATTTGTGTATTGAGGACACATTAAAAGCATGAGCACAGTCTTAGGTTTGAATCTAGACTGTGTGGTGTTTGCACGTTCTCCTCTTGTTTGTGTGTGTTATCTCTAGGGTACCCCGCCTTCCTCCCACATTTCAATCTAAATACATCTGCAGGCTGCTTCTGCAAATGATTACTTAATTTCTCATGGTAGCTCCTCACTTTAGCCCCAGCAGTTTTGTGGTGTTGTGCTGGTACCAGCTTTTGGGGCCAGTCTTTTTTTTAATGTTAATCAACGGAACTCAATTTGTTCTAGATTTCGTACCAGCACCACATCGGAAAACAGGCATGATCTCCTTTATATGCTCTAAAAATACACAACTTTTAAAAGTAATTATTTTAGAATATTCTTAACATTAAGTGGTCAGGATTGACTCTGAAACATAACAGAGAGAGCACATGGCTGTGTTTACCATCACTAATGCCACTCCACAAAGGCACCAATCCTCCGTGCTTTGTAAATGATGTAAGGTAATGTGCATAATGGACAGAGATTAACGTCATGGCACAGCATCACCGATTCCCTTCAAGTCTGCCTCTCTGCGGCCTCAACAAGCAGATACATATCTCTGTGCTCTCCTCTTTCTTCACTCAGCCTGGTCCTGTTAGCTCATGCTGACCAGTTGAAGTGACAGGAAATGCATAACATGAAAGGGAATAACAAAGACCTGGTAAGGGCATTTGGCGAAAGGCTTCTAACAGTAATCCAGTCCATATTAATCTATATTAAACGTCAAGGGTGTTATTGAGGGCATGATTTTCACTCACAGTTCCCTGATGACGATCTTCATACAATTCCTCATCCTCCCTAGCAAAGCCAACACCTATCGGCCCTCCAGTCCTCCCCTCATTCTTCCCAGTCCACTCTCTGGGTTAAACATCAAACCGCGACCTTTGGTGCAGCGAGTGTTTGCCGTCTGGGGAACTGTCAACATGCGCTCCCAGAAAGAACATCTTGCTGGATGCCACAAAGCATGCTGGGACTGGACAAGAGGGCGCAGTGATCTTTCCCTGCATGTGGAAAGCCAGGAATGCCACTGTGTTGGTTTTACTCACTCTTCCCAGTGACGCAGGCTGGTTCCTCTCCAGGCTGCCTGCCCGAAGCAATTTAATGATATTTGTGGTGGCAAAAAACTAATTGGTTAAGAAATTATTTTTGAAAAGAAAAAAGAAAGATTGATTGCTTTGCTGAAACCACACGTTATAATTGCAGTGTGGACACAATCAATGGGCTTCTGTCTACTGGGGGCTACGTATGTATGTGTTCCTCCCTGTTTTTGACAGTTGGGGCATTTTGAGTAGTTAATGACTCTGGAGACCAACATATTATTCATGGCCTCTATCTGTTTATAGCAGTTTTGTCCAAATTTCTATTTAATTATTTATGATTTTTCTGCTTTTTTTCTCCAAAACAAAAACATAAAAAAGCAAAACAGTACAGCATCTGTGTAAGAAAGCCATTAGTGTGTTATTCTGTAAATCATGCTCTCTTAATGATGATATAACCCAAACAATTTATCACCTCCTCTTGGCTCCTGTGCTGTAGACCTGTGTAATGTGCAAACACTTAAAAAGTGTAAATATTGACTAGGGGTAGAGTGATTTGCCACCTGATTACAGTGAGTTAAAAATATGCCATAATGCCCTTGGCAGCTCATGCATGTAAAACTCATAATGGACGTTGCATGCTTATAGTATTGCAGCACACTCCCTTAGACTTTCAACATTTTGGTCGATAAATCCCCCACTGTCTGCCAGGGCCATGTTCCAATCCAGTCACTAATTTTTCGCTTCAGGGATCATCTTTAATCAAACAGTGTCGGGCTGTGGCCAGGGAGTGAAAAGATACAGACTAGTGCATTCCCCCAATGTGCATTTGTGCATTTCTAAACACATATCCAAATTCTTGTCTAGCTGTAGCAGAGAAATCACAATGCACTGTGCAAGGATGTCTTTTAACCCTGCCCAGTACAGCAAAACAGTGGCCACATTTGTGATGAAAATTGAGGGATAGGATTAGAAGGGCAACAGTCGGGCAGCAGCAGGGACAGAAATCGAGGGTGGGGGATAAGAGATAGACAGGATCTGTGGGATGATCAGCGGTTGTCAGGATCTGAACTCTGCACTGCACCTTTTAGCTGGCTTTCCACCCCTCCTGATTTTGCTTTCAGGGTCAGTTGCTTTGTAGCTGGAGTCCCAGGACAGTCACACTGATATAAGCATATTCAGGGGACCACTGAAGCATGAATCAAAACAAATAGGATTGGTCCCAATCCCTGTTTCATCAACACAGAGAAGACATAGCATTTTGTTATTGCTGCTCTATGAGTTGTAATCTCCGATTTTCAGGGCAGTAACTGAGACATTTTTTTTCCAGCATTTATCTCCCTGCAACCTAATAAGCTTTGTTCATGTTCAAGCTCTCAGTTATCTTCAGTGCATTTAGAAGGAAACCCCTAAAGCTAAAAGAAAGGATATGCAGAAAGATGACAGTAGATAGTCTGCTGGAAATGGAATCTAATATTTTGTAATGTCTCTTTTGTAACATGCTGTTCTGTGTAGATAGAGTTCAATTCCAGTAAATGGGTTACTTTAAGGAAGTAAATAGTTAGAGCAAGCTTCTGCACATTTTTGTGGTATAATACATTAGGTTTTCTTTGAGAAACATAGATTATAGAAAATTATTTGAAGTAGCACTGTAGAGCTCCTCCAGATGCCACCTGTTTGTAGTTGTCAAGCTGTCATAGTTCAATAAAGGCAAAAAGAAAAAAAATAAATGGGGCACATGGGTAAGGAAATGCTGTTATATTTCACAGTAATATCATTTTTACTGAGATTATAGTAGGAATAGGAATAATAAAATAGGATTGTTGGTAACCTTTTCAGTAACTTCTATGTCATTTATCACGGGTGGTCACACGTGACTTTGCAGATGAGTAACTATAGCTGCTCTGCCCTCGATTTGTGCCAGCCTATTGACCTCTGCAGTTGCAGAGGTCAATAGGCTGTCAGCTACATACTATGACACATCTGAATGTGAGTGCATGAACAAAAGCGGAATTTTCCAGTGATTGCAGGCTGTTGGCAATGTTACTTTCTCTATGAAAGCTTTGATTGGCACCTTCCCAGTTGTGGGTTGTGGCCTGGCAGGGGGCTTCCTGACACTCATCAGCCAGTGGCGCAGTATTTGTACTGTGATGGTAAACCAGCAGTCTCTGGAACAACAAGCCAGCAGTTATCAGCAGCTAATTACATAAATGCTGGGGGGCACTGTGAGAGAGAGAAGAAAGAGTGGGGCGAGGTGGATGGTTGTCTGAGTATGATGTAATTCTGCCAGTGGGTGCAGGGTAATTACATTTTCTATTTGAGGGTCATTGGAGAACCCCTCCAGATGCTATCTGCTGCCCATCTGTTTATCCAGTTAGCCGGTGGTGGGGCCAAAGGTCACTGCAGAAGTGTTATGTGAATGCTGAGAAGCAATATGCAGCAGCCTCTCTGACTTATGGGAATTCACCGATCTGACAGAGCTGCAGCTGGGGTTGAAATTTGCGTAGCCTTGTCCTTGACCCCCCTTGAAACAGCTGGAAACTCAACAAGCGGGCGTTTCTCAGTGCAACATTTTTAAAGCCCGCCAGCATTATCTGCTAGTAATTTTAAATAGTAAATCTTAATAAATAAGAATTAAAGAAAAAAGACCGAAAGGAAGAAATCCAGTGTAAATATCCTCACAGACAAAACGTTATGCACAGTTCTTGCATAAAGAATAACATAGATAAAAAAAAATCACACATTATACATTAAATCTTTATAGCAGAAATGATAAAACAGTCAAAAAAACACATGCACACATACCCACGCACACACACACACACACACACACACACACACACACACACACACACACACACACACACACACAAAAGGGATCATTTTTCACCTTACTGTATTATTGACTTCAAATTGCCAGACTGCACTTAGAGCACCACATGGGGTTCTTCCATTTGTTTTTAAGAGGCTATCTCCAGGGGCATGACTGAGAGAAAAGGGCAACATCATGGCTTTGTTTAAATTAGTTGCCCTTCAGACTTTATATTCAGCTGAACATCAAATATGACCAAGAGAAAGGGAAGCTAATATTTTTACAGATACATTTAAGGTTGTATGATAGGGTTGTGTAAAAACTTGCTAAAGACTTGATGCAAATAAAAAGACATAAAAAAGATGAGTCGAGTGAAACAAAATACATTTTAATCAGTTAAAGAAACACAAAGAAATAAATGGTCAGGGAGCTTGTAGTGGATCAAGCTCCCTGACCAAAACACTTTGACCAAAAACACAAATGATATTCCCTGCATGTACATGGAGGAGTGTAGCGGTCCTAGAAGAGAGCCCAACCACCAAATATGAAAAATTGCAGGTTGAAATAAAAGTAAAAATAACCAGTGGCTTTACATACAAAGGCCATCAAGGCAAGATCTGTCCACTGTGGCAACCCCACAGAAAATAAGGGATAAACTTAAAGCACTTTCTTTTAGAGATGGAAATAAGTCTTTTTTCTGACTGATATTAAATTCATATAGTTTCTAGCTAAAGTTTGAAAAGAATGTCTTTCAGCTGCTGTATTGCACACCCATGGCCTGGATGTAGGCAGATGTGATAACTGCAAATAAACATTGTACAAATCGATAGCCGTCCACGTGGTGCTGATTTTACAGTTGTCCCATCAGAGAGTATGAGATTCTGCATCATGCTGCCATCTCTATCACTGAGCAGCACACTGCTTGATAGGATGACCCAATGGAAAGTGCTACATATCACAAGGGATGTTAGCTAAAACTGAAGGAGATCTGAGGTGTGTTTCTTTCTGTGCTGTCTTGGTGTTGGGGCCAGATCTGCACAGCAGACTCCTCTCGGGATACCCGACTATTAGCACTGGTGCAGAGTTTTAGAACCTTTCGGTCTCATCCCACAGGGACTCCTGTGATCTAGTTTATGCTGTCCTACTGAAAATGCTTTTTATAGACCCAGCCACAAGCGCACCAGCTTAGAGGATGGTCTTTGGGGAGCAGACCCATATCAGCCCATCTGCATCCAGACTGCAATGGAAGAGAGTGCTGAGCTAACACACACATATTTGAACTCATTCAAAAACATGCAAAGTCAACACTTACCAGTGACTCAGTACTATATTGGCGTTACACCTGGGTACTATAGTGCTTTGTATCCTGTTAAACTTGGCAAGGTTATTTATTTGCACATGAAAAAAATCTGTTGCACAGGTACACTTCATGTAAGAGCACACCTTTAGCCGTAACCTCCTTATCTCCTTAATACTATGTGAGAAAAGTGCTTTTTTTTAAAAGAAAAGGTCACTTCAAAGAGGAAGTGGTTACGCTGTGTGCTAGCTCACGCATAGTCTATTCAGGTTTGCATAAACCAAATAAAATTATTTAAATTGTGAGAACATGGCTGTATGAGAAAGGGTAACTGCTGGGTGATATTCTGACTTCATTCTCTTGACATTATCCTGAGTTATATGTGAAAACAGCTTATAGAAACACCGGTACAAATAATTACGTTTGTATCTCCCACACAATGCATACGCAGGACATTAATCAAATTCAGCTTCAGATAAACTGAAACACCTTTATACGCTATGATCTATGAGCCAGTATTTTTATTGAGACAATAGCTCTTTGTGAAACCTAGTGGGGTGCTGCTGGCTCTTAGGGGAAGCCTGCAGGCATACACCTGTGGAGCTGCTGAAATGCCACTGCAGACGCCTGCTTAGAGTCCCTGAGTGAAAGTCCACTGCAGCCTGACTGATCTTGGTACAAAAACAATTGCTGCCAGTGGTGGAGTGTTGAGGAGATTGGGGGCAGGGGGTTTAGAAAAGCAGTGAAGGGAGGGGATAGAGGGATAAAGCGCTGGAGTAATCTCACATGCTTTGCCCTAGTGTTGCCATAAATGAGGAAGTCACATATGATATTATGTAACTCAGAGTGGAGTGGGTTTTAAGGTTGGAAAATTACTAGAATCAATATGTATGTTTATGCATTGCCGGCAGCAATGCATAAACAGCATCAGGTCACCACCGCCACCGCTGTCGGCATCACTTTGTGTACGTAAATGTGACAAATGTTTATAAACACTGTGATTTTTTTTCATTACATGCATTGCAAACTGTGCCTCATGCTATAGGAGGTCTTCTGTTGTGTCGTGACATTTCATGAGACCACCATGCTGAGTGTTTAGACAACCATTTACACACACACACAAACACATGCACGCTGAGCATGAGAGCAGTTACTGGTAACTAGATCATCATATTATGCTTCACAGTGAAGTCACAGAGCAGTCAAGTTATCCCATTCAGTCATTTTATTGAGTGTGCATCAAGACATATCCTGTTTATGTCATCATTCCTACCTTAATCACCATTTGAGCAAATCTTTTCTAGAAGGAGCTGCCTTTTTCAGGGACAGTTATTGAGGTTAAAACTTTGGGGATCCTGATCTGGAGTTTAGAAAATATAATAACATAATACACCTTTCTCTTTGGCTTGGCTCTTCTCTTTTGTAAAAATAAGCTCACATCACAGTAAAGAAAGCAAAAAACAGGCGTGGGAACTAACAAAATATAACAAAGTAGTGGAAACATCCATTGCAGTCTCCCAAGATATTCTAATGGCTTACTTTAAAAATGTCTTAAAAAACAGAAAATCTGAAAATATCCACTACTAATGATCTAGTTTCCAATCCTTTTTTATTCTGTTGGTATTTTTGTATAAAGATTGATATGGCAGTCAAAAATTAACAAGCAGCTAATTGAATAATCAAGTAATTACAGTTAATAACAAAGAATCTGTTTGCAGAACCATCCGTATACCTTCCTGCTGGCCCTCCGATCTCAGTATAATCTAATAAATGTATCACACAAATACACAAGCATACCAATAATCTGCTGGACTTGAATACAGTCCTCGCTTACGTCCCCAGGACTCGGGCACAGGCTTGGTCATGTCAACATCTGGTATTTGCTCTCTGTCTCTTGTGGCTCTCGGTTTGAAGCACCTCAGGCTGCCCTGCAAGGCAGTTAGCAGGTGTCATGCAGGCAGAGCCAGCAGGGTTCTTATCAACGTGAAGCCCCAGGCCTCCACACCTAACCAGGGGAGACACAGGGAAAGCGGAGGTGGGGGTCAAAGGATGCTCTGTGGATGTTTTCCTCTTACACATCTAATGACAAAAAAGGAAACGGTTGACAAACCAGCAAACAAAAACACACTAATATGAGTTTGGTTATGACAGACTGGTGTTGAAAAGGAGAGGCGAACAGTGGATGAGGTTAATGTCACTGTCAAGGAATGAAGATCAGGATGGATGTGGAAGTAAACAGGATAGAGGAAGCAACGGATCGAGCAAGGAGGAAATGAGAGGAGAATGAGAGAAAGACAGATAGTGTGAGAGATCCAGGGGAAGCAAGAAAGCCTGAAGTTGTGTGATGAGATTAAAATGTGTGTCTGGTGATATAAATAAGGGTGAAATCCATGCTTGATTACTCCATGTCTTTGAATTTGACAGAGGCAGATTTCCACCACGTGGGCCGTGGAAGCCTCTGCTTTGGCAACATGCGCCTCGTTGTGATGACGCACACGACAGAAGGGAAACAAACACAACTCTCCATATGGAGCCAGACTACTTAACTATATTCCTGCGATGTTATGTGATAGTAAACAGCAGCACATAGGTTCATGTCATGGGCAAGGTTGGCTTGCTCCACAGAGGACACCTTTCAGCACCTGATTTGCCAGACTAATACCACTGCTTTTACCTTTTTAAAATGTGTTTTATATATTTTTAACATTTTCCATTTATTTTTTTCCATTTTATTTTATGCATTTGGGAATTGTGTAGATTTGTAGAAAATGTGAGCCAAAGATCTGAGCTGTGCACGTACATTTTCTCTATAAAGGCTCCAACATGTTCTGCTTAAAAATACTCTGAAAAGTAATACTCCACCCCAAACTTATCTTTTGATTATCAAACAGTCACTTCCTGTTTGCTTCTTAAAGGTTTACAGTCTGTTCCAACATAGGAAACAGAGACTGTGAATGTGAGCTTCAGTGTAAATTTACTTCAGTCATTGCCAAGTTTTGTGCTGAAAAAGAGTAGTAAAACATGCACAGAAACATGCACAGAAACAAGTCTGTCTAGGTGGAAATTAATCATTTCTTTCAAGACAAATCAAAAATTCTGGTTATTTTTTTTGATTAAATCTTCTTAAAAATAGTTTTAGAAGTTGTCCAATTATGTGCACCAGAATTCCAGGAGCTCAGTATCAAATTGTCCATCGATATTTGCTTCATATATACTAACTGACTGACAACTGTAACTGCCAACTAGTGAAAAAGACCCTCCATTAGTACACTTGCAGTATTTATAGTACTAGTGTTTTGATGAAATGCAGCTAAATGCACTTTTGTCTCTGTGTCTCTGTTTTGTGCACTGGGTCAATGAGCCACAATGAGCACTTCTGGTGAGTGAATTTCCA
Organism: Neolamprologus multifasciatus; assembly: GCF_963576455.1. Lineage (NCBI taxonomy): Eukaryota > Metazoa > Chordata > Actinopteri > Cichliformes > Cichlidae > Neolamprologus > Neolamprologus multifasciatus. The sequence continues at coordinate 8,022,478 of NC_140442.1, read as the reverse complement.
CAGACAGGCCACGATACTGTGGAGCTGTAGGCACAGCTGTGCATTTGTTCCCAGGAACAGAGAGTTTGCTGTATACAGTGGCTCGTGCTGTAGAGGTGTAGCTCAGACCTACACTTTGTCTGGCCCCGTTCTGCTTTTAGGCTGTCAGCTACCTGAATTAGGCCTCCAAGAAGCAGTCGTTCGGGGTGGAAAAGTTGCGAGTGGATGGGAGTGTCTCGGCTGATTGCTTTGGTTCATTTAATCCCTTTTCTATGGACTCTCTGTTTGGGAGACTTCATATTTGCACGTTTGGTGCAAACAGGTGGCAAAACATGTTCGTGTAAATGTGAGGAGAACATTCATTTTAAATAAATCCTATGTCAAAAGAATAATTTTCTTCTGTTTCACACCACAGAATTCTCTTTGTTTACTCTTGTCTTTAAAATCTGAGGTTTCTAAATGATTCTTCTATTGCACCTGACTGTTGCGTGTGCTCTGACGCGACCAGTACTGAACACTGAAAGTCACTGTTGGCTGCTGACCTGTCAAATAAATCTGAGGTAGGACTAATGAAGTCCTTGAGGGCCCAGCAATGCCCTTCACCCGCATAAACTGTCAACATAGGGATCCGTGTGATTGATATGGCTTTGTGCTGAAAATTATTAATAATATAGTGTTAGTCAGTTTTGTTATTCATTTATTTATGGCTGCCATTTGTGTTGTTTGTTTGCAGATCCGACGCCGGAGGCCAACACCCGCCACACTGTTCAGAGTAGCCGACCAGTCATCTCCTGAGGATGATCAGTCCACCCATCAGGTAAAGGTGAAGACAAAACACTTTTTTATATAAGTGTCTTTGTGCTCTCATCCATCCTCCTACATTAGATTTCAATCCTATTAACCACGTAACTACTTTACCTACAACATATAATTTACTTCATGCCATTATTTCACTGTCTAACAACATAATAATCCATTTTCCTTAATGACTCCACACACATTGAATCCTGCGTGTTGAGTTTGTGTTAGCCACAGTTCAAACTCACCTTGAAATTTTGAAACTATTTGAGCACCCAGGTAAAAAATATCTTGTTTACTTGATGTTGGTGAGATGAGTTTGACGATAACACTTTTCAAATTCTAGTGAAGATCCTGAAGATTAAGCATGGCACGAAGAGTTAAGGGAACGTGGGAAAGCCAGCATGTAGTATCATGTAGTGCTGACATTACTGAGTTGCAAACTGGACATCCAACAATTATACTGCATGCCTAGCCAATGTAAGATAATATAAGCAGGCACAATCATGACAAAACATGACACATTGGGTTTAGAGATGTTAATGTTTGCATCAAAAACTGCATATTCTTAATGTTTTGGAACAAGGCAATTTTAAATTTGCATGCTTTTCCCCCATTTTCCTCATGGTTGTGTTTCTTCTAATGAAGAGGAACAGTTTGTCATTGCTCTCCAGTGTGTACCTACAAACTTCAAATCAGCTTCTGGCATGTTTGGAAGCCAACATTCCCCCAAAACAACTTGAATAACTAAGGAGAGGCCTCCAGAGTTACCACAAGAACTAAAAAAAGATTGCATCAGTCATGTAGGAGATATTTTGCATGCATGTTATGACTTTGGATCTCAATGAGGAAGATGGTGTTTTAACTGAAATTTTAAATTATGTAATAAAATAAATATAGTGAATAAAACTTCCGAGGTGCCGATTCTTTGGGGACAGACTGACGAAGAATGTCATGATTAGTGGCTCGCTCTTTCTCTTCACAGTGGGTTGTAGGAGAGAATGGAGTCCTCAAACCAAAACGAGTTAATCCAAATGTGTATCAGCCGCCATCACTCAAAGGTTGGTACAAGCATTTGTGTTACAGGCGGTGATTGTGTGTGTTGTGATTCATCCTTGTGTTTAAATCCTTTCTTTGTTTTACCGCGCTTCCCTGCAAGCATTTCTTACTTGCGTTCTAACGCCTTATAAGGGTGCATGTGACAGATGGGTGGATATGCAATAAAGGGGTTTCCTTTTTTTTCACTGCATGCGCGTGTGCGATATGCATAGTTGTGTTTCTGTTTGCTTCTGCCCTTATATTACACTCAGCAGCAGGGTCCATATATCTGTGTGTGACCAAAAGAGAACGGGAGAAAGGGAGAGATTAGAGTGTGACAGCTGTGAGACACTGAGTGAGAGTCTAGGAAAGTCTGGATCATCCAGGATTACAGTCAGTTGTGTATACAGCTGTGACGCACACGAACACACACACATATAGGTGTGATTAAAATGCATACATGAACACAGACGTGCATTTTTCTATTGTGTCTTTGTTGCATGTGGTCAATAAGGAAGGTAAGTTTGTCGGTGGTGTTTCATTTACTTTGGATTTGTGGGCGTGCGCTGCCACATGTCGAGTGATGATATAATGAGCCAGGAAGCCTTGTCCTGCATCTCAAATCTGCCCTTTATCAGCTCAGACGCAGAGTGAAAGAGAGAACTAACTCTATTATTTCTAGTTGCATAACCTATCTCAAGCTAAAAAGTGACCTGCCTGAGTGCTGCTGCCGCACTGTGTAAGTGAGGGTGTGAAAAAATGATAGAGAGAGAAGCCAAGGTGACCTAGAGGAAGCGAGAGAGTGGCTGAGATAATATCACTAAAGAGAGTGAACAGAGAGAGAGAAGAGGATGAGTCAGTATTGCCAAAAGATAGCGCCGGGAAGGGTGGGCAGTCGAGTAGGGTGCAAATAAACAGATGGGAAAACAGGGTGAGAGGAGAGCTAGAAAACAACAGCGGAAGCTCTACTGTAAAAATCAGTGCGGGATACCGTTTTGTAGCTGCCTGCCTGCCTGTCTGCCTGTCTGTCAGTGCATGTGTATAACTGGCCTTCTGCCTGCCTGGCATGCCTTCAAAAACCCCTGTGAGGCTTGACAAAAACTGACAGAGTTGAAGTGTGGTGAAACCAAAACAACATATCCCTCTATCCCTGTGTCTGTGTCCATGTGTTTGTGTGGCTGTCACTGTGTGTGTTTACCTGTGTGTAGCTGTGCAGAAGATGGCTGAAGCGCATATGCAGAAACTAGGTGTCTACCCTCCCTTGGAAGACCCTTGTGAAGGGGAGGAGGATGAGGACTACTTGAAGGGAGAGGAGGGAGAGGATGCAGCTCCCACCAAAGCTGCTGGTGAGAGGGAGGCTCTCTTTCAACTGTCAGGGAGCACAGTAACAACACTGTTACGGCGATGTTTGTTTCTCAAAGCCAAAATACACTTTGAGGGACTTAAAGCTGTTAATTTTATGGGTCTTGTTTGGTTGGGTCATTGGGATTTTTCCTAGGATAAATGGTTTAGTGTCATGCAGTAATCGATTGGTTGCATTCTGATATCACCAATTAAATTAGCAGCTAGTTGATAATTATTTCAAAGTGATTGGAGAAAAAATTGTGCTCACAAAATCTTGAAAAACTGGAAAAGATTTAAAATCACAATCTTATATGAGAAGCTTACACACTGAAAATGACAAAATATCACTTTTTAACTAGTCCAAATGTGTATTTTTCCTTCTAGTTTGTATGAATAGCCAAGTTTTCCCATTTCTGTACATTTTCCCTAATGATGTTTTTCAGTTATTTGCCATTTCAAGATGAAATTTTCTCATACAAGACACCGTTGTAGCTTTTCCCTCCCTAATAGGAGTTCTCCCCTTTGCAGGTGGTTGTTGATCCTTTATTGATCACATGAGTCATCACATGAGCCACAGTGTAAAAAAAAGTCCACTTTCTTGACTTCCTCACCTAGCTTCCACAAACAGATTTAGATGACCATATAAGGAAATCATCTCAGCACAGATTTAGGGTACACCTGTTTAATTACTCGTTGACAGACAATCCCATAGCAGCAAACCAATACATTTAGCCATGTTGACCAGCTGAAGTTCAAAGTTTATTTTGGTCACTTTAAATGTGACATGGTTGTTGTTCTGAGTGAAGCTGCTCCGAGTATTTAGGAAATTCCTGGGATTTTCTCCACACAGCCATCTGTGGGGTTTACAGAGAATGGTGTGGAAAAGAAAAAAATAAGCGAGCAGTTCTCTCTGTAAAAACACGTTGTTGATGCCAGAGGTTAGAGGAGAATGCCCAGACTGTGCTCTGTCTTGATTTCTGCTGCAACATATGGATGGTAAGGTTGAGAATTTGGCATAAACAACATGAAACTATGGCTCCATCTGACCTCTGGCCTCAGATTGTTGATGGTGATGTAATGATGTGGAGGAGATTTTCTTAGCACACGTTGGGGCCCTTAGTACCAACTAAGCCTCATTTAAACACCACAGCCTAGTTAAGTATTGTTGCTGACCATTTCCATTATGACCACATTGTACTGCATCAAGCAGGATAACACATCATATCACAAAGCTTAAATTATCTTAAGCTGTTTTCTAACTGTGTAGTGTCTTGATGCATTCTCAATCATCCAGGAAAATAAATCTCCAAAAGTTGATTCTGTTCATCTGGACGTAGCGTTTTCTGGGAGAAACGTTTCGTCACTCATCCAAGTGACTCCTTCAGTCTCAGCTGACTGCAGGTTTCCCCAATCTTATAAACAGTACATTTGCATAATGACTGAAACCAGCCCACTGAAGGAACAATGGGCTGTGAGGATTGCATAATTATGATTAAGGAAATGACCTCACAGCCCATTGTTCCTTCAGTGGGCTGGTTTCAGTCATTATGCAAATGTACTGTTTATAAGATTGGGGAAACCTGCAGTCAGCTGAGACTGAAGGAGTCACTTGGATGAGTGACGAAACGTTTCTCCCAGAAAACGCTACGTCCAGATGAACAGAATCAACTTTTGGAGGTAACTGTGTAGTGCTTTCATGTCCATATGAAGGCTTTGAGGAATGTTTGTAGCACCTTGTTGAATATATGCCATGAACAGTTAACGCAATTCTGAAGGTAAAAGCAGGTACAACTGTGTAATAGCAAGGTATAACTAACAAAGTGTCTAGTGAGGGACTATTATATGCAGTTTAAGATAACTGAAGGAAAAATCAGGCACAAACAAAAGAAAAATAGCAAACCACAGTAAGATTACATTTTTGTGCTTCTTAGTGAACAATTGCTCTGCGGTTTTCAGCATCTGGAAGCCCCGTGTGTGCTGAGCAGCTGGTACAGCTCTTGTGCTACATCATCCCTCCATCTCTTAACCCAAATGTATTGGAAGTCTCGGTGTGTCACCAACACCTATTCCAATGCAAGAGGCCAGCCAGGATGTGCATCTGTGCAAAATTTAATCTCTGCCAAAAGAAAAACAAACAACTCTACATATCTCTTTGATTTAAACTTTTTTTTATATATGTGCATTTTCTTATTTTGCATAATAATCAAATTTATGTGCGCTGTGTGTTTGGTTTTATGATGCCAAATTATAGGTTTATAATCCCCATAAAGTCACACGAGAGCAGTGGCATTTCATTCAGAATTATTGCTCTGTCGACCCAGATGACAGACTCTCTCGGTAAATCCCTTTGTGGAAGCCTGCTGAAACACAAAGTACCCAAACAGGATGCTAAAATATACTGATTGGGCCTTTTTGATGACAATTCATCTGTTCTTTCAGTCAAGCAACACAGTTCGGACTCGGCCTATCCTATAACAAACAGAAGACAAACCAAGGAACTCAAGTTATTTCATCAGGTATAGCTGTTCATCATTTTCAGGAATGAACACAATCTCCTTTTCAGTGCGTCTGAAATACTAAGTGAGTTTGCAGTTTAGAAAAGACATAGAATAAGAATAATGAAATAAAGTGAAACTATAAAGCTTCTTTTTTAAATGTTCGCACTACTAAATTAATTAACCAAGAGCACAAAACAGTGCAAAAGTCATGGGGATTCAGATACCTGAAGCAGGAAATTGCTTAAAAAGCTTTAGCTCTAGAGTCAGTACTTGTGTCCTTCTGCCCAGCAGGCATCTCTTTTACCAGAATTTACTTTCCCATTCCTTATTATATTCGTGACACAATGGTATGGTAATGTAATGGTATCTACGGTTAGATATAAGCAAACATAGTTGTGATTTTTTTTTACTGCTGGTTCTGATACCAGTCTTTGCCTCCTCAGATCGCCAAGAGACAGCTGCCACTGAGCAGTCAGACAAGGTTTCCAGCATGAGAGAGACGGCCAAGCAGATACAACCAGCACAGGAGGAAGATGAGGAGGAAGAAGACGTGAAGGGGGACAAAACTGAAGCCATGACAGAGGAGAACAGTTGTGGGAGTAACTGAGAGAGAAAGATAGCGCGGGGAGAACGTTTGAAGGGAAGATGTGGGGAGACTCATGGTGGTTAAAATCTGAAGAACTCAGAAAAATCAAGAAATGGGTTGTGTGTCTTTTTAAATGTGTGTAGTCTGAATACACAGATGAGATGACAGCTGTCAGTAAACTGAGCGATGGATTCTTTCGTGACCTTAAACATGTGAGAAAAGGTTCTTGTAGTACTTCACCTCTAAAGGGTGGTTTTGAAAACGAGGACGAAGAGGGAGTTTTTGTATTAGTCAGCCTTTATGAGCAGGTGAGGAGTGATTTACTGACAGAGCAGACTACAGATGCTACTTTGGCCCTGGTGTCCTTTTGTTTATAATGACAGTGGAAGGGCCAAGGTCAGCGTGACCAAAAACCCTGCAAGACCAGACCTTCAAAGAAGGCTAAAATGGCCACAAGGAATACAAAGTTGACATTATCTTTCTCGGGTACATTTGATTAAAAACAAACAAAAACAAACTCTCCTGTATGACCCTTTGTAAAAACACTTGAAGGTCTTTAAATGTGTGCGGTACGTGTTCCATTTTACTTTGAAACCACAGCCTACATCGTTTGTTTTTTTGATTTACAGCAGCCTCAGTGTTTAGTCCTTTGTGTGTGCTGCCATCTTGTGGTAAAAAATACAATTGACAGGTTAAAGTGCTACTGCGGCTACTTAAAGTTAAAATCCATAATTCAAATTCTGTTTTGATGCGATTTATGGTCTGCATTTTCAACAACAGCCTTTTAATTTTGCTGTATCTGAGCTTCATGTTGCCAAATCTTTGATCTTATTGATTATAACTTTAACCTCTTGGAAGCTTGAATGGCGGTTGTTGCCAGTGTTATTTGTCACTGACAACAATAGAAGTCATCAGCTTTAATTAAAATCATCAATTATTTCATTTCTATATAATAATCTACTTTTATTCTTGCTCTTTATGCTCGGCATTTACCAAACAGTCATGCTGTAGTCACTGAGTTTACGTTAAAACAATTTGCAATTTGTTTATGCTTAGATCAATGTATGACTCTTTTAGTTCAAAAATCTTTATCTGACGTTATATGAACTCTGCATTTAGCCTTGTTTTTTTCTTTTAAACCTAAATTTAAAATCAGTCTGTAAAGCTACCTCCAATTTTTCAAAAACACCCATTTGCTGCCTCTGTGCATGGCACATTTGAACGGGATTCTTCAGAAACTTATTGGGGAAATTTTAAAAAATGAATTGAAAAACATTTTCACTTCTAATCTAGGATATCTCCCTTTTGTATGCTGACACTTTTGTAATGTTAGCTTTTTCTCATTCCCTAATCGTCTGTTGAAAGAGATATTTTATTATATAATTATTCAACTTTGTTTAACTGACAAAGCAAACCTAATGATAAAATTTCTAGTTGTGCCACAGGATGAATAAATCTTGCTGTTTGTAAATAAAACTTTGTGAGACTTTTTCAACCTGTGACCTGCCTAAATTGTGGGATGACTGGATGAGCAGGTTATGTGTGCTGAGGCTCTTCAGCCAATAATGTCCTCCCTCCTTCTTTATAACCACCCCCCTCCTCATCCCAGGTCAGAAGAAACAATCGTGGAAAGACATGTACGAATGCTTAATCTGTCTTTATTTTTCTTTTTTCCATTCTGTTGTTTCTCAATGTGATGTGGTTGTTTTAAAGTGAGCAACTGTATGATATCGAAATAAACAATTTTTCCTTTCTCTTTTAACCCAACCTAAATCTTACTTCAATCTTACGTCTGACATTTTTGCTTGGGAATTCTTTTAGATCTTTTTAATTGCATGTTTTTAGACCCCTCCTACATTCACTGCTCTCTATAGAATTTATCCTCGAATCAGTTATGGACTGTCAGGAACTGCAAGTGCAGACACAAGAAGGCAGAGGTTAAATCAAAAACACACCGTTAATTAAGACCTTTGGTTAAGACCAAATCTAAAGTAGTGATTCAACTGATTCTTAAAATAGGTAGGGAAAAAAACAAACACTATGACAAAGACTAAGGAGCAGGGCATGGCTATTTATACACATGGGGTTAATCAACGACAGTGAAAGCAGAAAGGCAAGGAGACATAGCTGAATTCAACTGAGAAAATCAGACAACAAGAGAGACATAAAGACAGTCACAAGACACATATACACACAGTTTAGGAGTATGATTTTTCCCTGGTTCCCAGAGAAGACTGATTCATAAAATAATTATTTTTTAAGCTTTATTTTAACTTCACTTTCATGTAAAATTGGGAAGCTAATGGGCTTAATAGAATTTTCTAAATTATTTTACAATTTACAGATTGGGTAAACTCCCTTCAAGTTATTTTTTAACAAATGTTGTCACAGTTTATTTCATCAAAACAGTTTCCTTTTATCTTTAACAATGTCCACACTATTATTAGATTACACCAGGGATGTCAAATTCACTTTACACTGTGAGCCCAGTTTGATCTGAACTGGGCCAGAGGAGTGGCATTCTCATAAGAAACAAATGAACAACTTCCACAGAACATCTCTATCTATGTGATAAAGACATGGTGTTGTAGAAAAAAAAAAGAAATCTCAGTACAACTCTTGGGACTTGAATAGTAATAAAGAAATGTGTCAAATTAAGGAAAATCTTCAGGCAGCTGACTCATAATCCTGTAATTATAAAACACAAGGCTTTTGTTAATTTTCATGTCCTTCTATTTGTTATCGTGTATCCTCAAAATTTCTACAGTAGAGTGTGAAAAAAAACCAGGAACTTTTCTGTCATTTATTTTTTTGTAGCATGAATGGCCCATGGGAAAGGTCTTTATTAGTAAAGATGAAGCTATAAAACCTATGAAAATACAGTTAAAAGTGCAAAATTATAACCTTCATGTTTTCCAAAGCTGTCCAATAGGGGTGTATTAAAGTCATTGCCAGGCCGATTTTTGGGTCCTGGGCCTTATTTTTTATTATTATTTTATTTTATGATGTTATATTATATTTTACTAAAAGAGTTAGGTCATTATTATCCACACTGCCTTCATTTCGATATAAGAGCTACTAAAACAAACAGTACAAGAAAGAAGAACTCCTAAATCTAAAAATGTATTTTAAATAATATAATTTTTGCGTTATATAGTCTTCATGCAACACCTTCTTAAAGTATGTGCCAAATATTTCTTTCAGTCATTCCTTCATTCATTTGCACTCCAGTTCTTTCATTTGTTGGCATCCCCCACCCCTTAAGCAAAGGGCAGGAAACAGTAATGAGCCAGAGCTAAAAATAACTAGACCATTCATTATTTACATGTTGGCTTACTTGAGCTTTAAACTAATGGAGTTAAAGACCAATAAGTAAGTAAATACATAAATCAATCCTTCCTTATAATTTTCTAATTTTCTCTGGCTGTTTCAAAACCATTTTGCTTGCTCATTTGTTGTTGGTGGTGGTTGAAATATTTTGTATCCCATGTATTGTAATGGGTTAGGCTCGCATTACCAAATACTGTTTCAATGTTCCAACTAGACCTCATCTTTTGTTCCAAGCAGGGCCGTGCAGAGAGGTTTAAAGGGGCGGGTGCTCAAAGTTAAAAAGGGGCACATTGAACCAGGCTGAATAACAACAACACACATTCATCAAGAATCTAATATGGGCAACAAGGCAAAGCAAACGTAGCCGATGTTATACCTGATGGGTACAATGTTGCTGTTGAGGGGTTGCTGCTGATAGTGCTGGAGGGCAGGGCTGTGTTGATCTGAGACTGTAGACATTAAAAAGTCCATAGGAGAGATGGTAGCTGATTAAACAAGTGTCATGAGATAATAACAAAATGCAAAGATTGGTGACAGCGCTTGGAACCATAAGGCAACAAAAAACTGTGAGAAATAATTTAGGCTGAATCACTCTTTGCTTCTCTTCTTCCTTCCATCCCATCATCTCATATATCACTCTTCACTTGCTGTCTATCTGAGAACAAGGCACAACTTGCTATTGCAATAAACTATAATTTAAAAATCCACACCTAACAACTCTTGCACTTAATCTATAATAAAATGATGAGAGAAAAATGTTATAATTGGTACAACTGATGTGCTCTTTGTAATCCAGCTGCTGAGGGATCCACTGCCTTTAGTAGCCTCACACAGCTCCTACTGTTTCCTCCTCATGTCCTTACCAGGCATGTCTGGACAATGTTATATCATGAGTAATATTTTTTTTAAAAATCCATCTAAATAAAACACACACATGCACGCACAGTGACATTTTAGACCTTCTTCAGAATACTGTATATACTATGGGCATCACGGTGCTGATCCAGAATCCTTACATTATTATTTATTACTAGGGCTACAATAATAAACCAATGAGGAGGGGGAAGTAATAAATATGAAATAATGTATTTATGATGATTCCATTTGTTTCACTATCCACTCTGTGCAGGGCAAAGCTTATTACATTTTTAAACTGTAGAGATACAATAATTTTACTGCTGTAAAATCCAAATTTTGTCTTATGTAAAATATAAATCTAATATAATCTGCTTCTTAATGTATGTTCTTTAAAATACAGCGTGTGTTTTTTAATATATTATATAATAATGCATAATTATGTGGACATGCATATTAGATCGTTTTTTTAGTGAAATATAATCCCTCCAGAAAGGCAGGAAAAGCCCAGAAAATTACTTTAAAACTAAATATGTTCTAAATACTTTAAAACTAAATATGTTCCCTAAAACGGTGACAGAGCTACAGACCCATGACAGCCTTACACAGGTAGCCAGCAGCTATGACCAGCACTACTTGTGCAGTTAATAAAAGGACAGGTAATGTTTGTCGCGCTGTTGCACACACAGCACGCTCGTTTGTTTCAGTTCGTCAGTTGCAACAAGACAACTTACCAACGTGTACGTAATAAGCTAATACTCCTGTGTGCTATACACTACAGTGTACGCTGTACACCTACTTACTGGTTTTGTCGCATCAGTTTGTGTCTCTGAGTTAACTTGTGTTTCTCCTACAGCTCCGGACCGCAAATGCGCATGCACTTTGTCAGCTCGTTCCCGGCTCGTAACATGTGATCATGTGACTGATGCAAGCCAGATCCTTTTATGTAGCAAAACTGTGATTAAAAGTTAAATATTATTGTTGAGGGGTGCAGACAGGACTCCGCACGCACACACACATTAAAAAAAAAAATTAATAATATTTTTTTAAAAAGTTGCCTCAACAAAAGGGCACTTTGGGCACCCATCAGGAAAGGGGCGGGTGCTCAAGCCCCTCTAGCCCCCCCCCCCTCTGCACGTGCCTGGTTCCAAGTGTTCAGCACTACTACATTAGCAAGTGGAGATAATTATAACTAACATTGATTTTATAAAGAGATTTCAAAAAATACATCAAAATTCGTCTTAAATTAAAGACCAAGAGGGGCCGTGTAGGTCCAGATAGATAATCTAAAACTGTATATGACAGTCCAACTACATTGTATACCAATATTTATTAAAAAAAAACAAAACGCAAAACAGCATTATTAATCTAATCTAAACCGTAAAACGGAACAACTGTAAATACTTAATTTTGTACTGTGAGTTTCGATAGTATATTTCATATGCTGCATGTGTACGTGTTGGCGTAAATAAGTACCACTTTCGATTTCGAACGAAACCGGAAATACGTTATGGGTTATTCTCTGGCATCCTTTGACGGAGTCTGCGCTGGTCGATTGATTAGTTTCGGAGTTGTTGATTCAACTTTAATCCAAATTTGCACACCAGTCTAAATACAATTTATATATAAAGATTAGCACGAGTGCAAGAGTGCATGTGCAAGAGTTATTCAAGGAGGATAAAGATTTTTACCGACCAAATGGTAAGTTTGTTTTGGTCTGAAAATTAGTTTTCTGCCCATTTAAACCTTTCAGTGTTACAGATGCGCGGAGTGCCCACTCGATGGCACTCAAGAGTCTATTTAAATCTCACACAACTGACAAGTGACATTTCAACATATAATATTGTCAGATTAGTCACAAGCGCGACCGATCGTGGTATAATCATACCAACTGGTAGTCCGTTATAAAACATAATAGTCACACTCATTAAAGTCTATGCCAAAACTTTGAGTACAGCATTCTCCTAGGACATGGGTGCAGTGTTCCACTAATATTATTCCTTATGGTTATAGACTGGATACAGAGACATAAAAGATCAATAAAAAGTGATGGTGATCACGTGACACTCGGCGGGTAAGCGATCCATCTTGTTGTGATACTTCTTCTTTGGAAGGTCAGCCCGGAAGACTTCGTAAAGCGATGATGCTACTGTAAATCAAGTGAGTTCAATACCTTGAGTTTGCTTTATGAAATACTTAAAAAAGGATTTCTGCCAAGTTTCGCAGTGTTGCTTAGCGTGCCCGTTTTGTTACGTTTGAGGAGTGTATTTATTTCTCCGCAAGTGAGACCAACTTATTATCGAAGCGAACAGTGTAAGCTAAGCGGCAGCTAACAACATTGGCTATTGGTTATCTCTTAATTATCCAGTCCGTGCTTTTCTAGAAGAAAGACTTCAGTCTAGCTATTGTTCCCTGATATTATTGCCTTCGTGTCTTGTGTTTGACAGTTTGACAGCGTTGAGTTAGCTTGCTAACAGGAATTAGCTCCCGGACCTTCAGGCTGTTTTATTTTTGGCACAAGTGAACAGGCTAGGGGAGTCACGGGATCTTAACCTGACTTTAAACTCCGCTTTAGCGGTTTGTTGACTTAATTGATGTTCTTTCGGTTAATAGATAAGACATGCTTGATCACATCTACCTGTCAACGTGTACCGATGTTACTTAGTTTGTCCAGAGGTGATTGAAACTCGCTCAGTGGTGTAATAAAACCCGCTGTCTTCCTGCTTCGTGGGAATTGTTCTCCCAGACTCTGATGTCACACCAGAAATGTCCCCCAGCTAATGATTTGTGACTACAAACTTGCTTTCAAGAAGTCACGTCACATGCTTTACGCAGTATTAACGTTGGAGTCGTTCAAAGCTTTTGGCCGAAGATCAGATATAACACTCATCGTTTAACACAAACACACAGGCTGTTTGTTCTTGTAAAATAAGGCAAAACTAGCAACGCTTGCTGTTTGTCTTCACCATAGGGAGGTGAAAGGAGATCACGAGACTCCACTGAAGGCTAGTTATCGTCTGCTGTTTTCACCAAAAAAACCCCAAACAAAAACAACCCCAAAAAACACAGTAGGCGGAGGTGGAAGAGTTAAAGATGTTAATATTTTATTGTTGGGAGTGACCAGAATGGACAAGATGAGAAATGAGCTCAGGTGGAGTGGTTTGGAGGCAAAGTAAGAGAGGCAAGGCTGAGAGGATTTGGACATGTGCAGAGGAGGGATAGTGGATATACTGAACAAAGGATGTTGAATATGGAGCTGGCAGACTAGAGGAAAAGAGGAAAACCACAATAAAGATTTATGGTTGTAGTGAAAGAGGATATGTAGAGGGCAACCACGACAGAGGAGGTGAGATGGAGGCAGATGATCTGCTTTGATGACCAATAGCGAGCAGCCGGAAGAAGAAGAAGAAGCAGCGCTAAACATGACAACCACCCACTTATGTCTGTTTTGCTGCAGGTGGATTTTCCTGTGCCACAGCAGGAATGCATGGTGGAGCCTATGGGGAGCTCGGGGGCAGCCTCCCCGCCATCGCCTCCCTGAATGCTTCCTACTCTACATCGATGTCCATCCCATCCCCGTACCTGTTGACACCACCTGCAGAGCGCAAGAAGATCTCTGACGTGCGACGCACTTTCTGTCTCTTTGTGACCTTCGACCTTCTCTTCATCACCCTTCTCTGGATTATTGAGCTTAACGTGAGTGTGTGCTTTCACTGTTCTTGTTGCCGTTGCAGCACTAATGGTTAAGACTGGGTTTGATGTGATCTCTGCCCTCTTCTTCTGCAGATCTCAAACTCACTTTGGGAGAGTTTAGAGAACGAGGTCGTCCATTATAACTTCAAGTCATCCTTCTTCGACATTACTGTAAGTGGGTCAATCCAAATTTGTGTTTATTTGCATTCAGTGTTGAAATGATGGGTCATTTATTACCACGTTATTCTAATCATGCTTTCATCACAATGAGCAGTTACTTATGTGTAACCTGCTCTTGTAATTCCTGCCTTTTGGGTTGGCAGATTGCATCATTATAGACACACAAGGGGAAATTATTTGCAACGTCAACATGTAATTAAAATGAAAGGTCGTTTTCTTTTTCTGCTTCTTCCTCCTTGTCTCAGCTCCTCGCCTTGTTTCGTTTCCTGTGTCTTCAAGTGGCCTATGCTGGTTTTCGGTTGAGGCATTGGTGGGTTATTGCGGTAAGTCATCTCAGTTACAGTTAAACACACACTGAATAGATAATGTAAAGTCTTATATGTTATTTGCCGGACATGAGCTATTAAACATTTTTTCTTAAACTCTTCAGATTACCACTCTGGTAACAACCATCTTCCTCGTTGTCAAAGTTATCATATCGAATGTGAGTGTCCTCTCTTTGCTACTCTAACACTTTCAGAGCCTGTATTTGTCTATATGAACGGTTTGCAAGCATATCAGTTTAAACTACTTCCACTTTTTCACTTCTGCATTTAAAGGCAGTTATTCGCAGTCTGAGCTGATAAGACGTTATGTGATTTCTTTTTTTTCATTGGTTCAAAATTAGTTTATGTAGCTTTGTAAACTTTTCACATTTGACATTAGGAAAGCAAACCAACATCAAATGCAGCACACTCATCTGTTTTAGAAGCCGAAGTAGTAAAAGTAGTCTTTGATTTCTATTTTGAAGAAACAAAATGCTTTTGGCTATGTTCTGCCCATCACCTCGTTTGTGGTCGCCTGGTTGGAGACCTGGTTCCTTGACTTCAAAGTTCTCCCTCAGGAGGTTGATGATGAAAGAGGTAGGATAACAGTGCCCGATAAGTTCAAATGCTGCTTACATAAAGCTGTCTGATTCTTAACTTCTTTTCTTTTGTGACCTCAGCATACGTAGCAGCAGTGAATGCAGCCTGTGAACGAGCCCCTATTTACTCTCACGCTGTCTCAGATGGACAGTTCTACTCTCCGCCTGAATCTGTCGCAGGTGAATGTTTGTGCAAGTGGTTTCTTAGTTAGGGTTTTTTATCATCTCTATTATGATTGTACATTTCATATTTAATCCAAAAATTGAGTTCTGGTCTTGAACTTGTGTGTGCAGACTCTGACGAGGAGCCTGATGAGGAGGGTCCTGGGCGTAGAGCTATCACTGCTCAGGTAGCTTTTTTATACTCTTTATAATCAGCCCCACTGACTCCTCTTCTGATGATGATTTTCTGCTTCGTTTCTCACTCCTCTCACTCTTATTCCAGGAGAAGGAGTATGTGAGACAGGGTTATGAGGCAATGTCTGTGGTGGAACAGATCCTAGCCCAGGAGGAAAACTGGAAATTTGAAAAACACAATGTGAGTACTTGACTCCAGGATGTATCCACTGAATAAATAGCTTTCCTGTCTTGTTCAGGTTTGAATGCACAGTTAAGACGTTTGCTTACATAATTAAAAGATCATATCACCGACGCAGATTTCATTGCTTCCTCGTGCATTCTTTTTATGACAGACAGAGTGTTCAGGGTGCCTTTGTTTTAACACAAACACATCTCATAGAAAACTTGAAATCAATACTATTGTCTTCACTGTGACACCTAATTACTTTTTTGGTTTTAAAGATTCAATTGCCTATCAAAGTGTCCCTTATAGTTCTTGCGATCAGCAATAGAGATGGTACTTTAATGGCCTCATTTCTATTTTAGGCAGCTGATCAGCAACAATGAACTGTGAATCACAGATATAACCGACAGAGATACTGAAAGATACTGATCCTGCAGTTTCCTGCACACGCCAGGTTACAAAAAATGACTAAAGCACAGGAGCCAGCCATCTCAAGCAGCAGTTTAATTGTTTCTTTCTTTTTTTTATTTCTTCTCTTCTTTATATTGAGGAGTGATGTACAAAAGCACTGATTTCATAAAATAGGGAATACCTTTTGTCAGATTTAGCTACTACAGTACTGTGGGAACGTCTTGAACCATCCCTCATGTCTTTATATTTTGCCGTCGATGAGTAAAACTTTCTTGTAAAGGGCAAAAGAAGAAGTGGCAACCCTAAAACAAAGTGTTTACATCATATGATCCAGATGTGAAAGTCATGTTCTTAAGAAACAGGAAAAAATCCAACAAAGACCTGACTCATGACCTCAGAGATGCAGCTTGCTTTTCAATTGATCACTAAAGTTTCATCCAAAACTGTCTCAGTCAAAGGGTGGCTGTCAGGAAGCCATTTTTAATGAAGGAGCACAGAGAGAAAATGCCGAGGTATGACATATTTCGTAAGAGCTAGACTGAAAATCAGAAAATTTTTATTCAAATAGCCATCAATATGTACAGAGGAAGTCGGGAGAGAGGTAGAAAAGGGAGTGTCTACAGCCATCTGTGAAACATGGTGAGTTCTCTGTCATTTCAGCCAGTGGTCTCAGGGATCTTGTTAAAATTATAAACCTAGAAGAGTGCCATCAGATTTCGATTTGACATGAAATATAAGCTAAAAAGCATCTGATTGACAAAGGCTTCATTTTCCAGCATGATAATGATAAAAAAAAAAAAAAACCACACTGCCAGTTTGGTAAAAGCATCTGGTTTCACTAAATCGCTGCACCCATTTGGCTGTAGCTCAGGTGGTAGAGCAGGTCATCTACTGATCGGAAGGTTGGTGGTTCGATCCCTGGCTTCCCCTAGTCTGCATGCCAAATATCCTTGGGCAAGATACTAACCCCAAATTGCTCTCCGATGCATCCATCGGAGTATGAATGTGTGTGTGAATGTTACCTTAGAAAGCACTTAGAAAAATGTGCTTGTGCGAATGGGTGTGAATGGGTGAATGTACAAGTTGTGTACAGCGCTTTGAGTGCTCAGAAAGAGTAGAAAAGCGCTATATAAGAACCAGTCCATTTACCATTTACCATTTCCAATTTTCCTTGCTAAATATACAGAAATGAGAGGTGGCTCAAGACTTTTGCTCAGAACTGTAGCTAATTTCCACCCTGAGCAGGTATACACACTATATTAAAAGCTGTTTTTTGAGGGGAAAATAAAGCCCCCACAATCAAATCCCTTTAAACTCTCATAGAACCCCTATTAAGATAAGAATGTAATCAAACAGGTATGTTGGCACCACAACACCCAACTGAAACCTAATTTTAGCAATGCAGCATTTTTCTCTGTAGGAGGTGTATTTCTGTATCAGCTCTTTTAATTACAATGAAAACTACATTTCCTGTCTTACTAGTAGTTTATTATTCCTGCGTTATTAATTCATATCCGTTTTTACTCAAATGAAAGTGAAAGTGTCAGTAATACTGTCTTTTTTTTCACCTCCCATGACAGGAAATGGGCGACTCAGTTTACACTCTGGAAGTTCCTTTCCATGGAAAGACTTTCATCCTCAAGGTGCAACAGTCTTGTAGTGTATTCAGTATCTCACCAAACATGCCCTGCTACATTTTCATCATGTTTAGATAGGCTGCATTTGTTAATAGGGTGAATTCAGATATGTTTTCAAGCCTCGCTGGTCTTTTTACATATACAACTCATATCGCCTTGGACTCCATTAATATAGATGTCAGGGTAAAGAACAGAACAGGCTCTGAATCCGTCAGCTGTCACACTTCTTCTTAACACTCTGCTACAAATGGATCAAGTTCTCTTACAGCTGATGGGCCTGTATTTGCACAGTTTCTGCTGCTGAAATAATCAAGACTAATTGCATGCTAAATCAAATTCGATACAACAGAGACTCGGTGCCTTGCACAGAAAAAGCTGATTCATGTGCGTACAACTTCCCATTAAGGAATACAGAGGAACTTTGCTCTTCAAAGTCCCCTCATAACTGAAGGGACTTTGTTTTCCAAGGTTTACAACTGTGCATTTATTATTGCAGCAGTCTCAAATGTATTTTTTTTTTTTGATACACAACTCTTGTGTTTCAGTGTAACGTTTATCTGGCAGCCTTATTTCAATCTTGCTTTTCCTTCCAAGCTAGCAGTATGTGGCACATTAAAACGCCACATACTGTATGAACAAAATGGAAAGCGAAATGAATGATGTAAGGCCAGGATTAAAGTGTCTTGTAGATGTGTCGATTGAGAGCTGCAGACACTAAAGAAAAGTTGCTGCAACAGTTCTTATTATATATAGAGGGTATATAAACTTCCACATAGAACCTCTTGACTAGTTTTCGATGACAAAATTTGCATCGCTGGCATGGAACAACTGTCACTGAAACAAAATGCTCTTTGTAGAAGTAAATATTACATAATAGGGATTTCCAACAGGACAATGGTCATAAACAGACACAAGATCCTGTTTTGAAAGTAGTCAGACAGGCCATTACAGATTAGTGAAGTAAGGCCTGTTCTGACCTTTGCTTCAGAGGGATAAAGTGCACCATACAGAAAAGAGAGCTTTAGATATTTTCATATCATCTGCAACAGAAAGTAAATGGCCTGTATTTGTATAGCGCTTTACTTAGTCCCTAAGGACCCCAAAGAAAGGGGTAGAAAATATCCCAAAGTACATGCAGACAGCAATTAGGTGTCATGTCTTATAGACATTTTTTTGTAACTGTAGGCTATGCTGGACATTAGTTTACAGCCTTGTTTTTTTTTTTCTCCTCTTCAGACCCTCATGCAGTGTCCTGCTGAGCTTGTGTATCAGGAGGTGATCCTGCAGCCGGAGAAGATGGTTCAGTGGAACAAAACAGTTTCTGTCTGCCAGGTCAGAAGTCTTCCTGCTGTTTTTGCACATTTTTCACTGTAATCCTGCGGCGTGCTACAGCTTGATATCTCTTCCCGTCTTATACTCAGATCCTTCAGAGAGTTGACGACAACACTCTTGTCTCATATGACGTATCTGCTGGAGCAGCAGGGGGAGTTGTGTCTGCGAGGTACATCAGCACAACATCCTACCGACGTTTCTTTCTGTCATCTGTTCTTCCTGTCCCATCTGTATCGTTTCTTTTCTTCAGGTCTGAATAAAGTGTGTTGATTGGGTGATTGATTTTTCTTCCTTCAGGGACTTTGTTAATGTTCGCCGAGTGGAGCGCAAACGAGACTGTTACCTGTCTGCCGGCATAGCAACCAACCACGATGCCAGACCTCCAAGCAATCGCTATGTCAGGTCAGACCTTGCCTCTGGCCTTGTCACTGATCCAGTAAATTAGAACATTGTATCGATTTGACAAAGGGCATCTGTGTTAGTTCAACTTGTATAACTTTGTCTTTTTTTCCTTTACTGCTGGTCTCAGAGGAGAAAATGGGCCCGGAGGTTTTGTGGTCCTCAAATCCAGCAGTAACCCATCCATCTGCACTTTCATCTGGGTCCTCAACACAGACTTAAAGGTGTGAAAACACATGGTGGAATTACTCTTGAATTTTCTTTATTTTTACAATATTCAAGATGTTCTTTCCCTTTGTACGATTAGAAAGATCGAAGTTGTTTTCTAAATGATTTTAGTAGCAGGACACTTCATTAGGTACAACTTGCTAGTACCAGGTTGGGCCCCCTTTTTCCTTCCGAACTGCCTTAATTTTTCATGGCATAGATTCAACAAGGTGCATAAAACATTCCTCAGAGATTTGGGATCATTTTACATGATAGCTTCACATATAAAACCAGTTTGTGTTATAGTACGTCATGACTCATCAGACCAGGCAATGTTTTTCCAGTCTCATTATCTTGGTTTTTAGCCTTCCTTCCCACCACATTAAAAAAGTTCACTAGCTTCTGACACGAACAAGGCATTTTCACCCAGAGAATTGCCACTCGCTGCACATTTCCTCTTTTTTGGACCACTCTAGAGATGATTATGTGGGAAAATCCCAGCAGATAAGCATTTTACTATGTCTACGTGCCTAAATGCACTGAAGTTCTGCCATGTGATTGACTGGTTAGATATCTGTGTTAACGAGCAGTTGAACAGGTGTGTGTGTGTATAAATAGAAAGAGTGCAGGAAAAAGGCAAAATGTAACAGATATAGGTGAGATAAGGATCAAAAACAAAGGAATATGAAATGTAATACAAATATTAAAAAGCTATTTTTTTTGTTTCATCAGGGCCGTCTGCCACGCTACCTCATCCACCAGAGTCTGGCAGCCACAATGTTTGAGTTCATGTCCCATTTACGGCAACGAATTATCGACGTGCGGCCCTCCCATCGTTCCCACCACCATCACCACCACCACTCTCAAAACTAGAGAGAAGTTTTAAGTGGTCACTTGAAAGGTCACTAGCCAAAACTGGCCATCACGGCGTCCGCTGAATGCTCCCAAGCTGAAGGGATGCAATTATGTACCTGACGAGGTTGCAACTTTAAGCAAAGGAGATGTGAGACATTTCCCGATGTTTCAGCCACACAAAGTGAGGAGTTATTCAGATATCAAAGACCAAACATTTTCTATCATTTTGGGGAAGTTTAAGTGTAATCACAAGCGGAAATTTTTGCATGGACCTGTAACCGTTTTGCTATGTTTCTCGCCATGTAATGAAAACTGTTTTCTGAGGCTTTACAGAAACAAGACCTGGATAAAAAAGTGATTCCCAATGTTGGAATCTGTGTTACAGAATAGCTATAACAGTAGTATGACTGAAACAGCTGTCTCTCTGAGCCTTATCTTTCTGCACACATTGTTAGTCATTGATTTACTGCTTTTCTTGTGTGTGTGTTTGTGTGTGTAGGTGTGTGTGTGTGTGTGTGTGTGTATTTTTTCACTGCACCGTCATGGATTTGTTTTTCTGAGGCACCTGCCTGCACTTCACAGCCATATTTCCACACAATTTCTTCTACTTTACTACACTGTGATACATTACAGGGGGCTCTCTGCTATCTGGTCACCACTAGAGGGAGACACCACTGATCCACACAGTGAAGCGTTCTTGGTTTGACACCAGCTTCTGTGCCATAGTGCAACATTAAAGCTAACATTTAATTACTGTATGTTTTTTTTAATGCTGCTTTTGTTTTGCACTTTGGGATTAGCCCAGGAGTTCAAACCAGGACTCGGATCAGCAGGCTGTTAGACAGTTAGTACAAAAGATAATGTTCATAGGTTAGGATGCTGTATACTAATGTTTTTTTTGCCAATAACCTCAAGTGGCCTTGTGTTGAAGTATCTTGACTTATTTGTCATGAAAGGTTATTACTATACTGCTATAATTAGATTAGGCCCCCTGTGGCCTGAGGTGTGGCACTGAAGGAAGTTTTGTTAATGTTTTTAATCATGGGGGAAAAAAAGAAGACATCCCCTGCAGCTTAAGTTGTGTATCAGTGTTATGATGTACCTCAGAAGATCTATTTTTAGGATTACATCTGGAATCAAAAGAATTTAAAAGATGAAGTTGGTTGAAGTTATTGTGAAGTTGACCTGAAGAGGGCGCTGGTCTTCCCTGAACTTTTTTATATTGGTGTAACGCAAAATCTAATAACGCTTGGTGGTGTAACTGTGACACCCACACGACTGTGAGGCATTACACTTCATAAGCTTGTGTATGTAGTCACGCTCAGAAATCATTAAGCCCTTAAAAAAACAAGTTTATTGGATTATCTGGATAATAAATCATTTACGCTACTTACTGTACTGAAGGAATGTTGGAAGTGAAAATAAATAATGATATCAATAATTTGGTGCCTTTTATCAGAGTAGTTTTACATGCCAGTCGTTTGTTTTACTTTTTCATTTATTTCCTGCTGTTATGTCTGTGCTTTCGTATCCTCCACAAAGATTATTTACGTAAACCCTGCTTAACTGTTTTTTTTATAATTTTAAATTGATTTGTTTATACAAACATTTTAATTTATGCTCATCACTACTGAACAAGATTTTTTACTGAGTCTTAAACAGTGTCTTACATCTAATAAAATATATGAAAAGATGATCTTGCTCTGACTTCCTTCAACTCTCATATTTAACCAGTATCTGTATAAATCTTGTGCTCTTATTTTTGAATATATTTTTTAACAAAGGTAGATAGATACCCTTGTAGTTATCTATCTACCCATCCATCCCTGCATCCATCCATCCATCCATACAAGAGTAGCCTCTACCCATATGTTTCTCTGTGGGTGCTTATGTTATGAACAATATGCCCTGTGTCTGCAGCCTTGCATGATATTCATTGCAGCACTCACAGAACTTTGCCAGAGGTCACTGTTCTCTGTGTGACTTAATCAAACATAAGCAAGCGTTTTCAAAAGTTTTCAAGTTCAAGTTTTCAAAAATAAACTGAAACTCCCCAAAGAAAATTGTTATTTAAACACAGAACACGGTTAAGTAAGGCTAAATAATCCAGTTGCATAATCCCTGAATCGACACTGCAGCTGCAGACTTGATACGGAGTGTAATTAATCTTACTGCCGCAGAAAAGATCTGCTGTCCTTGGGGCAAAACACATTGCTTGAGAGATGAAGCAGCTCACATGATTGTGCTGTGACTGTCTTCTGAGGATGTGGGTGTGGGAATTTGTGTTTCTTTTTGATTCGATGAGAGAACAAGCGTCCCACTGCTCTTGTTGTCCTCCATGTAAAGCTGATGAGAAGCATCGGTCCTTGGGCTGCCGTCATCTGCCTGAGCACTTTTCCATCAGGCCAATAATCTGGAGGGAAAACCTCTCATCAATCTGGCGCTTCAGTGAGATCCTGGAAAATGGGAAGCTAAAAACTTGGTAGAGTTTTAGATCTGTGACCTTTATTTTGTAGCTTTTTTTCCTACTTGTTCTTATTTATGATGATTTTTATTCGTTCTTTTTATAAGTGGAGGGCTTGAATGTTGTCACAGCTGCTTTTTCCTTTGCCAAAATATAGGTTTTGGCTAAGGTCCGCTTTGTAAAGAATCTCTACAGAGCATCCCACAGGGACGGTGGCAGATTCTCCTCTGGCATCCAAGAGGGCGTTCCACTTGTGAAAGAACTGAAACACCACTTCTCTCTGGATTATCTGACGCTGTGAACATCCACTACCAGCTGACTCTGTTCTTAATAGATGGGTTCAGCCTTTAACAGGTTCTGCATGCAGTTCTGCTGCTGCTGCTGTGTTGCTGATGATGATGAAGAAGAAGATGAAAAGCAGCCTTTAGTACCGTAAGATGACACAGACAAGCATATCATGTATATCACGTACAGCCAATGTTTGAATTTGTGTTAACAGCTTGTGTCTCTGCTTGTCTGCGTTGGCTGACCGCACAGTGCGGATCCGTTGGACTATTTTACCCGTGAAGTCCAGAAGCGTCGAGATGAGGAAACAAACCTGTGGAGTGAGCCAGGAGACCCCAGCCATTCGGAGAGACAGGATGACCGGGTGCTCTACTCTCTGCTGCAGGCCAGGCAGAAGACCCGCATGGGCTCCACGGTATGTGGGGCAGGGACTAACAAAAATGTGTTTTTTTTCAAGGTGGAAAAAAAAGAAAATCTGACACAAATAGCTTTAAAATAACTGTATAAGTTGCAGTTCAAATTTTACATTGCATTGTGAGTACTTTTTGGAGGTTATTTGATTATCCGGTTAATTTAAATGCCTTTTGAGGTTATTCTCCGTTTCTTGTCCAGGGCTATCGTCGTCTGAGTGTTGATATCGAGGCCATGAGAGACACGCGCAGAGAAGTCAGAGAGAAATGGAAGACAATCCTGGAAAATCTAGGTGGGGCTTGACTGATGAGACGTGCTATAGTCTGAGAGATTATTAATCCAATCCATGCTGAGATTATCTGCCATATTTTCCAGGTTTTATGGCAGAAGCAGACTCTCTGCTGGCTGTGTCTGCTGGGGGCTCAAATGAGCGCATGCGTAACGCCCCGAGAGCACGTGCCCTCCTTCACATACTTCACTCTGAGACCTCCATCTTCAACAGCAACAAAGAACCACCACCAGAAAGATATCTTTTCATCCTGGTGAGAAAACGGGGCTTGCTGGTGGGAAGTGCACCATCACTGAACTTTGACTTCATACTAAGTCAGATTAACTTTGCTATTGCCTTATTGCCTGATTAAGGTTTGAAAACAGCCCTGTGAAGTTTAGTTCGAGTCACAAGTAGATAAACTGGATCATTCATGGGCAAATATGATCAATATTATTCTTTAATAGATTGCCAAGGCTGTCCAGCTCTCATTATAGTGTAGATTTTAATGAGTTAAGATGGGTTAAGTGGTTTAGTCCAAATAATATCAGTTTTATTTAAGTTGTGACATCAAAAGAGTAGGAAGCTGCAATTTAATCTGGCTTTTTTTTTAAAAAAACAACAACTCAGATTTCATTCAGCTTTGCATCATCACAAAGAAAGGTTGGCATATTACAGAGACAACAAAAATCCCACCCTTTTTTCTGTCTGTGTTCATATTTGGTTTCGTTCTTTTGCCTCAGCCTGTTGTTTTTCTCCTTATTTACAGGATCGTCTCCTGTACCTAGACATAGCTGACGATTTTGTGGCAAAGGCAAAACGCTTCTACCCTCCAAAGGATGACTCTGACGAGGACGAGACGCCGGGTCTCTCCGTAAACCTGCCGCTGCTGCTGGCCAGGATAGGGGCCATGAACGGGGGAGGGGAAGATGAGGAGCAGAGCGAAAAAGATGATGAAAACTTGAGTGACTGAGCCCACGATCTATGGGCTGCAGTAATAAGAGACATAAAGCAGGGGGCAGTAGTCATCAACCCTGGAGACCTGGTTGACAGCTTTGCATAGCTCTTATTCAAGTGTTTGCTGCCTCATACAGTGTTGTTGCTGCTTTTTGGAAGTTCTAGGCTGAAATATTCCCCTCTCTCATTTAGCTTGACTCTTTTTTCTTTAGTCTGGCCAAACTCTAAAAGGAGATTTGCAGATTTTGAAATGAATCCCACGGATGAGTATTAACTGTGTTTTTTTCTCTCCACCAAAGAGTGTTATCAGGGTTGTAGGCGGTTCATTGTTCATGTGTTGCGAACCTTCAGGGTAACTATGTTCTTCTGAGCAATGCTTCTTTATAGTTCTGTCCTATGATTATCAGCACTCATTTCATTCAATCATATGATCAGTAAGAACGCGGAATAAATAGCACACCGATCTGATGTCAGACTTTCCTCTAAAGGTTTTACAGGAAAGAGTGTTTGCATAATCACTGCTTTAACTCATTAGAATCTGTATGTGGTTCAAAATATTTGAAGAATAGCAAAAAGAAATGCAATGCGAGTACTGTAAGTTGAATTTTTAAGTTGGTTGTTTGCGTGACTGAGATGGAAGGATGTTTTTCCTGTTCAGCAATTTGCTGAAAATGTGAAAGATTTATACAAGTATGCGATAGTTTGTGTTTTGGTGTGAAGTTACCTTGAAATAAAGTTCCAGCCTAAAGCCTGTTTTATGTAATGCCACATGCATCTTTCTCATGTCAGGTTGCTTGCGATTCATAAAGTTACATAAATTCAAACGAGTGAACTAGACTCTAATTTTCAATGATATTTAAAATTACGTTCAGTTAAGTGTACTGAGCAATGGAAACTGTGGCATGGGAGCAACAGTCTTTTGAAGTGGAACACAAGAATCTTCTTCGTCTGTCTGTATACTCTCACGTGGCCCGTCAGCTGTGCATCCATGGCTGGCTTGGACTCTGTTCCTGTTCCGAGGCGGCATGTCCAGCGTCTGACCGTCCCAGTGAGACCAGGCCGGGTTGCAAGATGGATGGTGATAATGGTGTTTTGGTAGTCAGCTATTTGTTATTGTTATGTAAGAGAGAGCAATACACTGTCGAGGGCACATGTTTGAACACGGCACCAGCCCGATGGTACAATGGCGCACAGATACACAAATAACTGGTAACAACTGAGTTATTAAGCACAAAAGTTGATACTGTGTGCAGGAATTAATACAAAGCCAGATCCCTTCTTATTATCAAGTCCAAGTGTCAGGTTGACCTGTTCCTCTGTCCTCCCAAAGTCATTTTTGTGTTACAAATAAATCCGACTTAAAGTTCCCCTCTCACAATATTTTGCCATATTTACCACCTCCTGACAGGCCTTGGCTTTATCCTGCAATTGCCCTTCTCTTTCTGTTTTCCCACCTACTCCCTATCTCTTTCGCGGTGACAGCTCATTTAAATGTCACTTTGCAGCAGCTGTGGCGGTGCTCTTATGCAACACAAAGTTCTTCCCGGCCGAGCCAGGCCTTGTGCGGGTGGACAGACGAGGACGGTGGGGGGTGATCACTGTGACAGACCTAACCTCATCACTGCTCACCTTTACAAACTATACACACACCCCTGGCTCCATTTGCATAGCGTGACTCACCCGAAAACAGCTAGGAAAGGGCTATCTGATGGCCTCTTGGATTTTGGCTTGTGAGTGTACAAATAAATAGACAGCACAAATTTAAATTGTCACTCTGTGTATTACGACTGACTGCTTCACATAAAGTAGCTTCTAATAAGACATGACTTCAACACAGAAGGAGTTGCATGGTGACTTACTGGGTTTCTGAAATGGCATTCAAGGTTGTCATGGTGTCATAACATGACTGAATCAATGACCCAGGAGATGCTTATCGTTTTCTTTCCTCAGTATGACACTCATATGACACTGTTGCATATGTACTGGCAGCCTGCTGGGAGATTGTTAAAAGAAAAGTGAAATATTTTTGGAATTTGCAAGCAAATGGATGTTAGCCTTTAACTGTTGCCTTAAATATGCACGAAATGAAGAGTCAGTGGTGAGGAATAGCATTAATTTACCCAAAGTCAAGAAATAGACTCAAAGAATCACAAAGTTATGATCATATTTGTTTTTCAGACAATCTGGCACAGTACAGCAAAAACCTCAAAAGAAAATAAAAAATCGATTAACACATCAGGCTTCTTTTGCTTGGGATGATTATATTTTATGCTGTGTCTGAGGTATATGATATCTGGTATATGATGATATCAGTACCTGATGTGGACTAGTGAGTCAGAAACAGGAATCGGTAGTAACATCAGACCAGCAGATAACTGTCAGAGGTGAGTGTGAGCGTGTGTGTGTGTTTCACAGTCTGTAACCCGAGTTGATTATGGCCTGCATGGTGCTCTTTCACTGAGGTAATGAATCACTGGAGACTGAGCTCTCACTGCTACTGTGAGACAGCGCAGTGTAATGGCATCTAATGAGGGGGTATGATGTTGTCATGAAGCCTGGCGGGGGTATAAACTTATTCAAAGCTGTATTATGAATAAAAAAAAAACCAGCATGAAAAAATGACACTGCTACATAAACTTGTATGGCTTTTTCACCATTTTTCTCACAACTGACTGTATATAAAAGATGGATGTTGCCACTGTGACATAATGTGGTTTGTGAACTCACATTTTACACCCTCTATAGCTTCTGTGTTATTTTTGTTTTTTGGAACCAGAGGTGACAATATTTAGGCAAGTGTGTGAAATGCTAATTTGTCAGCTAGCTTGACAAATGCTGTCCAAAAGCATGGAAATAATTTTGCATTTCTTTATCCTGGTTCTCATTTTGATGTTTTTTGGCTTCATGTCTAAAATATTGTGGTTAACACAAACTTTAGATAATTTTCACATGTTGTTATAAATATTTAGTCAGGCATTTGCTTGTTTATCTTACGTTATAAGCAAGCAAATTACTCATGAATTTTGATCCAAGAGATGGCGTGTGCTGCCAATCATCAAATTAGACTGCAGAAGTTAGCTTGGTATGGCCACCTTTATTCTTTAACCTGAATGCTGGTAGGCAAGCTTTTGTAATTTCTTCAGAAATTCTTCAGTAATCTTTAGAAATACGGGTTTCAATCCATGACTAATAGTGCTCCATTGTGTTTTTCCATATATATATTCTTTTCCTCCATTGGGAGTGTGTTTGGGATCATGTCATGCTGAAAAATGAAGCAGTCAAACACTTAACACGCCAGATAGAACTGCATTGTGAATCAAAATCTGAGGGTTGCATCCATCTACTCTGACAAAATCCCCCAAACCATGACAGAGCACAGAGATGAGTCCACTGTCAGAGGCTTTAAGATGATCATTTGTAACCTTTACTAAAGCTTTTTCTGACTGAAACCTGACTGAAACTCTTCAAATAAACCATCCCTCTGCAGATTATCAGTAAGCTGTTTTACATCTACTTTTTCAAGATTTTTTTTAGATGAAAGGAAAGTTGAAAATTGGCCTATAATTAGCTAAAACCGTCGGGTCACGTGATGGCTTTTTAAGTAACTGTTTACAAAAAAGAAAAAAAGAAAGAACTGGACTGAAAATTAGTGGGAAAAAGAAAAAACTGTTGCTCAAGACTGCTTTAAAAAATTACAACTTTTGTTACTGAAAGAAAAATATAAAGATATAAGGGGTAGCTCAAGACGTTTCTACACAACTTGATTTGAAGTCATGAGGTGTCAGACACGGCAACATCATAAAATATGTCCTGCAATAATTTAAAAGTTAAAGTTAAAAACAAATATTATGAGTTTCACAAAAAAAAAGTACAATCTTCTCGGATGGAGTGAAGCCTGACAGATTGCTAATTGATACAGCTCTGTCACCTGTCAGTTAAATCTGCCGCACCCCAATTGTATGAACTTTAAAAGGTTATAAAATTCAAATGGTTTGAAGTTTGCTCTTGTAACATTCAACTCTTGGAGCCTAACTCAAATTGACATTTGAGTTACTGAAGTTTCTGGCTCTACAAGGTTGGCTTCGCTTGGCTCTCCTTTGCTGCTTTGTGTATATCATGGCTATAATCTTATTAAGATTCCTCTGCTAAGTCTAAACCATTTGTCTCTGCCTGTGTACATGTTTACATTATTCCATCCACAGTTTCTGTAATATTTCCCCCTCTGTGATCACAAGTGAAGGGGAAACAGTTGGGCTGACTGATTACAAGAGCTGGCCCAGTATTCAATTTGAGAATCAGGGGGTTTTCAGCCGTATTTCCCCTGAACCCCACTGCAGGGAAACTTCCAGCTGTCAGGGAATGAGGCACGGAGGACTTGGTGTCAGATGTCCAAGCACACTGATTGTAGAGTGACAACATGAATCCAAAATAGAAACAGAGCATCTATAAAAGCTGTGGACAGTCCTAAGCCTGGACATAGACAGCACTAAGAAGGACAGAGATAGTGGAAGAGTAGAAGTAAAGCCGACTGAAGCATCACTGTTTCCTGTTACCTTAGGACTGATCAACAAGACCCACTCAAGGCGATAAATCTATCTGCACCTGAGAAGATGCCAATCTGTACCGTGCTGGAGAAGAGCAATGGTGTGCTGGTGGGAGCTGAGCTGAGCTGCAGTGTGAGGGAAGAGAACAGGGCTCAGAGGGAGAGCTATACTGCTGACTGGCACAGCGTTAGTCTCAAGACTCAACCCCAAGACAGGTAGGACCAATGAGATCATGTCTTATTATAGGTAAGACCCTATAATATGATAAGTTGCTTTTAAATGAGAGGAAAACATTCACTAGGCTGTAATTTCAAACTTTTCTTACTCTCATAAAATATGGATGAAGATTGACTTGAAAATTATTCTCATAGTGAAAAGCAGTTAAATGTTAATTGGGAAGGTAAATTACAATAAGGCCATCAGTAGTTTCTAACTTCAACTTTTCTTTGATGCCCACAGGCAGACCATGAACATGAACGACACTTCTCGTAGGGAGACTCTGTCCCGGCAGTGGCAGGCACGTTCACTGACACAGAAGTGTCCCTCTGGTGTCTTTAGGGTGGGCACGGTGGAAAGAGGGGTCAGGGAGCACCAGTTGCTTCCAAAGAGAAACACCCTCCCCTTGCCCATCTTTACCCCCGCAGAGCTGGGCGTCAGGCTCGGACGTGGAGCTCCACACACATTGGAGGACCTGCAGCCATTTCCCACTCCAGATGGAGTGTGTCCCAGCAAGAGGACGGTGGATGAAATCACCAGAGATCTCCCTCCAGTCAAGCCGACCCTCATGGAGTTTGCCAAAGCACCCAAAGCCCTGGGACGCTCCATGTCTCAGGAGGCCCAGAGAGGGTGAAAAACAAAAGGACAAAAGAAAAAGAGGGGATGCTAGGGAGAGACGAGAAGGATGACAGATGGGAAAGAATATTCAATAAGCAGAGTGTGTCTGGAAACATTATGACAAGATGTATATAGATTTACCTCTAGTGACACCATACTGTAGAAGTTTAGCACTCTAAATCTCATATCTTGTCATTGTTGGCATTTTATAGTGATTGGTATTAGAAATGGTTATGAGAAGATGTTTGCATTGGGACAGGGAAGCAAGGTGTTCTCTTAGCTGTGCCAAGGCCAATCTCTGTATGTGCTGGCCAGCTGGCCTCAACATATCTGTTAATCGTTCAGTGTGACCTAATATTTGTATGCACTGGTGCACCTTAACCATTTCTTTTGCCCTTTCTTTGCGTATTGGAAAGTACAGTCTTTATGGTGTAAATGAAAGTGTTCAGAATAAATAAATAGATGGTAAAGTATAACAAAGGATGGGAAGAGAAGGGAAGAATCAGAGGGGAAATGGAGGGCTGAGGGATGAGGAAACATGCCATAGAGCTGGTCAGCCTCCAGGACTGCCTGCCAGTCTTTCATCTGTGTGAAGGGTACAGAATGCACTGGCAAGATCAAATGCTGCAGCTGTAGATATGTGTGTGTCCCTCTCTGTGTGAGTGTTGGCACGTCTAATCACAGTAACTTAGGAAAACCAATAACCTTTTTTTTTAATGTGCATTAACTGATCTGCCTTTTTAGTCGAGCGGCAGCTCATATTTATATCTGATAGAGGAACAGATACCGTTATAGCTTAGAATACCTGTGGTCATGTAAATGAATCTGAATTGTGTGCAACAATGCTGTAATATTTTGTTAGACATCTATTATTTTTACTAATAAAAGGTGAACTACTCATCACGTCTCTGTCTTTATGGTTGATGCCTGAAGTGCAACATAAACTTAATTTGATTACATTTTATTTGTGGTACAACATGAAAGAATACAAAATAGCAAATGATTAAAGCCTAATATAGAGTAGATTGTTTTTCCAAGGATTCGGGAGGGACATCAATAACTCTACAATGACCTGCAGGTTTACCACTATGTAAACCGAACAATATATGAGAATGGATGAAAATGTATTGGTTCCTGAGGTCAGTTGGTTGTGGGTGGAAGAAAGGGAGAAAATAAATATAAATATGCAAATAAATATGCATGCAGCAACCAGAGGTTAGAGCCCAAACCATGACTTGTTCCGGTAACAGAACAAAGGATCACTTGCATTATGAAAACATGCATTTTGGGAGGCACAGTTATGAGACAAAGATGCATAAACAGCTGGGGATCTGTCAACTATAATTTAGATAAGAATGCATTTTCACTGTGCCCTCCACCCTTTAAAACAGACCCCACTTTACATCCCTCATTTATCTTTCATGTGTTTGTTCTCAATCACAGAATGCACTCATCCGCTCTTAGTGTGCACAGCTGAAATAGAAGTACTGCCTCACCCCATCTCCACTATATCTCTATGTACAATTTACTCAGTCTAACTTATCAATTATTACTCCTGGCATTAGCTGCCCTTTTCCAATAAAACTTAATTCCTCCGCTGGTTATATTTGTCTCTTTAACCCCTTCTGACTCATTGTCTCCGTGTGATAGGCAACGCGTGGTGGTTTGATATTAATAGCTGGGTAAACATTCGCATTGCCCTGGAGACAGGCGAGAGACAGCCACGAAGGCACGCTCTTCCCATTTGAGCTCTTAATCCTAGTGTTTTATCTGAGATCTGGGTGTGCTGGCTTCAGTCTCTATCTTTTAAATCACCCTCCCACACTGCTGCTGAAACACTGTGCTAACTACTCAGCGCTGTGACAGCACAATCGAGATTTCAAACTCCAAATGAACGAAGGTTTCGAACCTCGAAACAATTTTCAGCTGGTGCCAAGGAATGTGAAAATTGAGATGGCGTGCGTTGTCAGAGACAAATCCATTAAATTGACACTGAGATTTTTTCCTGTGCCTCAGCCGTCTCGGCTGCAAGGTCCTTTCTGTATTTGGCAAATTTACCCTATCTGCTGCTGCAAGTAGGTTAATGTGAACTTTAAGATTTGGGTCCAACTGTCTTAACTCATGTGTGGGATGGGGATTAAACTTGACCTTGCCTGTTTTCTTGCCTACTTTCTTATTTTTTAACATGCCCAAAATTTGAATGAAAACTATTTTCATCTACATGGACAATGTTTCCTGTCATTAACAGAAGAAATAGTCATTACTGTGTCAATAAGAGAAGATCAAACAGTGGCACGCTGCGAGAGGTGCTTCTCCTAATGTCTCTCATGGTATAGATGCTTTAAGCATGCAGAGTCACCACTGATGCTTGAAGCATCTTGCTTGTTGTCTGTTTCTCGTCGTGCTTCCGTGATAGATGTCACCATGTGTTGCTGCTACCTACTGGATAATTTGGGTAGTGTAAGTTGAACAAAGAAGTAAAAAAAGAAAAGAAAAAAAGCTTATTATCAGATTTTATCTTTCATAAAAAAATCTAATGTATATATTTGCAATAAATAAGTAAACATCAAACATAAAGATGAAATCATCATCTTTGTTGCCCATTACAAAACACAGCTGGTGAAAGCATTAATAATCACCTTCCCTTCTTCTCTTCTTCTGCCTCGGCAGCACTGTTGTCCTTTGTAAAAAGAACAAAGACAAAACATTACACAGATCTAAAGCTTCTGATGAACTCATCTATTCAGCCATCCACAATCAACTGCGCCATAATCACAAGCAGTGGCCCCAATCAGTACCCTTCTCATCACAATTATTGTGATGCTTGCTGTTGTCACCTCTTTGTCATTCATGCTGTTTCAAAAGGCCCCAATGACATCACTAGTAGACCGTGTTAATTGGCTGTTGGCTGGGTGTTGCTGCGTGGATGGTTTTACCTGCTGCGGAGATCGAGTTGACATCTGCAGTCCCAGAAGAATTTGTCAGGCAACAATGAGAACACACATATAACTGCTTTTGCCTACACTCATTGGTCAGTTACACCTCGCTAGTATCAGGGTGGACAACCTTTTCCCTCATAACTTAATTTAATTAATGTGGACATATATTTAATAAGGTGAAGGAAATACGGTCCAGAGTAGTCTATGTAGCTGATGTACATCCAAGATGCAAATCTCCAGCTTCACCACACCCCAGACGTGCTTTATTGGCTTAAGTTTTGGTGACTGTGGAGGCCTTTTAGTACTTTATTATGTTCAATAAACTCCTTTTAGAACATTTGAGCTTTGTAATATACTGCATCGTCCCGTTGAAAGCAGACATCAGAAGATAGAAACACTGTGGTGATAATAGGATGGATATGGTGAGCAGCAATACTCAGCTAGGCCCTGGAATTTAAATGAGGCACTGTGAGGCTCAAAGTGTCCCGAGAAAATATCTTCTATACCATCACATCTGTCAAAGCATCCTAAATTGTTAATACAAGGCAGAATGACGTTATTCTTATATGATATTTATGATATTTACCTTATTATAGAAATGCAACAGCAGAATTGGAGATTTATCAGATCAGACAATAGTTTGCAGTTTCCTGTTTATTTAATTTTTGTGAGCCCTCATAAATTGTATTCTCAGTTCTGAGCTGACAGGAGTGGCGCCCAGTGTAATCTTCTGCTGCTGCAGCCTGTTTGCCTCAAGTTACCTTGGTTATAGCGAGTGACTATTTGAGTTACTGTTGTCTTCCTATCACGTGGAAGCAGTCTGGCCAGTGTCCTTTGACCTCTGGCATCAACAATGCATTTTTACACAGAGAACTTCCGCTCATGCAAGAGTTTCTCTTTTTTGGACGTCTGTGTAAACACTCGAAACTTTGAGGGAAAATCCCAGTAGATCAGCAATTTCTAAAAAACTCAGACCAGCCTGTCTGGCATCAAGAACGACACAATGATCAGTGTCATTTAAATCACATTTCTTCCCCAATCTGATTCTTTTTTTTTGTTTGAATTTCAGCAGGTTGCCTTGACCAGGTCTAAATGCAAGTTGCTGCCATGAGATTGATTATATAGTTGCATCAACAAGCAGCTGAAAAGGTGTACCTCCCAAAATGTTATGATCAAAAAGTCCAGTGACAAAAAAAAGGGTATACACATGATTAGGTGCATAATTTTGAGTCTCATCAGTAATTTGAGAAAAATTTTAAATGGTTGGCACATGACTTATTGTTATTCCTAGATTTTATGATTTAAAAATTGGACCGCTATAGTTATTACAAATTAATTTTTCATAAACGGAATGAAAATTCTCAGAAATTTGTACCAGGGAAGTACTTTCTAGAGACTTTCAATATGTGGATGTCATTTTCCAGCTGCAGCCCAGTGCACATCCAACCTGCTACCCGAAACAACATTTTCTGTTTTTCCAATGTATGATTGCTTGATTGAGAAATGTCCTTGCACAGACGTTTAGCAGACATTCCTGCTTCATTTTGCTTCATTGTTATGCATAAGGCTAAAAAAAAAAATCTACTACATCATACACAAATCCACTTAAATATATGCCATCCAAATTAGCAGAAATGGTCACTATAATTTCCAAATTATGAGTACATTTGAGCCGCGCAGTAGTGATTTTCATGAATAAATATACACGCAGTGAGGCTGTGTCTGAAAAATTACTTTGAGTTTAATTAAAATCTTATATTTGCTCTGTCTGTGTAAAATAAATGTCGGTTCCTCCTGTGAAAACTTAGCCTGCTGGCAGATAATGATTCGGGGCAAAAAGAGCTAAAGGAAAATGAATCTGATCATTCTATGTCTCTATTAGTTTTAAAATTTAATCTGATAGTTAATACTGTGCACTAGCAATAATTAGTTGTCAAATTAAATGTAATAGACATCACCCATGTCTGTGTTTTTGTCTTCATAGTTCTGAGTGGCCTGAGGCAGGGCAGGACATGTACTGGGCACTGGGTAATAGCGATGAGCATCTGTGGGTCGGCCTCATTCTCTTGAATTAGAACCTAGTCTCTGGGAACCTGACAGAGCGAAGGAGAAAAACAGCTCAGATTAATTTTTCAGTGAGAGAATTTAGTCATAACAAAGTTTTCACTGTTAAAACTTCAGTTCAGTAACCCTGACAATTACTGAACTCATTTCTATTTTGTTTTATGGCATTGCATTTTAGTAATTGCCATCCCGATTCACTTTTTAAAAATGTTCTTTCTCTCTGTTTTTGATTACATACCAAAAAGTAGATACTTTTAAGCCATACAGGAAAAAGTGAATGGTTCCTCAGTGCCAAGTGTTGGCAGCCGTGCTGTTTCCTTTATCTGTACATGTGCTACATGCTCACATTACTTGAATTAACATGCTGGCAATGTGAATGTGTTGATGATTTTTAGTAGGTTTAGCACTGGATACAGCATGAGCTTTTAATAAAATGGTCATGCTAGAGGACTTGCTACAAGATTATATTACAATCCATGCTTTGTGCTAATAAATTTGTGTACCAACTTTATAGCAAACTACCAAGAACAGAGAAAGCACTTGCAATGGATCATCAACCTCAGTTGATTTCATTTTCTGGTATCCTTGTCAGTGATAAATCTTTCAAACCACGCAACACAAAATGTTTAAAAATCATGTCTTAAATGATTTTGACTTCTATATGAACAAAACTACTAGCCACGTTCTTTGACATCAGGGGGTTTTGGTACCGTTGCCACAGGTGTATAAAATCAAGCACCTAGCCATGCAGTCTGCCTTTACAATATTTGTGGGGGAAAATGGAAAAACTGGTCAATTTAAAGACCTCACTTTGTTCGAGTGAAACTTTGTAACACAGGTGGTAATGTTTGGGAACCACCACAACTCAGCCATGAAGTGCCAGACCGTGTAAAGTTTGGGGTCCCTGAGTGGGTAAAAGTCATCAACATAGTGGGTAAAAGTCATGAACACTCTGGTCCATGTCTGTCTGTCTGTGTAACTAACTAACTAAGTAACTAACTAACTACTCTGAAACTCTGTATAAAGTTTTTGTGTATCCAGTGTATATTTAAAGAAACATTCCAATATTAAAAATAATTAAGATTAAGTCTAAAGTATCCCAAACATCAGTGTTTCTACAATGAGTGGAATCAGTTATATAATCTTACTGAGTTGAAAGGCTCTTACTCTTAAGTGAAATTAAGTAAAAATCATTCAGTTTTGTAAAATCAATTTATTAGTGTTTATCAAAAGGTGATGAGGCTTTAAAAGGAGACTCTTCAATTTAATGTGGTTTTGGATTTCATGACGGTGAAGCTCATATTCATTTTTGATTCTCTTCTTTATTCCTAATAGAATTTAAATTGTTTAATCAAATCTAACCTGATCTAGAAAATGTACTGAACTGAACTGAACCCAAACTAAAGAAGCCCCCACGGCCCTCTGGTTCATGATGATCGGGTGGATTTGGGAATTCTGGGTGCTCATCCGCTCCACGAGATCTGTATAGTATTAATATTGCCTACTCATACATGGACACACACACATGTCACCATCTGAGGGTTGTCCAATTGTCTTATCTATTTTATCTGCCTGCAATTCTGTTTCGCCTCCCTCAGGGTGACTCAGTGATTAACCCACATTGTGTCAAGCAGACGTGGTCATTGTGCAGTGCCAAGCTCAATTTTTTTCACCGTCTTGTCACTTAAGATTTGTTCGGCAATGACTCACCCCACTAAATTATTAAAGGCCTAGCACGCAACAAAGAGTCAAGGGAAGTTGCCTACATTTCAAAACTCATGATACACGTATGTGCTGACAATCCGTTCAAGCAATATTTGTCACCTTAATAAATTATACAATTCTTTTTTTTCTGAAGCACAATGATGCAACTTTCAGTAACTTGGAAAGCTGTGGAATAACTCACCATCTTCAGAGGATTAAATATTTTTATACAGTAAATAATGTAGTAATGATATCAGCTATCACCAAGGACTGCTCATGCAAGGAACACGTGGCTCTCATGTGAAACAGAGGATGGCTGGCTGAGCTCAGCACACGTGTGGTCATTTTTTCAAATATAACATCTAGTGTGTGTGTGTATGTGTGTGTGTGTGTGTGTGTGTGTGTGTGTGTAGGTGTGTGTGTGTGTGTGTGTGTGTGTGTGTGTGTGTGGTATGCTTTTATGGATTTAAAATAAAATCATTTGGTTTTCAAATTCAGTGTTTTGTCTTTTTGCTATCTTAAAAAACAAAATGAGGGTTTCATATTCAGCACATGTTCAGAATAATTCATATTAACAACCCCAAATTTTATCTTAACATGAAATGAAAGAAAATGAGCTAAACAAATTTACCTGTAACCATGGCAACTAGTAATTCTAATGTTAATGGCAGAACTGACAAAATTATACCATCCCTCCGATGCAACAAAGACGTGTGTCCAGTCTTAGATAATCACCACTCTGTCTATAGTTTATGCCTCTTTTCTGCCGAAGACATTGTGTGATCCATGAGCAGAAAACTTCAAGATAAAACAGAGATGAAATTTCCATCTAAACCGAGCCCAGGCTTGTCATTAATTATCCTCTTAAGCTTAAAATCTGCTACCATCATGCTAAAATACTCCTCCTCTGCAGCCCTTAATGATTTCTGTCATGTTGCATTCCTCCCTATCATTGTAAAATGGTTTGAAAGACTCTCTTTTATACCTAAAGTCCTTTTTCCTATTGCTTAGACCCCATAGATTTGCCCATTTCACCAACAGATCAGAAGATCACTCTACCCTTATCCATTTGGACAGCCCCAACATTTATGTCAGAATCCTAATCACTGATTACAGTTCAAAATTCAGTATCTGAATTCAGCAGCTGATTTCCATGCTCCCATGGGTCATTTGACCCTGTGTTTTTGGACTTTCTAGTGTTAATTTGAATATTCTGTTATGTTGAATCCTGGTTTATTTAATGTTTATTTATGTTTTGTGTATTCTTAGTGCATTTATTCTAGCTTTCAGTTCCCAGTTATCTCAGAATTAGTGTCCTATCCACTTGTCTCAAGTATCCTGTGTTAACTTTATTCATGTGTTTGTGTTTTCCCAGTTAAGCTCTCACTCTTCTGCTTTTATTTTTAATAAAATATATAAATTGACATGATAGTATCACAGTTGCTGCAGATTGTTTGCACATCCATGATGTGAAAGTCCATTTGCACCAAATTACAAAGTTGTTCTGTTGGACTGAGAGCTGTAATTGTGAAATCCATTTGAGTACAGCAAACTCATTATCATGAGCTTTGTGACATGGTCTGTTTTAGTTTAGCTCTTTTGTCCCGTCTGCTGTGATTTGATTCACTTGTGTCTTATTCGCCGCAGCTGTTTCCACTTCCTCTAATCACCACCCTGTGTATGTATCATCTCAGTTGCCCATTGCCCTTTATCAGAGCGTCTGTTCATCTATCCTTTGTGTCTCCCAACTCCACAGGTGCAGAATTACAGTGACCGTCCCACGTTTTCAGTTTTCCTTTTTATTCTGTGTTTGTTTGATGGTTTTTGCATTCTGGTCACCAGCCTCAATAAAACATTTTCTGTTTTACTACCTCTGCCTGAGAGTCTTCTTTTGCATCCTCACATACAACATATGGCATCAGTCTGTAACTTGAATCTAATTATGGCTAGCCAACTTCTCCTCTTCCCTTCTCACCTCGAATAATAGGGTGCCACGAGGATGGTTGCTGAGCTCTCTTGTCTACTTGCTCTTCACCCATAATTGCACTATTATTTATGACTCCGACATCATAGTTAACTTCAGACAGCACAGAGATATGACTGATGAGGGAGACAACAAGACTGCTTACAGGGATGAGGTTCAGCATGTAGCTGAGAAGTAGATAAAGGTGATCATTATGGAATTCATGTGAACCATTAGCCAATGCACACATCCATATCTACATCAGTGCTTATGCAGTAGAAAGTGTATAAATCTTTGTTGGAATCCACAACTCCAGTGATTTCCCCTGGCCTCTGAACTACCCTACTCTGATCAAAAAAGCACATCAGTGTCTTCACTTCCTGAGGAGCTTTAAGAAAGCTCATCTGTCTCCTAGGATACTAATGGACCTCTGCTGCTGTTCTAACAAGAGTATTCTCACCAGCTGCATCTCAGTGTAGTATAGCAATTGCACTTGCAAAAAAAAAAGCAAAAGCACTGCACTGGGTGGTGAAAACTGCCCAGCAGATCACTGGCATCTATTTGCCAACCACTGAGAACATTTATCAAAAAACCTCTCTTGTCAAGGCAAAAAGCTTTATCAAGGATCTCCCACATATCTACTTTTTAATTGTCTTCCATCTGATGAGCTCTACAGGAGCCGCCGCTCCAGCACAAGCGGGCTCGGGAAGAGGTTTTTCCTGAGACTGTGACCCTGCTAAACTCCATATATTGACCAGTGCACTTGCTGTGTGAACCTCTGAAGTTATTCTGCCCTCTGATGATATCACATGCACATCCAGCTGCAAATACTGTAGTTACATTGTACATAAAACAGCCTATATAGAT
The DNA here is from genome assembly GCF_963576455.1 of Neolamprologus multifasciatus. Lineage (NCBI taxonomy): Eukaryota > Metazoa > Chordata > Actinopteri > Cichliformes > Cichlidae > Neolamprologus > Neolamprologus multifasciatus. The sequence goes on along the minus strand of NC_140442.1, from coordinate 7,982,609 downwards.
AGATATATTGATTTGTCAACGTGGGAAAATTTACATGTAGCAGAAGTCACCTGACATTTGTATACCTCACATAAAAACAATCACATCAAATATATACATATAAACATATACATACATGTATACTGTAAGTTATAGCACTACACATGTTGCAGCACTTTAATTCCATACACCAGTGCTTTAATTCTACTGTATGAACTTCTGTTCTTTCTTTTGCTCTTCTGTTTCTGTGCTAACTACATTTAATTGGCTTTCTATCAGTGCATTGCACAGTGACAATAAAGCATTGCTCTGGTCTAATCTAATCTAATCTAATCTAATGATTGGGCATGTGATGTAATGACAAATCATCTAATTACACCACACATGTTTTACTTGTTGCATTTCTTTACATGAACAAGATTACAAGTTATAACATAATAAAAAGTAGCACTGTGCCAGTTACAGAATCTAGGCTTGACTGTCTTTACAGCTGTTTTGTAAAAAAAAACTTCATTTAAATATTCTGAATGACACCTTTGTAAATTGTCAAGAAGTAAGAGTGCAGCAGCACTTGAACACAAAACCTGAACATAAACTCATATACGCCCGCGCACACACATTTTATGCAGTTGTCCAAGCTCAAGAGCAGACCATAAATAATATATTTGAGTCCTTGCTAGCAAGCTCCATAATGTGACAGACAGGCAAGAAGAGCAGTGAGTATGGAATCCTGAGATTTCTAATCCTAGTTTGTGCTTGGTGACAGTGTGCCATAGCCTTCTTGACGTGACCACCGGGGCCTAATGGAAGGAGCATCGCAGGAGGCATCATGGTCTGCGGGATGGTGGCAGTGGTGGGCTGAAGAGCCTGGGGAGGACAGATAGGACTGTAATGAGGTTCTCTGCCTGAAGGCACAGTGGCTTAGAATAAAATGCAGCATGAACCTATACAAAAGGTGAGGCGCCACTTATTGAGAGAGAAGGTTATTGTTCCCAAAACAATGAACATTTCAAACATCAGACCTTCAAGCAGAAATTATTGCATAAACACTTAAGACTCAAGGCTTGTAACTGAGGTTTAAACTGCACAAAAACAGATAAAGAGCTTTGGTAACAAATATTGAATTCTAATAATGCACATTTACAGGCAACATCTAAAAAGCACATGGATCATACAGCTGAAAAAAATCCATCTAATCCCTATGTGAGAGCTCATAAGCTCCTCACTATGTAACTGTAACCTGTTTACTGAAGTAAGGAAGCCCAACGTAGCAGGTTGCCAAGGAGCCAAAATACAAAATACATATATATACACATGCAATCACCCACACAGAATATACCACACATGCACACACACCCTCTGTCTGTGATCACTGCACTGACCCACAGTATGCAACAGGCAGGTTGTGTAATTAGGCTCACTTGGAAACCAAAAGCAGAGCAACTAATCCACAGAAATAAAACTCTGCAATGCCAACCGAAAAAAGCATCCACCCTCTCTGGGCTTGTTTTTGTGAATCTCAGTGGATATGATTAGTCTTCATCATAACTTAGTCTTTCATAACTTTGACTGCCAGGGGGGAAAATGTCAAAGTAAAAAATATCTACCATTTACATGTATATTAAAAACTAAGTATAGATGTTCTTGGTAATGTAACTTGAAGGATGTAAGACTTTATTTTAAAAAATCTAGCCGAATAAGAAAAAAATGATGATTTAAATCACTTTTACATGTGCAAAGTTCACAGTGCTTTTGAGCATTCAGCAGGTCGCAAATAGGTGTTGATGTTATGTGTCATTGGAAACAACACAAACAATGGGAGTGATCGGTCAAACTGTGACTTTGGAACAACACTGATCTATGTATATCTATTTATATATAGATAGATATGGATGTTAAGATATATATTGACATGATAGCATCACAGTTGCTGCAGATTGTTTGCACATCCATGATGTCAATCTCCTGTTACACCACATGCCAAACTTGGCCTGTTGGACTGAGAGCTGTGATTGTGAGCAAACTCATTACCATGTTCAAGAAACCACTTTGATTTAAGCTTTGTGACAGGATGTATTATCCTGTTGGAAAACTGACATCAGAAAATACAGTGTGGTCATAAAGGGGTGGATGTGGTCAGCAGCTAAGCTGTAGCATTTAAATGATACTTAATTGGCACTAAATAGCTCAAAGTTTGTCGAGAAAATATCCTCCACACAATTACACCATCCGCAATAGCTCAAATCAAATCAAAAAGCATGATAGGCCTGTGCTTTTATGATGTTTACACCAAATTCTGACCCTACCTTCAAAATGTCAGAGCAGAAATTGAGACTCATCAAACCAGGCGATATTTTTCCGTTTTTGTTCAGTTTTGGTGAGCCTTAGTGAACTTTAACTTCAGCTAACAGGATCTGATGCTGTAACGTATCTCCTCTTTAGAGATGCTTTTCTGCATACCTAACAAGTAGTTATTTGAGTTACTGTCAGCTTACAGCAGCCTGTCCATTCTCCTCTGACATCCACAAGGCATTTTCTCCCAGAGAACTGTCACTCACTGGATACTTTTACTCTTTTAGGCCATTCTCTGTAAACCCCGGGGATGATTATGTGAGAAAATCTCAGTAGATCAGCAGTTTCTGAAATATTCAGACCAGCCTGCCTGGTACCAGCAAATATAATACATTCAAAATCACTTTCTTCCCCATTCTGATGGTCAGTTTGAACATCAGCAGGTCATCTTGACAGTGTCTACATGCCTATATGCACTGAGCTGCTGCCAGTTGATTAACTGATTAGTTATTTATGTTAAAGAGCAGTTAAACAGTTGTACCTATTAAAGTGTCCAGTCAGTGTATTGCTTAAAAAGATGTAAAAAAAAATACAGTTACTATAAAACTTTCATAAACAAATGGAGTATTGCTTAAGCCTGTTTTACTTCAAATTAAACAAAAGACAGTTTAAATTATTTAAAACTCAATTGAAATAAGGAGAGGCTTTTTAAAAAGACACTTTCAGAAGGTCACCGATTTAGTTGACCTGATTTCTTTTTCAGGCAGATTATTCCAGAGCTTTGAGGCTCTGACTGCAAGAGCTTCCACCTGAAGTTTTCAGTCAGACCCCTGGAACACACGAGACATCAGTCCTAGGATCTCTATATTTAAAATTGCATTCACAGTAAGAGGTCAAAATTATTAATAAGAGAGAAATTATGACAGATCCTAAACATAATCATAAAATTACATAGAGCCTGTGTAAGAGCAATAAGAATAAGTAAATGATCATATTTTTCAGTTCTGGACAAAAGTCTGTATAGCCTGGAATTTGGTTCAGTTTCATTATCCTGATACAATGAGGGGAAAGATTGTAAAATATGTGTTTAGATATGAAGTGTCATCACTTTAGTTTTTCCCCTGCTTGCAGAAACTGAGTGTGATACAGCAGCTTGCTTCCATCTCCATGCAGGTGATGCTTAACATTATTTGAAATACCTGTGATATGGCTGTTAGTCCATATTTATTAGTACACTCAGGCCAACAATGCATGTTTAATAGGTAGTTACAACATGGAAACTTTTATTATTATGGCAGACGACACTAATTAACACATAGCTGTGCATCCCTGCATTCCAGCGCTCCTTCATTTCTCGACTCTCCCCACTCCCTGTCAGTAGAAGGGGCCTTCACACTCCCATTTCATCACCAGCTCTGTAATTAAAACGCTGTAATCTAGGTGGATCGTCTCTATTTTTAAAACCCCCTACCCACCCCTCGTCACTGTGTGGGTAAAGTGACACAAAGGGAGGCATCAAGCAGTGAAAGAGAAGGAGGAGAGGGTAGCTAGGCAAACAGCAGCAGGTGATGTACAACATAGTGAGAGATGAGAAAACTAGTAAACTATGTTTAGTTAGCGAAATGGCCTCAAGATAATTCTTATTGCATTATCCTGTGGAGCCTTGCCATTCACATTAACTACTCTAAATGATACATTTTTAACAGAAATAAATGTGACAAAGTGTAGAAATACTAGCATTTATTGTAATCCATTGCCCTGTTACTTTAATTAAAACACCAACAGCATAAATGGATGAGCAATACATTGATACAATCTTTTTAAAACTGTGTTATTGTGATGATGTCAGAATTAATGACAGTAAGAAAGCAGTCAGTGTTGGATATTTCTTGTGGCATGATGAAGGGAATGAAGGAGAGGACAGAGACAAGTTAAAAAATTAAGAAATGATAAACACAGATTAGCTGGTACAAAAGCTGGTAATACAGAAGGCCAAGCCAGAACCAGAGCATAGGAAACAAGAGGCTAACATAGGGGAAACAATAAACAATTTAACAAAGGAAAACGCAAAAGCGTTATGATTTCGTTGACTGATTTTGACGGAAAGTGTTTGAAGCAACCAAACACTTCCCCTCAAAAATCCCTTCATGCTTTAGAAATTTTACTTTGAAGAGTTTTACCTTTAAAGTCAAACAGGAAGTAACAGAGACACGAGGACTATGGCCAAATGTGATAGGAGAATAGCAACAGGAGACACGAGAATAACAAAGGCAGGTGAAACTGGAAACATGAAGAAGCGCAACAAAAACAACCATGATAACAGTATAAGAATAGTGAGTTGTAAATAAATTGCCAGTTCAGGCTGCTTTATTTGTACACAGCAGATCTAGTCTGCAGTACGTGACTCATCCATTCCCACATGCACAATTTTCAAAATTACATGTGGACAGCAGAAAACAGATAGTGATTGATATTTATTTTCCAATTTTGTGTATTTAGCTACTGTAACCACAAAAAAAACAAACTTTGTCACTTTTTTAACCACTGAGGGTTGTAAATTAACTGCTTTTGACAAGCTCTATCCTATTTTTCTGCAAAGACCATGCTGTATGTATATGTATATGTATAATATGTGCAAAACCAGTCTAGTCATTCTCCTCTGACATTAACGAGGCATTTTTTTTTACCCAGATAACTGCCCCTTACTGGATTTTTTTTTTCTATTCAGACCGTTCTCTTTAAACCCTTGAGATGGTTGTGCAGCATCCCAGTGGCTGAGCGAGCCCAGTAGCAGTTTCTAAATGTCTGACACCACCAATCACTTAAACCACATTTCTCCCCTACTTAGATGCTCATTCTGAATTTTGGCATTGCATCTTAACCATTTCTATGCACCTGTTAGTTAGTGCCATGTGATTAGCTCATTAGATATTTGCATTAATAAGCAGTTGAACAGGTGTACCTAAAAAACTGGTATGTCAAATATGAATCAGGCCCTGCAGCTTTCTGACTCTAATTCCCTAAAAGCACCAGGCTCCTTAAATATGTTTAAATTATTTGCGCCTCTCAGTAATATTTAATCATGTTCATGCGCTCACACTCACACATTCACAGAAATGGTCGTCAGTGTTTGTTAAAGGGTTAGCTCATTCTATTAGCGATCATTTATTCATACCCCAGGGATGGTTGGAGAAGGCCATGCATGGAGACACCCAGCAGTTCCCTCTGCTTCAAAGCTAACAGCATTAACCACATTAGCTGGATGCTCTGTTGAACGAATTAAAAACAAATAGCATCACTGCTGCTTGGAACTTATCGCATTTGTTTTGTTTGTTTGTTTTCTTTATTATCCCATTAGTGCGCTGGTTGTTGCCCCCGTAGTTCATCAGATGATGACAGAAAGATGATGTGAAGTTAAAGTGCTTATCATTAGCCTATAAGTCTGACTCACTTTCAACCCTCCTCACACTCACACACACACAGAGAACCCCCCCCACACACACACACACACACACACACACTTTTGCCCCTCACCCCCTGCGGCATCAGCTCAAGAACATGGCTATTACCTTCCCCGGTTCCTATGGCAACACCACCCTGCAGCTCTTATGTGGAGGTAGTAGTAGTGTGCGTATGTGCGTGTATTCACAGTCACGTGTGGCTGTAGGTGTGTGAGCATGTTCGCGGTGGGCTAAGGCTAGTTTAGATGATGCCATCAAGGAGTATGGTCAGTTTTATTGAGGTTTAATGTCACCCACTTCCTCTTTGTCACCGCTAAATGTATACCACTCACTGCTTAAAAAACAGGCAATAGATGTTTTAAGTTTTAGGAAATAAATGCTCACATGTTACATGTCCATTGGTACTAGTATTTGTGGGTTTGCAATGCTTTCTGATTGATCCCTCATGCTGTAGGTCGTAAATCTCTGATAGGGTGAGTGGACTTTTAAAGGCATTCTGCTTTGTCACCAGGAGGTCACCATGGCAAGTTTGACACCTTCTCACTAGCATTGATCTGCAATGCTGAATAAGAAAAAGAGATATATCTAGATGACAAGAGCACAAGGGTGACACACTGGAGCTGAAACAGACTGAAGGACAGGGCAGAGAGGGTGAATGTTATTCTCTCTTTGGTGGTCCACCGTCTGGTACAAAGAAAGGTAGAAAGAAAGCCAGAAAAGCAATGTGAGATAAGGCTTTGAATATATCTCCTCAGACTCTTCTTTTTTTCTTTTCTCTCTAAGGAGCAGGACTGACTGACAGACAATCCGCATCACCACCACCACCTCCTCTCCTGGCTGTGGGCAAGCTTTGTGCTTACCACCACCTTGAGCTAATTAACACATCTATATGCATACTCTGAGTTTATTAATAAGAAATAAAGTAGTTTGCCACAGACACCAATTATCTTTCATTTGGCAATTTAAGTGGTTGGGGGAGGTGTGTCATAGGCGATGGGAAGGGTTTTAATGGTCACGCAGTACAATGGATTTGCAGTGGAAATCAATAGGATGAAGCGCCCACTGTCCCCATGAGAGGACGCAGTCATTAGAGGAAAGCATATTAAGACCATTTGCCTTAGACAGAATGAGCTCCCATCCTGTTGGATGTTTACTTTTGTTTATTGTGGGCTTGATTAGTCCCATGATGATCTTCTCCATCTAAGGCAGCCAAGCTGGTGTCTTTGTGCCTCAGCTCCCTCTCTCTTCAGCACTCCTCTCTGAATGCAGACTTAATCAAACACAACCTGTGCCGGGCTCCCTTCTTCTGTTTTGATCGGATCTCCCCTGTGCAGAGCTGTCTCCTCGCTCTGACTGTGTCTGTACGTGTACCCAGATGCAGAATTTGACCCGAATGTGATCCTCGGCTAAACACGGAAACAGAGATGAAAGATTGCTTAGTGCAGTGTATGACTCGCCATCCTTCATGAGAATTAGATTTAACCCCACTGCCGGTCGGTCTGTACAGACAGTGAACCTATGCTTTACTATGCTCCATTTAAAAGTTTCCTTAGGGTTAGAGGTTCATTAGGTGATTTAATTTTGAATAGTTTATGGTCTTCTCAATGAAAGATTAAGCACATGGGTGTCTATATAACAGTGAGTTACTAAATGAGCCTCTTTTTCTCTCAGTGCATAAAAGCTGCATTGTAGAATCAAGGTGTACCCACCTCCCAGCCTGCTAAAGATCACACTATCACTTTTGGTCTGTTTCATTTTATTGCAAACATCTGTTCCTTTTGCATATAATTAAGCTCTTTACACAAAACAGCACATGTGAGAGCTAAACCTGTGAATGCTAAGCATTCATTCGCATTTTGTTTGTAACAATTCACGCTAAATGGACTAAAAATTGAATTGAGTAGTCCCACCTTTCAAACGTGTAAAAACCTCCTTGAGGTAAGCGTTTCTATTAATATTCTGCTTTCAGAAGCACGCAAATAAAATAAGTGCCCGCAACTGTTAAGAAGAGAATAAGAAGAGGGATAATTAATTTCTTTAAAGTGTAAAGCTTTTATCGCTCTCTATTTTCACTCGCAAATTACCTTTCCTTTTATGCCCCGGGGCCGCTCTTTCACTTGACTAATTCTTGAATCAAATATTGTCACCTCTTTGTTGTTCTTTATTTCCTAATGTATTCCATTATTACGCGACAGCATGTTTTTTTTGTGCGTGTGTCTGTGAAAATAACGGTGTTGCCACTTTATAGAGAAAGATGGGGTTTTTTGTAAAGTACAGACAGATAAAAGCCATCAGAGAAAGAGGAGTGGACAGACCTGCTGGAGTGAGAACACACTGACATACTGACAGGTGAATTTCATCACTGGACAAGTACAAAAAACCCCAGTGAACCGTCACATCGACCAAAAACTGGGGGAAAAAATGCCTTAAGCTTGTATCTGACAGCACAGTGTTATCGGTTAAATTACGCTCACATTCAAGCTGAGAATATGCCACCATAGAAACACATTTCCAAGTGTGAAATGCTGTAGGTGTATCAGTTTGTGGATGGTCTGAAACCCATTAATTAACTGTTTATGTGTGTGTGTGTGTGTGTGTGTGTGTGTGTGTGTGTGTGTGTGTGTGTGTGTGTGTATATATGTATGTGGGAAACTGAATGAGGCAGTTTTATTGTTTGTTGTTCATATGCCTGCACATAATAGGTTGATTTAAAGATTCATGAACTTGAATTTAAGGACTGTTGGTCCCCTGCTGAATGGCACGTGGAACAATTTGCATGGATGATGTGGAGAAAAGGCAGTGAGTCTGTTTGAGGGCATATCAGCACCTTTGTGCACGGATGCCTATGAGTTTACACTAAATCCCCCCCCCCCTTTTTTTTTTAAATTCCACTGATTTTGATGGAAATGAGAGGTCATGCAACATCTTTTGAAATGACTGCCAAGTCATACTTTTCCAATTGTGTTCATGCACCTAAGGGAGAGACAGAGAAAAAGACTGTTTACATCCACCTGTGTGAGATATGAGATAGCGTTTCCATTCCTCATCTTCATTGCATGTATTATTACTTCCTCCTTTGAATACAGCACATCCCATTAGAAACAGAATGAATGGGTCTGTGAAAGGCCACTTCATCCTTGTGGGACCCGCGTCGGCATAGAGAGCAGATCTTTTGTACGTCTTGCCCCCTAATCAAAAATGCCGAGGGAATTAAAAATGGCTATCTACGCAACGCCGCTCGTGCTGACAAATAGATGGCAGAACAAGACGCTTTCACAGAGATTTCAAAAAGATTCTCGCTCAAAGGCAGGCTTCACGTGAGAGCTATCTTTGTTATGGTTAAGTGTCAAATGCCACAGCCGGTTTAATCGCCTGTATTTCTGTCATGAGTTCAGTACACCGTTCATTATTTTTTTGTGAGGTCTGTGTTGTAAAAGGTCAGCAGTGATGCTTCTTGACAGTCAAATGTACACTTTTGGAGAGAGATCTTGAAACGCGACAAACCCTTGCCAAAGACACAAGTGCACAAATTTTGATTGGGGTGAAGGGATAACATGCTAATGTGTTGTTCCTGCACTGCTACATTAGCCTTTTAATATCCTCTTCATGCACTTGTAATAATTAACCATGTGTCAACCTTAGCTGACGCAGTCTTAGTCACAATCATAATTATGCTTCCTTGTAAAGTTCAACCTGCAGGCCCAGTAACAGCACATGATGTTCTTCTCTAAACAATATTCTAAAATTGTCTCAGATCATTCAGGTGATGACGATAATCCCTATAAAGATGCACACTGACAACAGATTGCAGACACGCGGATTTTGCTCCGTGGTAACTCTTTAACATATGCATCTGTGATAGTGGGCGACTAGCAGTGCTCATAATGTGACAATTCACAGTGGGTCTTTGGCAAGAAGGTAAGTACTTTTAATTGGCACTCAGCCAAGTCAAGAGAATAAGCATTTATGTGAGAACATTACAGAAGATTCAAAGAAAGGGGATATACTTTGAACTGTTCATCGTTTGAGCGGTACAATTACTGGCTTGAAAATATCTGCAAATGAATAGAATCTGTAACTTCTTATTTTCACATGCAGGCCAACTGATTATGCATGTAAGTGTCATATTACCAGTTATTCACATTATTTGCGTCACCTTCTTGTTGTCTTGTTGTACAAGCGAACACCTTACGTGTCTCCTACAACCTATAGGGCATGTTTCCTGAATAACTGCATGTATTTTACTCCATAAAAAAATTGCATAGATCTATATTTTACTGTAAAGAACTAAAAGATCATTTTGAATAGAGCCCACTTGTTGCTGTGGTTTCCAGATTATAACAACCATACACTTAATGCTATGGGAAGGTTTGAGATGTGGTGTGAGGTGTTTTTGTGTGTTTAGTGTGTGGCTTGTTATACAACAGTTAATATATAAATGATAAATAATATTCACATGTGCCTCCCTGTATCCAGTAGACATTTATGAGAACAATACCAGGATAATTTTGTATTTTCTTTTTCAGAGTATTGACAAAATTAAAGGATTTGGAAGAAAAGATTAAGTAAAAAATAAATGTTTTAATAGAAATTCTCTCTACTAAATGAAAGCAGCAAAGTCATCTGATCTCTTGTTTAGAAAGTCTGGATACACCACACACTGCAGTTACCTGTCTGTAAAAAAACATGACACTGATCCCTATAAAGTTTAATCATTTATGCTTCCATATTATTTTCTCTTGGCTATATTATACAATTTTTGTGGTCATCTTGATCTGAACTATTCCACCGATCAATATCCAGATGTTTAAATACAGGTTTTCATGTTGTGTTGAAATAGTGTGTGGAGTTGTTCTTAGCCATTAAAGTCTAATTATCTAATGTGTTTTATTAATTCATAGTGTTTGTCTGAGATGTACCGGCATGCCTTTGTCAGAGTTTGATGGTCTGTTGAACACGCTGTCTTGTGTGCATGGTCAGTGGACACAGGTGTGAATGCATGGGTGTGTTTGTAAGGATTCATCTACCCGAGCTCTCCTATCAAGTACTGAAAAAATAATGAGAACATCGGTTGCTTCAGAGTGGGGTACATCAGAGAGAAAGAGGAGAAGGTGCAGAGAGAAAATACAGGGATGTACTATTAACGGGAAAAAGATGTATTAAATGAATAACAGCAGTTCTTGGATGTCTGTAGCTGTATTTTGGACAGATACTGCTCCTCAAACTCCACCTACGATAAGAATTTTCTGTCATGTGGTCATTGTACTTTTTTTTTCCATACATAAAATTACCCTGTGAATGTTTAAAGTGCCCCTACATCAGGATATCACTGATATAATGCTTTTACTTTGTGAATAATCAACAATCTGATGTAATGTGAAAGGACAGAAAGGTTATTCCACACATCTGGTCAGATCTGAGCTCACATTTTTTAAAAGAAGGTCAAGAAGGTTCTTCAGAGATCTGTATAGCACAGGATTAATCACAACTAAATGTTAAGGAGAAATTTTTTTTTTAAAAAGACTTCAAAATGCAATTACAAGAGAAATACCACTGTAGCCTTTTCTTCTCAACATGTTTTGTTTAAAAACAATTAAATAATACAAAGTGATAATTAATTAACAGTTGACAAAGCTTAAGATAGTTGTTACAACTTTTTACTTGCATGCCGCAGTTTCAAGTTTTTGGTACAAAATAATTCATGCAGCATCGATGATTTCAAAGTGCAAAACAGATCCAAAGTCACTTTACAGAGCAGTTAGCGAGCATGCCAAGTAGGACCAGAGTCACTCCATAAAGCTGTAACGAAGTTTGTTGAAAACCCGAAAGGATTTTCATACGCAAAGTGTACCAAGCAAGAACAAGAAAGGAAAAATAAACTTTGTATAGAGAATACACACATACACATCCATCACGTCCACAGAGTACACTGGCAGGCGTGGAACTATAAAAATTCACAATCATGCTTTTGGACATTTTTTTTAAACCAAACATTAATAATCATTCGAAATTTACCAGAAAAAAAAAAACAAATCAAAAATGAGGTAACGGCTTGTAAACATGTTTTTTACTTTGTTCAAGTTGGCAACGATAAATTCACTCAAAATATTCAACAGATCGGCCCACGTGTAAACAGCTGCCCTTATTTTACGCACAGACTTTACGCACAAACATTGGTCGTTGGACTACTTTCCTGTAGTCCTTTTTTTTTTTCGGAAGGTCATGTTTTTGCATATCTTAGTCACAAGGACACACTTTGATAAGTACATGCAGATGTAGATCTTGATCTGCTGTTCGAAATGTGCAACAGATCCCCATACCGGTTCTCCATCCATCTCTCCATCTAGGTGAACTAGCTGAGCCCAATCATAACAGTTTCCACGTCTTTGGAGGGTCTCCGGTCCCTTACCAGAAAGTTAATCATACTTTCCGACTTAATCATCAGGTTGCACCCAAGAAAAAATACACCGAACACTACAGTGAGTGACAAAACGCACAGCACTGCGATTTGCACCACACGCATCACGAAGAGTTTGCGCTCGTCTTGCAGCAGTACCAGGGACCCTCCGCCGTCGCCGGTCACCACGCTGTCGGTTGCATTGCCGGAGTATGTTGCCAGGGTCCCAGCGAGGCTCTGACTGCCATTAAACATTGCGTCCTGGGTCACGTTGAAGAGGGAAACATTCATCTTTTGTTATGGGTTGTTAGCAGCAAATCACGCGACTCCAACTGGTAGGCAGACAGTTTCACTATAAAACCCCGACACCGAGCAAAACTTAGTGTCATATGACTACTGAGAGAAAAAATAAGAGGAAGGTATCGAGAAATAACAAGCTTTTGAAGTCCAGTTCTGCAGCCAAACATCGAGGTTTGCCAAAGCTTCGGTGCGTAATGACCACATCCACATCACCGCACCGCTACAGTCAGAGAGTGTCGGATCAAGTAATATGGTAAGTTTCTTTAATTCAGAGTCCAAGTTTCTCTAATTCTTAGCGAGTCTTCTGCACAGGAAGGAAAGTGCAAAATGGTGTTCCCCGATGGTGTATTAAGAGACACTCCCTGCGCACCCGAGCTCGCCTGCGAGCGTTTTCTTCCACTGTGCCAAATCTCTCGTGCCTTTTAAAGTGATGATGAATTCTCCGTGGACCACAACACCGCTCCTCAATAGAGAATGCGGTCAGGTGGCTTTCCATAAAGCGCTACTGAATACACAAAAAAGGAGAGAAGGAAGGAAAGAAAGAAAAAAGAAAATAGTTTTCCCTACTTGTTTTTTACTGCCACCTGTTTCAAATTCATTTTTATTGTTTTTGTTTGTTTGTTTGTTTGTTTTTATACTGATCTGAGTAGTGTAACAGTTCTAGCTTAACAAATATGAAGATGTTTGTTAAAAAGCATGTAAAGGTATTTCAGGTACACCACGAATGGGGTTAAATTGCTTATTAAAAGATATTCTGATCTCCTTGAGGAACATAGTATCCATGTATGCACATTTTAAAAGCTGTACAAATCTCCCTAGTACTGATTGAGACATATATTAACTGTGGTGGCTTCTTGGGAAAATATTTACCTGGATGAACTTTGTGTTCAGTGAGAAATAAGTTGACCACCTGCACTGAAAAATAAATGAGAGGTGTTAATTGATTGTAATTGTTTTTTTGTTTTTTTTTAGTTGTTGTTGTTTCTGAATAAGATGTGACTGTGGTTTAGGAGGTGAGAGAGGCAGCAGCATTTGCAAGCTGTAACTTGGAAATGAAGACTTGAACTAATAAACTTCTCTGTGTTTTCCTCCAGGCTGCTGCTGAAATTAAATTTCTGAGCTCATATTTATTGGAATGTGTTACTCAAATATTACTTTGACGTTCACATGTAAACTGTTGGTGGAATGAAAAAGAAATGAGAGCTTTCATGCAATTGTATCAGTTAAAGATTTTTTAATATACTGGAATATCTTTCTATATTAATAATGTTATCCTCCTTCACTCATTCACACATAATGCGAGGTTTCATTTTGGTCAGTGACAAATATATGAAAGTATTTGTGGAATTTCTTATTGAGATGTTGGAGTTTTAATCAGAAATTAACCTTTAGAAATTGCTGAAAAGAAGTACTATAATCAAAGTAGAGAGTATTAAGCTGCCTTGGCTGAATAGGCACCAATTTAATATTTATTATCTCACAGCTGCTGTGACTTCCTCAAACTGCTGATATACGACACAGTTATGCATGAGCACATTCAAATTTTAAAGCAAAGAAAAAAAATGTTTTTTCTATTTTATTCTAATACCTCACTTGTTTGGTTGTGAGATAACCACGATACATTTCAGCAGATTAATGAATGAAAAAAAAAGTCATCCTCACAAATTATAAAACTTACCAAAAGTTGTGTGCAGAGTCTGTCAGATTAATCTTCTGTTTGTCTGAAAACAAAGGCCATGAAATTCAATTTGGGGTGCTCCTAATTTCTGGGTAAGCAGCTTTCAGCCAGCGACTGACAGGCATGTGTACAAACAATGATTCGCTCAATCACAAATACTTTCCATGAGCCTGGGGGTGGTTTACTTTCAGATAATTTATTAATGGCTGACAACAGAAGAACAATGAGTAGTTTTTTGTGTACAATAAGATCAAATCATCTCATTAGCCTTTCGATTTGGTTGCTGCAAGTTGATTGCCAGCATATAAATCAGTGCTGTACAATCTGACTTTGTTCTATTATTCACTTTAGTGTGATTATAGAAAGCAGCTTGTACTAACACCTAATCTCTCTGTCAATATGTACCGATGCTTCCTTGAGGCTTTAAACTACAGAACTTCAAAGAATGTGCGAATGACAAAAAAGTAGTTGCAAAATCAGCAGGAGGAAACTTCAGTTATTCTTCTGAACTAATTAGCAAATTCTGACGCACAAGTACAAAGAGCTCGTCGTGTCATTGTTAAGTGGTTTTTCAAGAAGTTTTGCACGTTAGAAGCTTCTTAGACTTCATTAACCTGTTGCATATTTAAACTTCAAACTCAGCAGAGCGTCAGAGGCTTTCCTGTGAATGCCTCAGATTTCATTGATGCACCACAGGATCACAGGAAGAGACATAACTGGAGGTTATTGTTAGTATAACTGTAGATGAAAATATATTCATATGAGAATGCATACATGAATGTGAGTGCCCGACTTGTTCCTAAGCAACAGTAGACCTGTGAGCCCAGTGACAGATGGTTGGTGAAGTTATTTTGGTTTAGAGGAGAAAGAGAGGGAGGGAGTGGTGAGGTGCCTGGACGGAGCAGAAGGGGGGAAATGTTTCCACTTAACATGAGGGAATTGGCAGCCTAGCAACACAAACTAAGTGAAGACATCCCTAGCAACAAAGATTTGGTGTTTGACCCCACCCACGTCCCTACCGTTCCTTACCCATACATCATTTTTTCTCTGAGTTGCCGACACATTCACCTTTTCAAACCCTTCCAACACAAAGATAACCAAAATTCCTCAAAACATCCTCCCCATTAATTATGAGATTTCTAATATGTCCAGTTATTAGCAAATTAAAAAACACATGGAAGGATTAATTTCCATTTAAAAAGTGTGTTTTGATATTAAATATGAATAAATACATTATCACAGAAGAAAATGTTTTCGGCATTTCTTGTAGATTAAACACAGGCTGATAAATATTGTTTTCTGTGGATGGGGTCAGGCAGGTCATCAAAATTCATGGGGCTGATCTGGTGTGAAATAACTAAATTCCTGCAGTGTAACCAAGTTACAGCTACTTGGCCAACCTTAGCTTGATAGCTGAAGAAAACTAATATCTGAGAGGAAATACTTGCTGTCCAGCTAACTTGCTAAACTACTTAATCAGCTAATTATGCCCCATAATATTAACTCATGTATTATTTGTGGATCTGTCACATCAAAGTTAACTTTATTATCTTGATCAGGTATACAATATAAACTTAATTAGGTACACCTTGCTAGCACTTTCATCCCCCCTTTCCTTCAGAACTACTTTAATTCCTCAAGGCATGAATTCAAGAATAGTTAGCAACATTCCTCTGTGATTTTGGTTCATTTTGACATGATTGCATCACACAGATGCCAGCTGCACATAATTTTGTTTTATCTGCTCCCTCATTCACAAGCAGTCACAAAGCAGATGGATAATCATATTTGGTTTGGGAGAGATTTTAACACCAAATTCCCTTCCTGATGCAACCCTCCCAGGGATTTTTGTCTCCTCTTAGTCCTTAGGGATCTCTTATATGATAGCCAAATGTGCTAACCTCTATGTTATGGAGCCGCAGTTCTCAGTTGCATATCCATGCCATGAATCGCTTGAAATCTGGTGACTGTGGAGGTGATTTGAATAATTTAAGTACCTCATTGTCATGTCCAGGAAACCAGTCTGAGTTGATTTTGTGACATAGCATGTTATCTTGCACCCATCAAAAGGTGGGTACATGAAGGAGTGTTTGTCAGCAATACTCAGGTACATTCAGAAATTTAAATCTTGTCAGCCACCCAGAGTGCACCAAGAAAATATCTTCCAAATGTTACACCACTCCATATTGACAAGGTAGCTTCACAGAGTTGCTGAAGATATGCTGGCTGCTCTATTGGATTAAGAGCTAGTGACTGTGGAGGGTATTTGAGTACTTTGAACGCACTATCACATTCAAGAAACCGGTTTTAGATGATTTGAACTTTGTGGGAATGTATGTTATCCTGCCAGAAGCAGCTACTGGAAAATGTATACGTTGCAGTGACGTCAGATGCAGAGACGTCAGCCAGCAACAATACTCAGGTAGGCTATGGTGTTCAGACAATGCTCAGATGTGACTAAAGGGTCCAACATGTGCAAATAAAATGTTTCTCACACCATTACACCACCAACAATTGCAGCATAAATCCAAACTATTCAGGCAAGGCAAATTTTCCCAATTTTGTTTAAATTCATCTGAATCCCTGTTCTGATGCTCAGTTGGAATTCAGCAGGTTTTCTTGGCCATGCTTAAATGTCTAAAATGTTATTGGCTCCTATGTGTTTAGCCAGTTAGACATTTGCCTTAATGATCAGTTGATAGGTGCACCTAACAAAGTGTTTGGCAAATCAAAGCACAACATAATACAAGGCAACAGTACAGGACTGTCTCGGGTGGTTTATTTCTCATCATTGCTTGGCTCGTGAGAGCTTGCTCGCACGTACTGCAAGCTGCAGCTCCCTTTGCCTGTCATTAATAACAGTGGATTTACACCACTTGCACAGAAAACCTGAAGGAGCTGAACACCTATTGGACTCACATAATTATATTATAATAATTATACATTGACATAAATGACATGGATACGTACCTTACACAAAACAATCATTAAAGTTACTTTTAAGAAGATAGTGACTTCTTTAGTTTATATACAAGTGTATATTAGACTCTCTAAGAATGTGTGTTGTCTGCAGTTTGCAGAACTTATACATTTAATTTAAGAATTTCCTCTCCTGTCTCTCCTGTGCAGACATCTCATGCTCTCATGCCACCCATTAACCTCATTTCCACTTAGACATAACCCCACATCTCAGTAAGCAGGCTACCATGATGTGCCTCATCATGTCTGCCTGTTTACTCTCAATGTTCAGCCACTTTGTCATCTTCAAGCCCTTTTTTTCCCTCAGCTGTCTCTATATGTAACAGCAGGCCACATTAGAGTTCCCACGGTTCTGAAGTCTTAAAAAAACAACAGCAGAAAATCCCCCTTTCCATTTGTCCACCCCTCGTGTGTTCTCAGTTGAATGTTTTTTTATTTACTTTTACTTTTTTCACATATAAGCTATCATCCCCCGGGAGGCAAATGTAAGCCGCAGAGCCGGAGGAGCTAGTGTAGGAGGAAGATCAGATAGTAAAACTTCATAACGCAAATACACATTTTCCCACGTCAGTGACCGTGGGGCGCATTTCATAAGCTGGCTGACCACACAGCTGAAATACACCTTAAAAACTCATATCCCCGATTTGACCTTCCCACCTGCCAGCTAAACCCACCAAAGCAGGAAACGGTAAGCTGAGTGCAGTTAACCAAAGGCTGATTTTGCCCGAGTGTGATTGTGTTTGGATATTGGACCAGTGTGACAGCATTTTCAGACTCAGCGTAAAGCTTAAAGGGCTCCAGATAGATCTGTAACATAGGTCAGAACCCCTCCACCCCCTTTCTTCCTCCTGCTCCACTCCTTGCTTCTTGTTCAGTCTTAATTGGCTGCCATCTGACCCAGTCGGCAGCTCTTTGTTCAGGACAACTGGCGCTATGCTCATCCCAATATGTCACTCATCTCCACAGATGGCTCTAGAGCCAATAGATCCAAATCAGTCGATACTGAAGTTTGGTTTTCATTGCCTGCAGTGTATTACCTGCACACTGCACCCACACCCACAGCTTAATACCAGTAGAACAGTTAACTATTATAGCTTTTCTACTCATTTCTCTATTTCTGTCATTTCTTCTAGTGGCAATTCTTGGACACTGATAGCAGTATCTTAGCAACCAGACAGAGATTAAGAACGGGACACAGGGATAAAAATTCAATAAATGGACAAATGTACAGATAAGAAGCATTGTCTGCTTCTACAAGCACAACCATACATAAACACACCGCTGCCACTACAAACTTCCCAGGGTTGATTTTTGTAGGGAATTGTTTATCTAATTTCTTTCTCATTTTTAAAATGTATTTATTTAAGTAACTTACTTGTTCTATTGTTATAGAAGCTGGCACATGTCCAAGTGCTCCAACATTTACTGGAATCGAGGGAGGTCTTCCGTGGCACGAAGCTGTGAAACTCAAGTCTCTAGTGAACTTTTAATAATAGCTTGAAGCAAAGCCAGACATTAAAACAAAATACAATAAATAGGAATAAAAATAAAAATAAAAATACAAGTGAATTGCACATTTCAAGTATGGATTTTTTTATTTTAGGGATTCTATAAAATCTTAGTGTTTGACATGTCATGTGTTTCTAGTTTTGCCAAAACACATTTCACATTTTGAGGCGACTGTTATATGCTGTACTCCTGTCGGTCCAGTAGAGGGCATGGAGGCATGCAAAGCAAATAACATTTAACAGGATTTAACAGCCACTTTAAGCAGTGTTTACATGCAAAGCAACACAAATCACCAGCTGAGGTTTTCACAGCAAGCCACCATACAAGCTCTATTTAATCACAGGTCTCTAATGAGTAAAGCTTAAACTTGTAGTCTGCCACTGCAGTTCAGGTTTCTGACTAAATCTAGGCATTTGTAGTCTATGTTGTAGGCTCAGACTCGCAAGTGATAAAATAATGCATTCATTCTGGTGGGCACTCTTTTTTATAGGCATCTTTGCCATTCTTAGAGTATAATAATCTAGTGATTAAACTAATAGCATCATTTAGCGCAATTTTGTTGCACGTGTACAACGACAGTGAAGAGCTATTTTATTCTGTTGATGGATTTCTCTTTCCACCAAAAGCAATATTTAACTAAAAATGTATTTATTTCTTATGAAGCGTTGTCAAACTGCTGATGTTCTCAAAATCTAATCAGTTTCCTTTCATCACTTGTTTGAGCCACAGCTTTCAGAGTTTTGCAGACCTGCTTAAAAAATGTCTCTAGAAGGTACAAAGACTCCTAATTTCACTCCGACGAGTCACTTTCTGTACACTCTGGACACTCGTTGCTCTTGTAACCCCGCAAGTAATCCAGCAGCACCGATGGTTATCAAACAACTAAGAGAGCAGTCTAAACATGTCACGGCACAAATACTGTACACACAGTGGATGGGAGTTTATTACAGTATTAGGCGGTGGGTTATGACCCAACATGCAGAATGAGGAAGCGTGAAGTTGCACAGACACATAGGACTCACTTCAGATCCCGGTTCATTTGCTGTCCAGTCATGGGAACTTTAACAGACCGTCTAGCTATACTGGTTCTCCTTTTGTCCACAGCATCAAACGTCTGCGGTAAGATGGTTTTATTAATAATATTTTATTCAGCCTTAGGCTATTTTTTTTTTCACCTGCCGATGTGTCTTTTTGTCGCATGTCTTTGAAAGTTCCGCGTAGCATAAAGTCGATACATGTGCGTGTGATCACAGTTATTTAATAGCCTACAATTTTCTGAAAAGGAAAAATAAAACCGCAGCTGAATATCTTAACTAGATAGGCGCTGCTGTTTAGGATCTGTAATTGCGCTGCTTGATCGTAGCTTTCGCCAGCTCTCCTTATAAGGGAGTGAAAATAGCCGGGATGTGTGTCCCATTGGAAAGTGACCTGCTCTGGCTTCTCTGTACTCCACATTATAACGCTCATTATTTCAACTTAACTAATAATTTTATTTTATTTTATTTTATTTTATTTTATTTTCACTTGTCATCAGTTCAACTTAAATACCTTCGCACTCAAACTAACTTTTGTTTGATTTCATTGATGATCATTTTTACTTGTTACAAAACAAAGCCAATCAATGAATGAACTTAAGTTTTGTGAATGAAAAGCAACATACAATCAAGTGAGTGTAGGAAGCAAGTGCATTTACATGAGATGATCTTTGACTATGCCTGACTATAATTACTTACTGGCACTTATTTATGAACTGAACGAACTTAGGTCATGTTTTTATATAATGCTTATCCTCTCAGATCATTTACTTTAGCTCACATTTAACAAACATATCACTGCTGACCGTGTTTCAGTGTTAATCTACAATCAGCCACACCCAAAGGCCTCACAAGAGGCTGAAAAGGTTTTTTCAGCCTCTTGTTTTTACACATTCAACTCAATTTGAAGAATTTAATTATATCCTCTTAGACTGTATCAAACACTTAGAATCGTATAGTATCTGAAAAGAGCTAAGTAGCATCTTAGTGCTACTTCGTGTAAAACCAGTCAACAATGTATACCAACTGGTTAGAAAGTAAGAAAGACAAATACTCTATAGTATTGCATGTATTTTTACATTTTTCTGGGTGTCATTTTCACAGATTCCAATATATGCACATCACGAGGGGTCACAACATGTCAACAGTGTCTGGCTGTTCATCCGAGCTGTGCATGGTGCTTTCAGGAGGTAAAAACACACATAGACACAGTTTCTACTCACTCCTCCCCCTCATTCCTCAGTGAAGCAAGTTAGAACTGAAATCTCATTCCCCACCAGCTTGCTTCATTCCATCACCCTCTAAAGCTTTTTCATGGTACCTAGTCAACACAGATATACACCCTAGGCTCTCAAGCATAATTAAGAGAAAATTGTCCTGCTGCGTTCAGATAGCTAGGCCAGGCACCTCCACAGATATTGGTTATTTGTTTGGCAATTTTCTTGTTGTTGTGTTTTGTTTTTGTTGTTTGGGGGGGGGGGGGGGGGCATCCAGATGACTAAAGGGATTCATCAAAATGTCTGGAGACTGGGATTCTTTTGTTCGTTAAGAAAATATGTAAACCACTACACTATGGAGCCACTTGCTGTTGTATTATATACATTAAATTAAGTAATGAATGCAAAGGGCCCAACAGAATGGCTGTGATTGTTTCAGGAGTTTGGGAAAGGGGCATCTGGCAAATCTCGCTGTGACCTAAAAGAGAATCTACTGAAAGAAGGATGCAGCGCAGCGTCACTGGAGTTTCCCTCCAGCACCCTCACTATTCAGCAGGATGTGCCGCTTAGTGACAAGGCATCAGGAACAGCCAAAGATGTTACTCAGATCAAGCCTCAAAAACTCCACATGACTCTAAGACTAGGTATGTTAACACCCAACCAGATATCATCTGTATAAAGATCAGGAGATACATGCAACAGCACCATTATGCAACCGGCCATAAAGAGTCATTATTATTGTTCTACATGCAGAAATAGCATGATGGTTGTAAACTGATATTAATATTACATCTTTTTGTCCTGGTAGTGGACACCTTTTGAGTTAATTGTGCTGTGTAGTTAATCAGTTTTATCCTCTGGCCCTTGTCCAACCCTGTGGTCCTCTTCTTGTTCCCCTCAGGTGATGCCAAACGTTTCACTGTGTCTGTGAAACAGGTGGAGGATTATCCCGTGGACCTCTACTATCTGATGGATCTCTCATATTCAATGAACGATGACTTGGCTCGCCTCGTCACCTTGGGCAATGATCTTGCTGCAGCCATGGGCAAAAAAACAAGCAACCTGCATATGGGGTTTGGGGCCTTTGTGGACAAGACTATGTCCCCATACATGTACACTTTTCCTTCAAAGGCAATCAGTAATCCGTGCTATGGGTAGGTATGATGCAGGCTGTTGTTAGGTTTAAAGTAGATAAGGAGCTCTGGTGGAGATTTTTCTACCAGATGTGTTTAGCAACTTGAAATCGATTTTCCTTTTTCACTGATTCACTTTCCCACTATCTCACGCTTAATATAAACAGGATTGGTGTACAATGCCAGGCTCAGTTCAGTTTCAAGAATGTGCTGTCACTGACAGACAAGGTATCTCGCTTCACTGAGGAGGTGAGGAAACAGCAGATATCGAGAAACAGGGATGCTCCAGAGGGTGGATTTGATGCTGTCATGCAGGCGGTGGTGTGCAAGGTATAAATAACATAAATATGTCAACTACAGATACACGTCCTCAGAGATTTGGCAACACAGTATGCCCCTATGAAAAAAAAAATGTTTTCTTTTCCTACAGTAGCTGATTTTAAATATACACATAAGTCTCTAAACATATACTTTTCTATTATCAGCTCCTTTTGCATTTTTTTAACACAAAATATTGGTAGTTTTTTCAACTTAATTATACATTTGCTGTATGCTTTAGCTTGTTTGTTTTTTGGTATATTTAACTTTTTATATTATATTTTATATTATATTTGTGTATCCATCATAATTAGGATAAGATTGGCTGGCGTCCGGATGCGTCGCATCTTCTGGTGTTTACCACTGATGCCAAAACTCATATTGCTCTGGATGCGCGCATAGCTGGTGTTGTCCAACCGAATGATGGAGAGTGTCACCTTGATAGTGACAATCTTTACAACAAATCTACAGTGCTGGTAAAGAGAGACAGTTAAATGCATAATTTTAAATGTTTTTGGACAAAGTGCCGCTTTTCCAAACTATGTTCTTCCGGTGATTTCCAGGACTATCCCTCTTTGGGGCTGTTAACGGAAAAAATGACAACAAACAACATAAATTTAGTTTTTGCTGTGACCAACGAAGTGATACCAATTTACGATGTAAGGAAAATGGACTGCTTGTGTCACGTGATAAATTTACTATTGTAAAAAACTTTCATTATCTTACCACCATGTCTCTATTGCCAGGAATACAGTAAGCTTATTCCAGGCACAACCGTGGGAACTCTGTCTGGTGATTCTGGGAATGTTATTCAGCTTATTGAGCAGGCATATGCGGTAAGGAGTTTTTGAGGTTGGAAAGACAAGTAGAATTTGCAAAATAATGTTGTCTATTTGATCTGTAAAGGTACACTAGAACCAATATGTGATTTATACCTTTAATCTGAGCAGAAAATTCGGTCTAAAGTGGAGCTGGAGCTGTTGAATGTCCCAGAGGAGTTAAATCTCTCTTTCAACGCCACTTGTCTAAATGGAGAGGTCATCCCCGGAATTAAGTCCTGTAGTGGCCTCAAGATTGGAGACACAGTAAGTAACGGTTCAGGAATCTTCAGTATGCATCCAATATTTCTACACAGACTATCAAAGAGGCATTTCTTCCTCTTTAGGTGTCATTCAGTGTTGAGGCTCAGTTGCGGAGCTGTCCTAAGGAGAAGAGTCGCACCTTTACCATCAAACCTCTTGGCTTCAAAGATGCCCTTGAGGTTACGGTGGATTTTGCCTGTGGTTGTGAGTGTGAGGCAAAGGCACAAGCCAACAGCCCCCTCTGTAGCAACGGCAACGGGACCTTCACGTGTGGTGTTTGTCAGTGTCACCCAGGTCGGCTGGGCCCGCATTGTGAGTGCTCACTTGAAGACTACAGTCCATCTGATAATGCCAACTGCATCCGGGAACCAGAGGGCCCAATCTGCAGTGGAAGAGGCGACTGTCTGTGTGGACAGTGCTCGTGTCATACAAGAGAGTTTGGTCAGGTGTGGGGAAAGTACTGTCAATGCGATGACTTCAATTGTCTGCGCTTTAAAGGAGCTCTGTGTTCTGGTGAGTAAATTGTTGTTGTTGTTGTTTTTTATCGTCAAATCTTAAACCATCAGTTTAACATTTTGCAATAGCACAAAACCTGATGCACAAACTGGATATCAGTCTTCACTGACAGAACAAATTGCCTCATTAGCAAAATCAAGACACATTGCTTCATCAAGGTGCAAAAAGCTTTTAGCTTCACATAAGAACCAAGAGGAACACACACGTGCTACACCCAATATATTCAGGTCAGACAACCACATACAGTACAAAAAACAATTTTTTGTCGTACACATGGCCTTTCACGGCCACATCCAGGTCATCGTGACACTCAATCCGTAGTCGATCAAAGTAAACGTGCAGTGGTATGTGCAAGTATATTATTCTAAAATCATGACATTTATAACGCCTGTAGTAAGGATCTAAAGAATTTCTAGAGACTTTGCAAAAATGTCCAGGTTATTAAAACATCAAGCGTATTTTCTTAGTTTTGCTGTTATGTTTCCATGCTGATTTGGGGATTTACACAAAATCCCCCTTCACTCAATCAGCTTTTGAAAATATCAAATCATGGGCATTGAACTACCTGCAGGGCACTAAAGATACACAAGATAATATTTTATCATATTAAAAGCTGTTTTTCTTCACTAAGAGCAGGAAAAATGATGTTTCTCTTCCCTTTTCTTTCCTTGCTCTGAGGCTGTGTTGTATGCTTTCTTCCTTTCTCTCTTTGTATATAAACATATCTCAGTTGGTTTACATAGTTTTCCTGTTACATAGGTAGATAAGCCGAAAAACTAGGGTACTTAAAGTTCCTGTGCTATCATTAAGACAGTCTTTTCTTGCTTATAACAGACATGTAAATTAGTACAAAATTATTAAACATAAGCAATCATACTTATCAAATGACCAACCCTTTGTCAGACCTGCAAATATGATGTCTGTGCTCTGTAGAAGGCCAGTCAGAGAACACACCCATGTTTTTGTGATATGCAATTGCTATTTCTATCATTCCCAAATGCAAGTTGGTGCAACTCACTACAGAGTTACTCAGTTACAATAATAAAACTTTAGTAAGCTTTGTCCTTGAGTAATTTATTGTTGCAGCATTTTGGCTCTATGATTGGTAAGATAGAGTATGACTAATAGTAGAACAGGAAACTGCTCTTTCATCTTTATCAGTAACGAGCAGAGCAGACTTTGTGCATATTAACCCTAACTAGAAAGAAATGAAGAGAATCTCAAGTTTTCTATATTCTACTTTTTATTTTATTTTATTTTTTAAAAGAAATAAGGAAACTTTTCCTATTAAGGTTAGTACTCGGTCTGTGTTTACTCAAGCTTTGGAGTAAACATGTCAAGTACACGGACTTGTGTTACTGAGGTACCTCTTCTTTCTACAGTAGTGAGGACGTGAATACCATGAATCACGTACTTACAAGCAAAGCTCATGGAGCTATAAGAAAGTGCATTCAGACACAATAAGTTAGCCTGAAAGATCCTGACAGCTTTCATTACAGGATGTGTAAGAAAAATCCATTTTAGAGATGTTAGTCAGTCACCCACATTTTACAAGTATATTATTGAAATTTGAGACAGTTAGTAGTCCACTGTAATTTTCAGAAATATGACATGAAAGCCCCAAATTAGGCGTGCATCCTCTGGAATCAAGTTTTACCTTAAATAAACTTACATTGCCAAGCTGAAATCTAAATGTGACATACTTGTGTCAACAAGGCAAATGCTCACACAGGTTCTTTCTTAAGGGAGATTAACTTTTGCAGACACAAAGCCAGTACTGGTGTAAGTCAGTCTATAGAGCATTAGTGCTAAACCACAGTGTGCAGAAGTGGTATTTAAAGCACGAGTGCCCCTTGGCTGCATCTTAGTTGAAGCTACCACGACACAGGGCATAAGAAAAGAGTTAAATCTCTGTGACGTTCCCTGTGGGTGTGCAGATCTCCTACTGATATGAAGCTGTTTCAGGGCTCAAGAACAGGAGCCAGCAAGCATAGCCCCAGGGAGCACAAATAGGAGGGAAGAGACTACAGCAAAGTTTGCATTCCTCTGCGGATTTTTGTTTTTTTACCTTTCCTCATCAGTACATTTCACTTGATTCTGTTTCCGCTTCTTCTCCAACAATGTACGGTTATCTTTTAGTACTCTGTCTTTGTCCCTGTCCTTGTCCTGTTATCGTGGTTTACTATTAACCTGTGCTCTGGGATTTGTTTAATTAACTGCGCTTGCTCACAAAGAAATGAGCATGATGTAAAACTAAAAACCCCTTTTCATGTTTGTGAATCATCTTTCAGTTAATGAAAGCAGCACAAATACTGACTCCTGTTGTGTAGAGGAAAACAAAAACTAACTTGTGACTCAAAGAATTTGTAACCAAATAGATGTTACGCATTTTTCTTGTCTCCAAAGCCTTTATACATATCTCAGCTCTTATGTTGTTGACAGAGTTATTGAGAAAGATTACACAACAACTCCACCGCCGGGCTTTATATGTGAAATTGTTAACCATTAACACGGACGGCCCTGCTTAAAACACATTTTAAAAAGAAAAGCTTCAGCTGACAGGGTGAACATGGTGGAATTGTTTGTTGAAGCTTTGTTGATTTGTTTTGAGCTCTGGAATTAGTTACCCTTACACCCTCTGTGATCTTTCAAGACTAGTCACTCCCCCTGTCTGATCCAGATGGACTGTGACTCACTCGCTTGGCTCATAGTCATCCAATGCCAGATCCTGTTTAGTTTCCTACCCTGTTGTCGCTGGGGCTCTGCAATAATATCTAAGGTGGTGTAATGTGCTGATGTGGGGTGTTGCACAGTAATGCAGGAAGAAAAGCTCACCAACCAATCTTCTCAGGAAATGGATGAGAGCTTCCTAAAATGACTGGGTGTTTCCATGCTTTCTGTGCTTCACAACATCTGAGGATGTTTGTGTCGCTCTGTGTGTGCCTGCTTGCCCGATGGGATCAGGAATCATTAAACTGTACTTTCACAATAGAACATTTTCTGCCCTTCTCACAATGGGGATGATTAAGGGAAATGCATGACGCCCATTGCTGAGTAATTCAGATGCAAAAACAGCTACCAAGTTATTGCTTAACACAGCAGCATTTTCAAGGAAGATTCAAATGATGTGGGAAGAAATATGAAACAGATGATTGTTTTCAAACGCTGACTAGTCTTTTTATTATTTAAACAAAACAGTTCAAGCAAAGAAGGTCATGACAAAGGAGGAAAAGTTATGATTTTTAACAATGAATAACAATGAAGACCTAAATATAGACCTAAAACAATTAGGCAATAAAACCACATCACTTAAAACATAGCACATACACTCTTTACTTCTGGCGCCCCCCATGTGCAGCAGCCTGTTACAGCAGCTCTGCTCATTTCTGAGCTTCTTTCTTATTTCCTTTTTATTTTCTCGTAATTTTTAACTTAAGTTTTAGCAATTGGATTCTGCATGTACTACTGTTTCATGCTAGTTCTGGTCATTTTTCTAACAAATTTCCCACGAGTGGGTCTAATAAAGGTTTATCTCTCTCTCAAACACTCACTCTCTTATTCCACTTCCTTCAAAGAACATTACAGTGACCTTGCATTCATTTCATGAAGAATAACACTCATCCTATCTAAGCACATTAATTAGGTAAGTATACACACAGACAAATGTGCACACAGATTCATTTATATTTATGCAAGTAGTATTTTGTAGGTTTGTGTCCCTCTTGTAGTTGTGCACTTAAACTGTATATTTTTGATTTCAAGTATAACAGAATAAATTTGAGCACTTTAATAGTCTTACCAAAAACTCACTTTATACCACAAATGACACTGTCTTTTTACAGAAACGTGCACACCTTACAGTCACACCTTGACCTAAATGAACCTACCCAGGTCTAGCCAGTCAGGCTGAAACCTATATTTAATCCCAGGATCTTTTTGCTGTGCCTCTACCATGTTAGACACTGCATCACCATGCTGCCACAAAGAATTAGCTTTTCATTCTTTTTAATTCTTTCAGGTCACGGGAAATGTGATTGTGGGGTGTGCAAGTGTGACGCAGGATGGAAAGGAGAAAACTGCAACTGCACCACGCGCACAGACACCTGCATGTCCAGCACTGGTTTCCTGTGCAGCAGCCGGGGTATCTGTGATTGTGGAGTTTGCGTTTGCACTCAGCCCGGTGCCTACGGAGCCACCTGTGAGAAATGCCCCACCTGCCCTGACGCCTGCACGCTAAAAAAGTGAGTTAATCAGAGATGACAAAACAACAGAAAAATCATATGGGAACTTGTAATTTTCAGCCAAATGTAGACACATTTTCCTTGGACAAATTGATTTACCCTAAAAACAATTTCACTGGATTAGTGAGATATCTTGTTTAATTTTAGGGTAAGTGATTGATCAACTTGTTGAACAATTATCAAATCATCCCTATGTGTAGACAGCATACTTGGCTTCTCAGGGCCCTACCTGTTGTTGGCAAAATAATGTTCTGCAAATAACTCAGTTTGCTTACGTTTTCCACATTCCATAACACAAACTACTCCTACATATTTTTTTAGTGCAGACGCTATCATGTATAAGAGTAATGTGTGATGTCCACTGAATGCATACGAAGTGAACCACTTACTGTTTTTGCAGGGAGTGTGTTGATTGTCTGCACTTCAAGAGAGGACAGTACATCAAAGACAACAGTTGTAATAGAATGTGCACAGATGAAATTAAAGTAGTGGATAACCTGGGTGAGAACTCCACCATTTCTAGTCTCTTTATTGCTGCTATCCTGGCCTGTTGTGGTAATGTTGTATTTCTGCTTCAGATCATGTGAGCATAATAAAATTAAAAGTATTTGGAGGCCTCATGAAAACATTGTGGTCAAAGAGTATTGTGGACTGCTCGATACTTTAGTCTCATAAACATACCTTAAAACAATGTATTACCTTGTTCTTCATCTTCACACGATCTCGTCCCACACAAGCGGAAAAACGCAACGGAGTAAACTGCTCGTACAAAGATGAGAACGACTGCGTGCAGCACTTCCAGTATTATGTAGATGATGGCGGCAAATCCATTCTGAGCGTCATGAAAGAACCAGGTACTGTGAAAGTTTGTGTGCATTTATGGGATTCTTAAACTGCCCGAGAACTGAGCGTTATAATTTAGGCACGTTATTAGGGGAGAATAGTGTGTGCTTGAGTTCCATTTCAGTCTGTTTTTCTGGACAGCCATAGCAAGAGGGGAACAGTGTGTGCATCTTGTAATGTGTTATTATCTAAAGAACACATGATCCGCCAGTTACCCACATCCACACTCTCCCACACCACAGAAACTCAGACACATAGCATTGATGCTTCAAATAATTGTGAAATGTCTCTCACCAGATTGCACTGATTGCTTAACTTCTGATTGCACTACATTTCTTAGCAAACACGATGGTGCCAAAAACTGTGAATTAGCTCAATTTCTCCCTCTCTCATGTCTGTCAGAGTGCCAGCCTGGTGCTGACATCTTGGTGGTGCTGCTGTCGGTGGCTGGAGCCATTCTGCTACTGGGCCTTGTTGGCCTGCTCATATGGAAGCTGCTGGTCACAATCAAAGATCGCAGAGAGTTTGCCAAGTTTGAGGAGGAGAGAGCCAAAGCCAAATGGGATACGGTGAGAAATAACTCCATTAAAACACCAGAGTACAACAAAAGCAATATCGTTTGGCTTTCTATAACCTCTAGTGCTTTTAACAAATCTTTTTTTTAATTTTAAGACCCAAACATGAATATGTATAAGTTTTTTTTTCTTTTTCTTTATTCTTTTGAATTTTAAATTGTTTCCATGATATTCATTTTTTACTTGCTTTTATTATTGTTCAGCACTTACTTTGTTTGTAACTTTGTTTTGAAAAGTGATTTTCTAAATACAAGTAAAGTAATGCCAATACACTGTAATAACAGAATATATCTGCCCTCTAGTCTAGCCTGCATATGGCAATGTTACATATCACCATGGAGCTGAAGTAAACACCACTGTTTTGTTTTCATAGGCTAACAATCCTTTGTACAAAGGAGCCACCTCCACCTTTACTAATGTAACATATCGGGGAAACTAACGACTAATGGCCAAGAGGAAAATCTCAGGGGTCAACGACAAAGAGGGAATGTAGCAGCACAGAAATGGATTGCAAATGAACATACTGTACACTGTCATGTGACCAGCTACTGTAGCTGAAAAAGCAGTTAATGTAGTCAAGAATTTGATGTAATGATTGTACATAATATAAAAGGGAAAAAAACAAAACAAAATGTTTTGTTATAAAGAACAGATGGCTGTGTTCTTAGTCATTCTGTTTCTACACTGTTTCACTTCTGGTGTGTTCTAAAATACTAAATGTGCATTTAAGAGAAGGAGATTGGTTGTTACTGTGGTTTCTCATTTTTGTGGTATTGTGTCCACCACTGCAATATTTTTTTAAGATGAATATTTCTGTACACCCATTACCACTTCCCCTTTTTCCTAATAGTCAGTTATAACAGTAGCAGCAATGAAACGGCAAGAAAGCAGCTACTGCAGATCTAGTTCATAGTGATGTCTGGGATGTACACTGTATTTAAACCTCCTAGGACCTGACGTCCACATATGTGGACATCACATTTTGCGTTTTCTAGACCAAAATACTAAATTTTGCTCTACAAGGTCCTGATATCCACTTATGAGGACATTATAGTTCCACTGTTCTATCAAAATTTGAAGTGAATGTCTTCATATGTGGATCTCATTTTTCTCAGAAACAAAAATCAGGTAAAAAAAACAAAAATCACATAATTCTTTATTTTTACATTCATCAGGTCCCAATCAGCCCAAATAGCAAAGAGCAATTAAAAATGCATGCCATGAAAAAGTTTGGGTCTTAGAAGGTTGAATGCAAAAAAGAAATTGCCACTTCAATAATCTTATAGCATAATTCTATAAAGATTTTCTTCTATTTTGGTGCCTTTGGGGATTTTTTATATATATTTTTTTTCTTTTGTAAAATATATAACTTATTCTGTGCTCTGTTGTGCCTTTGCTTTTGTAAATGTAAGTTCGATTTGATTCAGTTCTCTACTGACCACCACTGTGCCACACTTTTTTAGCCTCTCTGAAATGTGACGTACATTTTGGTTTTACATTCGTGGTTCTCTCAGGATGTTTGCATTTTTTCCACATCTTTTAAAGTTGTTAGCGGTTAAGTTGAAGACACAAATATTCAAGCAACTTTTGTGTGTCACTTGTGTGTTCCTTTGAAAAATGTATATATATTTTTTGCTTATTAAGATCTGACTTAAAACAGAAAATTGAAATTGCAATAAACATTCGCTCATACACTCTTCAGCAAGGAGCTAATTGTTTTTGTTTGTTTTCTCCCAACTCTATTCATACGAAGAAAAATAATAAAATTATTTTGTTATGGAAGCATTGCAAGAAAATCATATCCCTGCACAAAGAAATAGAAAATAAGCCTATAGTCACTTGATTTTATGCAATACTTTAATAATGAATTAGCTATGATCATGCACACAGTTTCACTGTGATGTGTGTTTTGGAAACTATATTCTGCAACAACTTATCTGCATTCAAGTCAGTCAACACTTCCTGTTTTGACGCACACAGGATATTCTTTCACATATCTACAGTATGAAGTTTATGCTATATGATATACTTCTCTTCTATCTACATATCGCTGTCATCACTACAAGTATCCAAATTGTTACCCAGTACTACTTTCAACTGCTTTGCATTCAGTATTTCAATATTCTGGCTTTGTTATGTCCCCGGGCTAGTGCAGGGGTTAGAATGGACTAACATAAAGTTAAAACAATGAAAGAGGAGTCAAAATGGTATTATTTAAAAAAAAAAAAAAAAAAAAAGTTTATGGTCTGCTAGTGTTAAAGTTCTGGTTCAGACTGAGGGTTAATGTCAGGGAGAGCCAAGGGCAACATAACAAACAAAACATCCCTGATATGAAAATAAAAGAAACTTACCTAACTCCAAAGGAAACAAAATATACAACCTATAACCATAACCTACCTAACAACACACAGACAGGAGAAAAAGACTACAAGCAGTCTGAACATGGAAACACAAAATGCACATACACGTCAAAAGTTAAGCCTGCACAAGTATGTCAACCACTACATTACAAAATTACAACCCTTTCATGAACAATATATTGTTTGAATTTACTGTGTTTTCATATATTAGGAAAACGGGTTAGATACTTAACCCCACTTGTAATTTAATTGTTCACAGCCACATGCAGGTGCAGGTTTAACTTCTGGCTTACTTCAAAATTGGTAAACTTTACAAATGGCCTAACATTATATGCAGTTTTAGGTGTTGCTTCTATTGTATTATATTTACCTGAATGTAGGATTAGTGAAGCTGTGATGTCACACAGGCGGTAGGATTAATAGTGAGCCCCGTATCAACACAGCTAGGCGTGAGTAAAATTTGTTCCACAAACTAGGAGAATAAAAAGCTGTGAAGTAACGCCCTGCTGTCTTGCAGAACTCTGTTAAAAATGATTCACAGTAATTACATGCTAATCAAAAGTAACAAGAAATGATTGCATTTGAATTTCAGTACTTGTGTTACATGTTGCTTTCAGAAATAGTGGAAATACTGTACAAAACTCTTGAGCCACCCCTCATTTCTTTAGATTTTGCTTCCAAGGACCCAGGTTTTCTTTAATTTTTTAAAGCAGTCTTGAGCAATAGTTCTAGAAGCCTTCTAAAAGTGTTTCAAAAACTTTCTCTGTCACGGTTCTGGGTCAGTTTCGACCCAGTATTTTGAGTTTTGGATTGTTAGTTTATTTTTGGATAATTGTCGTGGTTTTGGGCACTATGAGGTTTATTACTATTATTAGAATTCTGTTTCTGTTTATTCATGTTAAGGATTTGTTCTCGGTTGTATCTCACGTTTAGTTTTGTTCAGGTTCCATGTGTCATTCTCCGTCTGTCTCTCAGTGTCAGGTCTGCGTCTTCCTGTAGTGTTCTCATTTCCTGTTTTATTGTGAAGGTTTGAGTCTCATGTGAGTGTGTTCAGTTTTCCCTCTGTCTCGTCTTGTTGATTATTCCCAGCTGTGTCCACCACCTGTGTGTAATTCCCGTGTTTCTCTGTGTGTATTTAAGTCGTGTCCTCTGTCATTGTAGTTGCTGGTCCGTCTGTGTTTCCACCCTGCTTCATCCGTGTGTTTCCCTGCAGTCTACCGTCATCTGTTTCCACCCGCTCTCATTCATGTCCAGGTTCGTGTTCTGTAGTCAGTTTGTTCTCAGTTTAGTTTAGCCTTTGCTCCGTTCGCCGTTTGTCCATTTTCTTTTTGTGTTTAATAAACCACCATCACACCTTTACAAGTGCCTGCATTTGGATCCACCTTTATTTTCCACACGGCTCATCTCACTCGCCGTGACATTCTCGGTTTCTTCTTCAGTCCAGTCCTTGTACCTGACCATTTCCATTTTTTTTTTATGAATCATTAAGCATAAAAATGTACCTAACTCATGGGATTCAAGATTAGGTTTATTTGTCACACACAATTATGCAAGTGCAATGAGAAAACCAAATCCCTACACAAAGGGAAATTAAAGTCTGACTGTGCATAAATAAGAGGAAAACACAAATAGAGACTGAAAAACAATAAATGTTTTGGTTTGGGGTTTTTTTATAACTAGTAGGGCAACTATAGTCGAGTGTAGATGAATAGATGTGTAGAGGGTAGGTAAGTAGTGGTCGAGGTGGGCTAAAGTCACCGTCTCATTTAGCAGCCTAATGGCCAGAGGGTAAAAGCTCATGTTAGCCAGAACATGGTACAGTAACACTAATGGGAGCATATGAAATAGTCTTTTGCTGGGGTGACAGGAATCTCTGGTTCTTTGTGAAATTTCACATTTATTATTTGCTTAGGTTGTATGGATTACCATCCTAAGGGCAAAATGGTGCTATCGGGTGCAGTTCCCCATCCGGGTGGTCATGCCCACATTCAGACTGATCTCCATGCTGCAAGTGTTTCTGAGCAATCAGGAGTCTGTAATTGTCTGAGGTAATAGAGGGATTGATGGGCTATCTTTACCAGGGTGTTAATGTGCTAGGACCATGACAGGGCCTAAAAAAGTGTAAACACCAAGTTTCTGAAGTTATCCACCCTTTCTACATGGGCACATTTTATGCTGAGAGGCTGAAAGCTTTTCTGCTGTTTCCTGGTGTTGTCTACTACTAGCTCCTTGGTCTTACAGACATTCAGCTCAAGGTTATTCCCTTTACACCAGCTCACTAGGTGGTTGAGCTCATACTGGTAGACGGACTCATCATTATTTGAGATCAAGCCTACTATCGCTGTGTTGTCAGTGTGTTTGACTATGATTTTGGAGCCTGAGGTGATCACACAGTCACAGTTGTACGGGGAGTAATTGAGCACCCACCTACATGAACATTGTTTTAACTTGATCAAGCAAGAGTGTTTAATTAGTGTCCCTTGCTTTTGAAGGATAGGTAAGTATTATAGTTTAAGGGTCACTGCTGTGTCTTGCCTTGTTTCTATTATCAGATATATGAGTGTGTTATCAAAAATGTTTATTTATTATTCTGTTTCCAAGCACCATTAGTGCATTGAATTGTTCGAATGGACCTTTTATTCTGGGATGAAAACGTAGCTCAGTTTCTGATAATATGACACCCCCTGTTGGTTATTTGTTAGATTTGTGATAAATTGTGTGCAGCAACATGAGTCACATTTCTTTTAGCTCTGGAAATCTGCCTATAATCTATACTAAGACCAAGTCCTTTGCACTACCTCCAAGCACTTTGTTCTCCAGTGATCCTTTTGTATTGTGTGCCTTTCTCTTGTTTTGTATATATTTCTCTTGGTTGTATATATGTCTCCTGTTTTTTTGTTTGTTTGTTTGTTTGTTTTATTTATTCCTGCTGTCTTACTATTTATATTTTCCACAGTTGGCATGGAGCACCCATAATTTCGGTGCACATATAAAATTACAATAAAGGGCTGTTGTATTCTGTTCTTTTCAATTCTATTCGATTCTAAATGGATGTAAGAAAGTGTTAACACTTGAAGCACAAAGTAGTGTGCTGATTCTGAGATAGGTCAAGGCTAAACTGGCTAGTGTAGAAATGTTTAGCTTATTTTAGAGTTTGGAAATGTGTTAACATAGAATGTAGAATTATTGTAGAGACACTGACACTGCCCTCAATGTAATAAAGGCCTGACTGTGTCATGAACTTAGGAGTAGATTGTAGGAGACCCCTCCCCCAGTAGAACTGTGAAAGGTCTCAACATTTGTAACTGGATAACTGTGGTCTGGAAGGGAGATGGGTTTTATGACCTCTAGGGAGTCACCTACACCCACAGTGTTTTAACTGTCACACACACTCACTCACGTGCACATGCATACATACAGGTATGCGTACACAGTCACACATGAGCACTCACATAGACACAGACACAGAGTTTGCAGCACACTGTGGGGGGGTTTTATGATGGGGACGCCTCTATAAAGCTGGCTGTAACTAACAAAGGGGTGAAGATTTTGCAGAGGGACACACCGGCCTCGTCTTCCTTTCTAGAAGACGCATGCTTAAATGAGGATAAATGAAGATGATGAGTAAAGATGAATAAAGATGAATAAAGTTTTGTGAAAATGTCTACTGAGTCTGGTGCCGTCTCTGGATCCTCGAGGAATAAAAAGAACCGGGGTAAAACTGATTTCGCAACACTAGCAAGGTAACTTCAGTACAAATCTCAACAACAAAGATGAAGATGTCTTTGACATACAGTTAACAACGCCATGTTTTCCCATTGCCTTGATAATATTAGTCTTTTAGTACCAGTTTAGTTGAAAAATGAAACTTCATAATGGGTTATGCTAAGGTAAGACTTATATGTGAAGGCTGTCTGGTGCTTTTTTTAAGAAATGCAAACAAATGGAACCTTCCTTCTTTTCAGTGAGCCACAAAGGCCCGTCCTGAAGCATAATGTGCTTTATTCCTCTTTTTGAATCTAACTGGGATTATGATTTACAAAAGAACATCATGTTATTATGTTATCATCATTTTTGCAACCAAAGGTGTTGTCTCTGCTTAGATAACAGGTTTAAGGCACTTCTATAATGGCGGCACTTTTCAGACTCGGCATCCTTCTCATTATAGCAGTCTATAAGTAGTTCTATTCAGAGCAGTTGAAAGTCAGACTGAACAGATGAGTGGGCATGATGCAGCTGAGCTTCAAGAAGTATTCTGCTGTATATAACTACTCAGCAGTTTAAAACTTCAGCTTTTGGCTCACGCAAATTTCTTTAAAATGCATTTTGTTCACTTGCTAACATAAAACTTTGGGCATGTGTAACTTTTGAACATTATATATATATATATAAAAGAAAAAAACATTTTAAAAGAATATTCATATATGGGCCCATTAACACAATGCCATATAAAAGAATGACATACTACTGGTTTATTGGAAATTTTGATTTACATAAGAGTTGTTTAATGTAGATTATCTCAGGGCAAAAGGTGTCATACCTCACAGAATGCCCACAGTATGTGAGGACACAGGGCTGTGTCTCTGATACGCTGGTCTGCAGTACGGGGCCCCACAGGGAACAGTGCTGGCACCGTTCCTCTTCACCCTCTACACTGCAGACTTCTCCATCAACTCCCCACGCTGCCACCTACAGAAGTTCTCTGATGACTCTGCCATAGTCGGCCTCATCACAGGTGAGGACGACTCAGAGTACAGACAGTGGACTCTGGACTTTGTGAACCACCTGCTGATCAACGCCGGGAAAACCAAGGAGTTGGTGGTGGACTTCCGGAGACGCAGACCCACCGGGGAGTGGACATTGAGATAGTGGACTCGTATAGGTACCTGGGTGTTCACCTGAATATTAAACTGGACTGGAGCCACAACACTGATGCTCTGTACAGGAAGGGTCAGAGCAGACTCTACCTGCTGAGGCGGCTGAGGTCATTTGGAGTCCAGGGAGCGCTTCTAAAGACCTTCTATGACTCTGTGGTGGCATCTGTCATTTTTTACAGTGTGGTATGTTGGAGCAGCAGTTTATTGACAGCTGAGAGGAAGAGGCTAGATAAACTCATTAGGAAGGCCAACTCTGTTCTGGGATGCACCCTGGACTCGGTGCAGGTGGTGGGAGACAGAAGGACTCTGGCCAAAATAACATCTCTGATGGACAGAGTCTCCCACCCCATGCATGTAAATGTTGCTGAACTGCAGAGCTCCTTCAGTGGCAGACTGCTGCATCCTAGATGCATGAAGGAGCGTTTCCGCAGGTCCTTCCTCCCTGCAGCTGTCATCTGTACAATCAAAACTGCTCCCAAAAAACATAGATGTTTACATCTGTGCTGCAACAACTTCCACTGTTATAACTGCACATTACTTTTTCTCAGCTTATATATACACTAACTTATTGTAACTTACATGTCTACTTTTTAATGCACAGGTACAATACACAATCTACACTTTTCTAATTATTCTAAATATTCTTAACTATTTAAACATCTTTCAGTATCCTGCTCTGTTTGCACACTATCTGTACACTAATTTTAACAACTGTACTGTACTCTGCTCTGGTAACTATTGTCCATGATGTAAAAATGTAAAAATTCTGTTTTATGTTCTGTGTCCTGTTCTTTTTGCATATGTGTGGTTTTTTTGAGTGTGTGTGTTTGTTTGTTGTTGTTTTTTTTTTTGTTTTTTTTTGCTGCTGATACAACCAAATTTCCCCTTGTGGGACAATTAAATTATTATTCTATTCTATTCTATTCTAAATATCCGTCATCAAATGAATCTAATCTAAAATCTGAATCTAAAACTTTCCTACACGATCAGACAAGAGTATTTTTAAAGACGGGTTTTAGTACGTTTTTCTAAATGAACCTCCCGAAAATCTTCCTAACATATGTTTCCCTCTAGTGTATGAACACCTGTAAGTGCTACCAGAAAAATAACAAAGTGGAAACATGTGAAAAAAGAGTAGTGTAAAGAATTAAAACTAGCCTCTCTTCTTTTTTTAAAAAAAATACAGCGTAAATCTCCCGATAGTTTTACTATCAGAGCTTGAAATATGTATCATTATTATTATTTTATTTTATTTGTTAAATACAGCTGTTAGGGCTTTTCACGTTAGTTGTAATATTTCCTCTTGCCTTTGAATGCATCATAATTAAACGTCCGCCCCTTCTTCCGTACGTCAGTTCCAACATGGCGGCGCCCCACGCTGTGGACGGGGTGGAGGGAGGCAGCGGCGAAACCGGGTTGACGCTGTCGGATTCATCTACCTGTGATGTGAAGAGACCTCAGTTTGGGACACGTTTCCTTACAGACCCACGACAGGTCTTCCAGCATAACGCATGGTCGGTATCTTTTATAAGAACTCCCCCCAATGGAGCAGACATATGTTCCTGTGCATCTCTGTCAAGGCTGCTCACTCGGACACTGTTATGACTTGCCATAGATTGTGTGTAGTTCTGCGAGCCGTTATTTTTTAACATTGACATTAATTTAATGTTAACATGACATTATGTTAACACTTAAAATAACATTAACTGAATATGAATTTCTCCTACAATGTAATCACGGGACATGGGTTGAACTGGTTGCTAAATAACATCTATAAAATTATTGCCAAGTATTTCTCTGCACCTGATTGGTCAGCCTTTCATATCTAAATACGGAGTTATATATAAAACATCTTTAACGTGTAGCAAAGATTTGTGTAAAAATGTTCAGGCTACATGTCAAAGTACTTTGCAGATTTTATTACACCTGCTTACAACCCATCACCAATCTGAGTGAAAGTGTCATATCTTTAAGTATTTCAGGATTGAGAGTGTTTTTGTGTGCCACGTTGCTTTGAGATAATGGGGGTTTCTCACCATCAGGGACAATGTGGAGTGGACCGATGAACAAGAAGCAACCGCTAAGAAGAAAGTCTTAGAAAACAGTCAGCCGCTACCTCCAGAGAAACAAGGTTGCATCATTGCAGTTATACACATAAACCGCACAATGTGTGACAGTAAAGACCAGTAAGAGATGTATAGCTTATTGATGAGGAGGACAGCCATCCCCAATGTTGCATCGACTTTCCTTTCATTTTTTGCTTCTTGTGAAAGCGACCAGATCTCTGTTGCTGCCGTTAGCACAACAAGACTGTAGCTGTCATTAATTTTTAACCACTTTTTTCAACTTCACCTTAACTTTACAGGTTATGAGATATTATAGTTTGTTTGTGTTTTTTTTAATTTTGTTTTTAAATAGACTTGCAAGAATTTCAGGCAAACTTTTATTCACCTTGTCATTATGAAGTATTATGTGTAGAATTTTGAGGTAAAAATTAATTAATGCTCCATTACTTAAACGCTTGCTTTACTTTGCTTTGCTTTACCTTTGCAGAGGAATACGACAGCCGGGCCAATGAGTACTGGAACGGCTTTTACACAATCCACGAGAATCGTTTCTTTAAAGACCGTCACTGGCTCTTCACAGAGTTCCCAGAGTTGGCCCCACAGTGCAGCCTGAACCATGAATCGCACCCTGGTGCCTCTGGTGCAGTAGAAAGTCAGCAGAACAGTCAGGACGGAGAGCAAAGCGGGGAACATGCAGCTTTGTCTCACACTGATGGTGACTTTCCTGGCTCGTCTGCCACCTATCGCATACTGGAGGTGAGACAGTATAACGAAAGTTAGCTAAACTTAGCTAAATTTTCAGTTAAAGGTTTTAAGAGGATTTGTTGTCATGAAACAGTTTTACTGTTTTCTTTATATAAAACTCTATACAGGTTGGATGTGGTGTGGGAAACACAGTTTTTCCAATACTAAAGACCAACAAGTAAGTGCTGGCAAAACATTTCAATCTATGTTTAAAAAGCACACATCTTATTTTTTCTCTTGCAGTATAATGTGAACCATAAAACAATAATTTGCCCTTTGCAGTGATCCAGGACTCTTTGTTTACTGCTGTGACTTCTCCAGCACTGCTGTGGAATTAGTCAAGGTGAGATAATGATGATGGGATCATGAAAGGATGATCATTTCTCAGGTTGTAATCTAGCTAATAAATTAAAACTGTCCTCTTGTCATCAGAGTAATCCAGAGTACGACCCAGGGCGTTGTTATGCCTTTGTTCACGACTTGAGCGATGTAGAAGCCAATTACCCCATCCCTGAGGGAACCCTTGATGTTATAGTGCTAATCTTTGTTCTATCAGCTCTGCATCCCAAGAAGTATGAACTTCTTTTTTTCCCTCTTTCCTTTTGTTTTACTCGGTGGAAGTAATTAAATTTTCACTGCTTCTTATACTTTCACCCTAACTTCAGGATGCAAGCATCCATCAGTAGATTAGCACGCCTCCTGAAGCCCGGTGGAGTGATGCTGCTCAGGGACTATGGACGCTACGATATGGCACAGCTCCGCTTCAAGAAAGGTTAGGATAAAGTTCTGCAAGACACAGGGTTCAAAATTTTCCACAGTTTGGTGTTTAAAAACATTTTTTTACCTGCTGTAACATGCTTTCTTTTTTTTTAGGTAATTCCAAATCTGTAAAACCCATGATAGTGAATTAAAAAGTGGTTACGAAAATGAGTGAGAGATGGTCTTAAATATGTTTAAAATGCATTAAGAACTGCTTAAAATGCAAAAAGTAACAGTAAATCTAGCTGTGCAAGAAGTTCAAATTTGAGGTTTAAAAGGGCGATATATTAATGGATCCATGTATGTAATATTATTATGTAATATTACCATGTTCTGGCTTATTATTTACATGACAATGATATGTTATTTTCTACAAGTTGCTGGAAAATAATGTGCTTGTGGTTTGGTTTTTTTAGGAAGGTGTCTCGCCGAAAACTTTTATGTCCGAGGCGATGGAACGCAAGTATATTTTTTTACTCAAGGTACAAAAAAGGTTTTAATAAAGATTTATTGGGGTTTATTTTTGTAGAGTTGCTTTCTGATGGTGTATCCAAAAAATATTTCTGTGCTCATTTTAGATGAGCTCCATGAGCTGTTCACTCAGGCTAAGCTGGAGAAAGTGCAGAACCTTGTGGACAGAAGGCTACAGGTGAACAGAGGGAAACAACTCACCATGTACAGGGTGTGGATTCAGTGCAAATACCGCCAGGCTCCAGTTTAGCCACCTGGGTGCGAAAGTGGGGAGAACCCACCTGACTTGACTGTCAACTACAGCCAAAATTTAGGAAGTGAAGAGAAGGTGGTGCTTGCTTTTTCCAGTGGGTGTATGGAGTGGACATGAAAAGCTTTGTGATGAAGGGAATGCAACAGAATATTTACATACTGTAAAGGTTTTACACTATCCCAGCTGCTAAACTGCAGATGGACACTTTTTTTCCTAAGTTTCCTGATGGTGCAGCAGTCCTAGCTGCAATAGTCATGTCTTGTCACTTTCTTATGGAAGCCTGTTTCAGCCACTAGAAAAAAAAAATTACCAGGCAGAGCTAAGTCTAAATTTCAAGTTATCTCGAAATTTCAAGTTGGGTTGCTGAAAATTTCAATTTACTAACTAGATCTCTTAAAATATCACCTTTAATAAGTCAAAATTTCGAAGTACTAAATCAAAACTTTGACTTGAGAAAGACAAAAACATTTTTTTCAGTGATTGTTCAGTTCAGTTATTTAAGAAAGTGCTGGTTACCTGTATGTTTCTCTTCTGACATATTGTTCCTGATGTTTTGAAATAAACTGAATGTTTTTTAAGATTTTCCCTTTTGTACATGCAAAATAAAAATAAATTAAAAAAAAATGAAGTTTATTTTTAATTTAGTATTTAAAATACCTTGAAAATTTCAAGGTTGTGCTTTTTTCCGATGCTACTTTGCTTTACATCTCACGTTTAGTGGTTGACTGGCTGGTTAGGAAAAAAAGACAACAAATCAGTTAGCAATTTGTTGATATTAAGTCCGTAAAGTATGTGGGTGTGAACAAGATGGGAACTTTCTGATAAGTGATCCTTTTAGTAACTGTGGGTGGGCGCTGGTAAATTGTATTGTGTACAGAGGGATTTGCTATTGGTCCAGACAAGAGATTTGGAGCAGGCGTGGACTGGATGAAGGTGAAAATACTTGACCAATCTCACGAGAAAATATGAGATTTTACTGATTATTGTTTACATTGCAAAAAACATGAGAACCGAACCGAATCGATCCGGATTCAGCTGAAACGCCTGCAACAGCACAACTTCCGAAATAGATTGGTTTCTTCCCTGAAGCGAGGAAGGCGACTGGAGACGAACTTTGTTTTGGTCGAGCTGACACCCAGGACCCTAAATTCATCACATCACCGGGGGAGATAAAGATAGGGGGTAACTAACGCTAGCTTAAAGACATCATTTATACCTGGTGAAAAACGCAGGATCTCGAGGGTCGCCATTGTGTGGAACGAGATAACCCGACCGATGCACGGTATGGTCCTCGGAGAGAGGGATGTGATGGGGATCCCCGCCTAACTGGTATAGAAAGGCGGGTTTGGGATACCCGGAGTTGTCGAGGCCTCCGAGGGAATCCTCCGTCGTCAACCCTGAGCTACGCAGCGCGCTCCCGTGTCTTGATCGTTGCAATAAGCACGCGAGGGACGCGGCTGTGGATGCGGCCTAGCCTGGGAGGGTCTGCCGAGAAAAGGGGGAGACAACAGAGACAGTTTCGGGGTTAACAGGCCCTTCAGAGGACCGTGAAAATATTAAATTACAGTAAGTATTTCGGTTGGCTGTCG
Source organism: Neolamprologus multifasciatus (assembly GCF_963576455.1). Lineage (NCBI taxonomy): Eukaryota > Metazoa > Chordata > Actinopteri > Cichliformes > Cichlidae > Neolamprologus > Neolamprologus multifasciatus. Next base: position 7,939,936 of record NC_140442.1, on the reverse strand, counting down.
AACAAAATGACATATCTGGGCATGCCTCTCGCTACATGGAGACTTCGTGGCACGAGCACCTGGCAAAACAGAACAGAGAAGATGCTTCTTTTTTGAGTTAGCCCGTTGGATACCTAACGCTAGCCATGTAATATGTTCGTAAAACCCCTTACTGTTTCGGGGTTCAATTTACTATTTATTTGCTTAAGCGGCCATTTGATCGAGCAGGAATAATCAACGTTTGTCTGTTCTGGGAGCATTAATTGTTTGTCAAAATCCAATCTTTATGTTACTAGCTAACGTTAACTGTTAGCTGCTGTATTGCAATGCTACGCTAAGTGATGTCCAACATCGGTAGACTTGTAGCTCATTTAGCTCATTTTTCAGTCTTGGCTGATTACTTCGCGGGTTATTCACAGGGGATCTTTTAGATCAATATGTTGTCATTATAACGTTGAGCCAGCCAAACCTGTAATGAGTAGAATTAAGGGCTGTTTGACATGGATTGACATGGATACCACAGGTTGCACTTTTTATTTCAATCCATGCAATTCATAGATAACTGACTTAGAACACAGTGTTGGGCGTGTAACGTTAACCTTTGCATAAGCTAGCAAGCTGGACCCTTATTGTCTATTGTGGCCTTTTCCATTGCTGTAAGTGTACTTGGCAGCCCCTCCATTAGTGACCTTTCATAACTCCAGCGCCATGTAACTTAGGCCTATAATGCCAGGGCGTTATCACATGATGCTATAATTTCCAAGCAATCACTACACACATCTGGCCCACGTCTTTAATGCCTATTAAGTGTCTGTTATTAGCTATGTGTTGGGCTAGCTTGTGCAATATATTATTGAGTAACAAAGTTTAATGGCTGGTACTTGCTGAACACATGATGTATAACATTGTTGTCAAGCTTATTGATGACTCAGAACAGGAATTTTCCACATCCATATAGTTAAAAACAGCCATGAGTCATCACAAAAGATGGCTTTTGAAACAGTGAACCCTCACTCCCACTTGAATATTCCACACTCTTCAACACCTTCCTTAATCTGTGCTCTTGTCTCTGCAGCCATGATGGAAGAACTGCATAGCTTGGACCCCCGACGGCAGGAGCTGCTGGAGGCTCGCTTCACAGGGGTCGGTGTGGCAAAGGTTTGTGTTACAGCAGATGTCACAAAGGTGAAGCATCGGAAGTCTAGTCAGAGAGCTTATTAGAATTACAGATTTTCTCAATTAAACATTTTTGTGAATCTCTTTCCTTTCTTTGTCTAACTCAGCCTCAGTATCATTCTGCTGTTTGGCCTGGACAAGCTTGGCCCCACTCCTTTTCTTTGTCTGTCTCTGGAGAAGGTTGAGCTGTGTCTGTGTTTTTTGGCTGGTGTGATATGGCATCTCTCCCTGGCTCATGATGTAGCGGCTGTATATGCAAGTGGTGATGCCTGCCAAAAAGGCCACAGACGGGACAGGGGTGGTAGAGGGAGGAGTGAAAGCAGAAGAGGAATGCAGAAATGGTTCTTGACCAGGTGTAAGTGAAGGCAGCATTTAGCCTCACACCCCTTTCTTGCTACATGGATGGAGCTGTCTTTGTGGAAGGTGATCTTGGAACAGTTAGGGAGTGAGAGTCAGCGCCAGGAGTGGGCCTTGTGCCAGCCATAGGCAGAGCAGAGCCCAGAGCATGGCATGGCTGCTGCCGCAGAGAAGATGGCGGCTCTTGCTAAGGCATCATGCCACAACCACCCTGTATGACAAGACAAGCAATGTGTGTGTGCGGGGGGATTTAGAAAGTCAGGGACAAGTAATTCTACAACCCGCTCTGAAGAAATATGGGTTGGTGGTCTAAAAGCCTTCAATCTTACATAGAAGTTTTGAGTTTTTTTCTTTGACCTTGGAAAGCCTCGTGGCACTGCTACTGTATTTGTTATCACTGACTTGGCATGAAAATTGTTGTCCTTTGCAGACAAAGATGTAGAGCACCTTTTGATAATGGAGCATAGGGGGGTTAGAATCTGTTGAAAAGTGCCCCCTTTTTTTGTAAAACAACCAAGATATATATGAATTTGGAGGGGGTTAAAAAGAAACCATCATTCGTAAATGATGCGAGGCATCTTTTCAATGTCTTTCTCTGGAGAGGGGCACTAGTTAAGACTATAGTGAACAGGAGAAAAATAGATGACATTATCTAAAGGTGACGGAGAGACAGAGGAATATATCCCCAGCAGCATGCCTAATGTTCAGCCATTTTAGGAGGGTTCAGTGAGAGAGCTCTAGTGTGCTCTGAATGACTAAGTATCTCTCCCTGATTGGACAGTGCCTCCTGAATTTTGATGTGAATCACTTGATTGACAGGCATCACCTAGGGAACCAGCATTAGAACCGATGCAGGTCTACATTCTGTGGGAAGTTAATGGTGATGGTATTTAGCCAAGCCTCCGCATCCTTTCCCTCAGTTTGTCACCCATTTTACTCTCTTTTCAAACTCGTTCTCTCTCGCTCTTGCTCTCTCTCTCTTTCTCTCACACACACGGGCATGCATTTTGAGGATGAAATTTTATTTCTACATGTCTCTTGCACCTTTTAAGCATACGTGTGGTTATTTGCTCTCTGTAAATTCTCTCATGTATTTTTACCTGATTTTTAATAGGGCTCAGGTCAGAATCAAAATGAGTCATCCAATCAGAGTCTATGCAGTGTGGGCTCTCTCAGTGACAAAGAGCTAGAGGTTAGTCTCAACCCTTACAGCATTATTTTTTGTTGTTGTTTATGTTGTTTTTTTTTTTTAATGCCAACCCCATCTCCGGGTATTACATTGTGATGCATTTGGCTGATGCATGCTACTTTCCTCACAGACTCCTGAGAAAAAGGCAAATGACCAGAGAGTGAGGAAACGCAAAGCAGACCACTTTGACAGCCAAGGTAGGATTGTGTCTGAGTTCTTTCTATCACGTGTCCCACATTTCCTCAGCTTTTTCTGAACTCCTCGATTCTCTGTTCCAGCCAAAGCGGGAGCAAGAGGACATAAAATTAGTGATTATTTTGAGGTGAGTGGCAGAAAATGTTCTCCCTTTTTTGTGCTGGGAACAGCTAAGCTCACATCCTCTGGAATGCTTCAGTGTGGGGGGTATAATATTTCACATATCTTATAACACCTTCTTATAGCCACCTTGGTCTTTTCCATTGAACTGCTTTTTTCTTTTTCTTCTTCCATTCGTTCTTCCTTTACCTGTCTATCAGTTTGCGGGAGGTAGCGGTCCTGGTACCAGCCCTGCCAGGGGAATTCCACCAGTGGTCCGCTCTTCCCCACAGCACTCTCTGTCCAACCCCCCTGTCATGGTGAGCATGTTTGCTCTGTGGTCTTTCTTGTGCTTTTCTTTACTCTTATTTTTTATTTTTTTCAAATCTCAGCACTTTCCATTGTCTCTTTCACCTATCTTATTAAGAAGATGTAAAGAATCAAATGTGGTCTATAAATGCCCCTGTACAGAATCTGTGTTTGGTGCAGTACAAAAAAGTATTGAATGAGAAATGGCTTATTTAATACTGTTTGTCAAACATAAAGGCAACTATTAATGTTATAATCCAAAAGAGTTTAGATAAACCTGTTGCACATTTACTACTTTTGTAAACCAGAGGCCTTGCATCTCTCCAAGTAAAATGAATTGTTTAATACACCTGAGCTTCTTTTTGTCATCCAAAACTTTAGACTTGTCTATTTTATCTCATATGCTTCTTGTTTACTCTCAGATTGCGGTTTCCATAAATGTTCTTGTTCCAGATTGCTACCATGTTTTATCACAACTATTGTGATGAAGGCGACTGATGAGTGTTTCTATCTTCCAGGTGCAGCAAGGAAGCCCGTCATCCGTCAGCTCCAACACAGAACACTCCTCTTGTTCACTGAAGCCTCCTTCTCTTCACGTGCTCCACAAAGCCACACAGGTACTGGACACACTCTTCCAGCTGGTTGTTTGTCTGATTTAACTCTTATTTGAATTGTATGTTGGTAAATAGTCAGCATATGTACCAACAAGTCACAAGCAGTCATTATAAGATGGAAGATATTGTTAGATGAAACTACTTGTTGCACTGCATTTCACTGTGATGTAGACTGAGCCAGCATTAACCGACACTTTTGTGCTCAATGTACCCTTTAGTCTGACCTTACTATAGAGAAACTAACAGCAATGGAGAACAACAAGAACTCTGACCTGGAGAAGAAGGAGGGCCGCATAGACGATTTGTTGCGGGTACTAATCTCATTACACTTCACCCCTGCTACTCTGCTTGCAATTTTCATTGGTTTTGAGAATATCATGTTTTCTGTCTTGGTTTTTTTTTTCACTCAAGGCATGTTAGAGTTGACATTTCTGCTTTTATAAACAAGTGTTATTTTTGTTCATTCTTCATATATGAACGTTTTTGTGCTTGATTATATGTTCTCTTCCAGGCCAACTGTGATCTGAGGAGGCAAATTGATGAACAACAGAGAATGCTAGAGCGATACAAGGAACGTTTAAATAAATGTGTGACCATGTCCAAGAAGCTTCTGATTGAAAAGGTATGTTTATGCATTGATGTAATTTTAAACTATTCGTTTCCAAAGTGAATAAGTCATTAAATTAATGAGCTACTTAAACAAATCCTGAAATACGGCACTTCACAATAAATAATCCAGCTTTAATGCCTGTCTTTCTTCCCTCCCTTATTCCAGTCTAAACAAGAGAAGATGGCATGTCGGGATAAAAGTATGCAGGATAGGCTTCGACTGGGTCATTTCACCACAGTGAGACACGGTGCATCTTTCACTGAGCAGTGGACAGATGGATATGCTTTCCAAAATCTTATCAAGTGAGGCTCTTCATGTTTAATGCATCAAGTAATTGTGCTAGTTTAAATGTTAAAATCCAACTGGAAAAATTATTTTCTTTGTTTTTTTCCAGCAGTTGTAGCAAGCAGAATCATAGTCTGAATGCTTTGTTGTGCCAAACACATTTGCTTTCCTAACAGGAGCACCTTATACTCTCTGTAGGCTCCCATTGTTAATCTTTTTGTATTATATATTTATTTTAGTTTATTTTATTATTCATATTATTCTCTGTGTGGGGATTATGCTGGAGCGGCCAGGGGAGGAAGGCCAGGTTGGTGAAAGATGGGAGAAGAAAGCAGAGGAATAGAAAAAGAAAAGAGATGGAAAGGAAGAGAGAAAAGAAGGGGGTGGGGGGTGGAAGTAGATGATGAAGCAAATGGACACGATGGGCCTCCAACTGCTGCATCTGAAAAAAAAATACACTCAAATGATACACAGCACATGAAAGACTAAACAATGGGAGGTGCACACATAAACATACAATTTTGCTGTGTGTGTGTGTGTGGAAATAATGTCGTAATCAATAATATACTAGCGCTATTTGCATTTGAACTGGATGCATGACCTTATATGAATCTACTGTTGTTGATTAATTTCCTTAGCTCATACTTGAACAAATTATTAGGTCTATTTTTCCTGCTAATGTATTGTCTATTTCCAGACAACAGGAAAGAATCAACTCCCAGCGAGAGGAGATCGAAAGGCAGAGGAAGCTGCTAGCCAAACGCAAGCCACCCTCCATGGCTCAGACGCCACCACCAAGCCTTGAGCAAAACAAACGCAAAAGCAAGGCCAATGGAGCAGAAAGTGAAGCGTATGATCCTTTTTGTTCATTTCTTTTCCCTTTTATACTAGATATCATCCCTCTGTATATTTATTTGGAGCTGCCTTTTTTTATTTTTTCTTCTTTTTTTTGGTCTTGCAGGTTATCACAGGCAGAGTACCATGAGCAGGAGGAAATCTTTAAGCTAAGATTAGGCCATCTGAAGAAGGTAATCCTCCATGTTTTTGATGCCAGTTGCTCATTATGGACCTTTTCGTTAGTTGTTTTGTTTTGTTGCACAGCTTCTGACATTTATATTTTGTTTTGCAGGAAGAGGCTGAGATCCAAGCAGAGCTAGAGAGATTGGAGCGAGTGCGAAATCTTCACATACGCGAGCTGAAAAGGATCCATAATGAAGATAATTCCCAGTAAGATTTCTTAGTCCCATTTCAGACATGGAGTACAGTCAAGCTCTGAAATTTTCTGGGGATATGTTCCCAGAGTACCTGTGAATTTAATAAAAATAAAAGGCCTATAAGTGCCTATTTTTATTGTCGTTCAAAGGGCTATAAAAATTTGTGAAGGATATTTGCCATTTCTGCAAAATTGCAGAATGTCTGCAAACGCTTATTAGTTGGGTTCTAAGGAAAAATTCACAAATGACTGAGGCCAGGAACTCTGAACTGTGACTTTGCAGGGGTACAATGTACATAGCATTGCTGTTAAAGTGACACCTTAGTCATTCATAGATAAGGTGACTTTAATTTTAATGTGTTTATACATTCCAAATCCATTTGATTAATTCCTGAACTTCACCTGTGATAATATATGCAGTTTTTTTCCTTTGTTCTCTTACTAAAAATGAATAGAGGAGAATTTTTTTATTGTGCATACAGACACAGAGTGAGTGAAGTAAGGAATCCTTTTTTTGGAGAACCAAGCTGTATAAAAAATAAAATGTTTTATGATGACCAAAATTGTAAATCTAATCTGATTATACATTGGTATTGACAGCACAGTAAGATGGACTGTTATAACTTAAAATAAGTAATGATAGTTAGATGGTTTAAAATGCTGTGTTGAAATAATTGATTAGGGTTGTACCCATTTTAGACTTCACTTCCTGAATTTTTTTTTTTTTTTTTAACTTATATTGGTATCTAATCCTTTGAAAGCCTATTTGTCAGTGTAACTGGCTTCACTCCAAGTTGTTCTTTGTTAAAACGGATAGCAAGTTTCTGGCTCCAGGTCAGTAATATTGCTTTGTTACCAGATTGTTTAGTTGGGGTAAAATGCCCTCAGTGTTGGAAACTTCTTTTGTTTTCTTAATCTCTCTCCTCCACCAAAATAACCTGAGGTGTCCTTCTGCTCCTAATACTTTTTTTTTTTTTTTTTTTTTTTTTTAACTCCGTTCTGTGCAGATTCAAAGATCACCCTACGCTAAATGACCGATACCTGCTACTCCATTTACTTGGACGGGGAGGTTTCAGTGAAGTTTACAAGGTGAGTGAGTAATGAGGAAAGAGACTGATCAGTCTTTCTTTCTTTTCTTGCATTTTCATTTTTTTTTTTTTTGTCCGTGTTTTGCTGCCTTTGCAGCATTTTCAAGTAAACGATTATGCCTGAATGTTTAAAAAAAATTATTAATAAACAGGACTTAAATCTGAAGTTCTGCTTTACCTAATAAAGCAATGGCTGCTACAGATGCTTACTGATTCACTTTTTTCCAGGCCTTTGACCTAACAGAGCAAAGGTACGTTGCGGTCAAAATTCACCAGTTAAACAAGAACTGGAGGGATGAGAAGAAGGAAAATTATCACAAGTGAGTGCTTTGCCATTTTGAGGCAATACTTTGGTATATTTAACACAGCTTTGACTGATCTTCTGTGCCATTTTAAAGTCACTTTATTTTAACTTCATTGCATAAATCCCCTATTTTCAGACATGCTTGCAGAGAATATAGAATCCATAAAGAGCTGGACCACCCACGAATAGTTAAACTCTATGACTACTTTTCACTTGACACTGACTCGTAAGTCATTGCTTTTAAAACAAATACTTGAAACTCGCACCACATTCTGCCAAGGTGCTTAAACACTTCATCTTTGTTTTGAAACAGGTTCTGCACAGTCCTGGAATACTGTGAGGGTAATGACTTGGACTTCTACCTGAAGCAGCACAAGTTAATGTCAGAGAAAGAGGGCCGCTCCATCATCATGCAGATCGTTAATGCCCTCAAGTACCTCAATGAGATCAGACCGCCCATTATCCACTACGACCTTAAACCCGGTAAGTCATCACTTTGTTAGAGCTTGGCGCATTTCTTCTTTATGTTCAATAAATAGTAATACCATCAGTAAAATTAACTACTTGCCTTCCTGCTGCAGCAATTTTTAAACTGCCTAATAGAGTGCACCGCACTGGTTATTAACAGGGAGCAAACCCTCATTCATTCATAACCAAGTAACTTTCTTTTTTCTTTTTTAATCCCTTAATCAGTAAAAAAAAAAAACCCTCTAAGATTAGCAATGTGTTTTACAAGAGTGTTGTGGGTTGACTTGGGTGTCATTAACCTGGCATGTTTTTGATGTTGGACGAAACTGGAGGTTCTAGAGAGAGCCTGTGCAAGCACAAGGAGAAACATGAAAACTCCAGAGAAAGACCCTGCCTGGGTTTGAACTTTTTGTGGAATAGAAGTGCTAAACATAGATCCACTGTGCTAGCTGCCATCTTATTTTATATTGGATATTTTCTTTCGTTCCTGTGAATCTTTTCCCCTCTCTTTTCAGGTAACATTCTGTTAGTGAACGGCACTGCTTGCGGGGAGATCAAGATCACAGACTTTGGCCTGTCAAAGATCATGGATGATGACAGCTACAACTCGGTGGATGGGATGGAGCTGACTTCACAGGGAGCAGGGACGTACTGGTAAGATTTGCGCTGAAAGATAACGGTGTTTAGAAAAGTCAGAAACAAATGTACATGAGTGGAAAACAACTCTTATCGAGCCTGCTGTTAATTGTTAAAGCTTGTATAAAAATTAGCCAATGAATTTCTGCAGATTAGTAGGAGAGAAATTTTCACACAACAGCTATCCAGTCTTTTAATGATGACGTGATGAATCCTGCTTCCGGGCCCAAAGTAGTCTGCGTTTAATAAGGCTGCTTTTTAACGTGTTTTTAATGCTCTGTATCTTGTTCTATTTAATTTCAACAAGCCCCTAAAAACAGTCAGTGATCACTGTCGGCTTCTCTCGGTTTTTATTAGTGCTAATCATTTTAAAGCTACGTTTTTAAACCCTTACGATGTAACTACAGCCCAGCCCATGCAGCAGTATATTGACTAACCTTGTATTGTGGATGGATTATCTCGGTTGTTCTCCTGACTGAAGTTTGGTCCGTTTACAGCATCCTGCCATCCGAGTGCATTTGCCCCTAACCATTGGGAACCCTCACATTAACTTTTATTGAGTGGAAAAAAGTCCTCGTTCGTCCTCCAGCCTCACTGTTTGCATTATGCTAACATAGCTGTGTCGCTAGCGATCACATAGCACATCATTATATACCAGCTAGCCCAACTTCAGTAACCCTACAAATGTCACTGCTGTTTACTTTCCTGTCTTCATTTATGTTGGAGGTGATAGCAGAGCTGTACGTGTTAATGTTTTCAGAAATCTCTCAGTCAGAACATGGTATATTATATTTAGATGGAAGCTAGCGAGCTAACTTCCTGCTAACTTCTAACGCTGTTAAATTTAATAAATTCTGTTTTCATGGATGTCTGGATATTAAACTTAACTGTCACACCCGGTAAAGCAGCAACGCTGATCATTTTATTACAGATGAAAGAATTTAGACAGTTTTTCAACTCTTAGTAATGCTGCAGTGATCGTTTGACTTGGTGACCTGCAGCGGAGTTTGTGCCCAGACATGGCTAATGACGTCAGACTTAAAGACTGGATTGGTAAAGAGAAACCATAGAGTGTCTCTGAGAGTTGGGACGTCGCTAAAATATGACACAGCTGCACAGTGAAAGCTGAGCAGGCTTATTGTCAATGGAGATGGGAATTTTGTCAGATTGTACAGCACACTGTCTGGATTGTCTGAAGGTATTGAAATTGCAAAGGAGTGAAATTAAGGGGTACTTGCAGTCACTTATGTTGAATAACTGCATTTCTTCTTAATATTGGCAGGGTAGAAATATTCAGTGTTTGTGTCATTGTAGTTGAATGGTCGAGGAATAATACCATAACAATGGAGGAAAAATGGAGAGAAAACATAATCAGGATAATGCATGTAAAACAAAAAACTGAAGTGAGGTTGTGGCTAAAAAGCATTTAAAGCAGTCCTCTACTCCTAATAGTTGTAATGTTTTTGTTAATGGTTGTTTCTGCAGTTCTGGTTTGTGTATAAGTGCATATGTAAAGGTCATCTTGCAATTTAACTCTGATTGCCTGGTTTTTATTTAGAGTGCAATGTTTATTTAAATAATTGTTATGCTATTGAATGCACCTTGAAAGTCCAGACAGTATAATTGGGCTTGCTGAAATTCATGAATATTAACATGGCTCCCGTCTTCTTTTTTAGGTACCTTCCCCCAGAGTGCTTCGTTGTTGGCAAGGAACCACCTAAAATCTCCAATAAAGTTGACGTGTGGTCTGTGGGAGTCATTTTCTACCAGTGTTTGTATGGCCGCAAGGTAGGAAACTCGCGCTGAATAAACATTTTAATAAGACAGCTGAGCTGCAGTTGGGATAATTTTAGATTTTTTTTTTTCACATTTATTTTTAGAGAAAAGAAACTTAGTGTAACTGCACTGTATAACAGCGCATGTGCATTATTTATATTCAGTTTTTGTAGATCAACTTGGTATTGTTGGTTTGGTTTTTTGTTTTGTTTTGTTTTGTTTTGTTTTGTTTTGTTTTGTTTGCATCATCCATTTAATATCCCAGAAATATTGGTGTTATTCCCTTCTATGTTTATATTTATGCCTCTTTGTTTATCTATTTGTATCTCTAGTTCTACACTTCATTTTATTTGCTTTATTGTCTGTTGTATGTGTGCTGCTATGACAACTCAATTTCCCTCTGGGATTAATAAAGTTTAGCTGATTCTTATCACATTTAACACATTCTAAATGGCACGTAGAGATTGACCTGGCTCAGGCAGAAGCAGTGTTTGTGCATGCCTACATTTTTTTTTCCATTAAAGCTAACATACTGTTCAACAACAACACAAAAATATCAGCACAAACATTTACACTCGTAACTCAAATATCTCTGTAGGCCATTCTTTTTAAAAGGTAAACTGCACATTTGGTAGTTTCTCATCCTTATTCCTCAATTTAACCCCATTAGAAATATATTGCAAATGCCTCCCAAACTGTTTTCACTCTCCTGTGTCAAACAAAAAAAAATATTGTTTTGTTTTGTTTGTTTTAACCGCTTTTTTCTTTTGCAGCCTTTTGGCCACAATCAGTCCCAGCAGGACATTTTACAGGAAAACACCATCCTGAAGGCGACAGAAGTTCAGTTTCCCCCTAAACCTGTAGTCACACCTGAAGCTAAGGTATTGCACTCATGTTTTTTGGCTTTGCATTTTCAAATACTTCAACTGTAATGCTTTTTTTTTTTTCTCTCCTTAAAATCTCTGCAGTCAAGTGCACGAAGTGTCCTTACACCCTGTTTTTTGTTCACTTTCCAGGCCTTTATAAGGCGCTGTCTAGTCTACCGTAAGGAGGACCGCATCGATGTGCACCAGCTGGCCAGTGACCCCTTCCTTATGCCCCACATCCGCAAGTCAGTGGCCTCGTCGGGCACCTCAGGCATGGCAATGGCTTCCACATCCAGCTCCTCCAACAGCAGCGCCTCAAACTGAGCCCACGCCCCTTAACTGACTAGTGAACTGAATTCTTTTAAAAGGGTGGGGTGGGGCGGGAGCGACGCCATACTGTGTCACCCCCTCCTAGCAGCATCCCACCTTGCCATGAAATGCCCAAGGGGAAACTGGTCAGATGGCAGCAAGGGGTGGGTGAGAAGTCATGGATGGTTTGGGGAGACAACATGTCACCCTTCATCCCTCTCATATCCATCTACCCCAGCCCACCTGTCCTGCTTTCTCAAAAGGGTGACATCGTTCTAGGGGTCAAAGCCCTGGATGACTCACATAGCAAGGGGCGAGTTTTTGCAGCGTGTTGGTAAAAAATGGGGTTCAATGTTCCGGAGCTTTCTTTTCTGCTTTAGAAAAAAAAAAGACAAAATAAAATGAAGTATAGAACTGCTTCAGCTTGGCCAGATGGAAAGGACTGTGGAAGGCCTCATACCTATACACACTCACAGATACATCCATGCATGAGCCATTCTGGTCCAAGGTAGTCTGAATTCCGCTAGCTCAAATATTTTTGTTTTCATTTCCCTGAACTTAACTGAGGGAACCAGGCGGGGGGCTGTTATTGTATTGAACCCTAAATATCTGTGGCACTATGTCATTCAACCTGCTGTTCTGGGAACCCTTGCCTCGAATAAATTCCAGACCTGAATAGTTTGTGACGAGGAGGGACAGAGTTGACAGTCTCATGTACCCCCTCCCTCGCATATCCTCGTCAAACTCCTGTGACCAAAGCGTATAACTTCCAGATGGTGGCAGTGTTTCACCTCTGTTTTTATAATGAATGGTTTTAGAGTTGTGCTACTTGATATGGGGTGGAAGCTGTTGAGAGGAGATCCGTTTTAACAATTTTTTTTAAACTTCTCAATTTAAACCAGTTTAATGGGGAAAACTGTTGTTTTTCAAGTTGCCTTTAATTAGAACTGTTAATGTTTTTGTTTGCCCCCTTCCCCACTCCCCCACCATAAACACACATATTTATTTAGGTATGTTTGAATTTATTTTTGGCCAATAAGATGCAAGGGACTGGTTTACTTTATAGTACTGTTGGGGGAGATTGGGCCTTAGCAGAAAGTTGCATAAAACATTAAATACTATTGGTTAAAATGTGTCTGTTGTTCTTGTTTTCTGTGTGATGGGGTTACCATCGCATCTTTCTTTCTATCTTCATTTTAAATGCAGGTGTATTCATGAGCATATGTATCTTTTTAATTATTTGTCCCTTCGATGTTCCTTTAGAATCGATTTAATTGACTATGAATGAAATTTGCATTCAGCCCCATTTGGCTGCAGATGAGTTGAGTCACTGTTTCCAGTCATTATGCAAATGGACTGTTTATAAAGTTAGGGAAACCTGCAGTCATAAAGTATTTTTTCCCGCTGAAAATCCTACATCCAGATGAACAGAATCAACTTTTTGGCACTTATAATTTATTCTTCAATAATTGAGCAAATGAAAGTTGTGGCAAGGAAACAAAGAATGGACACAAACAGTCTGAAGAAACTTTACGTAATAGCGAAGCTCAATGCAACAGTTATAAATCGGATTACAATTACAGATTTTTCTGACTTCTGCTTTTCTACAGTTGCATGAAGGGCAGCATTTATACAGCTATTTTTAAAGCCCACACTCAGTGGGTTCTCATTTGTGTGTCTGCGGTGGCAGGCTTAGTAATAGTTGATGTATTTTGTATTTGAAGACAACTGGAGAACTCAGTCGTAACAGACCTAGTTTTTAATTTTCTAATGTCAGTTTTTTTCCTTGTACACAGAGTTGGCAACTCACTCATTCTAATTCAAACTTTATCCTATCGTTATTAAAAAGCTTTATAAATTAGTTGTTTTAAGTGGTACTTGGTGTGAAACCCTTGTAATGTAAAATCTTTAATGCTGCATTACAGGTTATTTGGCATGTTCACATCCTTCAACTCAAGTCTCTACTATAGCAGGTCTCACGAGTAAGCCATGATAACTTTTCTGACAAAGGAGCTTAATAAGCTGATTGGGTTTTTTTAACAGGGTTTTCAAAACATAAAATTGAAAACCCAGATTATTATTTATACATTTTTATTAGAACTACTTTGCAGTCAAAAACACTGAATATGTGTATAATTTCTTATTACTTTTTAAAAAAAAATTATTGTTTTTAGATTACAAAGACAGTACATTGCCCAATAACTGATTTCAGTTATTATGCGATGCATTGTTTATCAGGTTGTGCACAATAACTGAGTTCAGTTATTGTGCAATGTTGGGGAAACCTGTAGTCAGCTGAGAATGAAGAAGTAACTCGGGTAAGTGACGAAACGTTTCTCCCATTGGAAACGCTACGTCCAGATGAACAGAATCAACCTTTTGGGATTTACTTACCTGGCTGATTAAGACATTACATTATAGAAGTACAACTCGACGTCCTGTATGACACGCTCGGACCTCATTTTGGGAACCATATCAACACCGTCACACACTCTCAGTGTTGACTCTGCTCCATTCATTTCACTCTCCTCTGACTGAAAGGCAGACGGAGCTCTAGCGGTCAGACTCGCCACCACCAGCTCTGCATCCTCCGTCCTCGGAGTCAAACAGTCGGGCCGTGGGTTGCTCCGACGTTACTTTTTTTCTCCACATTTGGGTGTTTTTTGCAGCTTGTGCTGGCGTGTGTGGCTTCGAGCATGCAAAGCAAGCGCAGTTACCGAAACAAGGAATCGGGGGCAACATGGACAAATCGGCAACTTATACTTTACAAATGCACTTTATATTTATTCATCTTTAGTCTGGAACTGAAGAAAAGCGTAACGGGTGAGCATAAAACAGCTCTTGCTTGATTTCATTCATGTAAAGTCGAGAAAAAGCAGGAAGACAGTGACCATATTGTGCATGCATTTGTTTTGGTAAAGACTTCCACGCGGAAAATACATTAAAAGCTTCGCATTGTGGCTTTAGTGCTTTGGTATGCCACGAACCAAAAAGGCCAAGCAGTGAGTGGAACCAGATGTGGAGAAAAACTGGGGGAGGAGGAAAGAGGCTACAGGCTTAGTGTCTGTATAGTGATTCTTATTTATGCGTAAAGTTCATCAGAAAACACAGAGAAAGGCACCTTTTTGAGAGGCCTGTTTGATCTATTTTGGTAACGGATGGGAATCTTTAGACTGCTTTGTAAAATTGACGTGGAGAGGCGCTTCATTTGGCACCCTGCGGGCAGATGTGACCTTTGCATCCTGTTACAGGCTGCAATTAACACATTCAGTCCGGCCCTACATAACTGTTAGGTCTGCACATCACCTAAAAACCCACATATTCTCCAAAGATTAGAAAAGAGGTCGATAGCATCATTGTTTGCTTTTAAACGCCTGGCTTTAAATCAGATTTGCTTAATTTCTCTCAATTTCATGCTTGTCATCTAAAAGTTTGTCAGACTTACTAGGCTTAACTTGACTATTCTGCTTCATTTTGTATGAATGATTAAATACTGTGCACAAGCAGCTACCACAAAGAAATTCAATAAGTTAGGCAATGCATTCTGACCAATCTTCGTTTAATATTTTCCATGTGATTAAATTGCTTCTTATGCTGTTTAACTCTTTGTAGTTTGAGGATGTCAGTCTGCACACAAATCCATGACAAAATGTGAAATAGGCCTGAAAAAGCCTTTTGTGTGTGCGTTTGTGTTTTTCTTTTCCCTTTGAATTTGTGATCAATATAGTTCAATATGCAGTATATTTTGTGTTGAGGAACACAAAAGAACTTCAGAACACGAGTCAGTATATTGAAGGTCGTGGTTAGTTCATGAGCTGGATTATGCCATATAAATATCTTTTTTTGTTAGTTTCGAACTGACTTGCACCTCTCTGCCATTGTCAAGGTGTTTTAGACCAAATTGATGAGATGTGAAAAGATTATGATAGTTTACTGATTTTAAAAGATGACATGCTGCCTCCTGATGTCCTGCTTTTTGAGTGATTTTGCAATTCATAGCCACTGGATTTACCCCTAAAATATATTTGGTCTAAAATAGGCCAGCATTTTGTAATTAGTTTTAAATCTTTCATTGGATGTTGTTTGATTTTTAGTAGATGCTCATGGAAAACAAATGATGGGTTTAAAAGGGATTAACATATGTTTGGTTTTTTTTTGTGTGTGTGTTTTTTTGTTCTTTTTATATAAGTGGCAGAAAATAGCATGGCATGCCATTTCAGAATAAGTTTGACATCCATTATCAGTATTGATGTAGCATCCTCCAGCGCTAAGCTCTCACACCAAGCTTCCATTAAATTTATTTTAAAAATGTTTTAAAAAAGTATCACAGTTAACAGCAGAAATAGAGCCGGCTTGTTTCTCACTTGATTTAACAGCTAAACCTACACTGTGATAAACTGTTATCACCATTACAAGTGTGGGAGTGATGGAAAGTTTCAATGGTGTGCACTTATTCTCACTCTGGTTTCTAAATTTGATCTGCACTTTCCCAGAGGTTCCAGTTCGCTCTGTTTCAGAGTGTGGCTGCAAAATGCAAATAGACCCCTTCTCCTCAGATGAGGTAAAAGCCCATCCACAGTCAGGGTTGCTTCAAACGCCAGACCACCATAAAACGCCAATGAAACTAAAGCAGCCAGCTGGAATTTCCTGTCTGTTTGTTGGTTGCCGTTTTACCACACTGACCAGTTAAAGATCTGCTTTTTTGTTTTATCTCGTACATCTATCAAAATAAGTTTATTTGGGGAAAATACAGTGATTTAGATCTTAGAGATAACTTTAAAAATACAAATGACAGGGAAATGAACAATCCACCTGGTTTTAATTGTCAGGCAGCAAGAATCATTCACATTCAATATAGTGTAATGTTGAGAAATTTGTTGAACAATGTTTCGAGCCAAGACTTGCTACTGACTTGTTGCCCGTATATCTAAGTATTATTCTCCAGTCTGTTCCAACAGATGACTGCATTCAAGAATCTGAGGTTCTGGGAATATCTGGCTTTCCTGGCATTTGTTGCTAGTTGTTCTTGGCCATGTGTTTCAGCCTGTGTCTTCGGTAGGAAACCATTTTCGGCTTTGAAAAAGGGGGTGACAGGGCAAAGAAAAGGATGAGATCACAGCAGGAGAGTTGTTGTGGCTTAGCTTTCACAGGGCTCAATGGCTTAAAGTTAATCTGGAATTCTGCACTCTCTCTGATTGCCCGGGAGTTTTTCTCACATCAAACATTCAGTCGTGTCGCCTCCAGGCTGGAATTAAAACTGCGAGTCTGCTTCTTGATGTCTGGAACTTCAGCTTCAGGTTGTCTAATGGTTCAAAAGCTTATGAGAGGAGAGTCTCATCCTGTCACTGTATTAATGTTAAGCATATATTCACACACTGAAATTCATTCAGTGCAGTGTAATCCAGATGTTGACTGGCACGGTACTGTGTGAAACTCTTCCCACGGGCACTCTTCTGCTTAAAGCGCTTCAATATTATTATTATTATTATTATTATTATTATTATTATTATTATTATTATTATTATTATTATATAACTCCTATTGTTAAAGGCTCAGAATAGCATCAAAGTGATTTACTTCAGTTTATCCCTCAGCCTGTTAACAAGTCAGCACTCAAGCTACTCAAGCTACTCAAGTGTTCACCCAACTTTTTATTTACAGTGAGACATGTAACTAAATCCTGAAAAAGACCGGAGCATAACCTCTTTGAGGCACACATCACTCAGTAATTGCAAAGCAGGAATGATTTACTGTTTAGAGCTGAGAACAAGTCAACGATAGAATATTTTATATGAGCTGGAAAGAATTCTTAGTGAGTCATTTTTAAGCAAAAATCCTTGCATTTCACTGGTTTTACTCCAGATGGTAGATTTCTAACTTCTAGGCAAAGCAGCACAGTTAAAAAAAAAAAAAACAGAATCAGAAGATTAAATAAGTTAGAAGCTGCTAATTATAAAATTAAATGCTTTGGTTTGTGGCTGAAGGAAATACTGAAGAGACAGAAGACACTGGTCACAGAAAAGTTAGAAGTATATTTACGTTTGCCAGGCAGTGCAATAATAGAGTGAGTAGAAATACAGACACATGGAAAGATAGTTTTGCCTCAGAAGCAAACCAAGTTTTTTTTTTACTTGGATGATGAAGTATAAGCTCCCACTTGCGTTTACCTTGAAAAGAAGTAAAAGCAAATGGCTTTTGTGCCCCATTCAGGCAAATTACTGCCTCTGATCTAATTCTTCTCATCATTAGAAAAGTGAGCTTATAGCAAATAAGCCTATTGTCTTGCTGTTGCTGTATGAGTGGTTGCTATAACTTAAGAGCAGGTTGGCCTCATATCTGATTACATTGTACTTCAAACTGAACTGCTCTGCCACTGAGCTTTGGCCATTTATTTTGCAATCAGAGCGTATATTGCTTCTGAGAAACACAGCCACAGAGGCTGAGAGCCTGTAGAGGGGCGTGTTGACTCCTTCAGATTATAGGGATGTGTTTTTTATGGCACTCATTATGAGTCTTCATTGTTTCTCCATCCATAAAATCAGAACGGGAGGTTTGTAGTGTTTTAGCTGAGCAATGGTTTGTCTAAGGTATCTGTATAGAAAGAAAAATCTGAACCCTTGACCCCTTGACAGTGAAATAGTGATGACTTTTGACTTGAACTATTCTGAGTTGTCCCATTAAAGGATTATTTTTCGGATAGTCCCTGTAATTGATTTGAGTTCAGTAAAGTCAGAGAATCAATAGATGAATGGATTCATTATTACTGGTAGGACATGGTGGGCCGACACCTTTCTTTGACACTTCATGTTGCCATTACCACAGTGCCCAGGGATTTTTCCATTTCTTACCCTTCTTCCTGGTCTCTTTCACGAGCCTGCTGAGTAGGAATGCTGAGGGTCTTGCTTTCGTCCCTCAATCGCTAAACCCAAAACCACAGAGAACATATTTCTGTTTATTTTGGAAATATTTGTTCTGAAATACTTTTAATTTTAGGTCAGTTTTATGCTTCTGACTTGCCTGTTTTTGTCTGTCCTGATTTCTTGGTTTGTTCTAAAAAAGAAAAGAAAAGGCAGACTTAAAATAAACCACAAACATTTTCTGAAACAGGGTGCTGGGTTTTGTTACAGAAAATCTTTGTCATTGAAGCTTGCATCCAACCACACAGGATGTGTTCTTTTTTTAAATAGCTTTAGTTTTATGGTAATTTTTTATTTTACTTGGGGTAATGGTAATATGTGAATACTGTAAGGCTCTGTGCAGCAACACCAGTCTGCAGGCATCCGCAGCTTCTCAGAGAATCATTATAAAAGGGCTATAATACCAATATAGACATCAGACTGCAGAGTTGAGAAATCTGCAGAGCAAAAACAACTACTCTTTTCATACCCGAGGAAAATGAATTTGGTTAAGGTAATCAAAACTTGTTATCACTCACTTGAGCCAAGTCACTTTACAGTTATCTAATGATAAAGAAACCCTTTATATTTATCTAACCCCAAACTCCTGTTCCCTTTGCAAAATAGATACCCCCACCTTTAGTGAACAACATGAGAACTCCATGTTAAAGCATGGGAATGGTGTAAATTCTTGAAACCTGAAGGATGGAGAAATGATTCAACCTCTATCACTAGCCTTGAATTAAAGACATTCACAGCCATTTTTTAACAGTTTATTGCAGGTCATTTTTGCAATTCCCCCCTTCCTAGGACTCTAATATAACTTTTATGAAGGATTTTAGGGTCACTTTAGGATTATTAGCAGATTAATTCCACTGCAGTGTGTCACACTGGGACATCAGAGTCCACAACTTGCACTAGTTCTACGCTGCAGTGAATCCATTATTGAAGATATTGATCCTGCCTCTGACCTCTGCTGCTCCAGCAGTTGCTAACAAGATATTGTTTTTATCAAAAGCTAGATTGAGTGCTAATGTTGTTTCTATCTCTGTCTTTGCACAGCGCCTGCCAAGTCTGATGATTTTGCTTTCTACCTTGAGGGCGAGGGCAAGTGCCTGGGGGTGCAGGATCGCTCCCTTGTCCTGTCAGCCGCTTGTGAGGAACCCAACCAGCGCTGGAAATGGGTGACTCGGAGGCGGCTGTTCAATTTGGGCTCCTCCTCGTGCCTGGGTGTGATCGCTAATAACGGCAGCTTGAAGTTGGATAAATTTCCTTTAGGAGTATTCACCTGTGATTACGAACCCCCCAAAATACGCTGGAGCTGGAACTGTGGCCAAGTGCTGGACAACTTCAACAGCTATTTACTATCAGATCTACCCTGGAATCTGACAGTAGGCCGTTCCAAATGGACTCTACACGGTGGGCTGCAAGATCTGTGCTCCAAAACAAATGAGGGTAGGTGTAATTGTTATCAAAACAGTTCAAATTTGCAGTATTTATCTAATTGGTAGATAGTCTTTATCTGTGTTTGTGCCAATACATCTGTCACTCTGAAATAACTTTGTTTTTAAAACTAGCATTCCGATAAAACTAAAATAGAATTAATGAAAGATTAAAAAACAATTGAAAACACACACGAGCCCGTTCTTTTGCATTAATTAGTCATATAATGTTTTCTGATTTTAATAAAAGCCACAAATAGTTAATTAATTTAACACACCTATACTAATTAATTTCTAGTTGGTTGAGCCTCTTTTGCCTAAATGACCTAAAGCAAATGATTCCAGTAGCTCAGTTCTGTGAAGTAATCAGGAGGAATTCTAAATCATTCATCCTTCAGCTCAATTTAAGAATGCCTGGTGGGAACTCTTCTCCTCAGGTTATTCTACTGTATTTTGTATCGGATTGTGTGCTGAGGAGCTCCTCCAAAAGACAGTTTCTTTGTGTTTTTATAAGTATTTTTTGTTGTTATTCTGATTTTTAGGTATTTATCCTCCTGCATTACACAACTTCTCCTGAGTTTCGGCAGTTTCCAGAAATGTTGTTAAAATGCTATGAAAATAATTAAACCCTTGTTGAAAATCAAAAATTCTTAATTGTAAGTCTTCTTATATCTGATATGTTCATTTCAGAGTGTTTTTAAAGTAGCTCTAATATTCATGTTATAAGCCAATGCATGCCATATATTTACTCCAAACTGCAGTAAGCTGTTAGCGTTCAAATAATTTATTCCTTTTGCACAATAACAATAAAATGGTTTATTATCTAATAAGATTGTTCAAAGGCAGCTTAGATGAAGATTTAGTTTGAGGGTTCAAAAATGTTGAAGACTGAGTGTTTTAGGAATCCAGCATGATTAAGAAACACACTGAGAAAAACATTAATGAGTGTGTTTACGATGTGTCTGTGCCAAGAATGCTGTATTATGTTGGTATTTCCCATTTTCTGTGTTAGTATTAGTCTACTTTGATTGCTGGAAATGAAGAGTATAAATTGAAGAGGAATGCACAGTTGTTACCCTTCTGCACGGCTGCGTCATAGCATGACATAAGCTGTGGATGAATTAAATGTTGCAAAGGCACATTCTTTCCTACGGCCTTTGCAAAATCCCACAAAATGTTACAAAGGGCTGCAACTGCAACAGGCAGCACTTTGAGAAACCCTTAAAATCACAAGTTCGCTTCTTCTTGCTCTCGCATAGAGATGAATATATAATTCAAAATCATGTAAGCTTCACAAAAATACAATATGAACTCAGAGATATTATCCTTTAAAAATGTAGATTGGATTGAATGTTTGTAATTATAGACTCACCTGTATGACTACATAACATCATATGAGGTCAGTGTATGATCACACTGCGTGAGGTCATCATTCTCTGCGTGTTTTCTGCGTCTGTGTGGCAGATAGACTTACTGCTGTGGATGCCACAGCTGTATCCGATCAAATGGATTTGAAAACATGTTGCTTTTAGGGAATGCTAGAGGACTGGCTGCCAGCCGGAAATCCAAGGAAAAACATTGTGTGTTGTGTGTGTAAACTCCGGTAAACACACACAAGTTGTTCTTGACCTAAAGTATATTTGTATTTCATATATTTAGTTTTCTATCTAGATTAAATCTGACCATTGTGGTTGGTACCCAAGCCCCATTTCCACTTTAAGTTCCATTCTTACCATTATCAAATGTCACAGTTGTTCTTTAACAAAATTTTACAGCTAGAGTCGGTCAGCCATATAAATCTGTAGTTAACATGCTGTGCTCAGCTGCAGTTAACACAAAAAAGAAAAGTCACCCTTTTATATTTTTCTCCCCTTTTCCTTTTTTTGTGGCATGCAAACTGGGAGGATTGACATTTTTAACTTTCAAGCGGCAATCTTTACAACTTCCTTTGTGAAGTCTGCTTGCGCATGGAGAGGAATGCCTCTGATATTAGTCAGCCGAGCATCGGCTCCTCTGCAGCCAAAGAGCCGGTCAATGCTAAAGGCAGAGAAGAAAGTCAGGGAGGGAGCTTCAGAAATCTTTCCTCTCTCATTTAACATGTCTGCCTCACTTTCCATTGGCTTGACTTGTTTTGGTAGCACCGCAGATCCAGCCTCTCCCTCTCACACTCCCTCGCTTTCACCCTGTTTTTCACACTGTACTATACTTGTGGAATGTGGAGGCTAAAATGGCGAGTTTAGGATGAAGAAAAAAAGTAGAAATCAGACATAATTTCTTGTTAATGTATAATTTAAGATTTTGCTTTGGAATATAATTAGTTGGGGCTAATCGTTTCTAATATCATAGGAATTTCTGAACTCTTTTTGCTTGATGTTCATGATAAAAGACACTTGGCTTTCTGGAAACCCCGCCTGTTTACTCTTCCTTCCGCTGACCACTATTTGACTTTACTGTCTTGACTGTAAGCTCATCCTCTGTTTTTTACCCTGAGTTTGATTATAAAAGCTGCTGAGAAAACATATAAAGTATTTGAGTTCAGAAAAGTTCACAAGCATAGCTCCAGAAGAAAACAAACACAGACTTTCTCTGCTGCTCCGTGCAGGATTTTAAAGTCTCTCTTGTGTTTACTCTGCAGAGATCTATACAATTCAGGGGAACTCTAATGGTCGCCCCTGCTACCTGCCCTTCCTTTATGATGGCCAGTGGTTCCACGCTTGTACCAGCACTGGCCGTGAAGATGGCCATCTTTGGTGTGCAACCACCTATGACTATGGCAAAGACGAGCTTTGGGGATTCTGTCCTGTCAAGAGTAAGTTATAGTCTTATATGTTGATGTTACAAGATACTGTAGTCTTACATTTATATTTCTCAGTCCTCAACATTAAAGTGATTCTTTCACTCTCCTCTAATTTTTTTTGTTAATTTCTTTGCCCTGTCAGGTAATGGCTGTGAAACTTTCTGGGATATTGACCCGGTCACAGACAGCTGTTACCAGTTTAACTTCCAGGCAACCCTATCATGGAGCGAGGCTCGGATCAGTTGCCAGCAGCAGGGGGCAGACCTGCTAAGCATCACCAAGCTGCATGAGCAGACCTACATTAATGGTAATGTGCAGAGGTTCACTGCTCTTTGAAATATGCTTTATTCTTGGTTCTTTAACGCAAGTTATATAAAGTGAAACCCTATCTTCACAGTTCTATGCCATTACATTTTTATGCTGTTATTCACAACATAACAACTGATCACAGTGGAAAAGTAAAATCTATTAGAATTTGGGTTTTCTGGGAGATTCTGGGTGTTCCTTGCACTTCTGTTAGATGTGCTTTCACCTTCTCAACTCCACAATCAGTGACTATAAAAACTTTACAGTTCTGGTGACATAATATTTTAGCAAAAAGTCTACTACGTTGGCAGGTATTTATATTTCTGACTGTGGACAGATATTATTAACAGTATATTGTCACATTCATTCAAAATGGTCACAAATTTTATTTATATATTTACAACAAAAACTCACAAATGTGCAAATTTGGATGTTCTCCTCATTTGTGCGTGTATTCTCTCTGGGTACGCCAGCATCCTCCCACAGCTCAAAGAAGTGCACATCAGGGTAACCAGTGACCTTAAATGTGTCATACTATAGCTGTGAATGTGAATGGTTGTTTATCTTTCGATGTTAGCCCTGTGATAGATTGGCCACTTGTCCAGGGTGTACCCCATTTTTCGCCCAGGGACAGCTAGGATTGGTTCCAACCCAACTGAGACTTTTTACTGGATAAGTTGATGGATGGATGGATGGATGGATGGATGGATGGATGGATGGATGGATGGATGGATGGATGGATGGGTGGATGGAAGGATGGATGGATGGATGGATGGATGGATGGGTGGATGGAAGGATGGATGGATGGATGGATGGATGGATGGATGGACAAAAACAGGCTTTGCTTTGTGTAGTGACCATAAAAATAAAAGCAATATGCAGATGTGCCTGGTGTGATCCCACTGGACTCAGTACCTCAGGCTGTGTAACATATTGGCAAACAGAATATTTGGTTTGCAGATTCACTCTGCCAACAGGAATATTGAATTTTGGGGGTGATGTGACTGTCCTGCCAATATTAGGCTACACTTAGACTGTTGTTACATAACTATTGTGTAATCTGCCTGGTGCAGTGGTGATTGTTGAAGTCACAGCTAATCTGACAGAGTTGAGTAACTTTTTACTTTCACATAGCAAAACCATTTTTATTTATCTTTTTTACTTATTTTAAGAAGATGTTGTCACTGTTTTAGGTTTACTCACTGGTTACAGTGCTGCTTTGTGGATTGGCCTCAATGACCTGGACGTCAGTGGAGGCTGGCAGTGGGCCGACTCCTCACCACTCAAGTATCTCAACTGGGAGCAAGGTTGGCCTGTAAAAACAATTCAAGCTTTTCTGTCTTTTTAAAGCTTGAAGTGTCTGTGATCTTTCTTTTTTTGAATGTTTACTTCCTGCAGATGGCTGAGAAAAAATGCATGCTTGTTTTTAGTTCAGTTCTCAGTTCAAACACCTGCTTGGCAGCTATCTGGTGTAACCACAGTATTTGAGCCTGTTGAGCCTGAGAGTATTTTGGGATTAACACCCTGGAAATCAGTGATTTTCTGAAGAGTTTGTCTCTCTTACTCATCTTCAGAACAGCCAAATCATGCTGAAGAGAAGAACTGTGCTGTAATAAGAACCGAGTCATCAGGTCGTTGGCAAAACCGCGATTGTTCAGTTGCTCTTCCGTATGTCTGCAAGAAAAGACCCAACGCCACCCTTGACCCCTTCACCACTGGTTAGTTTTTTTATGTTTCTTAATGCAAACAGTAATACCACACTGAAAAAGTCCAACTTTGATGGGTTTTTATCTCTCTGGTTACACAGATTCGTGGGCAGATGATGAGAAATATGAGTGTGAAGTGGGCTGGCAGGCCTTCCAGGCTGGTTGCTATAAGCTTACTTCAGAGAAAACTGACTGGAATACAGCTCAGAAAACGTGCCAGAAAATGGAGGCCAACCTGGTTAGCGTCCACACTCTACCTGAGCTGGAGTTCATCATACGTGACCTGAAGAAAGGTGTGTTTCTTAGCGCGTCCATGCTCACAGGTGTACACACGGGTGCTCACACACACAAACTACACCCTTTTTGGCTCCTACCTCAAAGCACACTGTGCGCTGTCGATCTTACGTGCTGCACAATAATGTTTAATATTTAGTATTTACTGTCATATTCCCATATATCATTGTGATGTTGTTTATTCTATTACTCTCGTTTTCTTCTGCTTGTTTTCTTTTTTCTTTCTCAACAGGTGATCCAGGTGATCGATATATGTTTTTTTTTTCTCCTTATTCTGTTGGTTTTTATTTTTTGCTCTTCTCCCCCGTCCCTCTTCTCAACTGTTTTTCTTTCCCTCTTTCTTTCTCCCTTGTCTTTCCCCCAGTCAAGTCTGTCCCGTATTCAGCAAGTGAAAATAAAATAAACAATAAAAGGTGAATCAAATGGACCATTTCGGCAAAGCTGGGATGGTCAATTTGGTAAAGTAAATCCGTTGGGCATCTTTCTTCGCCTTTAGACAATAATTCTGATGGCAAAAGAGCCAAACGGGACAGGCAAAAAAAAAAAAAAAAGTGTGTTTCTTAGTGGGGGTTTTTTTTGTTGTTGTTTTTTATAGTACTGTACTATTCCCTCTCAAAGTCAGAAATGAATCAAAGTTAATATTTTTCTTGATGTTACCACACTTTTGTTCATCAAATGTTTCTCAAATAGGTTTCAGCTTTAACTGGACATCTATGTAATGCAGATTCCTAGTGCCTCTGCAGCAGACTTCCTACAAATAACCAAGTTGAAGGAATAAAACCTTTGTTTTCAGACATAATGTAGACACAGGATTTTTGCCCAATAATGAGAGTTTACATAACTGATGTTAAAGCCCAGTAGATTCACAAAAAAAATCCTCAAAATTTAACAGAAATGTCTGAAATTTTGTTTTGTTTTAAATACAGGGGAGAGAACCTGCTGGTATTTTAGCAGTGATTATGGTGTGAATTTTAAAAGAGAATTTCATTTTAAAAGCTTGATTATTTACTCTAATATACCATGTTAAAAATAAAGTAAATAGATAGAAACCAAATACTGTTTTACAATTTCCCTGCTGTGAATCCAGTTACTCTTTAAAATGTCTTATATGATGAAAAACTTTAAAATTCTGCTTATAATGCAGTTATATATTAATATCATTGGATATAATCATTTAATCAGCAAAATTGATCAGTTTGGAGACAAATTTAGAGAGGCACGGCTGAGATGGTTTGGACATGTGCAGAGTCGATATGTTGAGCAGAGGATGCTGAACAATGCTGCACACAGGAGGAAAACACGAAGACAGCAGAGAAGGTTCATGAGTGCAGTGAAGGAGGACATCCAGAGGGTTGGTGTAACAGAACAGAGTGCTAGGAATAGTGTGAGTTGGAGGCAGATCCCTGTGGTGACCCCTAATGGGAGCAGCAAAAAGAAGATCAAGTTAGTGTTTCTTGTTTTACTGCCATGTGCTGAAAACCTTAAAGTTTGGAGCTATTAAAAAGAAAGCAGTTGAAGCCTTTATGAAACAGTCATGTTGCTGCAGAACAGTAATCCTCTTTTAAGACATTCTGCACATCATAAATCTGCATCACAGTTTTGAACGTTAACAAATGTGGCAGTGGTGATCCAGCATACACTGCTGAAACCAGTACTGATAGATTTCATTGCTTGAAAAGTTCTAAAATTGTCCCTAACTTGATTTTAAAAAGATTGCAGCAACCCTCTATATGCCTCCAATCTTCATGATTAAATAAAGAGGAAACCAGACAGTTCTCTCCTTCCTTCTCACATTCTTTCCTGAGCTTGAAAACAGCACACAAGGTGTGGAATCGTATTTTTAGTCATGAAACGGCTCCAACGAATTACCAGACCTAATGGAAAATGTCACAGTTGGAACTTAAGCCTATTTCTTTTGTCCATAATCATCTTTTTAACCCAACAGTCTGTTTTTTGTTTTAGACACTGAGCAATTGTGGATAGGGCTCCATGACACTGACATGCAAATGGACTTCCAATGGACTGATCACACTCCTGTTATCTTCACCTACTGGCATCCCTTTGAACCCAATAACTTCCGCAACACCCAGGAAGATTGCGTCTCCATGTGGGGACCTGTGAGTGATCCCTTCTGCACCCTCACATTAACCAGGGGGCCATAAGAATGCCACAGTAACAGACCCTGACTATCAGCCAGACTCCATTTGTATATATTTACCAGCTGTTTTCTCTCTTTCTGTTCGTGTCTTGCCAATGATGTGCAGGAGGGCCGCTGGGATGACAGCCCTTGTAATCTGACCCTGCCCTCCATCTGCAAGAAACCAGGAACAAAGAGTGATGGGAAGCCACAGCACCAACAGTGTAAAAAGGTATGACTCCTTTCTTCTCTCTATACTTAATTTTCTCCTTGACATTTACTGTTTATGCTTTAGATTACTGGTAATTGTTTCATTCCTACTATAGACACAGACTTTTTTCTTTCTATATTTCCCTCTCTTTTACCATAAATAATGTATTCAGAGCTATTCAGCATAGAATTCTAGCTGCTGACAGGATAATTATTATTCTGAATATTTCACCCATTCCTTCACCTTTGGCCTCTTTTCCATGTGCTCCCCTCCATCTCTCACTTTTCAACGCCACTCCACTGCCCCCAGACTGTAACTGGAATATAAATCATAATTTAACTTGGAAAGTAACAAGGTGCACCACAGAGACTGAGCCCTGCGCACATACACTATTCTCTCGGACCAAAAAAACCTCTAAATAAATTAAAATAATTATGTTTCTTTGTTTCAACATGTGTGTACAGCACATACAAAAAAAAAAAGATGTGGCATCTGTGCATCTGTCCGGATTATACAGCTCATAATTCTCTCCACACAAGACTTTACACCACTCGTACCTGACCATCGCTGGAAACATTCACTGTCCAAGTACTACATTTACGGGCCTTTTGACTAATGTTTCACACAGCGGATCACTGTAGCGAGAAAAGAAATTACAGCTCATATCTGTGCATCTTTATGCCCTTCAGCAGTGTTTTCAGCTATATATTTTTCCCAAGTACTGATTTATGATGTAAATGATCTCAAGTTGAGGGTCGTGTTGCTTCTCAGCTGTTACATTCAGCAAAGCTCTGCATATGGACGGACCATTTGTTTGGTGTAATGAATCCTTGCCTCCCTGTCCCTGGGGACCAAGGCATCATGGGTGGTAATGTGACAGGGGTCATTTGGCATGGCCTGTGCTGCAGGGTCTTGCAGCCGTGCGGTTTGTCTCGAGCAGATGAGCTCACTTCACGCAACATGTGAAACAACAATGACAGAAAGCCCACTGACTGCTTCAGCAATATTGCGCTGCTTGATCCTGAAGCCATTTACCCCATCTAGTGCTGGGTTCATTTCTCAAAAAATGTAATAGATACTGCTGTGCTGTCGTTTCACCTACTCACTGAAGCAGTAACTTTCTGTGATAGCTGTTGTTTTCCTGCTTTTTTGGCTTCTAGTTGTACTATTTTAATTATCTGGATAATTCACTTGCTTCAAGACGGTGACTTTAATAACTTAAAGAAGTCCAGTCACCTTCCTTTCCACCTCCTACGACTACAATGACCTGTTTGACTGAGAACCCACACAGACACTTGCTTCATGTGTAAATAATCAGGGAGGAAATACATCAGATTTGATGCCACAGGCAGGATGGGCAATACAACTGGAACTGCTTATGGTCCTTCAACCAGGCTGTGTTGAAAGGAGGTCCTAAAATAATTGAAAACTGAACTTGGTGTTTCCCCACTTCCCCACATGTCCTTCCTGTATGGAATTACAGCAAACAGCAAAATGAAAAGGTGTCTTTACAATGTGATCCCAGACACTTTTCCATGTCACATAGCTCCCTCAGGCCTGTGAGATGGACTTGAGAACCGACCTCTGATGGCCAAGTGTGTCTGAGCTCACATTTGATCTGGATTGTTTCAACTCAGTACATTCATAGTTAGCTAACTGCCTCAACAATAGTGCTTACTATTTCAGTCATCTGTGTCTTTCACCTTTAGAGAGCCACTGTTCCTCATACTAATATACTCAAACTAACAGATTCGCCTGCAAGCCATACATTAGCAAGCTAAAAATATTACCCCTCTCCAAAGCTTCCCTCAGCTGCTTTAAAAAAGCTTTGGCTTGTTTTTCAGCTGTCAAGCCCACATCATTATTGTTTTAACTTACTTTCACTGCTACCATAGTGCTTTTTTCTGGAAAGAAAAATGCTCGGAAAAGCAATTTCATGCTAGCTTCTCAGTATAAAAGAGACACATTAAGGAACTTGTTGATGAAATGAAGGGAAGGCAAGTTATAGTTGTTGTTGGGGGGTTTTTCTTAGCTATATATGTGCTTTGTTACAGCATCAAAGGGACTTATCCCAATGTGTTCCATTGTTTGTGTCCATGTTTTGTGTGAGTAAGTGTACTGGGAATAGTGTACTTCCATCTACAGAACATCAGCATACCATTTGTTGTCAAATGATGGATGGCATATGGGTGATTGTTTATGCTTCTATATAATTTACATATAAAAACACTGCAGACTAGCAGAAATAAATCATTTATGTAGCGTTCTGGAAATTTAACATCAGTCAGCACGGGTTGTTTAATGTTTTGAATGTAACACAAGCAAAGGGTGGTTAGCAAAGGGTTTTGGGGAGGTGTGAGTTTCAGGAAATAATGCTTCTTATGCAGCTGAAATCTTTGGGGTTTCTGCCTAGATGGCAAATGTGGTTGTGCAAAAGGCCTAGGGTTGGGTTTATTCACACAGTGCTGTATATAACCTGTCTCTCTCTATCGTTCTCATGCAAAATCTCATCTGCATGAGATTTTGTGTGGGTGCACGTGCGGGTGCACGGGTATGTTGGTATGGGTATATATATATTTGTAGGTTGTGTATCCTTTGAGGTGTTAATGGGGTTATTGAAAATGTGTATATGTGCGTATGTGTATATACGTATGTATGGATAGATAGAAACATATATGTATATATATAAAAATAATAATAATAATAATAAAAAAAAATGCACATGACATATAATGTAATTGCAAGGAGGTATTTCTGTAGTCTATTGATTACTAGATAGTGGAAAAGGGGTGGGATTAAATAAGCTTATGCTTCTTCCTGCTCCTTTTTGAACATGAAAGTTATTTGTAGTTGTGGTTGCTCGTTTTCTTTTTGTTTTGCTTTGCTTATTTGTCTCTTTTAATTCTATGTTGTTGTACTTTTTTAACATGTTCAAAATAAAGATTCAATCAATCAATCAAAAATCTCATCCCTTCTACATGTTGGCTGCACTCTGTGTCTGTACACGACCACAGCTACAGTACATGAGGTGGCAGGAGGGACAGAGTCCAGGGAAAGTTCCAAATGGAAAATTATCAGCTTTCTGTTTTTACATGCACTAATTTGTGTTTTGTGAAAAATATCATTCAAATGCTTTGCATTGAAACATACTATATGCTGTATTTTTCCTACAAAAAAGTACAGCGTGGTGGGTCTTGCATGATTTTACATAGTTCGTCTAACTCTTTCTGGTGAAACACGATGAATTTAAACTGCATAACTCAGTGGTCATGATTCTGAGAGAAAACATTTTCCAAAAATAAGTATGATTGTCTCCGTGTGTGCTTTGATGCACTTTGACGTTCACACTTTAAACTAGAACATTTGAAGAATTGCCCAACCTTTGTAGATGCTTGCTTTCTTTGACTGGTATATTTATTTTGTAAGGCTTTGTTTTTTTTTGGTTTTATAAGTCTCCACATCCTGTTAAATTCCTCTCCTTTCTTCTTAGGGCTGGAAGTGGCACAGTCCTGCTTGTTACTGGGTGGGAGAAGAAATGCTCACCTTTGATGGAGCCAGAAAGTTCTGCGAGGACCAAGGAGCCACACTTATTACTATCACTAACAGGTAAATACTGCACTGACAGGGAAGCGATTTTACCCTGCGCCGATTACAAGTCAGTCCTAGCTCCCTAAAACACCTCGTCGCTTTTAAAGGTTTGAGCAAGCCTTCGCCAGCAGCCTGGTGTTCGGGCGCACTGGAGATTCCTTTTGGATTGGTCTTCGTAACAAGGGAAACCACGGTGCTTTCCAGTGGATTACCAATGATGAAGTGTCCTACACCCACTGGAATCGAGACCAGCCAGGTGGGTCACACTTCAGATTTAAATTAGCAGAATGGCATGTACAGTATGACCTGATATTGTACTGCTGGTAACTGTACTGTTGTTACAACAATTGCAGAGCAACTTTAAATCAGTTATTATTGATATACTGTAAACCACTGACAATTTTAAACAATCTTCAAAAAAAATCCTTTAGCACCATACATCCAGTGAACAAGTTTTTGCCAGTAAATAAGAGTTTTTCTTTTCTTTCATCTGATAATATACAAGTAAATATAATATAATGGAATCCACCTGCTAGCTGGGGCTCTTTCTGCGGGGAGTTTCCATGGATTTTCTTGTACTTGCTTGGGTTATCTCCAAGTGCTCCGGCTTCCTCCAGCAGTCCAAAGACATGCATGCAAGGTTAATTGGTTATTCTACAGTGACAGTACGTGTGACCGTTAGCATGAAAGGTTGTCTGTCTCTCTGTGATAGCATTGCTACAGACTGTCCAGGATGTGCTTGCCTTTGATAGTTGGGATAGGGCTGTATTATCACTAAACTACTTACCTCAGCCAATTAGTTTAAGGATTTAACTGATTAATTAACTCTGCTTTATTTTCTTCATATATTTGCTATATTATTTTTAAATTATTATATTTGGGGGGGGGGTCTTGTTTTGTTATAATAATAAGAATAAAATACAGCTGTGTTCAGAAAATTTACATACACTCCTCACAGTCATGAATGTTATGACAATTTGGGCCTTTTTATGTTTTGTTTTGTTTTTTGCAATTCTTTTTCCAGGTGATTGAAAAAACAAGTATTGGTTGTACAGTTTGGTTTTACTTTTATTTGTGTCCAATTCTTGTTTTTTAAGGTAATTAAGGTACAATCATTCCACCCTGGAGTTTTTACCTGTTTGATTGACTACAATTAACAGAAAAGAGAAAACAAAATGAAAAGAAGAACATGCAAAAGTTTCTCGTTTTCTTTTTTGTTGCTGGCTGCATTATGCTTACATAATAGCAGATCATTTACAGTGGCCCCAAAATAAAAGTAGGTTAGTGAAGACTCTTAATCAAAATGAATTCTGTTTCAGAGCCAATTTGTGATTTAACATGCAAAGAAGAAAACAGATTGGTCCCAGGTGTTTTATTCTTTTGCCAAAATACAGATTTAGAACAACATTTAGAGGCATTTACTTCTTAGGCAGTCTTGATTAACAGACAATCTGCGTGTCTTGGAAAATAATCAGCAGCAGTTGCAATTAGCCTGAAGGGTGCTTTTGTGCTACTTTTAATTTAATGTTTTAAAGTTGGACTACTTCTTGGGAAACTTTTAATGAGTGTTTAGTCAATTAACAACCATCAGAGCAGCAGAGAAGGAAATTCTGTCAGTAAAATATTGACCATTGTGGAGTTTAGATCTACAATGGAAACAATTTCTAAATCAAACAGATGCGCACTTGTCATTAATGGATGTAAAGATGTAAACTGTCTGAACTTTACTCAGTTTAAAACAGATGCTTGTGCTCTTTGAAGCGTTCTCTGCACTTTTCCTTTGCACAGTATATGCCTGCACCATAGTTCTGCCTGACTTTTCTTCCTGATTAAAAGAGAGCTTGAAATTTCTATGTGCAGCATTCTATCACTTCCCATCAGCAAATATGTCATCCTTATGGATGAACCATAAGGGAGGTGAGTAATAGAGCAACAAGTTATTTTAATGTGTCTTGTCTGTACTGAGAAAGGTTAAATACAAGATTCAACAGCCATAATTGCCCAGTGAGTAATGCATAATCACATTTTTCCCTTTAGATCATTTCCACACATCTCCACAGTGCAGCCTCTTTTCCTCTCCACTCACCTACGTATCGCCCTTGTATCTATTTCAGCCAACGTTAGTAGCGGCTGTGTTTCTATGGCGACGGACACAGAAGCAGGTCTGTGGGATGTGAGGGAGTGTGCATCATCAAAGGCCAAATTCATCTGCCGTCAGAACCAGAACACGTCTGTGAGCCCCGAACTCCCCGTCCCTCAGCCCACCCCGAGCCTCAGCGGGTCCTGTCCCAGCGGCTGGAAGAGCAACAGCAACCTACGCTACTGTTACAAGGTTCATCCCAGAAGTCAAAATTAAAGTTTTATTAGAAAAGAAAAGAAAAGAATTATACTTCTTTTATAACAAAGTGGTGTGGTGCTCATACTTGTGCAGGTATGGAGTTAGTTATATCTTGGTGCCAGATGGCATCTATGGGTGGCATCTGCCAATGACTGGTGAATTTTTTGCAGCAGACCCTCCCATTGGTTCCAAATTGGGTTGCACAATTTTGTGTTGCCATGCTGGCACCAGGTTTTTTTTGTTTTTTGTTTTGTTTTTGCGTTTCAGTAGAAAGAAATGAATTTTTACTTATGGAAATTTTAATCTGCCACTTGTAACAGAAATAATTCTTTCAGCAATCAAGAAGATTTGAAGAAGAGAATTAATTAAACTGAATGACATCTTCATCATCTCTGTTCAGGTGTTTCATTTTGCCCAGCTGGAGCAGAAGTTAACTTGGATGCGGGCTCATAATTTCTGCAGGAAACACGGAGCCAACCTGCTGAGCATCAGTGGCCCTGAGGAGGAGCAGTTTGTTTTGCAGATCCTACATGAGGCTTTTGGGTGTGTGTGTGGATTGTTGTTTAGATGATATGCCACACTGATGATGGTATGGATAGTGGTGGTGAGGCTGATGGCGATGATGTGTCCCCACAGGGAGTCAGAGGAACATGAGCAGCACTGGTTCTGGATTGGACTGAATCGCAGGAACCCCATGGACAATGGAAGCTGGAAGTGGAGTGATGGACTAGCTGTGAGTTATGATAACAAGCAGCCTACATGTCAAGTGATGAAAAATACTTCAAATGCAATCTGTTTAATCCTTGCTTGTGTCTCAGTTAACATACCAGAACTTTGGTCGGTACTACTACAACATACGCCAGTGTGCTGCGGCAGACTTGGGTAGTATGACTTGGCTGGCCATGCACTGTGACTCTGAGTTAGACTGGATCTGCAAGATCCCTAGAGGTAAAACAGCCGTGGACTTTAAGCATAAATCGTGTGTTGGATCAATACATATTGTCAAAACATATTCTTGTTGGTCGTCACAACTTTTTTCTTGTATTTTTAGGTAGTGTTGAAAAGGTACCAGAAATCACTGAAGGTCTGTCTTATTTTCATAGCTTTCTTTTTATCACCTTTGTTTTTATTTTAAAAACTTCCTTCTACGTGTCAACGTTTGTTTATGTTTTTTAATTTCCTGGCTCCATTCAGGCACCAGTTCACCCGAATGGATTGGCTTCCGGGAGGCTGAGTATAAGTTTTTTGACCACCGTAGCACCTGGAACCAAGCCCAGAGGATTTGCTCCTGGTTTGATTCGTCATTGGCCTCGGTTCACTCAGCAGAGGAGCAGACATTCCTGGCCAACACTTTACGCAAGGCACGGTGCTCGTCATCATTTACAGGAACTAATTTAGTCCAAAAAATGAAATTAATTGCCATTGTCTTGGCAAGCAAGTAAAGTCCAGCTTCATCATTACAGAATCTAACCATTACACTGTATATAACTACAGTTATTTATATAATTATACATTTACAGTGATACTGTGGTATAAATCTGTAGTACTCTTTTTCAGACCTCTTATGCCTAGACACACTTTTTCACAGTTTGTGTCCCACCTTCAGATGTCTAAGGTGGAAGGTGATCTCTGGTGGCTGGGACTTCACACCTATGAAAATGACGGCCGCTTCCGATGGTCTGATCACTCGGTGTTAAATTATGTGGGCTGGGCCCTTGGCAGGCCGCTACCACTCAGCAGAGATCGGAAATGCATCTGCATGTCAGCCAACAAAGGTAAGAGCAGCTGGAAAGAGATATACTGAGAAGCTCATTTAAATCCAGAGTATTTCCATTAGCGTGTCTTTCTCAAACCCAAACAGAGGACTGGGCTGATCAAAAGTGCCACTCTGACCTGCCTTACATCTGTAAGAGAGTGAATGTCACAGGGACCGCTCCACCAACACCACCATCCCCTCATCCACCATCAGGGTGTCATGATGGATGGTCTTCCTTTCAGCATAAGGTAGAGCTAAAAGTGTAACAGTATAACGCATTATGGTCATTTGTACGAAGGATGACTCAAATAAATTTTGCATGCAGCCAGTAAAGTACAAGAACTACAATAACAACAGAGCACATGCTGTATTTCAGGCATCCTTATGCAACTTGACTACAGTAAAACAGCGATATTGTCTGCTTGTGTAGTGTTTCAGAGTATTTGATCAGTCAAACCGAGTCACATGGTCCGCAGCCAAGCTAAACTGTGAGAGTCAGGGAGGTGTCCTGGCAGTGATATCCAATCATTTGCAGCAAGGTAATTAAAGGAGAATACAAATGGCATACAGTCAAAACCTGGGGGTGGATGAGGTGTGTCATCAGACTGTCGTGCAACTTGTTCTCTTCCTCACAGCTTTTGTCACCACTTTGCTGAAGAACGCCAGCGCTGAACTTTGGGTGGGTCTGACTTCAGACTCTAAAGCAAATTTCAAATGGGCCAAAGCTGGCCTGCTCAGCTACACAAATTGGGCACCTGGCGAGCCTCTCGACAACAGCGGACCACACCAGAACAAGACGCCGGTACTCACATTACTTTTTATGTCATGGCTTTGTCATCAGTCTGTTCCTCTTCTAAATATTTCACTGTCACCCTTCAGGGAAACTGTGTGGTGATGTATCATGAAAACTGGCAGAAGAAAACAGGCATGTGGGCTTCTCGAGCATGTGAGATGGAAAGTCATGGCTTCATCTGTCAAAGACAACAAGGTCTGATAATCACTTATTACTATGACAGTGTAATTAAGAAGTGCTATAATAAGAATTACATGTTAGTTAACTATCATATCTGACTTCAGACAAAGGTCTCCCTCCGGCTCTGGCCCTCATTCCTGCCTCCCTGTCTAAGCCCGTGGAGCTGGGGGGGGTGACGTATCGAGTAGTGAAAAAACGCCTGGATTGGACTGGTGCTCTGCACCTCTGTGAATCTTTGAATGGGACTCTTGCCAGGGTGAAGGATCCGTTCCAGCAAAGTTACCTCACACTGCTTATAAACAGCTTGCGCCAGCCAGCCTGGATTGGGCTTTACAACTATGGAGTAAGCCGATTATAATTAAAAATACAAATATCAGTTGAAAAGCTTTTTATCAGTGTGAGAGAAACTGCAGTGAAATTTTTATTTTTATTTTTCTGGTTCAGGGAAGGAGCTTTACCTGGCTGAATAATGAAGATGTCATATATTCAGACTGGAATGATGGACAGCCTAGTCTGATGGCTGGATGTGGTCACATGACCACCACAGGGCAATGGACTGTGACTCCCTGTGATTCGAGACTGGATGCTGCTATCTGTCAAATGAGTGGTATGTGTGTATCAACAACCAAATATAGGACTGCATTAAAAAGAATGCTAATAACAATTTAGTAGGACTGAATATTCTCTGACAACATTTTGACTTACATTCAAATGTTTTGTTTTTGCCAGATGAGCCTGTGATTCATCAGTGGATCTACCCTGGCATGTGCCCTCAGTCTCTGGGAGAGTGGGCTTGGGTCCCTTTCAGAAACCACTGTTACGCCTTCAATTTGCAGCTGCTTAGACTGCAGGATGATGCACATAGATCCTGCAAAAAAAGTATGGAAGCATCACAGAAACCACACGTCTCCACTAGCTTTATTGTACAGCTTGTACAGCTTATAACACTAAATTGAAAACCAATTAAATACAAAAGCCCTGTCCTTGTCCACGGCAAACATGATTGACAAAATACATCAATACTACTAAATTTAGCAACGTTGTCATTCGGCCTGGGGCAGAACTGTTCTGTCTCCCTAGTAATCAATTCTGTTTGGTTCCATCTCTGTTTCTTTCTTTTTTGTCTCTTCTAGTCGGAGCAGAACTTCTCTCTATCATGGATGAGACAGAGAATGGATTTGTATGGGAGCACATCCAGAGTTATGCAGAACAGGCACATGGAGCTTGGCTGGGTGTCAGCGTGAAAGGTCCAACATTATTGCCTCAGCCTGTCTCTTCTATGTTGCTCTATAGCAGCAGATTTAAAGTCCACGCTGACAGACTTAAAACTACTTATGGAAGGGAAATACTTGCAGTTTATCTTTTGTGATTCAGTTTATTCAGTATAATTATTAAATGCAAGCAAGTCTCCTTATTCCAGAAAGTTCATTTACTATCTTATTATTAGTCAGAGTGAAGTGCTATAAAACATATTTGGTGAGATAGTGAGAAGATCGAATTTTTAAGCAAGAGTGTGTTTTTCTTTTATGCAAAACTAAAGACAAAGTCCTTGAAAACTGCCCTCTGAATATGTTTATGCTCATCCTCCTACCACAGGTAGAGGTCTAGTGTGGTCTGAGGGCACAGAGATGCTGTATACCAACTGGGAGGGACATGATGTCGTTTCTTCTGTGCTCTCCATCAACTCCTGCTTCTGGATCCAGAGCAACACTGGTCAGTGGAAGCCAGGCTCCTGTAGAAATCGCACACACGGAGTCATCTGCAAACGGCCTCGCAGTAAGCACAAAGAAGTTAATTGAACTGTCATGTTAAGCAGCATTTGCCAGTCATTATTATGTTTCTTAGTAATTTGCTAAGGGAAATGCCTAAATTATGATGCAGATTCTTAGCACACTACTGATTGTTCAATATTCCATCCGCAGGTGCTGAAATCTTAACTTCAGACGGTAAGTTTTGTTCACAACTGCTAAGTTATTCAGCTCATTTGAAGCCAGAATTGCGTGCGCTTATCCAGATTTCCATCTCTCCTTCTCAATCTCTACCCAGTAGATAGCCACCGCCTGCCCACGCTGATTGTTGTTATGGTAGCGGGTCTGGTGCTTGTGGTGCTGATTGTTGGCGTGATCTACTTCTACCGACACCGAACTGTTGGATCGCGGGGCTCTTATGAAGGGGCCCGCTACAGCCGCACCAACTCCAACAGTGCAGAACAGGCCGAGAAGAATATCTTGGTGTCTGACATGGAGTTGAATGAGCAGCCAGAGTAGCCCGAGCCGCCCTGGACTGACGGACCAACCCGGGACTGAACCCGACCTGACACAGTAGAAGCTGATTTCAAAGTGCTGAATACACGTTGTGGCATGTATCTGTTTTTGCTGCCACTTTTGAAACCAAAAAAAACGAGAAAAAAACGAAACAATAAAAGATTTTTAAAGTGCTGAAAGGCTGTGTGGAGCGCAGCAGATGTTTATTTTTTAAATTGAAACCCTGTCTTCAAAATCTTGTTTTGCCAAAATCTAACAGTTTAAGTGATTTTTCCCTTCACAAATCAGATACCTCCATCTGCACAGCTCTTTCCTAAAAAGAATTCAAGAAGGCCATAATGGATCAGATGGGAATAATTTGTCCCAGCTGGAAATATTCACCATAAAACCAGTTTTACGCAAAAACTCTTTGCTGCCTTCCCTGGTGCCAAAGTCAGGGTTTTTTTTCACATTGTATATTTTCTTCCTATTTTGATTGACAAAAGAAAATTTCACAGCTACGGATCAGTTTCAACAACATTTTTCTGTCATCTGAATATCTGCAGTCTTGTTCGGGATCAAAGTCATTTTTCTGATTTGCTTTTTGTTTTTTTTACTTTCATTTTTTTTTTGCCACGTCAGTATTAACCTGAACTTGAACTTGTTTTTTGTTGGTACTTGTGTACATGTGTCTTTCCCACTGACTTTTCAGTATCTGTGCAGCTGCAGAGAAGTGTAACTCATAATGCATGTGTGGTTTTGTGAGCCTGCCTCCCTCCTCTTTCCTGATGTGACACGTCGGCACCAGCTGTCAGGCGAGCAGAGGAGGAGGAAGAAGTCTAAATGTGAATGTGTGGAAGGTGAAAGGGACCAGTGACCTCAAACCGTCTGAGGGCATACACTATAATTGTGCACATAAGTAGAAGTTTGTATTGAAAGCCGGTCTTTAAATAGACTGCATTGTCTTTTTGTTGGTATAGCAGGTCTGAAGGTTGTCATCAAATGATCAGACTTTGAGCTTCCATGACTTTATGATCTACATTTCCACACTTTCTTCCATTGTCGTGATCTGATTCGGTCTTACTTGTTGCCACTTGCCTTTAGTCATTCTCCTTAAGGCTCAGTAACTGCTCCCAACTTGTTTGTTTTGGCTTCTCACGCTGCCATATGGAGCTGATTCAGCATTTTTAAGGGCAGTAGTTTCTTTGTATGCAAAGCAGTTGCAAGTTGATATTTTCCTGATTAATCATTTTAATGACCCTTTATTCACTTTTCCCATTCTATGTTATATCTGTCTGTCTCTTCTCTTTTTGTCTTTTTAATGATGCCGGTTTGACTTACATAAAACCCTTAAAAGACGTTTGGAAGCATACCCCTCTTTTATGGGATGCTGGCCACTTAAACTTCGAATTCTCCTGCAACAGAAAACATCAGTTGCAAATATGAGAGCCAAAAAAAATGTCTAAAAACCAAATTTAGTCGTTTTAAGTTTTCACATTTGCCTCATCAAATATTTTCCTTGCCTTTTGAGTGCATTTCTGTCTTCCTGTTTAGAGGAATGCTTTGGAGCCATTTCAGTCTGAGGCTTTTGGTGTTTCACTGAAGCTGTTATGGAAAAAAAAAAAGAAGAAGAAAAAATCACAGCCCTTTTTGCTCTGTGAGTCGGACTAAGATTGAGGGGGAAGGGAGAAGGATAGGGAGTAAGTAGAAGTGTGTGTTTTAGTGTGTGCGCAGTCTCCAGCTGTGGAATGTTGAGTCGGCAAGAAGAGCTCAGTGGCACGTCTGGAACCAATCAGCGAAGGAGGGCTTTGGGACATGAAGGTCAGAAAAAAAACAGAAAAAAAAATAAGTAAAGAAAAGGGGGAAAAGGAGGAGGAGTGGAAGGAGGAGCTAGAGATGAAGGTAGAGAAAAAGGAATGTTAAAGGTGCAGGGGTTTAGTCCGGGCGTACTCTGTCCTCTGCTGGTGGATTGCTGTAAAGGTTTACCTTCATGCGCAGTAGATGTGAACCTACTGAGGTGATGATGTAAAAGTGAGATAAGCATCGGCGTGATCCCCAGTGTCTGTGATGCAGGTTGGCTCATGTCCCTGTGAAGATACCTGAAGCACCTGATAATTTGTAAGTTTTTGTGTCATTTTTATATGAAATGAATAAAAGTCTATGTTCTGAAAACTTTTGTTTTCACGTGAATTATCATTAATTCCAAAACAAACTCTTTTGTCACTGGGAACCAGTTATCTGTCAAGGCCAAGCGCTGAATTAGTCCCACTCTTTTGCAGCGAGCAGGGAGGTGGATTCAACCATCAATGTGGAAAATGTGGGCTGCAGTGTTGATGTTTTTCACAAGAGGGCACACCTCACCTGCTGTATGAGACCTCTGCTGCTGAATGTTGTTATCTGACTCCCACACTTGTCTGTAACTGGTTATTGTGTTTCTGACATAACTACTTCTTACACTTTCCTCATTCTTTTAATAGATCAGCTGTTCTGTGCGACTTAGGAGTTTATGTCTGATATGCCGCTGCTACTGCTGGGAATTACTACATTCAGTTTAGTTGTGTCTAGTCCAATTAGAGATTGAAAATTATTCTGGAAAAACCAGACCACTTTATTAGGAACACCTGTTCAATTTTTTTGTTAAGTCATTAGCCAATAGCACGATTGAGTTACTCAACTCAAATAATGAAGGCAATCTGCTGAAGTTCAGTCTCAGCATCAGATTGAAAAACAAAGGTGATTGATGTGAGTTTAATGATGCCAGAGGAAAATGGCCCTACTATTTATAGCTGATAGGAAGGCAACAGTAACTCAAAATAACCTCGTTTACACCTAAACTATGCAGAAGAGCATCTCTGAATGCACAGTAAGTGGAGCCTTGAAGCAGATGAGCAGCAACAGCAGAAGACTACAACCGGTTCCACTTCTGTCACAGGAAACTGAGGCTACATTTCACACAGGCTCACCAAAATTGGACAATAGAAGGTAGGTCAGAATTTGGCAATAATGTAACCATGTCATTACCCTGCCTTGTATGAGCTGTTCAGGCTCTGCTGGTGGTTGTTTAATGGTACAGTGAATGTTTTTCTTGGCACACTTTATGGTCCTTAGTACCAAATGAGAATCATTTAAATGCCACATCCTACCTGAGTACTGTTGCTGACCATCTCCATCCCTTTGTGGCCACAGTGTAGTGATGGCTGCATCCAGCGGGATAATGCAAGTGTCACAAAGCTTCAATCATCTTAAACTGATTTTCTAAACATGACAGTGGAGTCATCGTCCCCACAGTCACCAGATCTCAGTTCAGCAGAGCACCTTTGGGATGTCCAGCAAACAAATTTGAAGCAACTGTGTGATGTTATTTGTCAAAATAGACACAAATCTTTCCAACTTGTTAAATCTGTGCCACAAAGAACTAAGCATTACCAAGGTGAATCTTACTAGTCGATCAGTGTATATTAAGTAAGTTTGAATTGCAAAATAGTGTATAAGAAACCATGAAGACAGCAAAAAGCATATAAGGAAAGAAAATCCTGCAAACACACACAGCAAATTAATATAGTGCGACACACTTCCGACTTTAATACCCTACAATGCAAGTCAATACTAATTTAGGAAAATTGACATAAATGTGACCATCTAATGATTTTGTTGTGCTATTTTGAGCAACATGAACAAAAAATGTTTAAAGCTTTCTGCCTGTGTTGGGCAGCTTTTGCATCTCAAAAAGGTAATACATTTTTTATAAGCCCAGGTACAACAGGTACTGCTCCACCAGCGTGACCATTATTCGAACCGGTAGACCAACAAGTGTTTTAAATCCAACACCTGGTGTACTGGGAGTTTGTGGTCTCTTCCTGTGAGAGAGCTCCACCTCTGCAGCATAACATCTGAACCAGTGAAATGCTTGTTATTCAAATCAAACTGGCTGTGTGTAATCCATCTCACTTAGGATGGATGTCACAATGCATCCAACTGCATGCCGCAGGCACTTAGTTTAAAGCATCCAGGGGTTATGTACTCCAGCAGTTGTTTATAAGTTTTCCAGTCCTGACACCTGTCTTTTTTAATGCATCTCTGGTGTACAGAAACGATCCTCGAGAAACTTTTTGTTTACTGTTTAAACGTTACACGTTTCTTCTCGGTGAATTTCAGTCTCAGCTCTATCTGTCTTGAACAAAGAGCTGCATCTTGAAAAGCTTTGTATGTATCTTACATACACATCATACTTCAGTGTGTCTGTTCCAGAGTTATGAAAAGCTCTTCATCTCAATTAGTTTTGAGAATTTATTGCATGAGCTTGCCTCTGGCTTTTACTCATTAATAGTGCATCTAAAAAATAGAAATAGTTCTTTTTTAAAAGAATTTTGTCAAAAAGGCACATTTCCTTTTTTAATTATTACTCATAAGGGCAAGTCTTTTGTCATTTTAATTTTGATAATTATGTCTTACACATCATGAAAATCAGAAATCCAGTATCTAAAATTATTAGACCAGTCAAAACTGTCCAACTTCACTTATATAGTCAATACCAAGATGGATGCAATCAAATTGTTGTATTGCTGAGGTGCTATTGTAACCCAAGGTTGCTTTAATAGCTCCTCTTCTGGACAGTAGTTTAGGTGAGTTGAATGGCCATCCACTAATCGGGACAGGTCACCAGTCTGTCATAGGGCTAACACGTGGAGACAGAACACCACTATCCAATTTACTCACATTAATACCTATGTCTAATTTAGAATCTGCAATTAATCAACATTGATGCATTTGCTTGAACTGTAGGAAACTGATAACCTGAGTGCCCGGAGAGAACCCACAAAGGCATGGGGAGAACATGCAAATTCCACACAGGAAGATCCTATCAGCCTGGGCAATCAAACCCAGAAGAGCACTAACCACTGCACCACCATGCATAGTCAATCAAGCACAATAATAAGGTGGCCAGCTGGCATGTTCAGGAAGTAGTTTTAGCACTTTTTTTTAGCACAGGTGTTAAGTCCTGCTGTAAAAGAAAAATGGTATATCCATGAAGCTTGCCAGTAGATTGAAACATGAAGTCCTCTGAAGTCTCCTGGTGGACAGCCGTGATGTCTTTGGACTTGGTAAAACACAGTAGATCAACTACTTCTAATACCAGCAGATGACACAGCACCCCAAACCATCACAGACTGTTGAAACTTCACACTATTCTTAAAACACCTCAGATTCTGTGGCTATCCCACCAGACTCTAGGACCTTGATTTCCAAATGAAATCCAAATTTTATTTTCATCTGAAAGAACAACTTTGTACCACTGTGCAACAGTCCATTTATTTTCCTCCCTGCCCCAGGTAAGCCACTTTTCATGTCATCTCTGGTTCTGGAGTAGTTTGATCTTAGAAATGTAACAGTTGTAGACCCTATCCTGAAGACATCTGTGCATGACGACTCTTGATCCACGGACACCAGCCATACTCCACTCTTTGTGAAGTTCTTGCTCTTAAGAATTTTCTAAAGGCACTAATTATTCCTTTTGCTTGAGCGTACCATGCTTTTAATTCCAGTCATCTTTCCATTAATTCAGTTCCATACACTCTGTGAACAGCTAGCCTTTTCAACAATGATTGTGGCTTGCCTTTTTTTTGTGGAGCTTTTTGATGATTATCATATGGAGAACTTTCAAGTCAGCAATC
This sequence comes from Neolamprologus multifasciatus, assembly GCF_963576455.1. NCBI lineage: Eukaryota > Metazoa > Chordata > Actinopteri > Cichliformes > Cichlidae > Neolamprologus > Neolamprologus multifasciatus. The sequence goes on along the minus strand of NC_140442.1, from coordinate 7,896,104 downwards.
TTTAACATGAATATGTTTGTATGTACTGGACAAGACCAAGAGATACAGTCTACATATAGTATTTAAATTACAATTTACTTAAACTTGATATGATAAATTCAAATAACCTGAGATATTTTCATGCAATTTTACATTTCATGTAATATTTATATGTAATAAATATAGAATATACAAAGTTTACCTCTTTGTTGAGATAAACTCCTCATTTCTTGAATACAGGTTATGTGGAGAGTATAGGGCTGTCACTCTTAGGTGAGATCAATGAAATCCTAATCATCACAGTAGCCAATGGGCATTTCTTAACTGCAGCCACTGGAAACACAGCAGCCATCTTGCCTAAGGGTTTTTGAATACACTTGCCTGGGAAATAGTTCAAAGGCAGGAAGCAAAGGGAGAGGTCTCTCCTCTGGAACTATAGCACAACATTTTCACTCTATACTGGCCCTCGCTTCCTCTGAGATGCTTGCGTAAAACACTCCTTGCTTTAATTAACTGACAAAAATGGGCAGAAAAGAGACTGAAATTCTTCAAATAGCTGAACTCTTGCCTAATCAATATCCTCTTAATTTGAAGGTTCGGTGTTCAGATCTTGCTCTTGTGTTGTTCACAAACTGCTGTTTATTCCCCCTCCTCCCACTCCATGTTTTCTTCCTATTTGTCAGTTTTGGCAATGCAAATTCAGGGAGGGGAACAAGAGAGAAAGCGGCATTAACAAGTGAAATTAAAAACCCATTCACTCTCCTCAGTCATCCATTTGGAGCCCAGCCAAAGGAGAAGCAGCTGTTGGGCTGGCAGTATAGGGGAGAAAGACACAGAGATACAGAAGAGAAAGACTAAAATACACAGCGAGTGAGAAAAGGTGGATTGGAAATTGTTAATTCAAAGAATATATATATATATATATATATATATATATATATATATATATATATATATATATATATATATATATATATATGTATATATATATATATATGTATATATACAGTGGGGCAAAAAAGTATTTAGTCAGCCACCGATTGTGCAAGTTCCCCCATTTAAAATGATGACAGAGGTCAGTAATTTGCACCAGAGGTACACTTCAACTGTGAGAGACAGAATGTGAAAAAAAAATCCATGAATTCACATGGTAGGATTTGTAAAGAATTTATTCGTAAATCAGGGTGGAAAATAAGTATTTGGTCAATAACAAAAATACAACTCAATACTTTGTAACATAACCTTTGTTGGCAATAACAGAGGTCAAACGTTTACTATAGGTCTTTACCAGGTTTGCACACACAGTAGCTGGTATTTTGGCCCATTCCTCCATGCAGATCTTCTCAAGAGCAGTGATGTTTTGGGGCTGTCGCCGAGCAACACGGACTTTCAACTCCCGCCACAGATTTTCTATGGGGTTGAGGTCTGGAGACTGGCTAGGCCACTCCAGGACTTTCAAATGCTTCTTACGGAGCCACTCCTTTGTTGCCCGGGCGGTGTGTTTTGGATCATTGTCATGTTGGAAGACCCAGCCTCGTTTCATCTTCAAAGTTCTCACTGATGGAAGGAGGTTTTGGCTCAAAATCTCACGATACTTGGCCCCATTCATTCTGTCCTTAACACGGATCAGTCGTCCTGTCCCCTTGGCAGAAAAACAACCCCATAGCATGATGTTTCCACCCCCATGCTTCACAGTAGGTATGGTGTTCTTGGGATGCAACTCAGTATTCTTCTTCCTCCAAACACGACGAGTTGAGTTTATACCAAAAAGTTCTACTTTGGTTTCATCTGACCACATGACATTCTCCCAATCCTCTGCTGTATCATCCATGTGCTCTCTGGCAAACTTCAGACGGGCCTGGACATGCACTGGCTTCAGCAGCGGAACACGTCTGGCACTGCGGGATTTGATTCCCTGCCGTTGTAGTGTGTTACTGATGGTGACCTTTGTTACTTTGGTCCCAGCTCTCTGCAGGTCATTCACCAGGTCCCCCCGTGTGGTTCTGGGATCTTTGCTCACCGTTCTCATGATCATTTTGACCCCACGGGATGAGATCTTGCGTGGAGCCCCAGATCGAGGGAGATTATCAGTAGTCTTGTATGTCTTCCATTTTCTGATGATTGCTCCCACAGTTGATTTTTTCACACCAAGCTGCTTGCCTATTGTAGATTCACTCTTCCCAGTCTGGTGCAGGTCTACAATTCTTTTCCTAGTGTCCTTCAAAAGCTCTTTGGTCTTGGCCATGGTGGAGTTTGGAGTCTGACTGGTTGAGGCTGTGGACAGGTGTCTTTTATACAGATGATGAGGTCAAACAGGTGCCATTCATACAGGTAACGAGTGGGGGACAGAAAAGCTTCTTACAGAAGACGTTACAGGTCTGTGAGAGCCAGGGATTTTCCTTGTTTGAGGTGACCAAATACTTATTTTCCACCCTGATTTACGAATAAATTCTTTACAAATCCTACCATGTGAATTCATGGATTTTTTTTTCACATTCTGTCTCTCACAGCTGAAGTGTACCTCTGGTGCAAATTACTGACCTCTGTCATCATTTTAAGTGGGGGAACTTGCACAATCGGTGGCTGACTAAATACTTTTTTGCCCCACTGTATATATACATATATATATAGGATACATATACAGAAGGGAAAGACTAAAATACACAGCGAGTGAGAAAAGGTGGATTGGAAATTGTTAATTCAAAGAATATATATATATATATATATATATATATATATATATATGTATATATATATATATATGTATATATATATATATGTATATATATATATGTATATATATATATACACATATATATATATATATATATACATATATAAAAAGTTTTTTTTAACTATAACATCAAGAAGGTGTGCGCTTTGGGAGCTGCAACCTTTTTCCTTCACCCTCTCCGATCTCTGAGACTTTGACCCTGTACCCAAATCCTCTCCCCTGCTTTCAGTGTTTCATTGGGAAATCTGGAAAGACACAGACTCAACACTCAATGTGAAGTTATCAAAATGCTGTTTATTTCTATATAAAAGATCAACAATTACATCACATAAACAATATTGCTCGTTAACAGAGAATAAGTGCATGACAAAGCAAAAGGAAAGCTTGTCATTTACTGTGTTCTTGAATCAGATCTTACACTTAGCCATGTAGTTCATCATGACTCATCACATCACTGCTGTTTTAAAGTCCCCCAGCGGCAGATCCCCATGATGGTTTAGTGTCTTTTTCACTAGTGTTCACCAAACTTCACCTCCAGACAGCAGTTTGCGTATACATAACATGTATGACAAAGTGAATGAATTGAAAGAGATGGTCAGGTTTGCAAAAGAACATCTGGTCAGACTCAGCAATCTTAACAATCATTTCAATCTGGATTTCCACAATTCTGAACCCAAGTTGAAAAGCTGGCTTGGGTTAGGAACCTGCTCCTTGTAAATAAAAGAAGGAAATTTGTCTAAATTAAGATTGCACTTGATGAAAAATCACTGACAAACATTTGTGGGAAGTTTAGAGTGGAACTTATAAATAAATAATACATAAATAATACATGGAATGCACTTTTGCCTATTGGATCTACTTAAGTGTCTGTTATTTCTTTTCCATTTACCACATGTCCCCTATGTTTTCCCCCTTATTTAATTGCTGTTCTTCAATTGTTTTTCCCTCTTTTGTGATTGTCTGCTCCATTAGTCATTAGTGTTTCCCATGCAGTTTGTTCTCATCTATTTACAGTCCTCCCTTTTCCTTCTTGTTTGTCTTCTGTCCTGGCTTGTTCATCCACCAGTTTTCCTTACGCTTCTTATATTGTCTTTCTTTCTTGGACTTCTGTTGTATTTGAACCAGCCTTATGAGACTTGTGTTTTCTGGGTCTTATGTAATTTTAATGAGCTTTGCATGAAAGCTCACATTTTGTTTAGGATTCCCGTCTTGTGTGTCTGCAATTGGGTCCTCTTTTGAACACACACATAACAGTTAAGTGACCTTCTCAGCTTTGGCTCCCTTTAAAACCAAACAGAGAAACGGGCTGCATGTGGAGAACAGCCTGCTAACAGCTGTTATCCTACTGTTTAAAGCTTCTGGAAGACAAACAAGCCCATTAAAGCTCAGGTGAATTAAAGCTCAGGTGAGCAGAAATTACTACTGGATGAGTTTGAATACAATTTTTTCACAATAGGTGTAAATTGCTTTGCATTACGGTCATTCAGATTGTGTTGGGCTGAAAGTTGAATAGAACAAAACTTTATCCACCTGGCCTGATAGGGACAGCAGAGGAGTATTTTAATTTTGGTGAAGAGGTGCTGATATTTCAGTACTGAATTTTTATACAAGAGAAGCATATAGTAGTAGTAGTAAAACTATCAGAAGAAAAACAGGATCCTACTGTCATGAGTCTTCCTACTTCTGTAGGAAGACATATGAATCCTGGCTCATAACTGTCATTGTGATTATGAGATCACTCCATCCACCTGTTGTCACCCCTGAGTCAATATAATAATCTCTTTGGCCAGTGGTTTGTCTGATAAGCACTCTGGAGGCACAGAGACACACCCAGAAAAGATGCACTTCACCCCCAGCAGTGAAAGCCCCATCTGGAATCGTCCATTGATTTTTAGTCCAAATGATTTTTTATGACCATGAAAACAACCCCAGTGTGCCACCTCTTTTGGAAGAGGGGATCAAATTCCCTAATCTTTGTCCAAATCAAAGGCTCCATGCTTCAAAGTGGCTGGATCAGCACAGATACCCACAGAGCGCCAACGCCAGAGCAGAAGGGAGAGAACAAAAATGCTTTGCTCTCGCTTTGCACTCCAAACTCATTTTAACTCCTGTCTTCCTTCTCCCTGCTCATCTTTTCAGTGAGTTTGTAGTAGCATTGTGCTTTAGTTTGAGTGGGTGTGTTTGTGTGTTTGATGGACAGTTGTAGAAGAGAAAACTTAAAGGGCCAAGAGGGTGGATGGCGTATAGAGGCAGGTTGGTGACGGTGGGGGCTGGAGGCTGGGTGTGGTGCACTTATCTCCTCTCTGCAGATGAGAACACTTCATTGCCTGCGGGATGCTGCTCTTTCTCAGGCCAAGTGTGGTTAAAGGGATTATGGGGGACACTGTTTTCAGGGGATGTTGGGATCTGAACTTGTTTATTGACCATTTTCAGGTATGTAATTAGCACACTTAATTGTCCCATTTAGAGTAAACAAAGTATGTTCTAATTTCATAAGCAACCTCTTTTACACTCAGATGATAAATCAATAAGACTGCTGAGATTTAGCCAAGAAAAGTATCTCAGTGCCCTGAGACAGAATAATAACTCTTTTTTTTTCTCTTCACAACATTTTAAGATTATTGATTTCTCTATTCTGTTCCCATTTTCTCCCCCTGAGACACAATTTGTTAGAATATTTTCAGGCTCTTGCTTCAACAGGAACTATCTTTTGTTAAAGCTAAAACCACAAAATAAAGCACAGTGAAATAGCAGTGACAGGATCACTTCAGAAGATGCCCACTCCTCCACCTGCCTGATGACGAGTCCTTACTGTAAACAACAAAAGGTGCTATTATCACCCCCAACCAGGGACAGGATTAGATGCGTACTCATCTGCATGGATTTCAACCCCCAAATAATAATAAGGCATAAATAAGGGGAAAATAGAGACAAAAGGTGAAGTTAATTTATGGAAAGCCATGGCTGCATCACTGCTTACCACTTTGATGCTTAATCCGTTATTAACCTCCACAGTATTACACATACACGCATGCACATGTATGTGTGGAGATACTCACTCATGCATGCACACCTTGAGCAGCTGAGTCAGGGCAACTGAGTACTGAGAGCAATATTACCCCTCAGGGAAATAAAGATAGGCTGTGGGTGCAAAAGGAGGGAGATGAGGCTACTCGGAGGACACGCTGCAGAATATCAGGCCAATCCTGCTTGTGCTTGCTCTTGCTGGTTTCCAGGGTAATGGCAGAAGGCTCTGCCTTCCTGTTGAGGCAAACGCACTTAGAGGAGAGATTTTTGGCCTTGAGAACATGTTGAGAGGGAAAATGTTCCATTACTGGGAACCTTTTGTCTTTGTGCAGCTGATTTCCCAGCGTGGAGCTGTATAAATGTGTTTGTGTGCTTGAGAAAGTGTGTAGTGTGTGCTTTAATGTTTGCTGCAAACAACAAAACCAAGAAGAAATTTCACATTACAAGAAATGGTAAGCCTAAAGGATTTCCATTATGCTAATTTCAAACTAAATATTTGTGTTCTTCTTCTCTGCTACTAGAGCAACTTGTGCCTGAGATAACCATATTATGGTGCCATACTCTCATTGGCATATGGAAGCAGTGTACAGCAAAAGAGTAGCTGAAATGGAGAGTTCAAAGCAGTCTGAAGCCCTTTACTTCTGGAAACTTTGGCCATGTTGGAAAAGCATAACAAATCTTCCATTTGTCCTTCTTCTTCTTCTTATTGCTAACAAAAAACCTGCCCTATGGGTGAGTTTTGTCTGCATCAGATACAGCGGAGAATTGTGGAAACATATTTAATGACTAACAAGTTAAAAAACATTAGAAATGCAATAAGAATTTATAACTTTAAGAAAAGATATAATGGCAACAGCCCCAATGTAAGGCTCATGTTACAGTCAGCTGTCTATACTGATTGTTATATAGTATACATATATGTGTATACACATACTTTTGTGTTGATCATGGTTGTTTGGATGTAGAATGAAAATATCCAGAAACATTCCCCTCGGCCATTTTTGTTGCCGATCTTTTGCTCTCAGTTAATGGTGTTAAATGGTAAAGGCATAGCAGATAGGAAATAAAATCTTGCCCGTTCTTAAAACTGAAACCCTGTGGTGAGCATCAAAATGTTTAATGATCACTCAGTTTCTTTGTACAAATACACAAAAAAGCACCAATACTTTTATTTGAAGTCATTTTTATCAATCAATCGACCAATCAATCACCACACAGATGCCATAGATGTTACAAATCTTGTAGTTTCATTGAGATTGAAGCAGTTTGATTATTATCATCATTATTATTGTGTCACATTGTCTGGTCTTAGCTATCACAATAAAATTTCTACAGCTTGTTCTGATGGGTATATTTCTATTCCTGCTTAAAAATGAACTGAAAGTTAAATAACTCTGCCTTTCTGTGGAAAACTGTGCACGTATGTGTGCATCCCATGTGTGTGTGTGTTTTCACCCAGTGGTTTGCTGCTGAGTGATTTTCTCCGTGAAGCACTCAGGATATGCAGAGATGAGCTCCATTGTTGGTATAAATTGCTTGGCCCATGCATGCTGCCTCTCCACCGGGCATCTCCCTCCTCGTACTGATCAATCTAATCCTTAGCTATAATGAGTTTTTCTGTCTGACTGTGAGGAGTGGGCCGGGCCATGAAGTGGATAGGAGAATGAGCAAGAGAAGAAATGTGGGATACTGGCAATGTTGGTGAAGACAGCTGTAGGCACAGAAAGTAGCCAAACTGTTTATAGAGGTAAGAAGTGAAGATCTGGCAGAAGATATTATTTCACGAGGTGAACTGTTTTTGCATTGCTTAATAAAACAGCTTGCCTTAGTATGTGAAATGTGAGACATAGATCAGTTTCTCACAATAATTTTTCACAACAGATTCACTCTCCTAGTATTTTTTAAATCACTGAACAGATCATTAAATATATATTAATTCAGAAGTGGCGAATACAATTACCCAAAGGCTGAAATGGTTGTCATAAATAGCATAAGCTTAGCAGGCAACTGAGTCATTTGTGTTTAATAATACAAATATCAAACTAATGGATCATTGTTTTAATATTATTAAACAGGAAATTATTATTTTCTTTAATCTGCAGATTTCATTAAGTTAACCCTCCTCCACTAATGTTACCACATGTTACTCTTCACGAAAGTCTACCTGACTGTAGAAGTTGTTTATTTTGGTAATGAAATAACAGATCAGTTACTCTTTCTAGAATTTCTCTCAAGCTTTTTAGTGACTTTCAGTTTGTTGATTCTTAACGTCACTCTTATTCTCGCTTTTATCCCTGCTGCGGGCAGCAGTTTTCAGGGACGTAGCTCTGAAAGCTCACTGTACACTACACTACGACGAGTAAAGCAATTAATCAATTTAAAATCACTGACAGAAGCTGCACGTTTCCGAAGCTCAAAAGATGGATCAGAATGACCATGGAGTACCCATGGTGATGCATATCCAAAAGCACTTAAAATGTGTGTGTGAGCATCAGACTTGGATCCAGAAGTGATGATGGTGATGTCTAATAGATCCCACCGGGTATATGTGCATGTGGTTTACTTGGAGAAGAGATAATGTGTATTCCTTTTCATTGCAATTGGCAGAGGTTATCTGTTATTGTGCTTGAGCTTTGGTGAAAGAGAGGAAGCGTTGTTTTTCAAGTTGGTGCTAATAGTATGTAAATATATTGTAACAGGGGAATTTGTCAAAAAGTAATAAAGTTTTATGTTTTTTGGGACTCTAAATTGTGGTTTGTTATTAAGTGTTCTCTATTTTCTTTATAATCCCCGTGTTTTGAAATCTTTGGTTTATAGATTTCAGGGTTTTCTTAACTTTTATAATTATAATATGCCTCTGTGTTTAGTCTTAGCATTTATTTAGCGTAATCCATTTCTGTTTTTTTGTGATCAGTATAACCTATGCGTCTAGCCTCCCCGGTGTCTCCTTGTATCTTCATCTTTGTGTTAGGGCTATCCCTGTTATTTTAATTCCTGTTTTATTTTGACACACTGTTCCCTGATCCCTCTTTTGTGACTGTCTACCTATGCGCCACTGGTTAATCTATATCATGTATGCTTTTTGTTCCCTTTTGGATTTTATGTTTCAGGGTGTTACAGCTGTTGCAGTTGTAACAAGGTTATCCTTCCTGCAGAGCTTAACAGTTCTGTTAAGCTATGCAAAACCATGCAACAATCCCAATGCAAAATAACAAATTTTTTTCAATGTTCATTTAGCAAAAGATGATAAAACACGGCAGAAAACAAAGTGCCTAACATCCTTACCAAAGAAAGAGGAATTTGTAGAAGCTTGACTGCATAAAACACAGAAAACAACCTCAAAAGCATTGCACATTCCCAGCTGCATCCAGCTACAGCGAGTGAGGTGAACAATGAAAAGCAATGTTGCTTCTGTCTTGCAGAGACTAGAAGCACAGAAAAGATGAACCACAAAACGGAGAGAAGCTGAGACAGAACAGAGCGGACTGCCTGTAGTTCACAGACTGACTGTCCATCATCTCCCACAGCCTCACCACTCTGCACATCAAGGTAGAAGACTTGAGGATTTCTCACTATATAAAAATACTTTAGAGGAGCAATAAGTCAGACAGCTCCAACATGTCTGTGAATATGTATCAATCCTCTCTGAAACTTCATGCACAAATTCGAGTGGGACCCAATGCCTGGCCTTATTCTTCTCATCCTCTCTCTTCAGTGAATTTAGAAGAGGAACTTTCTCTTTTTTTTAGTATTTTCCTTGTCTGAGCTTTCTTCTGAGAGTTATTTTAAGTATTTATGGTGTAAATTAATCTCTCAGAAATTGATATAAATTGCTTTCATGTAAGAAAATACAATTTGTCATGGCAATTCTTCAGAAAAGTATTTTACATCTTCAAAAATTTAGCTCGATTTCAGCATTCTAAAAGCAAAATATGTACAATTCACAGCTGCTTTTAATGAAAGAAAGTAGTGAAATCCTACATTTAAATCCTGAAACAAACACATTTTTAGCATTTTTAAGTTAACGAGTTGTCAGATTGTTGTCTTTTCTTTTTGTCGCTAGAGGGATAGGATAAAACGGTGTCTCTCTATCTTTCCATGGCCACGCATCTCAGGTGCAAGTACTTAATCTGATCACCTCGTGCCTTGAAGGCACTGGCCTGGTGTGACCGAGGCGTCCGTGTGAAAGGCCTCTTTGTTGAGCCGTGTCATCATTTGTATTCAGCAGGATCAAAGTGTCCTCGGCTTCTTTAAAATTTATCCTGTGGCTTGTGTTGCTGGAGCAGTGAATGACAATGTCAAGGGATGCAGAAGAGCTGGGAAATTTACATAGAAATGGCCCTCAATATGAATGTGTAAGGAATCAATTCAGAGTCTGCAATTTGGGATTGTGTGGGCATGTATCTGTGTATGCCTTATGCTGGCTTGGGTATTGAGTGTGTGTTTGTGCCATACACATGTAAGAGACTTAGAGGGGATTGCTGAACCAGTCTTAAAGCTACTTTTCTCACTACATCACTTTTTTTTTAGTCTTAAATGTTGTTTTTTTTCCTTTCTCCATTATTTCCAGCCCCATGATGCTCAGTTTTAACAAGATAATAGGATCATGCCTCTTCCATCTACTACCAGGGGGTGAGAGGACAAACTGAGGAAGTGGCCTCAGGCAGCAGTAAAAAAGCAAGTTGAGCTAAATGTGTTAGCTATGTGACGCAGTGATGTGGGACTGAGTTGAGTTGACTCTGGCTTTGTGTCTTCTTTAAGATAGAAACCCACCTCCTACCTCCTTTAATAAACCTTACTCAACTTATTACTCTGAAAGCACTGACAAGCCTTACAGCTTCTCAGACTGTGCATCACTTTACTGTGGGTAGAATCGATAGTGTAGCTATATGCTGTCCCATCTGTGGCTGCTCAGACAAGTAAAATAAAGAGTAGGGGTATATTCTTGCAAGAAGTCCTAGGTCTAAATCCCGGAGCAGCCTCCATTTTTACCACAACCTTTTGGTATTTTGGTATGAGGAAGTTTGTGCATGCAAAACAAAAAGAGAAAACAATTCTGTTTTATACACAGGGTGATAAGGTTCTGGTAAGGTTTCTTTGTAGTTTCATAAGCTTAGCCTGCTCAGATGTGCTGCATACTTAACTCACAGCCAACAAGTAAAGCAAAGCCCTGAAGGAGAAGTTGCAAAAGGTCAACCCTGTGGCCCACACACCTATCAGTTTCCAGATAACCTTTTATCTGAACTTACAGTAGTAATTACTAGGTGTGCAGTTAGAGATGATTGCAAACATTTCAAAAAGTGTTTTGCTTTTGCCCTGAAGCATATTGGTTTGCTTCTTCCTCTATGGCGAGGTAGGTTACAGCTCCCCTTGGACCTTGGGTTGGATGACCAGTCAAGAGTTCAGCAAGGCTATTATGCCTCACCAAAACCAAACTAAAAACTGAAAGTGGGAGTGGGTATTATTAATTGAGAAAATCTTTTAGTTTTTTTTGCCTTAGCCTGGTCAGATTTTATTCTGAACAAATGTAATTCAATTCAATTCAATTCAATTTTATTTATATAGCGCCAAATCACAACAAAAGTCGCCTCAAGGCGCTTCATAGATACAGAGAAAAGCCCAACAATCATATGACCCCCTATGAGCAAGCACTTTGGCAACAGTGGGAAGGAAAAACTCCCTTTTAACAGGAAGAAACCTCCTGCAGAACCAGGCTCAGGGAGGGGCGGCCATCTGCTGCGACCGGTTGGGGTGAGAGAAGGAAGACAGGATAAAGACATGCTGTGGAAGAGAGACAGATTAATAACAGGTATGATTCAATACAGAGAGGTCTGTTAACACATAGTGAGTGAGAAAGGTGACTGGAAAGGAAAAACTCAATGCATCATGGGAATCCCCCGGCAGCCTACGTCTATTGCAGCATAACTAAGGGAGGATTCAGGGTCACCTGGTCCAGCCCTAACTATATGCTTTAGCAAAAAGGAAAGTTTTAAGCCTAATCTTAAAAGTAGAGATAGTGTCTGTCTCCCGAATCCAAACTGGAAGCTGGTTCCACAGAAGAGGGGCCTGAAAACTGAAGGCTCTCCCTCCCATTCTACTTTTAAATACTCTAGGAACAACAAGTAGGCCTGCAGAGCGGGAGCGAAGTGCTCTAATAGGGTGATATGGTACTACAAGGTCATTAAGATAAGATGGGGCCTGATTATTTAAGACCTTGTATGTGAGGAGCAGGATTTTGAATTCAATTCTGGATTTAACAGGAAGCCAATGAAGGGAAGCCAAAACAGGAGAAATATGCTCTCTCTTTCTAGTCCCTGTCAGTACTCTTGCTGCAGCATTTTGGATTAGCTGAAGGCTTTTCAGTGAGTTTTTTGGACATCCTGATAATAATGAATTGCAGTCGTCCAGCCTGGAAGTAATAAATGCATGAACTAGTTTTTCAGCATCACTCTGAGACAGGATATTTCTAATTTTAGAGATGTTGTGCAAATGGAAGAACGCAGTCTTACATATTTGTTTAATATGTGTGTTGAAGGACATATCCTGGTCAAAAATGACTCCAAGTACATGTTGCTTTTTTGACAAATACCCCCTGTATTCTGACTAAAAACTAAAATTAGCATGTAAAATAATACTCTAAATTTAAACTAAAAATGAAAAAAAAAGCAATCCTATGAAGGAAACTGAAAAAAAAAAGGAAAATACAAAACTGCATTAGTGATACATAAGAACACAAATCCTGTGACATTGATTAATCGGTGTCAATAAGTAAGACAACTCATTTGTTATAAAAAGTGAAAATAAGGCAAACTCTTGATATAAGATGATTGTTTAAACACTTAATGTTTACAAATACGGTCTTTAACCTTTAATACCGTTATATACAGACACACATTAAAGACCGATGACGTCTTGAATTGAATTTCCCCATTCCCCGGCACCTTTGTGTCACACCTTGGCCTTTCTCGTTTTCATCAGCCAGAGAAAGGCTGTCAGAACATACACAGATTACACTGTGGCTGTTCTGACATCTGCTGCCTTCATTATTATGGGAGACGTGCACCATAAAATCAATAGGGTCGTTGTAGACTTAATAAAGGTAATTTCTCTACAGTCCTCCCTCATGCTGCACCAAAGTGCTCGGCTTATTTCTCAACTTATTTGATCCTTCTGCACTGTTCAGAGCAGGAGAGATTGATTCATGAGCTATTAAAACTTTCAAAAGCAGACTGTGTAAGAGAAAGGTGAAGGTTTTGGTTTGGGTTTTGAATGAAGCAGACATTTTCAATTGAATAGCTTGTTTAGCTTGTGTGGATAGGGCATTTTTATGAAGAAAATGTTAGAATAAAAGGGTGAATATGAATCAAACTACAGCCTTTCAGCCTTCTTCACAGTACCACATCAACATAAAAAATTCACTGTCTCTGTAAGGTATCTGCCCCACAGAAAGATCACAGAACAAAAGCATTAAACCAGGTTCACATTTCCATGCTCTGAAGTATTATCTGTATCTGGACCATATATTTCACATTACATTGCTATAATAGAAGACTTGACGTTAAATATGTTTCTGCTTTTTCCCCCTTCATACTTAATTACAGCACACTCAGAGCACTGAGTACCATATTTTATGTTAATCTGTCTTCTCCATCTAGATTTTGTTTTATAAAATGAACAGCCTGCTTTGCTGATGTGCAAATGGTGATGTTATCTAAAGCTTCACTTTGAATAAATGTGATAAGACACAAAGGTCATTCATATGCACAGATGTTTTCTATAGCATAAAGTCTCTGCTGCCAGATTGTTATTATCAAGAAAAATACTTTCAAATGAGTCGCTTTAATTCTCTTATTATGCCTTTTGTTTTAGTGCTTTTTTATGTGTCAGAGATTCTGATTTACTATCAATCATTTTGCTTTTGTCTGCTGAACAAATATATTGATGAGGAAGATCCATATATCCAGTGACATATAGCAGCTATATTCATATATTCCATGCAAATGCAAGGTTCTGTCAGCAGCAAATATTGAAGAAGTATTATTTCTTATACCATCTAGTTTTTACTTTCATTTTTGTGAAGACCTTTTCTATTGATTGTAATACCATACGCAATATAAATTCCAGCAAAGTACCAGCAAACAAAGATATTTTAAGCAAGATATTTGGTGCACAAAATAGGAGGACAGTATAAATTATGATCAGTATTGTACATATATACACTCAGTGGCCACTTCAACTGGTTCTATTGATTGTAATACCATACGCAATATAAATTCCAGCAAAGTACCAGCAAACAAAGATATTTTAAGCAAGATATTTGGTGCACAAAATAGGAGGACAGTATAAATTATGATCAGTATTGTACATATATACACTCAGTGGCCACTTCAACTGGTTCAGCTGGTTCAAGGAACAAGTTTGACATGATTTGACAAACAATGGATGGGTGCACTGAGGTCACGAAGGAATTGCAATAATATTCAGGTAGTTAGGCTGTGGCATTTTAACAATGCTCAATTAGTACTAAAAATGTGCTAAGGAAATATCACCCACCACATTACACCACCACCAGCCTAAAGCATCCAAATGGTTTGAGGCAAGGTTATAAAAGTTAACTTAAACTAAAAAGTAAAACTAGCTACGGGAAACAAACATTTTAGTAAACTAAAATAAAAATAAAAACGAATTAGAAAACACAAATCTATAATCACTCTGGTTTGGGCTGGGTCGGATGTCACAGCAGAAACAGACTCATTGAAACAGATCAATCCTTTTAGTTTTGGTGAGCCTGTGAAAATTGTAGCTTCAGTTTCCTGTTTTTAGCTAACCACAGTTTGAGTTGTTGTTAAACTTCCAGATGCCTCAAAAACAGTGGTTCTTGATTTCATACGCAAGCATTTTCAGGGTTACTCTGGCACTGATTTATGTAATGTTTGGTACTGGAGGATGGTAATAGAGCTATGTGTGTGCCAACATCTTTTCTGATGGGACTTTGTCAGTGAGTCATGAGAGTGATCATACTCTCATACTTTTGTGACTATCTTGAGTCCAGCCACAATCTTTATTCGCTGTTCAGTGAATGCATCTGTTATTACAGGTGGTTTAATACCATGCAGTTCATTAACACTGCGCTCCTCTACTAGGGTCAGCTCATTGTAAGTATGAGTCACTGCATCTTAATTTCTAACTCTGACTCAGCCATAGTTTCAACAAACACTACTGAATTTAATTTTTGTCACTGAGCACGAGCATGGTCTCATAGTTTCATTTCAATGTTCCTCATATCTGAATTTGTGGTATGGCTTTAGAGAGCTACCAGACAGTCTACAAGCAAATTGATAAGATTCCAAGGACTTCAGCTACAGCCAAACACCTCCAGAGTTTAGATGCTGTGAAGAAGCCAGCTCGGTTGCTGGAATAACACCCATGGATTCGAGCTGTATGCCCCGCCACCCATCAGATAACCACATGGAACAAGAGGATGGCTACAGGAGATGATGCTGAGACATAAAAACTCCTCAGAGTGCATGGAAGGTCGCACCTAATACATTTTCCTCCTTAGCCCAAGTTGAACTTATGTAAGAAATTGGCTCATCTTTCACCACTTGCATGCATCTTTTCCACACAAATTTTGAAGTGCTATAAAGTTATATATGTGTGTTACCATTTCTATACCCTTCTGCTCCAGTAGAACTATTTTTATTTCAAGCTCCTGCTCCATCCATTTATTTGTCTAGCAGGCTAAAGCTTTATATTCTGCATATAAACAGTGTCTGTCCCTGCCCTTGGAAATGGAGGTAATATTGCCCCTAAAGAAAAATTTTCAGTGGCGCGGTGAAATGTCTCTGAGAGGTGTAACGAGAAGGCGCTTAAATGACTGTCACAGGGTGGACAAGAGGCTGGATAAGAAGCTGTTTAAAAAGGATTGTCTAAGTTGGTGTGTAGCCTTTGGGAAGAGATTATATTATAAATAGGAAACTGTGGTGGAGCTTGCCTTGCAGCCATGCATCAGATCAAGGACATTTTCAGCTTGTACACTATTAAGATACTTTTTAGGATTAAAATTCTTTTAAAGTCGGATTTTGGTGTGCTTAAAGTTTCTTCACCGCTCCACTTGGACAATCAGGCTAATCTGCTGCAGCTAGAGCACAGTAGCCATCAGAAAACCACTCTCAACCCTTTCAAGGGAGGATAAAGCTGGACCAGAAGAGTTGTATAAAGCTACTGAACCATCCGAACCAAGATTAGTATTGTCAGTGTCCTCTTGAATTACTGCAAAAGCTTTAATGCTGTGAGATCTAATGTTCAATTCCAGATACTCTTTGCAAGGTAGTTCAGCTATTCTGTGTGGACATAAATGCCAGCGGCGAGCACGGGCGAATTCACTGAAAAGGCAACGGCCTTGCTTTGGCCCGAGGGTTGTTGTCTACGCAAGTCGACCTTAGGCTTACACGTTTATCATCTCCTCTCTTCTCTCTGCTCTAACATGACTTCACGTTTTAAGCACCACATCATAATGAATATTAATGTACACTCCTGAACTTGATCATCTGGCAGAGCTGAAAATCTTACATGATAACAACACTGACATTCATTCCCAGCATGCACATCGTGTCCCAACAAAACTAAGCATATGTTTGCAGTCGACACAAAAAAGTGAGGAGGAAAATAGAAATTATATATGTTGGGAGTTTGCTGGCTACACAGAATAGACAGTAAATATGTTTAAATAATTATTATGTTGGTTTTAGTGCAGCTTTGGCATTTGTTTTTCATTTATAAAAAAAAAATTCAGATTAAAAGATTTCCAGTAAAAACCCAGAGATGTTCCAAAGAAAAGTTGTATTTTCATTGTTTTCTTGCACTGTTACAGTAATTATGAGACAAACCTGTTCTGTAAAATTGAAATTATGGTTACATTGTACAATTCTGATTAGAATTTATACCATTATCCTTTATTTTGCGTACCTATTATTTCACTTAAAATATTTCCGCTTGTCTACTTTTGTACTGTGTTTAATTTTGACAGTTTTGCCAGATCTACAACAATAAAACAGTTATATTTTATTGTACGCAATAATTCAAATATGAACTAGATAGACCTCAAATTTGCGCAGACAAATTCTTTGTCAAGCTCATCCTGAAATGCTGATTATTTTAAGATAGTCACTGATTTTAATGACTGGTCTCCAGCTATGAACCAAAGACAGTCTGCAGCTTTTTTTTTCTTTTCTTTTTTTTGATCAGCTTAAAGTCTCCAAACCCTAAAAAAAACCGCTTTGGGTCAGGAGAGCATCAGAAAGACCATGCCTGTTGCCTCTGATATTTACTAGATGGTTCACAGTGATTCAATACTGAGGCAAGAAACACTCTGCCCAACTCCCACAAGTGTTTTTGCCACACCAACGCAATCATCGCTCACCACCTGCCCTGTTTGCCTTGTTAGCTCTGTTCCTGAAAATAAAATTCAGGTTGAGAGGTCACTGACAGAGTATACTGACACAGCAAAAGAAAGAAAAATCTTTTTGTTGTGATGGCCCTCTGCTTTGGCCAGGGCCTGTTGTGTTTTCCCCTGTTTGTCCATCTGTGTAGTCTTGCAGGTTCCTGGTTAACCAGTGCAGCTGGGAGCGCCTGACCAGTCTCCCTGGAGCATTAAAGAGCTGGCTGTCGCAGTTCCTGTCCCTTCTCTCCTATTTGTGTGGTTGGCTTTGGTTAGTCACCCATCCTACTGCTGACACACTGAACACACTGATTAGCACACCTCATGGAGTACAACGCGTTTCTGCTTTAGTTGGTAAATAAATTGGTGAATTATGGTTTCCCATTATTTATCATGGCCTTTGTGCCAGACTATGACAAATTTGGTTGCTCTCCTCCCTGAAACACTTTTTGGGATTTGATTTGATTTTCAGCACAACACTGCATACAACATGCACTCATTTTCAGCACTGATTGTACTGACTCACACATCATGGTTAGTTTAAGTTCTTTTCTCATTTCTTTTAATGACATTAACACATTTTTACATGTATCATATATTCTTAATCTGGGTCTACAGTGTTCCAAGGATGGACTACAAGATGATGATCTACTATAATAACATTTTAGATACTTGGATTGTTTGGTTTGTCAAATGTTGTTGCTAATTGCAGGAGTGGATTGCCTACTTTCTTTTCTTTAAAGCTTTGCAACATGTCCTTTAAAGAATCTGACCACCTGCCCCTGGGATACAAAAGGGTTTTGCATCAACACCTGACACCATCACATATTCTAACATGCATGGTGTTTTTATTCATACCTTCCACCCTATTCACCTACATTCTCTTAGCTTGAATTTACTCTCTCTCACACAAACACAGACACACACACACAGACAGACAAGCAATATGCATTTAATACGGTGCCTGTCATGCCAGAGAGATCAGCAGTCAATGCAAATCTCTCTACTTTGTTTCATGAAGAAGTAACACTGAGGCTGGGTAGTCCAACCCAGCACCTCGCTGCCTCCTGACTGCTGCCTTTTTCACTTTAAAGGCTATGCTCGCACACCTCCTGTGACTGTTTGTATGCAAAGTTTAGATTAACAACTACACAGCAGAATACAAGCACTAAATACAGAGAGCAGTCACACTGTTTTGCATGGCGTTCCACAGATTATCTTTGCATCATCGCAATCGTCAATGTTTTCATCTACACATCTCATTTGTCTCCACGTTTGTGTAGCTGTGCAAGATATGAACATGACTACATGTTTTTTGTTGTTGTTTTTTTGTCTGAAAGCATGCAGTCTTGTTTATGTGCTGTATCGCTGCGTGGCTGAGTGCTTTATGAAGGATTCTCTCGACAGGCCGGGGTATAATGAGATCCCTGGGGCTGAACGCAGGCAGCCTGTAAAACAACAGATGTGACTGGACTCGCTCAGTCTCCACATTCTCCCCAATAGCTGACAGAGCTGTCACTCATCAGGAAGGAGGATGTCTACCAGGGGAGGAGGGCTCTGGTGTAGGCCAGAAGATGGGTGAACTCTGTGAAGGAAGGGGAGGCAGTCACCTGGGCTGACACCTGATTCCACAGCATGTCGCTCTCCAAACAAAGCAGGCTGACAGCTGAAACATCGCAAATGTCAACAGTTCTATCACACCAGAGATGTGATGATGATGATGATGATGATGATGATGAGACCTTATACTTCTTCTACTGATGCTGCAGTTCAAAAGCAAGTGGAATAATCTGACATTTAAAAGACATTTTGAGACTCAGATAAGGTTCCATCTATAATCACATCGGGAATGATGGGTCATTAATCTGTCTTAAACGCAGAAAGCTTGAAAGCGGTGCAATTGGATGAATAAAAAAAATGTGTTTTTAATGAAAAGTTATGCTTTCAATAAATCTATACATTTTATTTGGCATTTTGCCCTTTCCAGAATACCACTCCGATTCACACGTTTCATATGAAAACTAATTCAGGATGCAATCTTTCACCTGTCTTTCTTCTTGAAGTTTTAAGAGAGAGCCAGGCAGGGGAACTGGCAAACGCCCCCAGTCAAATGTTACTGCAGCATGCCAGAGACATCACAATAGAGCCTCTGTGCAAGGAAAAGACCAAATGGGTGCACACACACACACAAAAACATCCCTCTGCTCCTGGGCAGACAGCCACTGACCCAGTGCAGCCCCTCTGTCAATAGATGTTTATTGTGCTTCCTTTAGCAGGAATCTGCAGCAGAAACCTGTTACTGTGCTGTATGCAGGCTAGCACAGAATTGGAAAAAAAGGTAAGCTCATCTGTAGTGTGTTTGTACTTTTTGGGGATTTTAAAAGTGATAATTCATTGTGTTTAAATTCAGATATGGCTGTTGGTGTTGTCTTTGCAGTACTATAAAACACATACTCTGTTTTTCATGCATTTACTTTGACAGATTAGTGTTGTCTCGAAATACATGGAAAGTTTCTTACCAGAAAGACAAATGAGTGGTGAAAGAGGCTATAGCAGTATCATTTGGAGCTTGTCAGACCTCTGACCACACATGGCAACGCGTTTGCATAAAATAATGAATGATACCACAATGCATTAATGCTTTAGAAACTCACTAAAACTCTTACTTCTAGCTAGCCAGGGTGGTTTCTCCCTATCCGCTATGTAGCCAAAATGGAGACCACTGAAAGTGAAGGGGTTCAGTAAGGATGGGCATGACTTTCAACTATTTGATTAGTCAATATATTATAAAAATAAAACTTCAAATAATTTGCACAACTTTTTTAGTCTAAAATACATATTCATACATATTGGGTTCTTCCACACCAAACCCACCAAACACATCCATGTCTTTATATACCTTGTTTGTGCACTTGTGTGCAGTCATGTTGAAACAAAATCAGGCCATCCCCAAACTGTTCCCATAAAGTTGTCCAAAATGTCTTGGTTTGCTGAAGCATTAAGAGTTCCTTTCACTGGAACCCCACTCCATAATCCCCCTCCAACAAACGACACACTTGGCACAGTGCAGTCAGACAACAACCGTTCCTCTGGCAACCAACAAACCCAAACTCGTCTATTGGATTGCCAGACGAAGAAGTGTGTTTTGGCACTCCAGAGAACATGTCTCCCGTGATCTACAGTCCAGTGGCAACATGCGTTACACGACTGCATCTGACACTTTGCATTGCCCTTGGTGATGTAAGGCTTTATGTAGCTGCTTGGCCATGGAAACCAATTCCATAAAGCTCGCTACGTATTGTTCTTGAGCTAATCTGAAAGCCACATGAAATTTGGAGGTATGTAGCAACTGAATCAGCAGAAAGTTGGTGACCTTTGCACACTATCTGCCTCAACATCCTCTGATCCCACTCTGTGATTTTACATGGCCTACCACTTCATCGCTGAGTTGTTGCTGTTTCAGTCACTTTCACTTTGTTAGAATGTACCAGTGACCCGTGATTATTTCACAACCTGACTTTTACACAGGTAGCATCCTATCACAGTACCATGCTTAATTCACAGAAACTCAAAACAGTTATCTCTCACTTTCTTGTATGACAGATCAAATTTGCATTTTGGTGCATAGTTGTGGACTATTTTTTTTTTTTACCAATTTTCAGCAGAAACTTTCTGTTGGATTGGGGCTGTTGATCATGTCCTTTAGCTGATATTCCTTCCCTGAAGAAAAGCTTGAATGCTCTTAACTCTGGAGCAAGGCACATTATCATTCTGAAAAATGGCATCATCATCATCAATCTTACTTTCTATCAATGGAATCAGAAAAGTGTCGGAAATTTGAGTGTAATCCTGTGCTTTTACCGTTGAAGTAATGATTGCCATTTCCGCTGGGCTTTTACCTGGCATTCAACACCATGTCATATAAGTGGTGAAATCTGGTTGTTTCGTCAGGGAGTTGTCTTTATGTGTTTCACTGGAAACAACTTTCATCCAGTCAGTCGGACTTTTTATTTTACTTGCTCAGAATTTTTTGGCACATCCTACAAGTTCAGCCATCATTTTTGCTGTTGGATTTCATTCTCAAAGTTGTCATATGTCTCTTCATTGTTTCCTTCCTTTTAATCTGCCAGGTGCAACAGCTCATTAATGTCTGCAAGCTCTCTCTCTTTTAACTGCAAATTATTTTGCATATTTTGCTCTGTGCAAGACTTTGTTTCAGGAATGGAGATTAAAATGTGATTCCAAAATGTTTTCCTCGGCATTTGATATTTTTCCTCTACGTGATGAGGAGAGAAAAAGTAATAATACGACTACTTCCACCAGGGGTTAAAGTACACTGGCATGATCTGTAACTGATAATCAGCAAGGGGTTGATCAGACTATAAAAAGTACCCCCTCAATGGCTAACAGCTTATTTCATTTAAAGCATCCTTTCTGACACCTTTCTAAATCATAATTTTTGCAAAATGGAATTAATATTTTATTAAATTTGACCCAAAACAAGTGACAGAGCCCATAATCTCAGACATTGTATACATGCAGATCAGACATTTTGCCATAGACTTCTATAGGTCTGGAAGTATTTTGATAACACCTTCTTGGTGCCATTAAAATGAATGAACATTTAAGTCGATTCTAAGTTGGTTTCACTTTCCAGACCCAGCATTTGCCTCCAAGTACCGCTAAATGAAGAGCTTCACTGACCTACTCACTTTTCAAGTCTTTGACAACAGAAAAGACAAATGGATTCATTGGATTGGATGACTAGTGCATGGATAGATAGCACTCAAAAGAAAATAAACGTACTCTAGCAAAAACAGCCTTGATCCTGCCTTTTGTTCCCTTATCATGTTGTCACATCAGTTCTCTACCAGCAGTAAAACAATGACGATCCAAGCTGAAATATGTTTGTACACTAGAATGCAGTGTTCTTCACTAGTTAATGCCTGTGCTGTAGTTCCTTGGTTTCATTATGAGACATGTCATTAGCTAGATAATCAAGCTTGTTCCCATTATCGCTACTCATTTTAATGAGGTGTGTACAACCACAGCACGGTCTCCAGAGATGAGCCATCATACAACACGGCCCAATTCTCTTCTGCATTTTCTAATGCTCTGCTAATGGGCCTAAATAAAACAACATTTCTTTTAGTTAGTTCACAGTCTTCGGGGCTAGACATTTACTCAGGCGATGTGCATAGACCTTTGTTTGTTTAAATGAATAGTAATGCTGGACCTGCATAGCAACTTCATTTCTGCTCCACTGCAATTCGACCAGCACACACTGGTTGGATATTTTCCAGAAGAAATATGTAGTGTCTCCACCATCAGAGAAGGCTATGATGCATGACCCGGTTGACTCGGCTAATAAATGATTTATCAAAAGCACACATAACCAGTCTAGGTCAGGTTTGTGGACACAGCCACATGCAAAGAGAGGCAGAAATACGAGAAAGCAGTGAACGTGAGAGCAGAATGTCGAGGCTCCAGATGGCGTCGCTGACAGGTGTGATCATCATTGGGAATTACACTACACTTGTGATACTCTGACTGTAGACCTCACAATGTGTGATATCGCATCTCTAATTTCAGCCACACATCACACCACAATCAAATGTCTTGAACGTGGGTGACTTTTGAAATCAACAACAGCAACATAACTAAGCAGAGAGCCAACATTTGTATATAGGTAGGTAGGTAGCCTAGAAATAACATTATTTATTTTAAAAAAAAAACAGCTTTTCAAATCATAAAATCAGATCAGTAAAATGAAAATTAAAGGGAAATTGGGAAACTTTCAACAAATCAATTTCTTATTTAAATTAGGCAGTCGTTTTATCCCATATTGCTACAAACTCAAGCTTAAAAGAAAATCAATAGTAAATCAACTTCTGCTATACTGATGTGATACATGTGGTCAGACAGAAACCAGATCAGTTTGTCAGCTGGAAGTTATTTCTCAGCTGTTTTTCTAACTGAGATAGCTGCCTTTGACAAATCTCATTACTAAGGCCTGAGAGAATCATTTCAATAAGAAAATCACCATAAAAAGACAATTTTACGTTTGCTTTATCACAGAACTCATCAGAAATTGGTTACATTAAAATGTAGAAATCTAGTTAAGTCCCATTTTGTTTTACCATTTAGCTTTCAGCTTAGTGACTGTTGATTAGGGGTGGCTGTAGCTCAGGAGGTAGAGCAGGTCACCTACTGATCGGAAGGTTGGTGGTTCGATCCTTGGCTCCTCCAGTCTGCATGTCAAGTATCCTTGAGCAAGATACTAACCCCAAGTTGCTCTCCAATGCGTCCATCGGAGTATGAATGTGTGTGAATGTAGGTAGATAGCACTAAGTATAGTTAAAGTGCTTGTGAGAATGGGTGTGATTGGGTGAATGTGGCATGTTGTATAGAGCGCTTTGAGTGCTCTGAGAGAGTAGAAAAGCGCTATATAAGAATCAGTCCATTTACCATTAGACATGCAGCTAATTTGAAACTAATTTAAAACTGTACATCAAATTGGTGGAAACTGTGTAGATTAATGTTTTAAATACATCTTTTTTAATTGAAAAAACTGGCAAAAATTATTGAGACTAAACATGGGGATAAAGGTTCACTGCCCTTGTATTTTACTTTGCTTTGCTCACACTATTTTTGGTTTTGGTTTCTGGATGTTCTCATGTTCTAGCGCTTTAAGTTTCTAATTTTCGTGTTTATTCAAAGGCTAAAGTTTGGACTCCTGTTTAGATTTCATATTAGATATCCTATATCATGGTGATTACTCTGTGTTTTGTTGTCACTTCTAGACAAAGTTTAGTATTTATTAAATTTTGAGCTCTACTTAAAGTTACCTTTTTTTTCCTCATAATATCTATATATAATTTGAATCTTTGATTTCTCTCTTCATGGTCTCCTACTCCTCTTGTGCTGACTCACCCTTTCCATCTGCTTCTCGTTTTTGTTACTCTCTCACTCGTTCTCTCTCTCTCCATCTGTGTGAGTGTGTTTGTGTGTGATCAAGGTAACCCCACTTTTGGCTTTAAGGGGCGGGACCTTCACCTAGGTAACGAGCTCACCTGTTCCCAATCATCTCATCCCCCTTACTGCAATTTAAGGTTGAGGAAGACGTTCAGTTGATCCCTGCTTGTTAAACTAACACTGTTGGTGAAGCTGGCTTGTTTGTATGTTTTACTGTGAGTTTTGCTCACCTTTTTTTCCCATCTGTGCTTTGGCCTTTATGTGAATCTGAGAGTGAGAATATTATGATCTTGAATTTCACTAACTCTAAACCTTTTTGCCTCTAGCTCTGTGACTAACTGTGTGTGTAATTAAACCTGTGAACTTTTCTTCAGAGTCCTGCGTATTAACTTTAATCACTCCGTTGGACTGGACAGTGATTTTGCTAGTCAGATGTTCTGCTTTGTGATCCTGTGTTTTTGTTCATGACGTCATTGTTGTCTAGTCTTACCAGATTGTTGAAATTCTGATATCTATCCATCCATCCATCCATCCATCCTAATGTAAGGGTGAACAATATAGGGAAAAAAATCATAAATATCACAATGCACAGTGAAATAAATTAAAGCACTACATCTGTCAAGCTTAAAAGTTCCCTTTTACTCTTAAGTGAAGATATCCATTGGTTTAAATATTTTCTGTACATATGGTTTAAAAAACAGTGTTCCCATCTTTGTTATGCTCTCTGTCCCAGCAAAAACTCAAAAAGGCATAAAAAGAGAAGTGAGAAATGAGGCTCATGTAGGGATCAGATGTGCAACTTGACCAATTCTCGCCACACTCCTGTATAGCTGGGAAAGTGCCGTCTTGTTTAATGCTTACGGCGAGTGAACCTGGTAACGAGGGTCAGCTGCTTTACCAGCTGACATTTTTCACCGTGCTTACTTGCATCATAACTTTGCTATAACGTAGGCTGCTGCATTTGTGATTTCGCTGTGTCTCTTCATTTTCATCATAAGGCATTATAGAGGAGAGCAGAGTATAAAATCTTACTTTGTGCATGCATTGCATTTTACAGGTAAGCTTTCAACTGTGCATTGTGCAATGATTGCACTGCTTCAAACGACAAAAATGTTTCGTGGTGTTACTTGTCTTTGTGGAAACATACTTTTGACACAGTTTGCAGTGTATGCTACTCTGCTTCTTTGTCAGAGTTTAAATAGCCAAATATATCCACGCTGCAGAATCCCACATAAACCCTTCTTTTCAGCAGCGTCCTTGTCTTTTGAGCCTTGGGCTGTGGCCGTTGGGGTGTCGTGTTCAGGACTGCTGTTTTTCAAGTTTTTGTTCACAGTTTCCACTGACATTTTGTCTTTTATCTCACTTACACTCTTAACCTCTTGCTGCTGGTATGTACGGCTGCTACTCTACTCTCTGTGGAGGAGGAGCAGCCATGTCGAGCTGGCTCTGTTCCCACCACTTGATTGGTTCGGTGCAGCACTACTCTCATTGCCATTGGTCTTTTATGTTGTTAAACATGGATCTGTTGACTTTATATTTATCTTGTCTCATGTTTCTATCAAGGAAAAGTTCATTCTCAATATTTATCTTTGTCATTTTATCTCCCAGTTTCCACAGCGTTCCCTTTGCATTAGTTTACATCTAATGCAACTTTACATACATCTTTCACTATCTGCTTTTTCTCATTTAAGGTCAAAAGTAATTTCCTGTTTTATTCTAATAGCCAGTTTTATTTCTTGTTTTCTTATGTCTTGATTTATATTTTACTTCCTGTCTCTTGATTGTCCTGAATATCTGCACTTGTGCCTCATTCCCCCAGCTGTGCCTTTTCCATGATTAATAGTGTATTATTAGTTCAGTCTTCACTATGCCTTGTGTCAAGACATCTGTAATACTCCACAGTTGTTTTCCTTGTTTGTTGTTGTGTTTGTTGGATTTTCTTTGTTAGATATCATATTACATTTGCAAAAAAACACCAAGAAAAATGTGTCCGCTCTTCTTTCACGGCTAAAAAGACTTTGGCTGATGGACAATAACGGGTAGAAGGAAGGAGTGTTGGCACTGAGACATTCTGTGCTACAAACAAAATTTGTTACAGGAGCCTTGATTCAAACATCCCGTGTGTCCCAAATGGTTTGGGACAATTACACGTATCATTACATCTCTAACTGAAGAACAAGACGGGACATGTTTGTTTTATTGACATTTAACCACATTTGTGTGTGTGTGTGTGTATGTGTATGTGTATGTGTGTGTGTGTGTGTGTGTGTGTGTGTCATAACCAACTGAAAATACCACACAAAAAGTACATAGTTTTTTATTGTTACATATTAAACACAAATGGACTATGAAATTAAACTAAGTTCATTTTAAGGTCCCTCATATAACGCTTTCAATTAAGCAGTTCCAATGCTTTGTTTGGACTTTCACATTTCCTTGTTTCCATAATTTTGTTGCTCTTTATTACACCAGTGAACAAAATACATTTACCAGCAAAGACATAAATGCTGCAAAGTGTGGGCACATTTATATTGTCTCTGCTCAACGCTGTCGGACAGAAAAGCTGAGTTCTGGCAGTAAAAAATGTAATTTGACCTAATGGTAACTTATGTTATGGTGCTTTGTGTGAATGTGAGAGAAAGAGAGTCTATATTTATGTCTTCAAGCACTCACTGTAGGCTGTTTTCAAAAATCCGTCACAAAATAACTGTTTAGATTACCTTGTCTTGGTTGCAGTTGAGCAGCTACAGCTGTGTGGATTGGAGTGTACTCTTCTCAAGCGGAGTGCTTTATCACTATTAACTTCCCTCCCAAGTGCTATCATTTTCTCTCTGTTTTTCTCCCCTCCTCTCATTTCCAGACATAACAACATTTTGTCTCATGGTCCTTCTCTCACTCTCACTGCTTACTGTTAACAACAACAACAAAAAAAAACATGCATGATGTATATAACATGTCTGTTACCATGCTCTTCATTTTTGCAGGCTGTCTTTCAACGTCTTTTTTTTAACACCACTTCACAGAAAGGAGATGGTGCAGTGAGAGAAAAAGAAGTGGGAATAAAACGCGGCAAGTGTTGTCTGAATACAAATTGCAGCTGTCAAAAGCTGTGATATTAACATTTGGCTCAGACAAATATGCTCCTTTGGCATAAAATATAGTTGCTGTTATTACTGCATCTTCATTTCAAACACTCATTATAATTGGCATTAATTCAGTGTTAGAAAGCTGTGAAAATGTAATTTCCAGTTCAAGAGCTCCAGCCGGAGCTTAGCAGGAGTGAAGAGCATTACACTGTCTGTTGAATTGGTTTTGCCCAGCTTAGATTGCCACGACTCCTCTGCTGAGAGGGACGGGTTAATAGAGCGACGTCTGAGGAGGCCGAGAGAGTGGTACAGACGGATAAAGAAGAGCAGGAGTGTGCTTATTTAGATGTAAGGGGAGGAGTGAGGGATGCGGAGGTGTGAAGGGGGATTGAGTGATGGGCTTGATTTCACCTGTGTGCTCGTCTGGCTCCATCAGCTGGCCTGCAGCTCCGATGCAGTTCATAACGCCACTCCTACCTACATCACATGGCTATTTGCAGGAAGCCGCTGTAGTTTGATGGTCAGACATATTGGTCATCACTGACTCTTTGCAGGAAATGAACAAACTGAGGGGGAAGGCAATTTCTTATTTGGCTTCCCTTTCATTTCTCTCCTATAAGCACAGTGAACAGACTTGCTGTATCGTGTTTATTCATGCTGAAAATCTTTTATTATCAGCCTCTGCTTTGTAGACAACAGTTACCATTTTTTCTTTCTGTGCTTTTGTTTCTTTCTTTTTTTTCTGATAAATGTTGAAAGTGTGTTTGTGTATGTGTGTGTGTCTGTGTGTGTGTGTGCTTCTTGTCTGTCAGCTGCTTTTGTGCTGCTCTGTTTTAAAGTTCTGTAGGATTTGTTCTGCTTATTGGCTGTCTTGTTCCTCCCTGAACTGTTTGGCTCCAAAACAGGTCTGTGTGATAGTTGGATTTCTCTCAGGACTCCTTGCAGCTAGCTGGGCAACGCTGGCAAGTCTTCGTGTTTATGAGACAGCGGGCATGTGTTTGGTCCCACCTGGCAGGGGGAGATGGACGGGGAGGGGGCTTGAAGTAGCGTGAATGAGAGGCCTGTTGTGTCCCTGTGGGGAGCGGGTGGGCATATTGGAGAGCAGCAGGTGCTCAGCCAATGTGGGAGGTGGCCTAAGCCCCCAGAATGGTCACCTCGAAGAAGGGAGATCCTCTGATTGGCTGAGGATCAATACTGACAGGGCCAGCGATCATGCTGGTTTGCCAAGTACCCAGTCAGAGTGCACCTGGCCTGGAGTCACATGACCGGAGATGTCTCAGACAGACCCTGTGTGTGGTGCTTGTCCCTGGCTCCTTTGAAGTCCTTGATTCTGGCTTATTTGTGCTGTGACCACATGGGGAGAGGAGGCCCTTCTCTTCCTCTCAGGAGAGCCACTGGGAGTGGTTTTGTCAGTCTGCCAGTCACCATGGATGTAGCTGCTTTTCAGCGGATGCCTTTTTGTTTTTGAACTAATTTGATTTTTTTTTTCCTCAATCTCTCCAGGGGTGGCCAGTCAGTGTTCTGCCTCTTTGCTATTAGAATACCAATAACACACCCACCAGTGCCAACTTAACAGTCACCCAACCAGGAGTCCAGAGGGTCTGCTTTCTGTTCTTGGGTCTTTCGAGTGTGTAGATGCAGGCCAACAGAGCTGCCTGGACAGAGTATGAGTGTTGCTGTCACCCATATATTTCGCTCCAGCCTTTGAAGCATTGTTAGACGTAAATCAAGCGTTATGAGATCACTGCAAAGCTAGCAGTTGGTGTCATTTATCAAGAAAATTAGAAAATGAGCATAGTGATGTGCAGCAAAAGTGCCAAAGGACAGTTGTGTAACTCAAGAAGTCTTAGAAACTCCAGACTCGGTGGGTCTTTCAAGAGGAGCCATGTGCACATGCTTGTAGTCCCTGTGATTTATCTTTTGATAACAAATATATAAATACATTTTATAGGCCGATAATATTTCACATCTGAACTTTAACCATAAAGATGTTATCAACAGGGCAGAATAATTTACTGTGTCCTTTGCCCTCTACAGTTCACCGCTCTAGCACCTTTCTCCTTGACCGTGAATGACCCTGAATCTGGGTGGCCAGAAACCAGAAAGATGAGGTTACCAAGAGGAAATAACAATCTCCCATCTCTGACTGTGGGCGATCCTCATCTGCTGCTTGCAACTAAAACCTACAGCTATTATGTCATTATTTCCAGCCTCTGCAATAAAAGGCTGAAAAGGAAAATGAAGAGAGATAAGAGCAGGGGAGGGAACAGAAAACTGAATAGTGCAGTCTATTGTTGTAAAATTGTTCATTTTTCTGTGTCAGGACAGAAGGGAAATCAATAGGAGATATTGATGTTGAGCTCCAGGCTCACTTGTATCATTCCTGCTTTGTCATTTTTCTAACTGTCTCTAAATTGTGATTGTAAAGGTGAGTGGTGTTTGAAGTTGTGTGTTTTTGGTTGTGTGTTTGTGTGTTGTTGATCCCAAGAGCAGATGGCAGAAAGACACCCCTGTGTTAGGGAAACAGAATTTCAGCACCATGCCTACCACTACATAGGATTTGCGAGCATGTGTGTGTTTTTTTTTTCTCTGTGTGAAACGTGTGAAATTTAAATAATACATAAATATAAATAAATATATCCTGACTTTATATTTCAAAACAAATATCATAACCCCGTGGGCTGGTGGGTGTAATGGAAGGGTGTGATCCTAAATCCTGTGATTGCAGAGATCATGAGCTTGTTTACGGCTTCAACTGCAGGATTTATTTTGCTTCCTAAGAGCATTTGTACGCCTATAGTTTGTTTGGTATGATTCAACTGATGAGTTTGTAAAATTGTAGCTTTTCCACATGGTTTGGTTTGCTTTCACACAGAGAAAAACCCAAGTGATGAACTCCAAGCAAACCAAAACGTGTTACTACAAACCACGTGAGAATGTTCAGTCTGCTCATTGGCCAGATGTGTCTGTGGGACCAACAAAAGTAAATACAGGAACAGTGTTGGTCAAGTTACTTGAAAAAAGTAATCAGTAACTAATTACTGATTACTTGCCCCAAAAAGCAATTCCGTTGCTTTACTGATTACTTATTTTCAAAAGTAATTAATTTCTTAGTTACTTAGTTACTTTTTAAAAACACGATTTACAACCTGAATAGGTGATAAAGCAATAGATCTTTCAGCCCAATTCTACTTTTTCTGCATAATCCATCATACAAAATGTAATCAAATGGAAAAGTCTCTTTTTAAAACTTGTTTTATTAGTTTTAATCTTTTAACTTTATGCATCAAGCAAAAATTTAATTATATGCAACATTCTCTGACTGGGAGACATTTGTTTGACATTTAAACCTATTTTCCGCACATTCCAGCACATAAAATTAAATATTTTTTGGTGTTTACACTCAGTCTTTCAACTAAATGCAAGTGAAACACAGCAGAAAATAAATAGAATCAAAGACTCAGCAGTCCTGTTGCTCTATTTTCACCTGTATAGCAGGCGGATGTTTGCCCTGGTGCAGGTGTGCCGCAGCAGTCATTGGAAGAATCCACAAGTTTGTCTGTGAATTTCCCATTCCCTGGTAGCGTACTCGGTGCTTGCTCTGAAGTTAAGGGGTTTTTTCGCTGTTAAATTAGTTTTCTTTCCACGTAGTGACGCTAATGTTTTTGTCACTTTTTACAGAATCAATCTCAAAGTAAGGTCAGTACTTCCACGCTTTAAACGCTGCACAGTCATACTCTCTCCCGCACTCGATATATTATCCATTGTTGATCTGCACACAGCTGTTGCCACGAACATTGCACTCGCTTGTCATGAGACACTCTCGCAAAACGCAACGTGCTTACGGGAAAGTAACAGTAATCTAATTACCTTTTTTGCAATAGTAATCCCTTACTTTACTCGTTACTTGAAAAAAGTGATCAGATAACAGCGTTACTGCCCATCTCTGTACAGGAAAAAGGTGCTGTGTAAAAAAAAAATAAAAAATTTATGTTTATTTCAAGCCTAGTTGCTAGCCCATACAGACCTTTGCACATCTATAAAGCCTTCCCACATTGAGAATACAAAGCAGACGTTGCTACAATGTTTTTCAACTCAAAATTGTAAAACGCACCTGGTAGCTGGTTCTGATCGGGGTCTGCTCCGCAGTTTGTTTGCAGTGTACTGAAACTACCTCCTCCAAAGGGTCTTGGTGCAGTTTTTTTGGCTCGCACCCGAGTGCTATTTCTGTGTTTACACCCGTACAAACAAACTGCACAGGTGCAAAACAAACCCAAGGTTGATTTAAATGAACTAAAAAACAGCCTTAAACAAGGAAACACAAACTCATAAATGAATTCCCATGAATACCTGCCACGTATTCATAGGTTTTGGGAATGTTTGGAGGGGGTGTTGGTTGTTTTTATTATCTTTGTATTATAGTTCTATATTCTGTATGATTGACATTCTGGCTTTTTGTTATGGTTATGTTCCAGTTATATGTGTATTAAGTTAACAGGAAGTTGTTTATCCCTATTCTGTTTATTCAGTCTTGTCTCCATGTTTTCTTATCTTCTGTCTTTGTGTCAAGGTTGTGTAATGTCTTAGTCCAGGTCTCAGTGTAAGTCACTTCATTGTTTTACTTTGATAGTCTCTCATCCCTTGTGCACTGTTCTGTTTTGCCATTAGTTCATTAGTTCCTTATTTCTGCGCCATCAGGATTATTTTGTATTTTTTGCTTTCTTTCATTTAGCAATAAATCTGTTTTGAGTTTTACTTTGTACTTTGGTGTCCTGGTTTGGAACCTAACCTGCCTGCTACATGGCCATCGTGATATAACTAACAACCTTTTGTAAAGTATGATGTCACAGATGTTGATACATTGTCAGGAATTGCACGAATAACCTAGCAAGTTACATGGCAACTGGAACGAAACAAAGTAAATCATATGTCCATGACCGTTTTTCTTCTTCAGTGGTACTTGAATTGCACAATATATACTAATATATAACGCATAGCAAGTCGGTAGTAAATTCATTTAATTACATGAAATTACATTAATTACTGCATTTGCATCACCTCTTATTTCAATAACACAACACATATGTCAATAAGCCCAATTAGCTTAGTGTCACAAAGACCATTTGTGCTTCATCAGCTTGGATATTTTACTTTAAGCTCACTTTACCCGCTAGTGACAAGTCTGTTAGCATGACCTTGCACTTAATACTAGCAGTTCCAATCTCATAACATTTTATTTTATATTCAAACTTAAGTTTAACTGCTTCACAACAGTCTTAGAATTTCTAATATTTTACGTACACGTCATTTTGAGGACTATTAACCTATTAACAGAAAGAGGCACATTTCATGACCTTGGATTTAACTGATTTTATTATGTTAGCGCTTGCCTCAATAAAGGTTTACGATCCTCCTGAGCGCTATGCGCCACCTAGTGGCATCTTAAAGTAATGCCCTACGATATTACACATACAGTGCAGTGACATAACCATTGAATCAGTAATTAAAGGCATAATAAAATCAAACAAAAATGTATATCTTAACTTTTTAACTCCTATTTTAATCCATATTTATGTCCTAAATGCAAATTTTCAGTCTAAAAAGTAAATATAGGTAAATATATTGGACAATTGCAGAACATGATTTACTTTGAGTGCCTTGTTCAGTGAGAATACCAGAGAATACAAATGTCAGTACTCTGACATTTGTGCAGGATATTGGAATATGCATCACGTCTCAGACCTGTAATTAACACTTGGCTTTTTATTAACCTCAGCCACTATCTGCTCTTAATCAAGTGTTTCAGTCATCTTACCCTCACTGTACCTGATGAACATTTTATATGACATAGCTATCATTTCTAATCCTAAAAAGTAACTTGATACTAAAATCAAAATCATTGTTTTTTTTCTCCTCTCTCAATGAATTTGCAGGCACTCGGATACAGAACAAAACAACCACATCAAGGCCCTTTGGAAGAGGTATGGTTTCCAACAAACTCTAGAGCAATTTAGTTAGTTTGTTTAGTAAGAATGTGATCTTGATCTGACCCCACCTATTAGGTTTATGCTGCTAAACACCTAGTTACGTCTGAGTTCAACACTTTCCCATAGCCAGGCATGCTTTGCATTCTGGTATACAGTAGAGTACAAGATAAATGCAGATTACATAAACTATAAATATGAATGTTATGAGTAAATTCTCCATGTTATCTGCTTGTGCCAAACACAGCACCTTCTTCTTGTACTTAATTTTTTTGCTCCCGCCCCACAACATGTGGTTTGTAGTGATGCATTTTGGCTCGCTTGTTTTGTTGAGTTCATTTGCATTTGCAGGCCATTTTTGTCTGTGTGAAAAGAAAACAAACCACGAGAAAAAGCTGCAAGTTTACCAAGTCATTAACTGTTTCAGACCACAGGAAATAACCTACAGGTGTAATAACACCATTAAACAACTGTGCAGTAAGAATACTGAATAGTTCAAGGTTGGCAAAAACAGGATTTTAAATGTGTATTAAGTGATTCATTATACATACAGTTGTTTTCATATACAGCCATTGTCAAAGGGTAAATTTAAAACATGACTTCAAGGTTGTCTCCTTGCCCTCTATTTCCCAACTCTCCTACCCTGGAAGCCCAACTCTGACCACTTGCTGGTGCACATTTGCAATTTCACCTTGGAATGTAAGTTGTGTAGGGAGCACATATGAACGTGTTGAACAGAACCCAACGTTCATGTCGATGATAGTAGGTGGTGGAGAGATTTGGCCTCCAGCTACGACTCAGAAAGAAAGGAGGTGTAAAATCCAGAGTAAGGGAGGACATTTGACACAATGCCTCACCCTAACAAGCTTTCCCCATCTGCCCGACTCACCAGAAGCCCACCCGCATCTTTTTTTAGTTTCCAAAAGTTGTGAGTTCATTGTTTTGACATAACAGATGGGGTTTAATTCAGTTCATTTTTATTTTTATTGCAGCACTTCACAACAACAGACACCACACAATTCTTCATATTGCAAGGTAAATGTACTACAACAATACAAAGGGAAGCCAAAAGCACTTGGTATTGGTGGGAAGAAAGAACTCCCTTTTAACTGGAAATAACTTCTGGCAGGACCAGACTTAGGGAGGGGCAGCTATCTGTCGCCACTGGCTGGGGATGATGGGGGAAGACAGGGTAAAAGAATCACTGTGAATGAGAGCCAGAGATGAAAAATAACGATTAAAAATGTAATCTAATTACTTTTCTTGATGTGGCGTTATGGCTCAAGTCAAGACTTTTTAGAACGCTTTTAGAGTAGCCTCATAATAACGAATTACAATAGTACAGCCTAGAACTATAAACTAGTTTTTCACACAGCCACATTACCCACAAAGTGGATAAGAATTTTTATGTGTCTGGGCTGACGTATGCAACTTTTTGGTCTCATCTCTTTAAATCTTCATCCATTGTGAAATGTAACATTCCCATCTGGTGACATGGGTTAAGTCAAAGCAGTGACACACGAGAGATGACCAAACAACTATTTACTTATTTATTATGAATTTCTCTCAAGGGTTCTACAATGAATATGTCCATTCCTGCAATGAGTCTCACTCTCCCAATTTGATTGCCAGGCTGGGCTTTCTTTTTTCCGCTTCTACCCAGCTTTAGAAAATATATAGTTCTGCAAATAACAGACATTTATTTTTGAATCACAAAAGCCCTCGTTGCTCGTTTCTAGGAGACAGACCTGAGTCAAGCTATCATTACTAGTCCCATCATTACTGGTGCCCACATATGTGCTACTTTATAGTCAAACGACTTAATTTTCTTTCCCCAGACAAACGATTTGTGCACATGTGCTGGAGAACACATCACGGCACTTCTAAACATTTACACCCTGCAAGACATCACGACACAAACACTTACACAAGTAATTAGGTCTGAAAATCTGAAATTAAATCACAAACAGGCTAATTCCCTGGGAATGGCATGGGGAAAACATCTCTCCTCATAACTGGCAATTGAGAATGGGCCTATGTCGTTGTCTTAGCAAAAAAGTAATTAGCGTTAGCGAGATAGAGACTGAATTATAGCCGAATAGGTGACAGGAAAAAAGAGAGGTTGAGAGGATGGGAGTTTGACGGAGAAAAATAGAGAGAACCTTTGTGAAGGCAAGTGCTGGATGTATACATCTATAAGCTGCTTAATTTTACATGCTGTTTAAACAGGCAATCCATTTTTAAATACTTCCATTTTCCTTGGCAAGCACTTTTCTGTTCTGAGGTAAGGGAGCTCTTTTTTTACTGCCATTTGCTGTCTGGCGTACATACTGTGACACTAAGGAGCGCTACAAGCACAATAGCCAATGTAGTGCTATTTTAATCACAGCCACAACTGTACTTGGAAACAGTACCCTGAAAAGCGTCTGAAAGACTAGCTGTTTTTTGTTATTCTGGTTGTTTAACCATATTCACGATCATTACCTGTCTAAAATTAATCTTCCCCATACCCTGTCAGACTACAGGTCTTAGCATATGCTGTGCGTCAGAAAGCGAAAGATAAGCACCATTTATCAACATGAAGTGTATTAATTAAAATGCATTTTCTTGTTGTTCTTTTCAGCCTGGTGGCAAATATTGGATTTCTAAAACATTATGTTACAGGTGCTCGTTAAAATCAAAAATGTACATATCAATTTCTTCCCTAGTGGGTAGAAATCTTAATAATAATTAAGATGCCTGCAGTACATTTTTGTGGATTTAAGTGGTATTTAAATGAAAGTAGCAGTCTGTACAAGAAAGCCATGCACGATGAAATGTCTCCATGTGGAAAATGGGAAATGGCAGTGCAGCCAGGGAAATAAAAGACAAACTTGGGAGGGGCGGGGGGATCATAAGTATTTCTTTCAGGCAAGCAGCTGAAAACAGCACCTCTGACGAAATCACACATCGTCATAGTCAAGTCAACAAACCTAACATGTGCACTTGTTTTTGCCGGGGGAAATTTCCCCAGTGTGAGATGCATTTACGCTTGCATGGCTACAGTGGCCAGCTCTGGGCATTCAATGTGCTCTTCTGACTCTGTTGAGATAACTTTCCACCAGTGTGCCAGAGTCTGACCCTGGCTCCAGGCCTGCCTGAGGGGCGTGCGACTCATTTCTAAGCCAGAATGACTTTCTGGTCCTGGATGCTTCCTCATAACTGTCTTGGCTGGTTTCTGACTGGTCTGAAATTTTTATTGGACAAGCCACACGCAGCAGCTTGTGTCTTATAGGAATGTGAATGGACAAAGATCCTACCGCTTTGATTTTTTTCTCCTCTGTCCTTGTCAGAGGTTTTCAGATGAAATATGAGCTAAGAACAGAAATACATCTCTGTATATAAATATATATATTTTAAAGGGTAGTAAAGTGGTTTTCTTCTTAGTTTTTCTTATTGAAAAACAACACTATATATAGATTTTGTGAATATTCAGGGGGTAGCAAAGTGTCTAATAGTTCGGGTGAAGAAATACTTTGTTGGGTATTTCTTTAGTGTCGCCAGAGTTGTTTTTGGTGATGGGTTTGTGTGGTGTAAAGTCAGTCAGCAGGGGAGACAATGATTTATGTGTCGTGCAGGAGGGAGGCTACACATCTTGCTGACACAATCCAGCCATCCAAAGGAGTTATGTCCACCCAAGTACACAAAGCAAACTGAAGGTGGACCAAAACAGGACATAAAATAAACTTTAGTTATTACCTCACACTTTTGCACA
The DNA here is from genome assembly GCF_963576455.1 of Neolamprologus multifasciatus. NCBI lineage: Eukaryota > Metazoa > Chordata > Actinopteri > Cichliformes > Cichlidae > Neolamprologus > Neolamprologus multifasciatus. The sequence continues at coordinate 7,859,125 of NC_140442.1, read as the reverse complement.
CACACACACACACACACACACACACACAAAAAGAAATATTCACACACAGGCGTACAAAGCCTCCAGGCCAACCCTCCTTCATTGGCTGTTTGCTCATCTGCTCCTCTTTGCCCAGCAAGAAATGTATGCATTGCCACGAAGCATAAATAAACATGGATCAACACATGCACACAGGCATAGATGCACACATGCGATGCAAAGCAAAGAGACCAAATCACACAGTAAATAAGCATGTTTAAACACATTCACACATGCAAACAGAAAAACCCTCCCAGTTTATGAAAATCAGCTGCAAACTTATGGGCATTCAGATGGACGGGAAACATGCTAATTAGAATTGGTTTATTAGTAGATTGTTTCTCAGCAGTATCTTTTTTTTTTTTTAATTAACAAGGTCTATAGTCATTATCTTATCAGAAGGACACAGGCTGATGGATGCAATTGTTGTCCGTGACAATATGGAGCAGAACTCATAGAATATACTATTGTTCTCTTTATGCATGTAAGTGCATGATAACACACATAAATAACATGCATAGATTTGTGGTCATGGTCTTGAGGTGGCAGCCTCTTATTCGCTTCACTCTTCTTTATTACCAATTGCAAGTCAGAGCCAGATAGCTTTTATACAGCTGCCATTTAGTAACTGCAGAGGCAACATACAACAAGCTCTGCAGAAGCGCTTCACATAACAAAGTTGCCAGTCTGTTACTCAGTCTGGCCTCCGAGTCTGACAGCAATTGCTGCCAAATTGGTCATATGCCATCCAAAACTGGCCACAACTGATCATCTGGGTCTGGACTGCAGCCAGCAGCCCCCCCCCCCCTCCCCCCCCCCCACCCCCCCACCCACAACCTTCGTATGAACTACACGTGCTCGCAGAATAATAGACAGCTGTGTTTGCGAAGCCAGTGCAAATTTACAGCCCCTTTACCCCAAAAAAGCTGGGGCTTTGTGTTAATTATTTAAAAATCATTTTAAATTAATATTTGTAATAGACAGTGTTACAAAACAAAATCATATGTTGATTTTTTTTATAACGTTTCAGAAGCTCAACAGCTGAATGCCTGCTTTGTCTTTTTTTGGCCTGCATTTATATAGTGCTTTACTCAGTCCCTAAGGACCCCAAAGCGCTTTACACTACATTCAGTCATTCACCCATTCACACACACATTCACCCACTGGTGACGGCAAGCTACATTGTAGCCACAGCTGCCCTGGGGCGCACTGACAGAGGCGAGGCTGCCGGACACTGGCGCCACCGGGCCCTCTGACCACCACCAGTAGGCAAACACGGGTTAGTATCTTGCCCAAGGATATTTGGCATGCAGCCAGGAGGCAGCCTGGGATCAAACCATAGATGCCACCAGGCTGACCTGCTCTGCCTCCTGAGCTACAGCCACCCCATTTTGGTTATACCTTAAAATGTTTAGCTCACAGACTCTTTTATTACAGAGCAATGCTGGTAGAACACGTGTAGAAAATGGTTTGGCATTGTCTTTTCCCTGAAATGGATGGATGGATGGATGGACGGAAGGACGGATGGATGGATGACCATGCATATACACTAATTTGACCAATTTTTCAGGTTCACCCATTCAACTGCTCATTAACATAAATATCTAATCAGCCAATTACATGGCAGCAACCCAAAGCTTTTAGGCATGTAGACATGGTCCAGATGGCCTGCTGAAGTTCAAACTAAACATGGGAGAAAAATGTGATTTAACAAACTTTAAACGTGGCATGGTTGATGTAATTTTCACACACAACCATCTCTAGGTTTTTACAGAGAATGAATTCATGCCATTATCCTAATCTTTGTAGGAATCTTTGTTCTAACCCTAACTCGGGATACAAAAAAAAGACATATAGAGGGATCTCGGAGTACAGCCACTACTCCTGCATATCAGAAGGACCAGTGGAGGTGGTATCTGGTAAGGAGAAAGGTGTTTCGAGGTACTCCCCACTGGGAAGAGATGATAGGGTAGAACAAGAACCTGGTCAAGAAATTTTATATCTTGTCCAGCCTTGGAATTCCTCCAGGATGAACTGGAAGGTATGGCTATAGGGAAGAAAGACATCTGGAATACCCTGCTTAACCTGCTGCGATGATGACCCAACTACGGATAAGCAGTAGGTAATGAATCAATGGATAATGGATCTAGTGAGCGACAGTTCTTTGGACAAAAATGAGTTCTAGACTTCAGAGCTTAGATCAGAATGGCCCGACAGCTTCAAGCCAAAGAGTAACTCAGATATCAAAGTGTCCAGTGAGTGTTAAGCCCAAGCATTGTACTCATGCCACGTGCATTAATGATTACACTTTCCCTCTGCTCTTCAGCTGGATGATACTATATTTATGTTTTTTCAAAAGGAATTTCAAATTTTGATTACCCAGAGGACAGTGTTCTGCTGTGCCTCCATGAGTACGGCGACATTTATGTATTCTGCTTATGTTTTTTTTTTCTTTTGGAGTGCTGAGTTTTAAATTGGATTTGTGATTGCGGCAACAAACTGTTGTCACTGACACTGGTTTTCACAAGTGTTCCAAAGCCCATTCAGTGATTTTCACTACAGTGCACTCCCCATTTCAATACAGTGTTGGTGTTAAAGCCTTGTCCTTTATATAGAATAAAGATTTCTCTGGGTTCTTTTACTGATATTATGTAACATAGATGATGAAATCCCTACATTCTGCAGTTTGACAATGAAAAGGGCATTGTTAAAAAATCTTTAACAATTTCCCAATGTGGTTTCTTACAGAATGTTGAACTATTCCTTATCTTTAATTCTGAAAAATTAAGCCTCTCTCATGGTTATTGACCTGTTATCAATAAACTTTAATAGCTGTAGGGATTTTTTTTCTAGCTTTATAGAAATTCTTTCTGCCTTTTGTTCTCTTGTCTTAACTCTTCTGAAACATATTTCTGTCACCACAGATGAGCATATTTTGAAAAAGTAATAATTTTACAGTTTCAAATTTTCAATATGTAATATTTTTTCAAATGAAGAATGCGGCTTAAATGATTTGAAACTGTGACATTTTAGATTTCATTACATTTTACAGTCCCTCTTCTTCTTCTGTTTCCTCTCAACAAGTTGAGTCTTTGGTGGAAATTGAGTTGTAGACATGTTCTACATAAGCATGTTTGTGTTTACTGCATACAGATCTATAGAGAGAAAGACACACACACACGTATAAATCCACAAATACACCGAGAACACCAAATTACCAAAACACATCTGAGAAAACTCATCTAAGACTGATGCATCGCAGCTTAAAGTAAGGGTGTTTTCTGACAATTATGGCAAAAAATGTCCTGAGTAGTGGGCCAGACAGAAGTGACCTTTTATAATGCAGAGGCAGACAAAGCAGGATGAAGAGAGAGGAGGTGGGCAGCCGTCTAAACACACTCCAGCCTTTGCGTCATATTGGAGTGTGTGCTTAGGGCTACATAGGTCTGATTAGGAATGGATCGGTGACTTTTTCCGTACCAATAAACCAAGCATGTCCACATTTTCTCTCTCGCTCACTTGTTTTTTTTCCCCTTCCTCTTCTTCTTCTGTTTCCTCTCAACAAGCTGCACTTTTTGTTTGTGCTCTGAGTGACTCACCTCTGCCAGGTAACTGACAACATATATTGGACACCAGTGAGCCCATTAGCATTCTGAAGCATCACCACCGGAACAGTTACATGACGTCAGCGTCTCTGTGGAAACTCATTCAGGGATCAGGGTCAGATTCACATTGTGCCGCAACCATATTAAAATTCCTTCTGTCAGGTTGTCAGAGAACACACTTTGAATAATCGTTGTGTGTCTCTCAATCTGTTTGCTGTTCCCATAATAGCTATCATTTACAATCAACATTGTTGTTCGGTGCTGCTGCTGCTGATAAATAGTCTGAAACACCTGCAGGGCACATGTATAGGAAGAGAAATCCAACCATGGTGAGATGTAACAAAACACCTCACTGACTCGCTAATGTGTGTTTAATTGTCCAAACCAGCCTGAAAGCCTGCAAGCTCGTATGAGCAGGAGGACTGATTTCGGCCTGAGATTAGTTCTGTTCTGTGATACATGAGTGGACAATCACCCCTACTGAGTGATTGAGACACTTTTTTCTAGAGACAATAAATAATCACAGCCTTGTTTTCCTAGTGCTGGGATAGCTTATTTTCATATGCAGAGACATTGAAGCGTGAAGCCCTATGGACACAAAACTCAACTTTATTTCTTAATGTATTTTTCTTTTGCTTTCTGTTTGTCTATATTAGCATCTGGACAGATGGCATCAACTGGGATGTTCATGAGGCATTATAATCCATCCAGTATCCATGGCCAAGAGAGTGGACATTAGCAAAGGTGGGCTAGTGCAGACTGGCCAGTCTTGCCGCTAAGTTGGCTAACAATTCTAACAAAGGAGTTAGCCCCAGTGACAGACTCAGTGACAGTTACACTCAGGACCAAACAGGATAGAAGGCCTCACACCAACCAGGACGAGGATATTGCATTTCCATTGAAGTAAGTTCCCTCCTCTTCTTCCTGTGAGATACACAGCATGGTGGGGCAGATAAGGGCGCCTCTATTTGAACTTCACGGATGCTCAGCGACCAATGAGTGGCAGCATTCGTACCAATCCAGGCCTGCAAGGATTGGATTTGTTGATTCAGGGTTGATGTGTGAGGTCTGCATGAGTGTGTGCATGGGGCCCACAAAGGTATAGTATTGATTTTTAAAAAAGAATAACTTCAGAAGTGTTTAAATCCAAATTTTGCAAGTGACTGTTTTTTTTCTGTTCTTCAGTAAAAAATTCCCTCAAAAGCCATCAGTATTTTTTTTAATGCTGTGTGTTATGTTTTCTCCATTGTTAAATTGCAGAAATGTGCTCTGAATGGTTACATCTGCTTTGTGTGGCTCACGTTTCTATTACATATCAATGTTGGTGGAATAACAGGAATAATAATTGTGTGTTCAAATCACAAGATATGCGGTTAAATCGGTTTTAAATCACATCATCTGCACTTTTGTTAACGTCAGCATAATTTCACCACACACATCTTCCACAACAAAAGCCACAACCACTTCATCCCTAGTTTAAACATTACATCATTGAAGATTATATTTGATTGGTTGACAACACTTGTATTTAGCTATGTGACTATGTGCTGCGGGGTTCAGCAGCTGCCTTATCTATTTTAATTATATCTGTTTCTCTCTGGGGGGGGGGGGGGTCTCTTTTTTGTGGCTGTATATGAAAGACTATTTTAACCTTGAAGATAATAGAATTTAAATTTAAACTTAGACAATATCATCATAAGGACTGCTGAATGCAATGCCATTTTTCTTGCATATTAAATATCAAAATTAATTAGCACTTACTACTGAAGAGGGCAACAACAAGGACAAAAGTTTTCCAACTTTCTGTTATGCCTTAATATTGCTGTTCTTTGTCCAACATAATTTATTGACAAGCTTCATGGCAGAAATATAGTGAGCTGATAACACTATTGATCAGACATTTTCATTTTATCCCACTCATCTACCTGCTCAGTGGAAGTGGAAAAAGTAGCCCTACCAGTGTCTCTAAACTACTAAGCAGCTTTGTAGTGCATTAGATTGAAGGCCAATAACATTAAAGGTGGATTATGTAAAACTGTTTGCTAAGCAACAGCTTAAAGTTTAACAGTTTAAAACATTTGAGAAAATAATGACTGGTCTTTTATTTTAATCTGGTTTCATTATTTTCTGGCTATATTGCTTCACTGTGTGTGGATAATAAGTTGAGAGGAAACTGGAGGAAGAGTGTTCTTGTTGACAAGTCAAAGTATTTGTGTTTAGTATTTGTATTTTCCTCACATATGGGCTCAATTAAATCTGGACTTCACTGTCACTCGATTTTTTTCACATTTTGTCCCAATTTCTTTTAGCACTGATTGTTGTTTACACAGCTGTTGTTTACTTGGATTTTTAAATATATTTGTTGATGATGATAATGCACTAGCATATGCTCGTATCTAATTCAGTCATCATACACTTACATTTAAAAAAGTTTTGTGCTGAAGAATACCTCAAACAGTTACAGGCACCATTGGCGAGCAGGAGTAAAAGTAGACCCAGCCAATTAGATCTTATGCTCTTATGCTGCTTTTTACATCGCTTACAATGGACCCTGAGGCTGAAATCCTGTAACTCCTACAACAGAAAATCATGCAGGTTGGTTGTTGGATAATTTCTATGCTGCTGCACAACATCTGAAGAAGGAAGACATCACCATGTCCATGTGCTGCAGAAATTAAAGAAAAACAAGAAACCCCACCCATTTTTTTTTCTTTTTACATCTGGAACCTTTAACATTTTCCCTTTCATAACTACTAGACATAAAAATGCTGCAAACTTTAAAATCCACTTATAAGTAAATTCCATTCATTGTGCGACTCGCATGTGGGACATAGTCCACTTACTATAGTAAACATTCTGCGCACCCTTGTGCAGTATGTGAGTCAGATGGTGTGACAGCTTAAGGCCCTAAAGAAAAACATGTGCAAGCTTTTGTAATGTGTTTTCTTGTTATGTATTCTCTGCTTTTGCTCACCATAAGCATCTCTGCTGATGCTCACTATAGATTTTAATCACCCCCAAAATTACTTTTATGCTCTGATTACATTTTCTACATGAGCTGGCTGACTAAACTATGAAAATAAAGCAATTATAAGAAGATATTGATCTTTGTCAGGTGAAACTGAAGCAGTGTAGCAGTGATCGGTGAATGATCTTACTCCATTTGACAGAATTAAATAGATATTGCTCTCCCCATCCTTAGGGATTGACAGTGACATGGCCTTTATTAATGCACTAAACCCCTAGCTGCTCCACTCAAGCTGCTCGGTGGCCAAACAGTGAACAGCTTAAAGGGCATCTCCCTAATGTGTCACTATGTAAATGGGAAACACCCTGCAGCAAATATGACAATTCCAACCTGGAGTGGCTGGTGGGGGGTGGGGTGGGGGCGGGGGTTGTGTTGGGATTTATTGACCCACTCAAACTGACACAAACAGATGAGAGACTATTTAAATAAACTGTTCACCTGCATTGTTGCACTACACGCAGGCATAAACTGATAGACTGCAGTAGTATCTGTGCTAGCCAGCTGTCTGTCACCCTGAGTAACATTTACATCCTGAGTCCGGAACATTAGAAGGTGTGTGTGCTCAAAGACTAATTAGTGCTTGCCAGCATATCGTGTGATGAAGGTAATGGAGAGACTAATCTTGGCCCACCTAGATGTTTTTATGTTTTGTCTTGGCCTCTCTGCAGTTTCCATATAGACCAAATCTGAGAGTCGATGCTCCAGAGAGCTCCGTCACATTTAGATAGTTACAGCGGGAGAAGTGAGGTGATCACCTTCTTTGAGTTCCCAAGTGCATTTATCATGATTCACCTGCTGCTACTGAGAGAGAAACTACAGGAAATGTCAGTAAAAACATCCAACATCATGCACTACTGACTACCTGACAGACAGGCCACAGTATGTGAGATGGGCCAATGCTCTGTCTGATTTGGAGATGTGCAGTACAGGAGCTCCACAAGGGACTCTGCTGTCTCCATTCATGTTCACCTTGTACATCTCAGGACTCTCAGCCACCTACTCTGATTATTCTGCAATGGTTGGATAGATGAGGAGTACAGAGAACGAGGGGATGATATTATGGAGTAGCCTTGGAGGATTCATCTGCTTCTGAAAATAAAACCAGAGAGATAATGATTGAAATGGACACCAGCACGACCTGTGTTTTTACTGGGAGGGGATGCTGACATAGTGAAGCAAGTAAGCATAACTGCATGCCAACTGCATAACAACATCAACCACAGGTTGAACAGGAAGACTAATATAAAATGAGCAGGTGCATGAGGTTATGTGTTTGGCAACGTGTGTGGTGAAAAATGATGGAGATCAGTCAGTTGTGGCGAGTGCAGTGATCTGTTGAGGGAGCACCATTGGAGATTAGGAAGGCTGGCTCCGTGACTGGCTGCAGATTGGACAGGTTTGAAGTTGGTGGTTACTAAACAAACTGTTATTCATCGCGACTGATCCTGACCACCTTCTCTAACAATTACTGGACAGCAAAGTGGAAAAGGTTCTCTGACAGACTAATTCATCACAGCTGCCATGAGAGATATAGCCTATAGTATTTCTCATTTTCATTCATTCATTTTCATTTTTTTTTACTATACTGACCATGTTGATATGGCAGCTTTGGCTAATGAGAAAAGGTTAGACCTCAGTCCATTCTTTAGTATATAGAGCAATTTCTTTTATTTGTGCAAGCAGTTCTGAGCCTGGTTTTCTGTCTTGACCTCTTGGTTAGTATTTATAAGTTTGATACCCCACCCTCCACCCTGTGAGCCTGGATTGGATAAGCAGAAAAGAATGGATGCTTTCTAATGTGAGTTATCTTTGTATTATTTCCTGTTTTACTTTAATAGTTGTTCCTTGTCCATTGCTTTTAGTTGTGTTTCCCTCCTGGTCTGATTGTATATAGATTTAATTTAGCTGTGTCTCGATACCCTTCTGTTTCCAGCCTCCCTTTGTGTATCAATAGCCCAGCCTTCTATTTAATATTTGTCACTCAGCTGTTGTACTTTCCAGCGTGTTTACCTTGTGTACTCCTGTGATTGCTTTGGATTTCACTTGGCTTGTTTTTGGACTTACAAATAAAGTTGTTCTGTAAACTGCTGCTGGAGCTCTGACCCCGTCAGACTTTATGCTCTTTACTCTGAATTTGTGCCAGAAACCTCTAGTCTGTTTCTGCGGCCTTTGCCAATTAAAAATTAAAGCTAATACTGATGGTACTAGCTTTACAGTTCAAAAAAGAAATTAACTGAATGGTGTATCAAAGGTCTACAATTTTCTCTAAGGGGCACTAATTAATTTTTTTTTTTAAATATTTCACCTATAACACAAAAGTCATCCTTAATGTGTTGCAAAATGAAAAATCAAAAGATTACTGAAGACATTTGGATGCAGTTGGAGTAACACTAAGTAGCTGTTGGGTTATTTCACAGGATAATCGAAAGTTTTGACCTCCTGGTACTCCTCTTCTAGGATTCTGTTGAGAATTTCGTGGCAATTTATCAAATAGTTACAGAGATATATGTCTAACTTTTAGTCCGCCTATTGAGAAGAACACAGCCCACATCAGCTGGCCATGAATTTCTTGATAAACTCTCCAAATTTGTTTTTCATAGTCATGGATAAAAGCTGGTTTATTCTCCATTGATGCCCTCCTTGATGTCTCTCAGTCTGTGGACTCCAATTTAAAAACTCAAGCAGTGGATACTGAATATCATTGCCAAACCTTCCCATCTTTTTCATCTTATCAGACCTCCTCTTGCACAGCTCAGTCACACAAACAACACACACACAATCTCTAATCCCTCTGGGAAATTTGTGCTCACCCACCTGAGAACCGGTGATGGAAAAACATTACCCACAAAATATCAATAACTCCTATCAGGCAATCTGTCCCTGTTTTACTTTTGATGTTAAAAGGCATTAAATTTTTTTCTCTGTAATATCAGTCTGGTCCCAGATGTAAATTCAGACAAATACAGATAAAGACATATACACACACTCAAACACGCAGGCAAACTATTCGAAAGCACACACTCACACATTTTAATTAGCAGCACTTTAGTGCAGAAAGCACTAAACCGTAGGCTAATTAATCTCCACAGTCTGTGTTTTCGCTGCGAAACCACCTCAGGGAGGGGTCCAGGTTTGCCTCTACGTTAAGGAGTTTATCTGCTGGGAAACAGGAAACAATAAAGCTGAAAATATTATAAGGCAACAAGGGAAAGGCCATCAGATTAATATGCTGTTAAAAGTATTTGCTTATGCAGTACACTGATGGTCAAGTCCCGTGCCATGAATGTGGAATGTCAACTTTCTCTGCTGGCTTTCTGTGTGTGTCTGTTTTGTGTGAATATGTGTATGAGTGTGTGTGCAGGTTATGTGTGAGTTCAGCTTGGTCACATACTGCTTCTCATTACAAATCCTCTCATGACTGTATGCAATTTGTGCCTCTGCTCTGTAGCCTTTTATCAGCAGGCAGGCCAAGTACCATCTCTCTCTGTCTCCTTTGGTCTCCATCATCCCTCCTCAGTGCATATTTGTCAATCACTCTGTTTCTTTCTCTCTCGCTCGCTCCCTCTCTTTCTCATGCTGACATTTCTGTGGACCTAAAGTGCAAATTGTAATAATTAGCCGAGAACATCTACAATTGTGCGTTTCCTGGGCGTATGACGTCAGTTCTGGCCATTCGAGGATAAGATGACTGGATTCTCTGTGCTCGTCGGAGCTGCTTGGAATATCGGAAAAAGAGAAGAGAAACTCAAGAATGCAAAATCAGAGCATGAACCCACAAAGGTACTTCTAATCCTCCTGGCGTCTCAGCGGTAAAGGGCAAATGGCTGATCAGATTGCTGAAATTGAGGCTAGACATCCTGCAGTAATAAACCTGAGTGTGAGTGGGAGTAGATTGTCAAGATAAACTGCAATGGCAGTCTAATTTCACAAACAAAGCAGCAGTTGATTTGCCTTCATCCAGATGACATGTACGGGTCTGTATTAATGTATGGATGGCTGCCTTTTTTTTTTGATGGATATGCAGGTTGATGGGGAAATGTGGGCCAGCGCAACTGAGATGATTCTGCCCAGTGCCTCCACCATACCCACAACCCCTCCCCCATTAAACACACACACAGATAGACACACATCGGCACCATAATACTGATCCTCTTAAGTGTCAGTCTGAACTGTAGGGGCACAACAGGTCTTGTGCCCCCACTGTGTGTGCTGGCCTTATTTCCATTGCTCATTTCCTGCCCTGGGCAACACCTTTCTGCAGCTATTCTGTGACTCTTGTGTCCATCCAACAATGCCCCACTTCTATTTTTTTCTGCTCTATTTTTCTAATATTTAAAAATGAGATATTTACTCCCTTGGGCGCTTGAAATGTGGGCGGTTCTAAGCGAGCACCTTTGTGGGGCATCAACGTGGCTTTACTAAAATCTTCGCCTTAAACACAAATTTGCCTCAACAGAGATACTAATAACTCAAAAGTATACAAAATAGCAGTAATTCAGTAAGGATCACTTTAGTCAAAAGAAGAGTGTCATTTTCATCTACAGGTATTGGTAGTGTTTGGTAATATTGCTGTTTTCTGGGACCCTCACCCCACACAGAGTTGAGCAGACATCAACAACAACAGACATGCCATATCAGACACAGATATTGGGTTAAGATGGGTTGAAAAGTGTTTTGCAGATGGAGCAGCAGCTCTGGGTCATCTAAAGCAACTAACAGTGATGAGATCTGCCAATAGGATCTGTAGAGAGGTATGAATTTAGCCAGCAGCAAAGTCTGGGGCAGAGCCCAGCTGTCACTGACTGACGTACGGGAATTACAGAATTTGGTGCGTCTAAACTACGGTAATGGTACATTCAATTTTACTGTTTTTGAAAAAAATCATGATCTGAGGGCAATTTAACCAAAGAGAAATGTTTCACTTCAAAATAGGTATTGTGTGTGTAGCTGAAATGTATTTTTTTTAATAGCCTGACCCCTGGCAAGACATTACCACTTGGTTAGCCCTGAGCTTACTAACCATATGTATTGAAGCTGCTGGAGTAGCACACAAGCAACTCAAAATATTTTTATGGAAATTCTTTAAATAAGCTCCATTTTGAATACTCAAAATATTTTTGCGACCCAATCCTTTAGCACTTCCCACACACCTTACACTTTTTTTGGCTTGTTTCTCTTATTATCTAATCCAGCTTCTCTGACATTCACTCTGTCTGTGGAGCTCATCTTGTCAATTGTTTAATGTCTAACAGGGAAACAGCAGCTGTTATAAAGGCAAAGCTTTTACTTGCTGCTTGAATGATGTGACTTACAGCCTTATCGACTCTCACCTCCACCTAAGAATTGTTATAATACAATGGCTTCTCAAGACTGCAAGTCTTGCTGCCAGAAATCAACTGACCAGCTGACTTTTATAGGGACAAACTATATATATAAAAAAAATACAACTTTAAAGTATCTGGAGTCCCTGCATCAGCTGGATGCTCTCTGTTGATTGAAGAACTCACGCATCATCTCACCTAAAGCTTCTGAAACAGTATTGAGTCAGTCATTTAAACAACAGCACATCAGTGCTCTGGTGCTGCTGCAGTGCAGTTCAATTTTATTTGTGCCAGCTGAGAGGTCTTCATAGTGTGAACAACACCTTGAAGGACTGACTCACTCCCCTGGCTGCAATGTTGTTTATCTTGCAGGGCAACATGAGAGCACAGAGACGCCATTAACACAAAAAATGGGCAGTTAGCTTACAAATGTCATTTCTGAAGGCTGGAAGAGGAAAGCACGTGGAAGTGTTTAACTACGCAAAAAATTCAGGACTCTGAATGATTTATTTGTTCCATTGTGATGAGCATACAGTCTAAGATTTGCGATGGCATTTAAATAACAAAGATCAGGAAAGAAACTTCAGCCAAAAATGATATTTTCCCCAATACAGGCAGGCTCTTGCTTTATTTTAGAGTTTAGTCAAAGTACAACAAAATAGCCCTAACATTTTACCACTTATCTTCCACAAAGAAACATATTTAAAGTAGCAACAATAGCATTCATTACAGTGAATCCAATTGGCATGAATGTAGCTGACGAGGAAAGTACTGTTAAATGAGCAAAATAAAATCAGATACTTTGCTTCTAAAATGCACTTGTGGTAGTTATGCTCGCACACACCTTCATGGTTCTTCACTCAGTCTTAAAATAATCTAATTTTAAGCTCTTAATTTGCCATCATTCACTAGAATTCCTTTTCAGCATTACCGTACGTACAGGTTTTTCTCATCCATGGCAACAGGAAGCAGTGTCAGGCAGAAAAGTTAAACAACAACTCCGCATGTCTGCTGGACAACACTGCCTTTGTTTCATCTCCAGACATTCTGCTTCAACATGGTTCCGCGCACTCTCCGTCAATACGCCGCCGTGCCATCCTGTTATTAGAGCCGTTTCAGGAAATTAATTCCACTTTAATTCCAGGGACTAGACAGCACTTCCACTATCACAGCTTCCTCATGTCCAGAGGCTTAGTCCAATTTGCCATCATTTCAAAACAAGACAAATATGTAAACAGCTTATAAAGTATGCACACACGCAACAAAAAGGAAAGAAATCCAAAGCATTTGTTTCCACAGTGCAGTGTTTCTTTTTTTTCTCACTCCTCTGCAGTGCAAAAAAGGAAAATACGAGAAAAAAAAGCATCAAATAATAAATAGACTTTCTCTTTCATATATATATTTCTGTGTTTATACATATATATATATATATATATATATATATATATATATATATATATATATATATATATATATATATATATATATATATATATATATATATATATATTTGTGATGATAGGTCTCTACATGAGCACACAGCTCTTGGCCCGGTCCTTCCTCATGGCCGGGGCCTGGTCTATTTGCTCAGTCCGACCCGGCAGAGGCGGAAGGGGCAGTTGCGAGACTCGTTTCAGGCCTCTGCGGGAACTGCTGCGTTTTAGCTGCGGCTTGTGCGGCCGTCGCACTGACGCCAAGGTGGTGATGTGGAACACATCCCGAACACTGTTTTCAGAAACCTTGGAGGTGCACTCCACATACGCCACCGCTCCCATCTGACGAGCTATCGTGCTTCCCTGGAACATGGAGACAGGCAAAGAAGAAATGAAAAAGGAGGCAAAGCTAAATTTGAAAGTACAAGAAGAAGAAGACAGGGAAAACACGCATCATTTTAACAATCAGAAATCATGTGGTATAAATCCTCTTAACATTCGTTGTCCTCTCTTCAGTGATTTTGACTACTTGTGCATTCTTCTTTTTTTTGTATGTGAAATCCTGAATATCTCTCAACAGTGGCTTTTCATTAGTTTCCTCAGGCTTTAAGAGGTCGTGTAAGACATAAGTTTCCTTCATGTCATTTTTCAGTGTTTCAAAAAGAAAATTAAATATCCCCATATGCACTCCATCCTTCATTGTTTCTTGGCATACGCAGACACTATAGCTCAACAGCAGAAAACTAAATGTCCCCCAAAAAAGAGGCAGCAATTCTGAGATATAGATGTTGATCTAAACTGATGACTGAAAGCCAGCGATCTGAACATGTCTGTAGATAAATGAATTTCCTCCAACTGAAGCATGAATAATGTAGATGCTGACTCCTCAGTCTGCAGTAAAACAAAAGGATGGGAATCCGCTGGGCCAGTTTTGATATGGTCTATGAGGCTATTTACAGGGAAGATAATCACACTAGGTACCAGAGCTTACCCCTGAGTAAAGTTACAATAACTGAGTTATTTGAAATTGTAAATTGTTTGCTCGTGATCAAATCAGACACAAATTTAATTTGAAAACCCCCGAGCCTCTGCCTTCACTACAGTACTACATATCCTCATCTGTTGTTTAATGATCAGAGTTTAAAGCTGTTAAAGCACATGCCGAGGATCTAACAGATGAGACAGAACTGCATTTCCCATGACCCCTACAACTGCATGTTCTCCAGCACAGAGAAAGCTTTTCATCTCAAGTGGAAGTAGTTTGATTTTCATCGCAGCTGCACTGAGGCGTGTATAAGAAGCGATGAAGGCCTCATTAGGTGAAACAGCAGATTTAGATTCCAGGGTGGCGGTGGGAGGGGAAAGAGGTAGATTGTAGTGACAAGTGGAAATGCTCGATCGAATCTCGGACAGATTAGTGTGGAAATGTCTGGAGTTCACCCAGTGGTCATTCGCAAGGCGACTTCTCAGCTCTGCTGGAATTCAATTTAAAGATCAGCAGCAGGATAGCAACACAGGCTATTAGATTAGAGCACCGAAATGTTTATTGTGCACAGCTTTGGCATCTGCCATGTGACACACATTTTCTGGGCATATTAGAGAGGCAAACAGTAGGTGTCTCAAAGCAAAAGAGAGACTGAGAAGGACCATGACAAACGTTTTCTATGGTTCTAGCCAGTAAATGGTCCCCGCTATTTTACATTACCTCCGTGGTTTGTCGCTCTTCTTTTGTTTACGTGTCTTATTTATATGACCTGTCTGGGGGTTTTTTTTCAGTTGCTGAGTTTTTTTAGAAACAGCATGCTTTTAGCCTCCAGTAAGCTCTTAGACAGTAGCGGGAAAAAGGCTCCTTTGTTTTGAGGGCTTTTGTATGGTGGTGAAAAAAGCCCCTCCACTTTTTGTATGTCTAACACAGGAGAGCACACAAATTGAACACACTGAAAGCTGATTAAAATTCACAGATTTACAGAGCAGTTTATCATCCCCTCCCCCTTCTCCCCCATCCCCTTGGCTTAGAGGTCACGGCAGCATGTGATAAAAGGACTCACTCATTTATCAATGTCCATTTTCTATTCATCCTGCATTTTGAAAATCTGTAAATCTGCATGAATATTTCATTTCAGGGGGAAAAAAAAATGTTTCCCTAGACATAAACTAGACTAACCACTTGTGCTTCTTCCGCAGCCCTTGCCATAAGCAACATTACATTCCCTGTCAGCAAATTCTGGCCAAAACGCCAACCCCAGCAACATGTCCCCGAGGGGTTTAACGCTGTTCTAATAGCAGTCATGTGGTATTTTATTGTGTTGCATGAGCCTTTTCTCACACTCCTTTCCTGTGGGACCGCAAAAGAGAGGTAATGCCACTGCTGATACAACACAGAAAAATCTCATTTTATCGCTTTATTGCTTTCTAATTTCTTTTCCACATCTGTTTTCAAATCTGTCTGTCTTCCCAGGGCACCTTGCAAGTCTCAATCGTATTATTTATCTCACTCCATTCTCCTCTGATATCCATCATCTGCTAGCTCTCACCTGCTCGTGGGTGACAGGGATGAGGCGCTGTTTGGAGAGTTCCCTCAGGGTGTTGACGTCTGTCCTCATGTCCAGCTTACAGCCCACCAGCACCACCTTGGCATTTGGACAAAACTCTTGCGTCTCTCCTTGCCACTGCAGGAACGTGAGCCGACAGAGAAAAACCGAAAGACACTCTTGATTATGTCAAACATGAGCACTGAGCGCTGAGCTGCCTTTGCTGAAGTACAGTGATGACCTTTTGGCTACTCAGACACTGGATACCTGAGTTTGAGGGAGATTAATGCTCTCTTGCTAAAAGACATTTGTTCAGCTTAGCAGACACAGCAAAAACAAATGCATAACTTTGGTGTGTTTTTTGTGGGAATTTAAGTCCAGCCTTCAAAAGGTTGGGGATTTTGGTTTCCAGTGACTTTTCTTATGTCATTTTGTTCTCAGCAAATTACTCAATGTAATTCAGTAAAGACTTTTTAACTTGACTAATCCATCCATCCATTGATGTCTGTTCTCTTTATTTTTTGTCAACAAAGCCATTCATCAGTCAGCAAAACTAAATATTTTGTTCCAGTCATTTGTCAGCCTTCATTTGTCAACTGTATGATGAATATGATTTTTTCTTTTACTTTTGTTTGAGATAAACAAACATTTTACAGAGGAATAAACCACCCCTCTGTAATTGTACCAGGTGGAATGAAAAAGTTCAACTATTCTGCCAGTAAACATCAAGCATCCTACTTTCTTTGAATTTGTCGTCACCACTTCCAGCATGGGTGCTATTTTCAGATATTGCTCCTTTTAAGTCCCTTTTTGTGCGCTGAATCCCCTCACTGTGTCAAAATGTCAACTCTTCAGCTTTCATTTCTTTTTGCAGTAGAGGACAAAGTTGCGGGAAGCCAAATCTGGCAAGCAGTGTGGATGAGCGATTATTGTGTTGGTGTGTGTGTGGCGGAGGTGTGGTCCCGGGCGCGGCTGCAGGGGAGGGGTGGTGCGGTGAGCTCAACGGGGCGGTGCTGGAAACGCAGGTGAGAACAGCTGATGGCGTTTTGGACTGATGATGCTTTCCTTACCCTTTATAGTGAGACGGGAGAGGAGCGGAGGGGGGCTGGAGATCAGCTGTGACCGACAGCTGTCGGACTGTGGTCGGTCATCACAAACAACGACAAATAAACTTGGTGTCTGAAAACAAAGACCTGGGCGTGTGTGTGTGCCTGTGTGTGCCTGTGTGTAGTGCATTTCACAGTGTGGCCAAAAAAACTTGTCACTGTTCTGTGTGCTGGTGCACAATGACACAGTGACGGACCGCACAGTTCATATGCTCTTCTTAATACACCTGAGAACATTGATAGTCTGACCCAGGGAAATTAATTTACAGCGCACAATTCTGAAAATCTCAAAATTAAAAAAGGAAAAATAAAACAATGCACATTTTTTTAGTTTGTACATCTGGCCTTTATGAACTGCCTTTTGGCTTGGACACTGCAGATATGCAGATCTTATCAACAGGGGATATCCTCCACATGAAAGTCAGTGGAGTTTGATGTTTTATCTCCTCTCAAGTTTGGGCTCCATGGTAAAATCTCATATGCATAAAAGGGCAAAACAGCAGCAGTGCTGGAAGTGTTTCAGAGGTCTACAAACAGAAGACCTTAACGGTGCAATGTGCCAAATTTAAATTGGGTATTTTGGGGGTTTTTGCATTTTTTAAATGGGCAGATTTGTGAAATTTTACGAAAGCAGCTCATTATTGGCATTTTCAGCACAAAACAGACAACTAATTAATCTTAAGTGTGATGGAAAGGGGTGATAACTGTAGAGATTTATTTAAAGTTACATTCATTGTGGGTACATTTTACATTTTCAATTGTTTAATTAATGAATTGTCAGACTGTTAAAAAAATCAAAACAAAACAAAAAGGACAGGAATGGAAAAATCTTGTCATAAAATCTGTAAATTATTATGAGTAAGAAGCTAAAACTAGAAATATTTGGCAGTTTTGCTTGAAAAATGGCTCAAAGATGAAGTGATCAGCAAAAAAGCCACAGATTAACTGGTGCTGTCAACCATCCAGGATTAATCAGGTAATTATTTTACCGCTAATCAGATTAAAGAGACTTCCTGTTTTTTTATGATACAAGGCAATGTTCACTATTTTACTGCAACAGCTATAGGGCCACGTACCGTGACTTTTTCACTCGTGCCAGCTAAGTTTGGACGTCTGTGTGGTGTGTTATACTTTCCTTACTCAGTCTCCATCAACAAAATCTATTTCAGGTTCTGTTCTGAAAAGGTTGAGCAGTCTTCCTTCTAAAATCACCCTGAGATTAAATGTCACTACTGAACCAACACAGTGTCTCCTCCTGGCAACACAAATACATGACAGCCCTGAAATATTCCACATGCCATGTGCAGAATGTCAGGGTGTCCATTCATCCCTTGTACTGAAAACAACCTCTGACCTTTCAGGCACATCCCCATTCTGTCAATGACATCCAATCAAAACCTTTGATTGTTTAACCCTCTCTCCTCCACCAGCTGTCGTCTAGAAACATTGGTGACCCCCCCTAGCTCCTGGAGGTCAAGAGTCTAATTTAGGATGGTGATTGTGCCACAGGTTTTCCATGTGCGCCTGAGTTTCAGGGATTATTGGGATGACAACTAGGGGGCAGGGGTCATGGCAACCCCCTGCCAAGTGATGCATGGGAAAAGCTAAAGCTGAGGAGCAGTGCTGCTTCTCCTGTTGACAGATTCCACGGAGGCTAGAAAGATATTGGTGGGTTAAAGAAATGGTGTCCTGGGTTAGATCTACAAAAGTCTGCAGGGGCATTTTAGCAGCTCCCTTTAGACCACTAAACACGTCAACAGACCAGCCATGGGAACTGTCTTCAGCCCACAAGGGGTGCAGTTCAAAGGCAAACTCACACACACATGGCTTCAAGATGAAACACCACTAAAAGGCACAGGTCTGCTTTTCATGATACACATGCATGCAAACAGACCCATTAAGTTGGGTATAATTACACCATGGGTGTTTCACTATACTATGTGGGCACACAATCTGCCACTGGCTGTAAAAACACGTCCAAAACCACATTTGATGACGCCACCCGGCTATTACACCCATCCCAACTGCACTGTTCCCAGCCATTAGCCACCTTGCAAATGTTAACAGACACCAACAAGTGAAGTATTCAGCATAAAACTCAGATTTTATATTTTAAATGTTCACAGAAAGTCTGTTTCTAACACTCCTCAACATTCTTCTGAAATGTCTTCTCTGATATGTCTGGTGTGTCTAATATGCGTATCTGATATTCCTTTTAAACCTAGCCGGCTGCAAGCCCTCTTATTTCATTCTTCGCATTGACCTTCTATTTCTTGCAGGGACACGGGTCAAGTATCCATGGACATTTTGATGAGATAAAGGAAAGCGAGGCTTTAACCTCAGTGCTGATTTGCTCCATTGTTAAGCCGTGAAAAGCTGCTGGCACAGAAATCTAAGTCGATACAAGATGCTGATCAGGAAAAAGTGAATTGGATTGGTTTTTCGTTGGTTCTCCGCTTTCACTGCGATATTATATGCTGATCCAAAGTATTGAGAGGGGGAGTAAAAAATACTGACCTTCTTTATGACACTGTCCAAAGTCTCTGGACGGCTGATGTCGAAACAGATGAGCACTGCATCTGAATCAGGATACGCCAACGGCCTCACATTATCGTAATAAGAAGAACCTGTGAGCACACAATAACATATGGTGTAAGGTCATGGTGTCTTTGGGGAAATTCCTAACTGTTTTTAACCTGATTTAACCCTGCAAGACTCTGCATCCCAACCATATGGCCTACTCTGTCAATTAGAAACATACTGCACACCCCCGGAAAGTGATCCAAAGGTCATTAATACATGAATAGCCCATTAAAGCAGGCAGTGTGGCACACACATCGACATGCTGCAGCTCGAACACACTCTCCAGATGTAAATGAACCTTGATCTTAGCAGTTATGTGCACGTATTTGTGCATCTTTTTCTCTTGGGCTTCCACACAGCTGTGCCTCTCCTGTCACAGTACTTCAGGAGGAATGTTGAGGAGTTAGTCATAGCAGCACACACACACATACACACGCATATACACAAAGGTGAATTATAGTGGCTTGAGAATTGGAGGACTGGTACATACGATCCATAATCATCTTGAAACGACAGCGAATGCCAGCACAAAGGCCAAACTAAAGGTTGAACCCCTTAATTCTCTCATCTCATCCCTCTTTCTGTCTCACTTGCAAATGGTCCTTGATTTAAATTCTTCCATTTTCTTTTAGACTCTATGAGATTCACATGCGCTCACACGCTTCTCACCACTCTTGCTTTTCAATTTTGTACCTTGATCAAATTTGAGGGCAGAGTGGCGCCTCTGTACTTCCACAAGTTGCTCACTTCCACAGTTCCTGCTCTCTTGCAGCTCTCATTAGGAGGCTTGTAAAAATATCTGGGCTCTCGTGGATGTGTGGCTGCGGCCACGGGCACCCTCCCTCCTACCGTCAGAAGCTGCTGTAGACCTTATGTTCTGCATAAATTTCAAGCCTCCATAACTCAAAAGTTTGTCACATTGTGCATCAAATCTACCAAAATTAGCAAATCACATTACACCGTAAATAAATATTGAACGCTTTGGAAGATTAAACAGATTTAGGTTCATACAAGCTGATGATTTTTAATATTTATACAAAACCAAAGTTTATGTTTGTTTGGTGTGTCTGTGCTTCATACCAAACCTGACCTGCCACACAATAAACAGACTGTTAGAGCTGCGTGCTTTAGTCTGGTGTTCTGCACAAAAGCACTACACCCCGCATCACTATGTTCTCTTTGTTAATAATGGAATGAGTATGTGACAATAGCTGCACGCGGCCCGCAACCCCATCATTCAGCTTGCTGTCCTGTAGTGACCTGCTCATTGCTCTTTGAGAACAATGCAACAGGCTGCCTGTCACATCTTCACAAGCTGGAATGGTTTTGTTTACATTTGTTTGTCACTAAAAATCCATATTAACATCAAATGCTTAAAAATATTACCTGAAGTATCAATTAAATCAGAGAAAAAACAAGTATGCTTTGTTTACAGTGGCTTCAAATTTCTCTCAGTTTAACACTACTGACTTTGATATCATTGTTTATACAAATTACTACCCCCTGCAGCTGGCAATAATACATATTACCACATCCTCACAGTGTGGTGACTAGATAGTGCGTTTCAAATTAGCATTCAATTAATTTTTATAAAATCTTGCTCACCACATGCACACAACCATTTATCTGCTGGCTGACTCTTTAACACACTGACTCTTTTGCTTGTCAAAAGAAGATTATTGTTTCCACTTACAGCAATTTGTAGTTCTTATATGGCCCCGTTTAGGACCTCCCTGCCCTTCTGAATGGTTGGAGGTGGGAGGAGGAACAGTAGGAACCCAGCACAGACAAATAGAGGTGGATTGCAAGTGAGCTTTCAAGTGGATTGTAACCACAAGTAGACTACAGCAGCTTAAAAAAACCAGTAATACATGTGTTTTGTTTTGTTTTTTAAATTTGATGCATAGCAACCAAGTTTAGCTGCAGCACTGCACTTCTGAGCTAATGGCATGTTTGATCAGCTTTGCACATCCTCATGCACCTGGACATAGAACAGAAGACACAAATAATACATTAAATCTAAATTAGAAATGCTCTCAAGCAGCAACACCAGAACAATTGAACTCTGCAAAATCCTTAAGGATGCTGGGCAAAATACATTTAACATTCCTTTGCTTACTTTAAAATATTTATGTTGTAATTTCAGTGCAATACACAGGAAAGAAAAAGTAATTTTAGCCTACACCTTGCGGGGCATTATCAGGAATTCATAGTCTCCTCTTCATCTTATTAACACAATATTACTACAGTTCTGTATTGCTGAGAGAGCAGGACTAACACAAGCACACACAACCACATCCCCAGAAAAGGATGCCAAGTCCGACACTCAGCAAAGCTCACTTTGTAAGACAGCAAGCTGTGATGGGTAGCGGTCACACATGAGGTGCTGTAGCTGCTGAAGTCGGTCTTTAGTATGTATCGCAGTGCAGCAGACCTGTACTAAGGTTAGAGATGAAGAAGAAATGAGACACCCCTGTGGGGGTGGAGTAGGGACAAAAAAGATTTAATGAGTTTGATGCCGGAGCTAGGGCGTGTAGCGTTTTTTTGCAACAGAGAGAGAGAGCAGCAACCAGGGGATTAAAGCAAAATCAAGATGAAGAGAAAAAGACGTCAGATGAAGCAAAGTTGAGACAACAGTACTAGCTTGACTCAACATGTAATTAGAAGCTGAAATGTGGCCATTGGGATCAATTTGTCAGTCCCAAAGATCAAAATGATTGACAGGTCATGGTCACGGCAGGGCTTGTCACAGCACAGCAATTCAGAGCTCCTCTGCCCTGAACGACAGGAAAGCTACCTCAGCACTTTTGCAAAGTCGGGGAAAAAAGTCCTCTGAGGGAGCGGAGAAAAGTGCTGTGTTTAAAAGAAGCCGAGCAGGCACAAATAAAAACCAATCAACATAACAATCAAGAGCACGAGGGGAAAAAAGGGGAGAAAGCATTTTCTCCTGCCATTTCTCCAACAAAAAAACATGACCAGAGATAAAAGAGGATGTCACTGAGGGTAGGGTTGGAGTGGGTGTTTGGGTAGGTAATGAAAGCACTGGACTCGGCAGGACAGATCAAATAAAGAGGTATGAGAGCTCTGGCTGGGTTGGCTATTGGTGAAGTTGGCCTGTGCCCATTCACTGTGAGGTGGAACAAAAGGTCAATTGAATTTCAGACATAGGCAGCATGAGATGGATGGGCCAGAAGAGTGTGGGAGGGGAGCGTAGCCTGGCAGGAACCACTAAAAATCATCACGCCTGGCAAGGAGCGGGGCCCTGCCACGCCGTGCCAAGGACGGGCATAAAACACCCCTCACAAAACCTCCTTAAACATTAGCATTAGCCTAGCATTAGCCTAATTTAGTACAGGAGATCTCTCACAGTGGAAAGTGGATTTCTGCATTTATTATCCACAGGACTAATTAGTGCAAAGCCACACTGCAGAACCACACAAGAGGTTGCACCTAAACATAATGACAGAGTTAGGAGGAAAGCAGTCCTTGTCTGCCGTCACTTGAGCTTCATCAAAGGCCAGAAACGTCCCAGAGGATGCTGAGGCGGACAGGAACTTAGTGGAGCGCTAATGTACAGTAATAAGACTTGAGGGTTTGCGGTATGACTTCATTTATGCCTCCTGTCCCTTGACACATCGACTCTCCTGTAGGGACAATCTATCTGAGACATGACAGCTCTCTATCTGCTCATTCAAAAGCTCTTCTGTGAAAAACTCATTTTCTGATAGAGCTGAGAAGAAAAAAAAATCACAATAACACACAAACATGTAACAGGGCAGATTCTTTGGGAATCCAACACTTCAAAAAACCTTGTATTTTTCAATACATTAATCTGTAATATCACAGCAGGAATGATCTCCTTCTCTCTGTTTTTGTTGCATGCTTATTTCAGGCGCAGCTAAAAAGCCAACCATTATGAGTGTGTGTGTGTGTGGGGGGGGGGGTGGGGGGGGGGGGTAGTCTTTGCCTCTAAGCTCTCTGATGTGTTCATGCACATATGGCAGGGAGTCAACAGCAACTAAGAGCCTCATTAGGCCATATAGAAATCCTGAAAAACACCCATGCAGACAAAGGAAGGGTAACGAACACCCTTCCAAATGTCACCAAATCACCAAATTAGCGAAAACGGGATCTTTTTTCTTCTCCTTCAGCTGTTTTCCTCTTGAAATCCACCTTCAGTGTGAAGGGAAAACATTTTAAGTCGCGGTGGCAGAGTATCTTAGCAACCTGGGGGATGCAAATGGCTTCATTGCGAGGCCTTAGAAAGGAAAAAAGAAAGAAGAGAGCAGGAGACTGAAAGCACTTCAGTGCATCGCTGATTAGAGGTGACTAAAAGGAGAGTTGGTGCTCCAACCTTTAGGAGGTTGAGAAGACTTTCAAACACTGAAGCTCCGAGCTGTGTTGTGACTTCTTCTCAATTAAGGCTCAGCTCAAACAGAAATAAACAGACTGCTGCCAAGACACCCTTTGAGAGGAAGTAGTTACTCTGACCTAATGTAGCCTACAAGACAGTGTATGTTTTATGTGAATGTAAGCCTGCGTTCTTTTTGACGTCCACATCTTGAAGGTGCACATCGAGCCACTGACCTTATCTAAACTGTCATGCAAAAAAATCTAACCAGTAGATAAAAGTACGACATATATTGCAAATTCGAGATTTTTTTTCACTTTTAATATCATCTGGTTTTTCATAAATACATATTCAGAAGTACTGTCCAGCAAGTTTGGATAATTTATGTTACATTTTTGATAGAGCCCGACCAGTATAGGATTTTTAGACCAATATCAATGCCAATATTTGGTGATACAAAAATCCAAAATTCTGATATATCAGCCAGTATTTTTATTCCCTATTATTCAGATACACAAAGCAAACTGGTTCCTGAACAATTTTTATGTGTATTTATTTAGTCTTTTTTTTTCCCAGGTGGATATTGTGTTTGTAGCATTCCAAACACATCACCAAAGAGGGAAGCTGCAGAGTGTCCTCTTGTGAATAAACTATGCAATATCAACACTCCTAACACGATTGGCTGTTTCTCTGGTCTTTAATTTTCTGCAATCATCAGCAATTATAAAGGATACTACTAATTTATCAGTAAATAACTGATATTGGCCAATAATATCAACCTGCCAATAAATACTTCTAATTTTTACTCCTACATGATATGTTTCCCATGTCATACTGGGGAAAGCTAACATGTCCCTGCTTCAGCTATTTAATTCATCACTGACAAGGTTACGCTGATTTGTGCAGTGCTAAATTGTCATTTTATAATAATGCTGTTTAAAGAGAAAGCTAACATTTTGGGGGACAAAGCAAAGAGATTATATTTGCAATCTTATCCGTCCATCAAAGAGGCATCAGATTATTACCAATCTAAATCTGCAACAACACACAGCACATTACAGCCAAAGCAATCAAGACCCATCTTTGAGTGATAAGAACAGAAACTGCTGCAACAAGAGTGCTGCAGCTGTAACGGGCAGAATTTGCTAAGGAAACATGTGATCGCACCAATTATCGGCTTGATTTTGCATTTATCTGTTTACTTTCTTAGTTTTAATTACAAGTTTAACACACATTTATTACATTATTTTTAAAAACTTCGCATCTCACTGTTCTTGCTTAAAAATCTTTGTAATTTTACTTTGATGAATCCATGCAAAAATGTGTAAAAATATCACATTGTGATTTAACACAGTGTTACTGTGCCAGCCTCTTTCTTCACCAAGTAAAATAACTTTTACTTCTTTGCCTCCAATTTCAAAAACAGACTACCTCGTGTGAAACTTATTAAGCGTTCATCTGCATGTTCAGAGTTTCATGCCATGATTTCATACTCATTCATACATGAAAAATTATTCATTTCTAATCACCTGCAACTAATTCATAAGTACATATATGTAATTCATTAATAGTCAAAGAGAAATTAGCTATGTTTAATTTTAGCTTTTAAAAAAAGTTATATATTGTAGAGACTTGACCTTGTGCATATCCCATCAAAATGTTGAAAGTGTCTAAAAAATATTGGACCTGAAAGCTAATACTGCAATTGCAACATTCATATTACGCCACGACATGAAATCTTTGCCAGATTTTGTGCAATATCTTAATTCGACTATTTACAGCTCAGACATACTTGACATACACTTTATATGAGAAGCTTGAGGCAATGAATTCCTAAATGAAAACGAAATGTAACGAAGTGAAAAAGATGGAACACATGTAAGCCAATGAACTGGAGCTATTCTTACATAAATTTTAACACTTTTCTGGTCTTACTGACCACTCTCCACCACATTCACGTTTTTTTATTCGTTGCATACACCTCTTTCTTATCACACACGCACACACATCCTAGGGAGTTTTGGCATTCAGTATATTGACAGTTTGTCGTGCAAGCCGGAAAAGCTAAGGATCGAATCACTGACCTCCTGCTCGGCTGATGACCTGCTCCATCTTTGGAGCCGCCACCAAAAACAAGAAAAATAATAATCCTGTAATTACCAAACCCCGGCTAACCTGAACTCTGATCTATGCTTACATCTTTTGCTACTCTTTCAGGTTGACATATATTACATACACACACACTTCTCATACACAGCTAAAGCTACCGATTTGTAATAGAGATGGCTGTGTCAAGTTTTCAAAAGCATTAGTGCACAGCCAGGACAGTGGAGGTGACACTGGGTTAAATGGCCATTAACCTTGCGTGTCTGCAGCCTATACGCAGAAGATATTGATCAAAGCCCCCACACTTTCCCTGTGGAGGAAGTGCAGCCTTTGAAGAGCATAAAGCACCTTCCACAGATCTGCTCTGAGCTCTGCTGCCAAGGAGTTAATACCTGTGTCTGTCATCCAATCGAAGGTTAAAAAGAAGGGCCAGCCAAAGTACTGACAGCGCAGGCTGGAGACAGAGCAGCATTACTGTCTGTCTCCTGGTTGCCCCAGGGGTATAGAGATGGAATACTGTGTCCCCTTTCAGCTTCTCCTCACCCCTACTCCTTGCTTCACACACAGACGCACTTTCATTCCATCACAGTAACAGCTATGCATTTCATCTCCTGTGTCTGTGGTTCAACTTGTGTTTTTCTTTTAAAGATCACTATGCTTCTTTGTCTCTCACTTCATCTTTTGATATATTCCCTGTCTAGCTTTAAAAAAAAAATAAAACAACACACCAGATGTGTCAGTACTTTGGTTTTCCCCTGCAAACTGTTTGAGAAATAGGTGACTGGTGTGGGAGTCTACATTGGGCTACTCTTAAACATTTGGGGATCTTTGTGTGTTTAGATGTTATAATATAAAAACTCCCAAGCGTTTGTTTGTGTGAGGAACTCAAGTAGTTGTGAATGACTTCTGGTTGTGTACAGGAGGCACGCACACACCCAGCTTTCATCTTTTTTATAGTCTCCAGGCTTACCCCAATCATCATCTGCTTCAATAGAAGCTTTTTTTTTCATGCACAGTCATTTTGCAGCTCAAACAAAAAGCTGGTTTTAATATCTCCAACATAGATCCATCTTTTTGTTTTGCTTTTGTAGGCTCAACTTCAGATAGAGAAGAATCTTAGAGGAGGAGTAATTTTTCACAAGGATCATTAGTTTGTAGGATTGCAATTTTAAACCCTGATTTTTAAAAACGGACTTAAAAATGAGATAAAACAAAATAAAACATTAGTTATAAAAGTAAATCAGTGATTTTCTGACCAAAATATAGAAAAATATTTGAGAAGAAGAAAAGAAAAATGATGTAATGTTACCATACTGTGTACATTTTAACTACATGGTTAAAAATCTTCTGCAAATTTGGGAATTTAAAAGATAATTTCACAGTCACTCAGCACGATACTTTTTTTTGTCCCATTTGGTTCTTTAGCCGTCAGAATTGTTGTCTGAAGGCCAACAAAGATACCCAATGGATTTACTTTATCAAGTGGATCATCACGGCCTTGCCGTATTGGTCCATTTGTTCGACCTTTGTTGTTATTATTTATTTTATTTTCAGTTGTTACAGATGGGACAGACATGACTAGGGGATAGGAAAGGGAGAAAGAAAGATGAAGGAAAAGAAAAACAAAGGGAAAGAGGGACAGTGAGAAAGGGCGCTTAAAAAGAGAAAGAGAGAGAAAAAAAACTCCTGGATCAGCTGTTGAGAGAAAAAAAAGAGAAAACAAGCAAAAAAAAAAAAACAGAGCAACATAATAAACACAACACCATCACATTGATCTAGCTAAGTGTAAACAGCAGTAAATACTAAATATTGAATGTTGTGGAGCAGCACGCAGGACCGACAGCGCACAATGTGCTTTGAGGTAGCAGCCAAGAAAGGTGTAGTTTATGTCTATGGACGGTGAACACCCGTGTGCACATCTGTGTGGATCAGCGCACTTGTATTCAAAAGGTTTCACCATGTAACGGTCTTCTAGAAGGTGTAGGGAGCCATAGCCCCGTCCAACCAGGGCATGAAGCAGGCATGGAGGAGATCCAGGCCCCAGACATCCAGAGGCCCCAGAGTGCTTGGGCTCTCGCACTCTGGGGCTCAGCACAATACTTAATAGATAACCTGCTTATTTAATCAAGTTTGTCAACACACACAGCTCGACCACAAATCCACCCATTCATCCAGGAAATGAAACTCAACACCAAGCCCTATGCTGCACATAAATAAAAGAGGCATTTATCCTTGCAGATTATACACACTAGTTTAAACTTAGTGGCAAACACCAGAGCTGATCTACCCAGCAGGTGGATTCTGACATGGGCTGTTGGGGCAGCAGCTGTCTACCAGGCTTCACCTCTCCTTAATTCCAGTCACAGAACTCAACCCGCCTACTGGGACTGTGGTGTTAAAGCCTTTTGGAGCATATTTAATGCATTTTTTATGGCTTGCTGTGTGGAGGATTGAGTTCCCAGTACAGTTGTAGTGAGTGATTGTAAATTACTGAGCACAAGTCTACCCTATCATCCACACACGTTCACTTCTGACCATGCAAACATGATGGAGCCAAAATGCTAATGCTGACGCTTCTAAAACCATTGTGTGACATTATGGTGGGTATGTCCATCTTTGTTTTTTTGCACAGTCATCACTTGACTCAAGGATAAAAATGGTTTGAAAAAGGTTGGCTTAAACCCCAGTGGCTGCAGTTTTCCGAGTCTGTACCACCTTAACACCACCTCCATCTGCTTTGTTTTGTTTTAAAGCGCCAATTCTGACAGTCTGTGAAAACTCTCCAAGTCGTTTCAAGTTATCTGCCAACGCTGCCAGCATCACCCACTGACACCCAATTCTTTGAGCACTGGGGACTGCCATGCCACAATGAAATCTGCTTTGAAAAGCTTTCAGCCCTGCTCAAATATCACTATCTCTCTCTTACACATACACACATACACAGTATTCAAATTCATGTCTTTATATTCCTTTTCACCTGTAAAAAAGGAGTGATCACATCCTTTATTCCCACTCCCCTACACCTTTGAGTTTCATACTCTCCTTTCGGAATTTGTACCCAGTCTGGAAGCTTTTCATTAAAACTTGTAATAACACTGACTGCGGCTTCTCTGTCCACAGCTGTCAGTCTGATAAGAAAGCAGAGGTGAGAATATTCAGTCAGCAGCTACAACCACATATATATGAAAAGAAAATTTGAGTGAAAAAGGGGGATCCTCTGCTCCACTTCCTCTGCTGCACAGCCATGCAAGCGCATCTCTATCATTCAGCTATCTATGCACCCCCACCACCCCAGCTCCCCGCTCTGCAACCCCCACGGGACGCCAACAGATAGACAAGACGCTACTTCAAGTGCAATTTCACATCCACAAAAGTTGCGGCAGCGAGAAAACGAGCGGGCTGGATCTTGTTTATAAATAAAGTCATTCATAAATGATGGCATCTGTCGAGTGTGCGTGAGTGAGGTGCAGGTGGGAGGTGAAGGATGGAGGTGAAATATGGCCTCTCTGTGTGTGTATCCCCTTACACTCGGATGGGTTCCAGACGGATGCTGAGAGGGTTTTGCTCCTCTGGAGGTGGAGGGCCATCGGGACTGAGAGTTAGCCTTATGAGAAGCAGAACGAGTCAGTGTGGCTGTTTGAAGTGAATTGATCAAAGCTGGGGCGGAATCGGGTACAGTTGCAGTCAGCAGAGGGGAGTGGACTGGGTGAAAACACACAGAGCCATGGTTCTCTGGGTGGATTTCCCATCTGACTGAATGACAGAGGCATTCACTGCTGCTCCTGCCACTGCTGCAGCTTGAATAGGAGCAAGCGTCTGGTTCAGTGTCAGGGTGGATTAGTTTGTGTCCCACATGAACAGTGCTGGAGGGGTATTAGATATTACTGTAATGCTATTACTTCTCCAGGTTACACAGTGATTTTTTTTTTTTAGTCATTACATTTTTTAAATAAAACATGCACTCCTACTTTGTTTTATATTACATTCTTGTGAGACATTTAATTAAAAACTGCATAAATATGTATTAAGCATAATTAATTTTTACTGTTACCGGGGAAGATTAAACAAGCAAAATTAGCAGCCCAAAAAAGTTTTAATAGAATTATCATCTGTTGTGTATTTGTTAAATGAATGATTAAGAAGAACATAATTTCCTCTATGAGAATATATAATGGGCAAAATGATGCTTTTAACCAAGCTTAATGGCCAAAGCATATTTGGGCATCAATAATAATGTAGCTACAATATATAAGCTTTCATTTTAAACTAAGAAAGCTGCAGCTCACGTGGTCATCTTAATATGCCCTTCAAGTAACTTATACTATGATCAATAATTTCTTGGTGCGTCACTGGATTCTTTTGTGTGTGCAGACACTTAGAACGAGTGATGGAGGACATTAAAAAGACATTTTTACTTCCCTTTTTGTAGTCACTCACCATCTCTTTAAGGATAATGCCGACACAGCCAATCACCCTCTGGAAAAGACTGAGGTGCAAAGACTGAGGGGGTGCAGCGAAGTATAAGACAAGACATCAATGTGTATGTGCTGCTGATGAGGGGAGTAGGTAGAGTGCATTATGATGACATAAAGGTGTTTTATGATTGTATAAATATTTAAGCACCAACCTCTAGTACTGAATCTACTTTACTAAGTGGATTGGGTAATATTATTGGGTAATACTAGTAATATTTGTATTATTGGTGCTGTTTTTTACGCTGACTGGCCACTTATACATGACTTATAACACAGCAGTTAGTTCTGTCATGTATAAGAAACCAGTTTGAGATCATTTGTGCCATGGCATGTTATCCTGCTGGAAGCATACATGAGAACATGGGTACACTGTGTCATAAAAGGTAGAGATGGTCAGCAACAACAAAGACAATGTTTTTCCAGTCTTCTCTTGTCCAATTTTGCTGACCCTGTGTAACTCGCACCTTCAGTTTCCTGTTCTTAGGTGACAGAAATGACATCAAGTGCCATCTTCTGCTGTTGTAGCCCATCTGGTTCAAGGTTTGATGTGTTGTGTGTTCAAAGATCCTCTTTTGCATACTTTGGTTATAATGAGTGTTTATTTGAGTTATTGTTGATTTCCTGTTATCTGGAAGTATTCTGGCCATTCTCCTCTGACCTCTGGCATAAACAGGACATTCTCACTCAGAACACTCACCGGACATTTTCTCTTTTTCAAACAGTTCTCTGTAAATCCACAAGACTGTGTTAGAAAATCCCAGTAGATTTCAGAAATCCTTAGACCAGCCTGTCAACCATGCCGCAATCAAAGTCACTTAAACCACCTTTCTTCCTCATTCTGATGTTCAGTTTGAACTTCAATAGGTCATTGGGAAATTGTCTACATACCCAGAACCATTGGTTGTTGGGGTGTCATTGGCTGATTAGATGTTTGTGTTAAGAAGCAGTTGAACAGGTACACCTAATAATGTGAGTGTAATTTTACCTTGTTTAAGTAATACAATAAAGCCTTTATAGGCATCATTATGAAAGTGTGTTTGGAGAGTTGATTTTTAGAGATACAATTGTTGGAATGGGGTTAAAGGAAGAGGTACAGTATATCTGTATCATTTACATCCTTTTAATTCAGGTCAGTGAAGGTTACAGAATTGAGAGAATTGCAGAGTTAACAGAATGAACTGATACAAGCACTGAAATAAATTCATAATGACTCTTTCATATTGTCATATGTATGTATAGACAACTGTTTGGAGAGGTTACAGCAGTTTGAAAATAGGTGGCATTTGTGTGTCAAGGACCAAGGAATGGGACAGATCCCCAAAGACAAGCCTTAAAACACAAAGCTCTGGTGACTGGCTTGATGGTTGAATGTGGGAAAAGCACAGATGTATACTCCTTTTTTTGCTCCTTCTGTTTCCTTTCTCTAGATGTCAATCTAGTGAACACTTCCTGCTCTCACAACCTGCTCTCATGGTAAACACACCCACTATTCTTTCTAGTCACTTCAAGCCCTCATTCCCCCAACCTCTTTGACTACTGATTGAGGCAGCAGATGCACTTTTCAGCCTCATTGTGCCCCAGCTGCTGCCTGTGCGTCCTTCGACAGCACCCATTATGTCTCTGGTCAGCTGAGAAACATTAAGATTAGAGTGTCAACGTTGTGGCTATTCCCATCGTCACTCGATCACACGATATCCATGACTCGTTTCTTTTTTTTCTATGTATTGTGTGCTTTCTTTTTAAAAACACAAATATCAGGAAGAGTATCAGAAAACTAATCTTAATTTAGTTAAATCTGCTATTGCTGCAATCAAATTACAGTATAAAAATAATGGAACAATATAATAGGCACCACACACAGCAATGAACTTTATGAGAGTTTCAGTCTGTCTGCAAAGCTCCAGACACAGTCACATAACAGACATTTCCCTTAGAAGCTGGTACAGATCAAAAATAGAGACAGAAACAGTGCGCCTTAAAGCAGATAACTCATAAATTGCAAGGGAAATGGCATCTTACTAATTAAGAAAATTTTCATTTAGCCTGGAAAAAGAATTTGTTGCTCTATATAAAAAAAGCCTTCCATAAAGCTAGGACATCTTACTATTCATCACTGATTGAAAACAACAACAACCCTAGGTTTCTTTAAGCACTGTAGCCAGGCTGACAAAAAGTCTGAGTTCAGTTTAGCCAAGCATTCCTTTAACTTTAACTAGTAATGACTTAAGGAATTTCTTCACAAATAAAACTTTAACCATTAGAGAAAGAATGCTCATAACCATCCCAGACATATCATTATGTACAGGTATTTTCAATACAACTGATATATTTTTAGAATCTCTCTCCAATTCATTTTTTTGAGTTAAGGTTGGCAATTACTTCCTCCAAACCATCAACATATCAATCAGATTCCATTCCTGCAAGACGGCTCAAAGAAGTCCTACCATTAATTAATGCTTCAATCTTAAATATGATCAATCTATCTCTACAACTGGGCTACGTACCACAGGCCTTTAAGGTGGCAGTGATTAAACCATTACTTAAAGAGCCATCACTTGACCCAGCTGTCTCAGCTAATTATAGGTCAATCTCCAACCTTCCTTCCAATCTCACAAATTCTTGAAAGAGTAGTTATAAAACAGTCAACTGATCCTTTGCAAAGGAATGGCATATTTGAAGAATTTCCATCAGATTTCAGAGCTCATCACAGCACAGAAACAGCTTTAGTGACAGTTGGCTCATCTCTGTGCAGGATTCAGTACCATTCACCATAATATTTTTACAGAGTTTTGAGCATGCAATGTTAAGTACTGTCATGGTCCCTGTGCCCCGCTGGTCAACCCTCTATTAGGCGATATGTTTGTGGTTTGTCTGCTCTCTCTCGCTCTCTCTCTCACCGCGGCAACGCTCATTGCGGGCTCCCGCTGCTGGCCCACACACCTGCTCTCATCACCGCACCGGTCGCTGATCCCAGCTGATTACTGCACTACTTAAGATGGCGAGTCTGCACTAGTCTTCGCTGGATCGTTGAGCTATCAGCGTCAGTCAAACTTGTGTATCTGCCAACCTGTATCTTGAAAGCCCTTTGTTATTATCCCGCTAACCCGACCTTTTGTGTTTAGATCATTTTTGGAACCAGATTCTGAGAGGAGTGACTGAGGAGGAGCTTTTGTACAGAAAGTGTGGAGCACCTTTTCCCCTAACCCTGTTTCCCACGGACCCTGGCAACCCGGACCCGTTTCCCCTGCACGTTGTATATAGCCACTTGGTGATTGTGTTCACTGTGAATAAACGCACTGTTCTTTGCTTAAAGGAATACCCTGGCCTGTGCCTGAGTCTCTTTCGGAAACCATATCAAGTAGTGTTTAAGTTACTTCGCTGCAGTGGTTTCTATTATATCTATTTTAGAGACTCCAGTTCGTTCTTGTAAGTGGAGAGGCAATAGTCTCACACACTAAGGTTAACTGTGGATTTCCATGGTTCTGTGCTAAGACCAATTCTGTTTACATTATACATGTTTCCCCTAGGCAGTATCATTATAAGGCATAGCCTTTTCATTGCTATGCAGATGATACCCAGCTTTATCTATCCATGAAGCCAGAAGTTAACACACCAATTAGTTAAACTGCAGAAATGTCTTAAAGGCATAAAGTCCTGGATGGCCTCTAATTTCCTAAATTCAGATAAAACAGAGGTTACTGTATCTTTTTACTGTGTTTAACCAGATGCTTACTTCTGCAAGGCATTACCTTGGCCTCCAGTAACACTGTGAGGAATCTTGGAGTCATTTCTAACCAGGATATTTCCTCCAGTGTGTATATTAAACAATTATGTGGGACTGTTTTCTCTGCACGCTGCAGCAAGAGTATTGACAGGGAGTAGAAAGAGAGAGTATATTTCTCCTATATTGGTTTTCTTAATTGGCTCTCTGTTAACCCCAGAATTGAATTTAAAATCCTTCTCCTAACACACAAAGCCTTGAATAATCAGGCCCCATCGTATCTTAAAGACTTCGTATTACCATATCTTCCCATTAAAGGACTTTGCTCTCAGACTGCAGGCCTATAATATTTAAAAGTAGAATGGAAAGAAGAGCATACCTCTCTTTTTGAATGAGTTTACCGTTAAGGCTGGGCCAGGTGACCCTGAACCCTCCCACACTATATTACAACAGGCTTGGGGCTAGGCAGGGGGCTTCACATAATGGACCATGTTTCACCTCTTTTCACTCACCATGTGTTTATACAGCACTCTGCATTTAATCATGAGTTATTGTTAATCTCTGACTCTCTTCCTCAGTCTGTGTTTTGTCCTGTCTTCCACCCCTCATCCCCAACCAGGCATGGTCTCTCCCTCAGCCTGGTTCTCCCAGAGGTTTCTTCCTGTTAAAAGGGAGTTTTTCCTTCCCACTGTTGCCAAGTGCTTCCTCATACGGGGTCGTCTGATTGATGTGGATTTCCCTTTGTCTTTGCTCGGTCTTTACCACTGAATTGTATTTCATTGAGAGCTAATGGATAACTCTGAACAAAGACTACTGCTGTTGCAGTTTGCAATCATGATGCATTAGGCGGCCCGATTTGTTTGTGCTGCCCAAGTGTGGTTCAGTTAATCGGATATTGAGGTTTCAAGTTAAATAAAGTCACAGGATGCACATCTAGGCTGACCTGGGAAACAAATTTAAATTGTTTCTTACAAAAACATTTTATTTGCCGCATCTAACAAAGGTGTCAAATGCATTTTCTTTTCAAATAAAATAGCTGTACCTGCTCATTGTCTTCTTTACTGCCCTCACTGCCTTCGACTTTCAATCGACAGAATAGCAATAACCGGTAATAGGAAATGTGTTTTGCCTGTGTCCTCTTATGCATACACAAGTAATAGGAAAGAAGGACAACTAACACATTTAAGCATTTCTTCATGTTATCAATCACCTGTTTGTATATTACCTTTTATCCAGGTTATTACAGTTTAAAGTGCTTCACAGAAGACTGCTAAGACAATAATTAGACATAAGAAATAAAACATCTTACCACTACTTGTGAAAAACTACAAAGAACAGGCCTATTTATAAGTCGTGTTTATGTGGACTACCTGTACATATGCATTTTAAATAACCACCTGTAATATTAATTTTACCTGTAATATTTGTTATGTGCCTTGTCATATGGTTTAGGCAATATTGTTTACTATAAATATGCTATGTGATATTTTTTGTACTCGATATAATCTTTTTTAAAAATGCTTATTTATAGGTCTTATCACTTATAAGTATTGTCTAACATTACCAGTTCTATCAACCACTGAAAATAATATGCATCAACACTATTAATATTAATATATTCTCGTGTTGCACTCCTCGTCCCTTTGATTCTGTGTCATTTTTAGTAAAAACAGCTGCAATCAAAATTTGATTACTTTTTGTGCATCTGTCATTATAATAGCTTAAGCCTTTTCTGTCAGTAGCACAGTGTGGCAAGACTTAAGAGTCCGTATGAACTCATCAAAAGCTTTAAGACTCTGAAAGACTTCTTTTAATTCTATCCAGTGAATGTTCAGTGCCTAATAACTTATCACTGTACTTAGTTAATATGTCATTGTAAAAATGTGCTAAGTAAAAGCCATATGCAGCCTATCAGCAGTGTGCAGTACTGTTCAGCAGTGGACATTCTATTTAAGCAGATTATACACTTTTGCCTGGTGCTTCACATTAAGCTGACAGTTCACGGAGGCTGAGATGCGGTGAAGGAACGTGTGCTGATGAGTCTTAGCTTATAGCTGTGTCTATGGGCACATTTACAGGTTCCTCTCACTGAAGAAGGTCATAAGGACTGGGATGCTACATCCTCTGGGACCTGCCAGAAGTGCTGGGCAGATGGGCATTTGGACTACTCGAGGTGTTTTTGTATGCATGTAAAAATGGGTAGGAATATGTAAGCACATGTAGTACAGAACATCAGCCTGCACTCTGTGTGTGTGTTTGTGTATCAAAGTTTCATTGAGAGAGCAGACATTTTGTGTGGTAATTACATCCTGTTTGTTCCATCAGTGTGCCTGGATGCCTTCATGCAGCATTTCTGCACACCTCTTGCTTAACACGTTCCTAACTGCTAGTGACCCCAACGCAGTGATGTCTTGTCTAATGGGCAATCAGAGATGGAGAACATCAACAGCTGAACAGAAAGAGGGGGTATAAACAGATAGCACACAGATAAAGATGCAGGAATTCAACTCTTCACTTGTTCTGTTTTAGCTTCCTTAATCTTCTCCCACACCTCCTTTAATGTAAAGAGAGCCATTGATTATTGATTCCTTGATACAATGTAACTATAATTCACAAAGTACTGCTTGCCTGCTCCAGAATAAAGGCATCCAGCCCAGAAGCCAGGAGTGCCAGCTGTCTTGAAGCGATTGTTTACAAACCCACTCACAAAGTCATGGTGCAATGGAGTGAAGCGCTATGCACAAGGCCATCATTTTTCAAAAAGTTAAGGGGCAGAGTTTGTTCTAAAAGACGAAGAAAAAAAAGGAAGCAAAGATTAGTCTAAATTTCTCTCAGTTATTTACAACATGAGGTAGACCTACCTCTCTATCTCTAAGATATAGTATTATAACTGACAGGGGGTTTTTGTTTGTTTTGCAGGTTTATCTGCTAACTTTATTACCAAAAAGACTGCAGGCTCATCCCCAAATTAAAATCATGTGGTTGACATAAAGGGACCAGAAGATACATTCTGTTATCAAGCTCAGGAAGCCCTAAAGGACTGAGTGATAGACCCTCCTCCAAAAATATCCTCACAGGCATTTCAGTATCTGTGTATGGAGACTGTCAAGGGGCTTTACCTTACACCAGAAAGTGTCTTGAGGCAGTTGTTGTTGTGAAACGGCATTCTATAAATAAAACTCAATTAAATAGAATTGACTTGGAGGTACAAAGACCAAAATCTATTTACAAGCTTTGCAAAATTCCAACAGTCACAAATCTAGTATTTTTCCCCAAACCGTGCCTATCGTGCTTCCATGAAAATAAAAATAGCCAGTAAACTTGAAATGTGGATTCTTTTCTACAAACAAAATATCCAGAGTTACACCTGAGATGGATTGTTGTGCTTTATCTAGAGTCTGCAGCCAACATCATCATCCTGAAAAAACAGAAACATAGACAGATGTTGACATTGTTTATAGACCATTTTAACATACATAAATAATTATAAATAAACCGAATTTAGAACTTAGATGTACTTATGTACATCTAAGTTCTGTCTCATCTGTTACACGGTCGGACTGTTACAACTATTGCCTCTCTGTCCCTGATGTCAGTATGATAAACCCATTGATGCCAGTGCTTCAGTGCGTTCAAGGACTACCTCGAACCGTCATTGAGGTAAGGTGCACAACACCAGTTAAACTTTAATTTTGGATCATTTTAAACATAGAAAATGACAAAAAAAAAAAAAAAAAAACATCAGCAGATGGTTGTTCAGAGTTTAAATGTTTGCCGGGTAGCTCTTTGATGTCATACTTAGGCACTGAGGTGCTCTGCTAAACACTATAATGCTTACAAAGTCAAAATGAATGTCTTTGTAGTAAGCTTAAACACTGTCTATCTAGATCATCCTGCTAACTGAGACAAAAAAGTATTAGTCTTAAACTAATCTCTCTAACTAAGGGCATAAGTTTGAGATATTAAACTAAGTACTTTCATCTGATCCCTCATTTCCCAAGTGTTTAACACAGCACATGGAGCTAATGCAGGACTCAAATTGGATGCCCTTCCTGACACAACCACTTGCTTGCGGGCCTCTGATGCTGGATTTGTGCCTCCTCCTTGTGCCAAAGTGGGGATCTGTTGCATGCAAGTTGATTGTGTTAACCACTACACCCTGCAACCATCAGTTTGAGATATGAAACTGAAAGTCATGTTAACTTCATTCAGTATAAATCGAGGGATCATCAGTGGATCCTAGGGATTCATCCACCAAGGATGGTGCATGCCTTTGTTGAAGTAATCCAAAATTAGTCACCTGGATAAAAGTAGAATACTTACCAAAATGCCAGCTGATGACTTATCACTCCCTAAAAAGTAACAATTTGTTACTTTTCTTGTCTCACATGATAGTAAACTGAATATCTGAGAAAAAGCAAATAGTCTTTTCCGCTAGCCAAGTGGCCAGTGGACAAGCAACAGCTAGTTCTTGGGCTCTTCCGGTGTATCCAGTGAACATCCAGGTTACAGCTTCTTTTTAAATCAGTTTTTCACAAATGCAAATAAATTTAAAACAACTAGCAAAACAGTGAATGGTAGTTTTAAAGCTTGATGGGTCACCAGAACATGGAATAAAGACAGGCTATTAATGGGGGGGGGAAAAAATCTGATCTTTTACTCTAGATTCTACAATATTAAGGAAATATGTGATCATAGGAATTAACTATTTTGTAACCATTTATATAACTTCTTTAAAAATTGAAATAATATAAAATATAATTGTCGCATTGTATGCTGTTTGTGAGCAAAAACTTGCGTGTGAAACCAGACTTTTTAAACTTCTTCAACAATTGTTTAATTAGCGACACAAACGGTTATTTCAGGTTACAGTATTTCACCAGCCTTGCACTTCTTCTGTTTACTCATTACCTGAAACTGTCAAGCTGGAACAGGTTCCCAGTGCAGGTGAGTGCCTTCCAGCTTTCTGTGCATCATCAAAACCTGTTTTCGTTTAGGCAGCTATTGCCCTGGGCTGGTTCAGCAAAGAGTATGAACAACTTGTGAACAGCGTTTGAAATGATGTCGTCATCCTCCCGTCAGGGTGTTGACAAAAATAAACAAAAGGTGCATTTACAGTCTGCAGCTACTTTCCAACAAGTCCAATAACCTATAGAGCAACTAAAATTGGAAATTGTTCAGAGGAAAGTGAAGAAATCTAAGAATTTATGTAGTTAAATATTTAATGTTGAGTCCTGCAGTGGTAATTCAGAGAGGGCGAGCAGAAAGACTATACAAGCCAAGAGCAGACAAAGTTATCTCTAGTGATCAGCATAGTCCCTACTCAGATAATATCAGGTCTGATAGAACATTCTGAGCATCCTCCACCTCCAGTGAGCCGTAGGTTTGGGTGCAGAGGAGACTCCGTTGATTTTATATCTGCTCTGCATTGTGATTGTAGTTCATTCATTGTCCATTAAATATTAATCAAGCGGAAAGTGTTGAGGAATGCAAAACCCACTGAACTCGGAATGTTTTCACAGGCCACTGGATGTCCTACCAGTCCACTGCACTAAGTATGTGGAGTTTAAAGAGCATTAAGACACCAGGAATGTTGGAAAGTTGGTATGAGAGGAGGGAGACAGCCAGACTGTGACTAAGGTAGCGCTGGCACTGGGAGTGGTGTTACACACTTGTTAGTGTCTCTCAAGTCAAAAACAATCACACCTCTGACTGTGAAAACACACGGAAGCTTTTTAATGAGAACGCGCACAACTTCAACTGTGGAATACTCATTAGAGGTTTAATTTAATTTAAGAGTCTGTTATCAGGGTGTAGATTAACAATCTGTGACATTTTCATACAGATAAGTTCCTGCTTCCTGTCTTCTCTGCAGAGCACTGCTTCAAACTGAAACAAGTTCAACAAAGCTTTTATATATTTTGTTGTGAACAGCCAGAGTCAGGCAGGTCTGTTGCAGGGAAAAACATCCTCCACAGCACAGCAAGTGATGTGCTTCAGTGTTCCCAGCAGCAACAGAACTTTGTTGGAAATAAACAGAGAAAGAACAATGTGCTTGGAATCGGAAACTATAGACAACATTGCTGATCCGACACAGAAAAATCAACAGAAGCTCAGAAATTTCTTTTACTGAACTCCTCAGGTTAAAAGTGATGAAGATAGGATCTGAATGACAAGTGAGCTCGAGGAAGTAAGTTGCAAAATAACACCACAGCATGAGCGATTAGTACTAAAGATGTCAGCAAAAGAAGAAAGGAAAACAAGATGCCTGTGGACTGCCACTTAAAAGTGTTGGGCTTCACGTGAGAATCAGGTCAGTACATAATTATAATAAAGGTCAATCAAATGGACCAATATAGCAAGGCCATGATGATCCACTTGGTAAAGTAAATCCACTTGGCATCTTTCTTGGCCTTCAGACAACAAATCTGATGGTTAAAGATCCAAACGGGACAGGCAGGAAAAAAAAAAGAATCAGGTCAGGCATTAGAGAGACAGCTGTGAAGAGAAACACAAACAGACGTGAAGGTACTGCTGTGGGAACTTTGGGAAAACCCGAATTGTCATGAATTGGACTTTTAAGAAACAGCATGCACACCTCTCACTGAAGTATTACTCTCAGGCCAAAGCTACAAGAAATCTTTCTCAGGCACCTTTACCATAATGGGAAGAGAGGATGAGTGCCTCATTGCCTCGGGCTCAGTAAAAGCTCCTGACTCGCTGACTACCAAAGAGGCCCACGAGCATCAACAGTTATCTCTAATGATCTCTGATAGGTTATCACCGACCCACGCTGACATTTTGACCACTTGACGGCTTATGTTGCTTTTAAAGTAAATTAAAAAACAGATACATGCACTGCTGAAACCGACTACACCATCTATCACCATGTCATGTAACATGGACACACATTTATCCAAATATAGTGTGTTTATTTTCTCTTTTTATTTTCTCTTTTGAATTCCATTCAATCACCGTCTAATTGATTTAATTCTCCAGATGGTTTAGAGCCGAATGCAGGGAAGAATACAAAGTACAGCTGAAGGTTGCCCTCTGATTCCCATAAGCTGTCTGACCTCCCTGTTTCTGCTTAATACGTCTTAAAATACCCATATGTTTAGGGAGTTCTATAAAAAATTGCACATGAACAAACGTACAGATTTACATGGCGTGATGACCTCAATTAGATAAACAGCTTACCTTTGTTCTCACCCATCCTGCAAAGATGAGACCTAGTAGAAGAACTGAAATTATGGTGACCAAGTGAATCAGTGGTTGACTTCCATGCAAGAGTGAACGCTGAGAGCATTTCTAAATGGTTATATCCATTTAACCTTACTGGAGAAATGTGAAACAGGCGAGAAGCAAGTTGTTTAAATAGCCTCGCCTCAAAAGGCAATCAATAATGTTTTGTGAACTGAGCCCGGCCACAGCGGGCAGACTACAGCAACAATTAAAGGGGAGACAAAAGTTTATGAGAAGAGGCTGAAGGTGAGACAATAATGCGTGTATAAATGGAGTGAAAAAAATTGGAGAGCAACGCGAAAATTGATTGATGCAAACATTAGGTCAAAATGAAAATGTCCAGTGGATTGTAGTTGCACCTGTACAGATAACAGCATGTGTTTACCAGCTATTGGTCTTTCATTGTCTGTTCCCTTTAAGGTCAGCTTTGTCAAGAACACTTGCAAGAGCCTCACAGAGTAAATTCACAGGTCAAAGTTCACCAAAGATGACTGTACGCCAGGCATGTCAAGACATTTTATAGCACTGATCACTGTGATTTTACTTAAATTAACTGATAAAGTCTGAAATCCTTGATCAATGATAAATGATAAATGACTGTGTGACCCAAGAGAGTCCCAAGAGTCTCTGCACTGAACTGCCGGCGACGGTGCTTATGGTACATGAAAGAAAATTAAAGCAGAGCATGAGAATGGGAGCCGTAGGCGGAGAGAGGGTGAAGCAATAAAATACTCAGACTCAAATAAAGGAACGATGGGAGACATGCTATTCTTTTCAGATGAAAGCCTTTTCCATTTAAGTGTGAGCCAATTATTTTTCTTGTTGAGAGAAAATATGAACATCTGTGTTTGCCGTGAATCAGTGAATAATGGCAGACCACACAAGGACCTCTGAATGCGCACACACACAGAAGCACATAGGCAAACAACCACACATGCACACACACATTTGCCCTGTGGGCTGGGTGACGTCATGTTTGTTGTAGGGTGGGCGGCTCCTGATTGAAGATTAACGTCTAAAACTGCCGAAGGTGCTTTAGGCTTTTAAAGATGGACAGAAGCACAACATTAGAGCCACATTAGACTCTTACAGCTGAGAGATAAGGAACTCTTCTAAGTTGTAGCCCTGGGCCTGAGAGGGCCTGGAACCCCTGACTGACAGGCTGAAGCAGATTTACTCTCTGGGGCTGACATGAGGTTCAAGAAAAAACAACATTCTTTGGCTGACTGGTCTTGTAAGATAAAAATGCTCTCATAGTCTCTCCCAAGACAGTTTTAGGTTTGGGAATGTTTATGGTAACATAAAAGAATTCCCTCTGGAAGGATCCCATACAGACTGCTATAACTACTGAGCCATGTCACCGGTCAGATAACTGGCAGGAGCCTCTGGCATGAGAAGACTGTGACATGCAGCATCTCAGATGCACATAGCTGTAAATCTAACCACACTGACAAGACAGGGATAGATCTTGGCTTCCTATGCAGGAGTCCTACAGCCTGGTCATACACCACTAAAATAAAGATGATTTGTTTTCAGAGAAAGTTCCATTGTGATTCAACAACACTCCCGACATGTGGATTCCTTTCTATGGAACAATAACACTTATACACTGATATCACTGATGCTGTCAAATTAGAAATGTCTAATTTGAACGTGCTATGTTCTGAATAACATATCAGCACGTTCAAATTAGACATTTTTAATGACTGCAAAATTAAAGTTAGAAATAGAGCAGGGTGATATGACCAAAAATAATAATAATACAATATACATTTGAAAATTTGCGATAACGATATAACTGACGATATAATTGACACTAGACAAAATACTTTACAACTCCACAACTTTATTAATGCAAAAAAAAAAACATCAATGTATTTTCACTTAAACAAGCGGCTGTTTTTTGCATTAAAGTTATATAAAAATTTAACAGTGCAAATTCCTTGCTGACAGTTTAACCAAAAGGCATTTCCAGTGGAAATTGGCCGACATATCCTCAGCATAACCATGTATAATATCCAGAAAACTTTAAAAAGAGGATATACACACACAATACGGTAATATTATGTTGAAGCACAGTACGTATCAATCCGCGAGGCTCCTGCCTACTATAGTCGTAATGCTCCGACAATCCATCAAGCAGTGTGGCTTCGTAGCTTAGCAAAGTCATGCTAAAACATTTGACAGATTTT
This sequence comes from Neolamprologus multifasciatus, assembly GCF_963576455.1. NCBI lineage: Eukaryota > Metazoa > Chordata > Actinopteri > Cichliformes > Cichlidae > Neolamprologus > Neolamprologus multifasciatus. The sequence continues at coordinate 7,815,410 of NC_140442.1, read as the reverse complement.
CGAGCGTCGCGTACCACATAAAATCATTTCGAGGTCAGTAAACACAACCAGAATTCATACATAAGGCACAGAGGATTACAAGGGGCACTGTCGATTTTCAGAAAAATCAAAGGATTGATTTTAAGTGTGCCGTATTTTCCAAACAACAGGGTAATAACGATGGCCCGCTAGCATGCTCTACCAAAAATAGTGCTTTGTTGTGTATCTGACGGACAAAAGCTAAACCAGTTCCACATCACTGAAGTTGCAGCATTTTTACAAACCAATTCTGGTTCATCCGTTTCATTCAATGATCCGCTTTCGCCCTTCTCATTCTCTGTCGCCGTGCTTTTCCGCCATGTGCGTATGTAAACAAAGGCACTGCGCATGCGTGTTTTACCCATATTCTATCGCGATATTTCATTTTCTTATCATTGCCCAACATTATACCGATATTACCGTGAACGGTATAATATGGCCCAGCCCTAGTTAGAAAGCCCCTGAAAGTAATGAATGTATATGGAGTTGAAAATAAACGCAATTAATTAATTTCGCACAGGGTTGAGGAATGAAGTCGTTTCTTGAATGATTTGTCAGCAAATTACTTAATAAAATATCCAAAGGAAACAAAACTTTATATAAATCTTGATCGGATGTCGGAAAATGTGTAAAATGGGGAAACTTAATCAAACGAGCAGACAAAGATTAGCCCAGTACTAGCCAGTATCCATCTAAATCTGAGGAAAGCTCTTAAATGGTTATAGCAGTTACTGGTCCCTTCAGGCCCATCCTGTCTGAATTATCCACGCCATAACCCCTTTCTCCTCCCCACAGTTGCCTGACCCTGAGCCAGATCATGAGAAGAGGTAGCCACACACAGTGGACAACTCATGAAAGAATGCACACACAAGACACAGAGAGACATGGCTGGCACCAAAGTTTCCAGCACTAGCAGATGTCCTGAGTTAAAAAGCAAACAAACAAACAAAAAACGACTAAAAACAAAAGACATCTCGAGTTGGCTAGGTCAAAGCAATTTGTCAAAGAGATGACTGCTGAAAAAGTTGGAGAGGGAGTTGGAGGCAGTGCCACCCTGTCACACCCAGGGAGAGACACCACGGCAGGGCTGGGAGACGATTGATTTGATGTCAGCCTCTAAGACACAGCACAGACAGAGACGTGAAATAGTCTTACCTGACGTGTCCCACATATTCAGTTCAATCCGGTGCTTCTCTATTTCAAAACTGGCTGTGTAGTTTTCAAACACTGTGGGCACATAGTTCTGAAAATGAAAGATTTATTTTAGTTAGCCGATGAAAAGGGGCATAATAAGCCTCTGTTTATAGTGACTGTGATTAGACTGCTGAGAGTATGACATTTGAAACGATGCAGCTGACAAATACAATAAAGGCAGACACATTTCACAGCTGGGCTGCCACAAATGCTTTCGGGGATATTATGTTTAGAAACACAGCAAAGACAAAGCCTTAAAGTTTTGTAGTCTGTATCGGAGACACTACAGTTCATTTAGTCATTTTACAGTCCTTTATTTCATGTCTGCTCTAAGGTTCTTTCTCCTTCTCTTCTTTGGGCATTAGTGTGTTTAGACAGGTGGATGTAACCTGCCGGATTAGTGCTGAAACTGAGCTGCCGAGTAGAGCGTTACATTTAAATGACGGTGCTGTAGTTATTCATAAACTCCGCGGTTCCCTCCTCTACAGAAAGACCGAAGTTTGGACTTTTTTTAATAGCTGGACCTACCTCTGGGTAGCAGTCCTTGGCAAAAACGTGCAGGAGCGCAGTTTTCCCACATTGCGTATCCCCGACCACCACAATCTTGCAACGGCTCCCTAGACTGTCCATGGTTTGTCCGTCAGACGTGTATTCTTGACACGGAAAGGTGTTGCATCCAGCATCCGATACGAGGCGCAGCGGAATTCAACACTTTGAAGAAAAATTAGCAAATACATGCGCAGAGCCGGTGCGCTTTATCCAGCTTCTGCTGTCCGACGCGCAGTGCCCCGGTCCCACTGACACACTCCGTCTGACTCGTCCGCTCCCGTAACTGCGAGCAGGACGCACAAAGCCCACCCTGGAAACTCCGCTACTTTGGTTACTGGCCACGCCTTCCTCATTTTCACATCTGAGCCACATCATTCACATGTTGTATGCTGCTCTTATTATTATTAGAAATTAAGGTCCAACTGTACAAATGGTTCACAGGGTTTGTTTTTCTCTTGTATGATTTCACTGAAAAAGCGACCCAGTGTTCATGGAAACCAATCAGTGCTATTTTATCCCTGCAGCGATTGTATTCTGTTGCATCAGAAACCTAATTAAGTCCACAAGAATGATATCACAAGGGTTATGACTAACACTACTAGACTACAGCTAATTATCTCAAAGTTAATAAGGACTCAGTATCATGTCTTTTTTAACTTAACTGTGTGATTAACATAAAATTGGAGCATCTGCTTAAATCTGCCTTTTCCCTTTTAAAAAAAAGGCCTATTTAATATAAAATGAATAAATACGTAATAAGAAAAATTCAAAGCCTGCTCAGTAACGTTTTGTGATGGGTTTTGATTTACTTACTGACCAGCTACAGGGGAGGAATTATACGTTTTGCTAATGAATTACTGTAAATAGGCTTAAACTACTGTAAATAGGCTATAGAATTTAGCCTAGAAATTAGGCTAAATTCCAATTTCCCATTAAGATTTACATGGTATTATTAGCCCTAATGTGTCTTTGAGAATATACATTATTTAATGTTTGTTATGTAATTTTTTTTAGGTATTTTTAGGAGGGATGGCTGTTTGTCTTGTGATAATTACCAAATGTAAAACCTTATTTCACTGTTGGCAAAGCTGCATAAATTCTCAGGACATTGTGCCCCTCGATTTAATGCCAACATGACCTTTTAATGGTGATGCAATAAATGCAGCATACCATGATAAAATAGTCCATCAAATTAAGTAGTTAGAGGTGAATGGGCTGTTTTATGGCTTTTGCAGCCCTTCAATTAGTTGATATTCCTTAGAAGTGCGTGCCCCGCAGAGGAGTTAATGTTTTTGTGAATGAGATAATGAAATGACGCGGTACCACGTGCCGAGACACAGCGCTTGACTCAGCTCTGGTTGTTTGAAGACCGACACCGCCTCCTTGTGGACGAAAAAAAAGTGTCAGCCCATATAAATGTGGGCTATACAACAGCAGTGACCCCAAGTCATAAGCGTTTAAGCCAATACAAGTTACCTGAAACTTAATCCATCAATCACACTTTATTTGTTTAGCATCTTTAATGCAGGTTAGTGCAGTTCAAAATGCTTCACAGATTAAGGACAAGCCAATAAGTGATTAGACATATCAAGAATTAAGAAAACAAAAATATGCAGCAACAAGAGACTTTAAACTACTCAAATAGTTTGTTTGTATTAATGAGAGAAATAAATCCGAATAGGACTATTCGGATTTATTTCTATGACTATGACTATGATCCTGGATGTAGATTAAAAAAAAGTTCATTGAAGCACTTTAGAATATCACATTTTTCACCTAAATTACCTGAATCTTTAAGAGCTGACGTCGTCTGTGGTTTTTGAGGTAGAATTCTGATTAGGCCTTTTTTAATTAAAGAGGTTTAACAGTTTCCGAGCTGTCTAAAAATCAGCCAGTGTGCCTCAGATTTAGCTTTTCTGGCCCAGGCGGCATCTCTCTCTGTGAGGAGATGGAACAGGAAAAAAAATAAGGATTGTCTCAGCTTTTTTCTCTAAATTTGTTAGAGGGCACATGTTTATCTATAATTTTGATAAAAGCATCATAAAAGTATTTTTACACTGGGTCTACATCAGTAAACCTAGTGTGGTAGCTAGGTAGATTCTATTTTAGTCACAGCCTGTAAAACGTGGGTGAAAAAAATCAAGGAAATGCTTACAATCGTGTTTAAAATATTAACTATTTAACTATTTGTGGTCTTGATTATGAGGGCTTTGACTGTCTGACTGCAGCTACCACTCAGTGTTCAACAATATCATTTGCAAAAATACCAATACAGGACAAATTGATGAGTGATGACTTTTCTGGGCATTGAAGAATTGCGTGAGTTCTGAGACAGAAAACATCAGTACCAATTACTCAATCAAATCTTATTTTCTATAGCACATTTGATTAATCTTAGTGCAGTTCAGTGCTTCACAGATGACTAATAGGCCAACAATTAAAACTGCATAAAAAAAATTAATAAAATTACAATGATTTGCAGTAATAAGCAATTATATAAATTAATTAAAGAGCTTAAAAATCAGACATAAGTCTTAATAATAAATACATCTGGGGAAGATTAGAATATAGAATACAGTAATATAGAGATAATACTGATATATTATAAAGGTGGAAGTAAATGCTGAAAAAACAAGGCCCTAAAACATATGAAAAGCTCAAAAAATGTAATCTGGGTAAATTCAGAGTATCTTTGCTTTTGTCAGATGATCTGTTTGGTTACCTTGTATCCATCTTTTGTTGATATTGCTTTTTGTGCAATATTTTCATTTCCTGTCTTGCTTTACCATCGTTTTTGTTCATTTTGCCTTCCTCTGCATTCTACATTGGATAACTCGCTTATGCACACCTGAGCTAAATATTAACATTTGTGTTACCATGTTTCATTACTATGTATCATACCACAACAATATGTTGAAAGTATTTTGCCAGGGTTTATATGTTATTTTGGTTACAGGCCTTCTGTAACTGTTTGCTCTAACTTTACCAGTCTAACATTTCAAGAGCTTAAATTTACATGAACAGAATTCTATTCACATTCATTGTAATAGTAAAGCGATAAAGAATATTAATGCTCACAAAGATGTTACAATGGGCCACCTCTTATTTCTTTACATTTTGCTACAGCCAGACATTCGTGTCAATTTTTAAAAGTGTTCCTGAGCAATAGATCTCCAGGTTTTGTCAAATTATTCTTTGGATATTGGCTGCTTTTTCACTAATTTTTAGTGTAGTCTTTATACTTGACCAGTTTAATAGGAATGTTTGTGTGTGTGGGGGGGGGGGGGGGGGGATGTCATGGAATGAATCAGTGTTTTGTCTAAACATAACAAAAAAACAAAGGATCCATTTCAAATTGTCTCTTTAGGCAATTTGTTACAAACTGGGTTTTTTTTTTTTTTTTTTTTTTTGCAAAATTACGATTTGATGCCTTTTTTTTGTTGAATCTATAAAAAATGAGAAAGATAATACAATTTGACAGTTTTGCACCACCAAGGCAATTCCCCAAGAGCTATTAGCTGAAAACTTCCTTAAGTCCTTAAGAAACTGAGGAAACTGAACAAATAAGGAATAAAAGAAGTGGCAGGCCTAAAAAACTATCTACAGCATTTCAAAAGTATCTAAATCTCGTGTCCTAAAGAAACAGGAAAGAATTCAGCAAAGACCAAACACAGGACCTGAGAGATGCATGTGGCTCTTCAGTTTTCAGAAGCCTCATTAGAAATGGTGTCAATAGACCAGTGGCTGTCAAGAAGCCATTCCTAAGGAAGAGAAACAGGAAGAAAGGTTGAAATATGCCAACATACACAAGAACTGGATTGAAAATCAGTGACATCAGGCCTTACGGTCTTATCAATCCATATTTGAACATTTTCATTCAAATTATCATCAATATCTATGAAAGAAGTCAGGAGAGAGGTAAAACAGTGATTGTCTACGGTTATCTGTAAAACATGGTCCTCTTTCATGGTTCGGGGCTATAATTTAGCAGTGCTGTAAAAAGCATATCTGAGCAGAAAAACAAACAATGGATTGGCTCTCCGAGAGCTTGAGAGAGAACAGAGCAAAAGACATCCAACATCCAAAGAACAGCTTTGAATGTCCTTCAAGAGGGCTGGAGAACTACTCCTGAAAAAAGAAATGACGAGAAAGAGAGTTCAGGCTGTGCTGAAGAATAAAGATGCTCATACCAAATATTGACTTTCAAACTTGTTAGAATTGTACAATTTGTTTTTGCCTTGTGTACTATGTATATTTATTTCAATTAATTTGAGTGAAACTAATCTTTAAAAAAGTAAATGCTTCATGTTGGAGTCATTAGAGCAGCAGGTGGCAGTATTTATTCATTATTAAAGCAGGCTTTTGTTTTGTTTTACTCGGGGACCAAAGACCTGTAGCATGCAGAAATTTAGGATGTTTTCAAGATCATTATCAGTTTAAGAAAACTCGTGTACATTTTAATAACTATATCTAAAGCCTTCATGGAGTTTAATTTTACTTAAACAGCATACCTCTGTTAAGGGAACTGGAGACCCGGTTTGTTAAAATAGCTGAACACGAGGGAAACAATACCTCACACATTACCCACATTGCACTTATTTGCCTAAATGCATCAGCGTTTGCAATAAAAAGTGGGAGATTTGCATTCACCGTAATGTTGACGGTTCAGTCTGCTTTACCTGCCATTGGCAGTTTATCATTATGACTGTGCTGAATACTGCTAAATGCTACGAGATGCTTGACAGTCTACTCAGCCAGCAAATTCATTACACCCATGGATTAATAGTGCAGATATGGCAGTGGATCATTCGACACCAAACTATAACCAGTTTATAAATGCCCAGTGGGTGGTCATCTTATTTCCAAGCTTTCAGTTTCTGTAAACGTGCCAAGTACAACTGATTGAGGCTGAAGGCTTTACAGTGAAATTATTACAGTCTGCATTTTATTTCAAACCCAACATAAAAACTAAACCGTGTTGCCTTTTCGCTTTGAAATACTCGCATTTCGAACCTCCCTCCAGGTCAGCCTTTGTGGCAGTTGTATCTGTAATGTTGGGTGGATCTAACCTCTGCCTCGATTAAGGCATACACATACACTTTTTAGCACAATCAGCTTCTTAACCTCCTCCCGTCACAGAAATTGCACAGATCATAGGTCTGTCACTGAGATTCTGATTCTTGGGGTTTGAACTGGTCAAGATAAAATCTTAAATAGTGAAAAGAATTTTACTCTTCAAGTCCCTGAAGAGATTTGATATGATACAGCCAGAGTAGAATAAATTCAAAGTAACGGTTTAACTTTTCACAATCCACAGTCAAAAATAGTTGCTTATGAACCTTATCTTAATGATAGAGTTCATAAGCAAAGAGGGCTGAAACCACAGATTAAGCAAGAAGCCAGCTCTGAAAATGATTTGTATTCCTCCTCAAGGATAATGTCACCAAACCATACAGGAAAAAAACTACTTCAGTGTATTAACAGGGTAAAACATTTATGCACCTTTATGTTTTCATCAATAAGCTGATAAGTCACCATAGCCACACAACTGTATTCATTTCATACATTTGCAGTAATAATTCCCGCTGACAGCCACGTGGAGGGTTTAAGTGAGCTCTCATTGATTTTTTTTTCTCATAGATTTGTTGTTAGTCCCACAATTTGCCCAGTTTTAATGGAAATGAAAATATGTGTGTGTTTGTAGTTCACACACACACATCCTCAGAGACTAGCCAGACTCCCTGCAGACTCGGTCTATTATTTTCCTGGCAGTGTGGTGACACAGTACTTTACTTTTTACAGTTCATTCAGTAACCTACTTAGACAATAGAGAAAGTCTCCACACTACACCAGGTGTCCAATACATCTTTGGTCCTACTTTCCTTTAATTGCAAGCCTATTCTGTGATGGACATGTTTTCGAAGCCCCTTTATCGCTGGTACATGAAGCCATTTTCCTGACTTGTCATAGTTAAAGTGAAGGAAGGCCTCTCAGATGTGAGAAACCTGAACATAGCGATGTACAGAGTGGCTCGGTGCTGTTGGGAAACAATAGACATCTGCCTTATAATATTGTGTCAAAGTGACAGATCAATAATGCCTGCATCCTACATCATTAAACTGCTGTGGGATATTGATTGCTGAGTTTGTGCTGAGTGGCACTTTACAGCCACAAGGTGTCTCACCACTCCTCTTGTGGTCACTGCTCTCTGAACACTGGGCTAGGCCCTCAACTCTAAAGGCATTGAGCTGATGAGTGGAAATGTCCTCTTGTTTCTGTTTGGGACAAAATATAAGCAGCTACGTGTGCCACTTGCTGTATGTTTTTGTTCGCAACAAGCTTCTACAAAATTCTAAAATTATACAGCGAATAATATTCACAGTAAAGCTGGGAATGTTATGAGTGCCAGTGTCCCACTTTTGGAAAAGTCATCCTGCCCCGTGGCCAGTGTTGGGAAGGTTACTTTTAAAATGTATTCCATTACAGAATACAGAATACATGCCCCGAAATGTATTCTGTAACGTATTCCGTTACGTTACTCAATGAGAGTAACGTATTCTGAATACTTTGGATTACTTAATATATTATCATGCTGTTTACAACTATGTGAATGTACTATTGCTGTGATTTATTACTGTTACTGAAGGTCCGCGGCTCCGAACCGTAGTAAAGGGACCTCTGACTAATACAGTGGGTTCTGTGTCGGGCTCGTAGCCGAAAACTAGCTTTACTTTGTTGTCTGGGTCAACTTTGCTAGCGAGAGACAGAGAGGGGCGTTGAACGGCTGCTCCAAAGGAACTTATTGTTTTTGGAGGAAAACACGAACACGGTGTACAGTCGAGTCTTAATAGCATACTTACAACTGGGCTCGTCAGGCACTCTTCTTGGCTGCAGTGGTTATTATTATATTTACATGCTTCCAGCTCCCGTTTTTGCTGGATGACAGCTCGTACTTTTCCTTTTTCTCCCTCCCTCGCTCACAGACACATAACGGGTATGGCAGTCCATTCTCCCTGCAGCACAGACTACACTGCCCATGAGGCTACATAGCTATACCTGTAGCATTCTGCCTATTAGCTTAGCACAACAACAACAAAAAAGCCTCTCTCACCCAGGAAACAGCAGAGAGAGAGAGCGTCACCCTGTAACCATGGCAACCGTAACGCTGCCGCCTGGAACAACAGAACGTAGCTGTCAAACAAAACCCAAGCAGACCTGACCCGCCACAATATGAAACAGGGAAGTACCACCGTGTAATCCATTTATATCAACAAGGTAACTGTATTCTAAATACCACCTTTTTAAACAGTAACTGTAAGGGAATACAGTTACTCATATTTTGTATTTTAAATACGTAATGGCGGTACATGTATTCCGTTACTCCCCAACACTGCCCGTGGCTCTGGATCCTCCTTGCTGTGGAAGGATAATACAAAGCAGGTTATATCGTTTCATCAAACACTGGCTTGACCTCAACACAAGCTCATATTTTTTTCTGAGCTGTCTGTGCAGGGAAGTTACAACAATGAGCAGTAAGCAGGTCCAAAGTTCCTGCAAATCCTACTGCAGAATAGGCAGCATAAACAGACGTTTCCTGTCGCTCCTGGTGTTCCACAAACCTCTCTGTTAAACAGGCTGCAGTAAACAGCCAACACATTCCTGCTAAAAGAAATATTAAATAAACATGTTTATACAATTCAGTGCCTAAAATGAAAAGCCTACTGAGTCTATGATGGCATTTTTGTGTCACACGGTGTAGTTAATCTTGTATTAATCTTTAACTGCAGCTTTCTTTGAAGTGCTTTTCTATTCTTAAAGCTACTTTTTCCTTTAACCACAGCACCTCAATATTCTTAAGAGGATTTGCAGGAATAGCAGGCTTGGACGTTTTTCCAAGGATTGCTTTACTTGCCTTTCAGTCTTAATTGACATTTTTTGTAAATCATCCCTCTGCTTAATGCAATATAGGCTCATTCTATAGTCTAAGACAGACAGCCAAATCCACCCAGTCATACAAGCCAATCCCCAAGCTTCATCAGTACTCCGTGTTTTCCAGACTGCCTATGTCTCGTCCCACTCACACTCTCTGTCAGAGCGCGGCGTTGACAACCACTGGCCACTGATCAGCCCACTTTGCACGGGTCGCGTCTCCATGCTAGACTGCTGAAAAAGGAGCTCTGTCCCTCACATTTTCTTTTACTTGCAAGTCAAGCATCTGACTGAAAGCAGCAAGCCCGTCCACGGCAACAAAAGCACAAGAAGTCAACCTCCAAGTGATTTTCTAGGCTCATCACTGTCTGCACAATGTCTGGAGAAGACGCACCTGCTCAGCAGCAAAACGCCGTGGACCAAAAGCAGGAAACCAAACCTACCGAGGAGCCCAAAACCGAGCCACCCAAGACGGAGTCCCCACCCGCCGCCGCCGCAGAGGCAGCGGCCACCCCGGCGGCGACCACCGAGAAGGTCCCTGAAGAGGAGACCTTCACCTACCGCGCTCTGGTGCTCACCGGCTACGGGGGGTATGATAAAGTCAAGCTGCAGGTGAAGAAAGGCAAGCCGACACTCAAGGCTGGTGAGGTCCTGGTTCGGGTCAAGGCATGCGGACTGAACTTCGCCGACTTGATGGCCAGACAGGGGCTGTACGACCGGCTGCCGTCCCCGCCGGTTACCCCGGGAATGGAGTGCTCCGGGGTGGTGGAGGCTGTAGGGGAGGAAGTAACAGACAGAAAAGTAAGCACAAACTAGCTGTTGCCTTTTCTTTCTTTTACTGTGTCATATAAAAATGTTTTGGTGATATGTATTTCATTCAGTTTGGGGCTGAACTGTTACATCTGGGCATGGGCGTGTCAGGCTTTTCTCGCTTCGCTGGAAAAAAGTAGCGGTCGGGTTTCCATTTCCAGGATTAAATTAATTTAACGTCATCAATCGATTGCAAGGCAATTCATACAAAATACGGGGATAATATAAATCGACTTTTTGGTTTAATATTGAGCTAATGTGGTTTCACATCCATTCATTCACTTCTGCGTAGAAAGCAGATGGCACTTGTTGTCTTAACGTGAAAAGCAATAAAGCATGTCAGTGTGCTCATGTTGATTTTTCATCTCTGTTGAAGAAGCCAAAAGTGTGTTAATGAGGCAAGTTGTGCACAATGCGGCCAACAGAGGCGTCGCCCCTCTTGTCTCCCCGGTTTTCGAATTGCGCTACCAGTGCGCACTTAGATTGAGCAACTTCAAGTACAAACTAGTTGCTGAGATTGAGAAGGATTCTCTGTTCACACCAAACATTCATGTTGAAAGTCTAAATCTATATAAACACATGTAATCTGTGGGATGCCTTCCATCCTTGCTGCACCTACGCTATGCTGCGCTTTGATGTGCGCCATGGTGCGCCGTGTTGCGTCAAGTTAGCTGGAGACACCGTGGACAAGACCGGAAATGAGTGTGTTCTGCCTTCAGAATTAAAGATACTAACGCGTTCATGTGTTTATTAGCCTATCATATTTTGTTAAGAAAAAGAATGAAGCAATTAGGTGTGAGAAAACGAGCACTTTTGATGGACAATAATTGAAAAGAGTGGCTAATGGGTATACAAAGTGGCTCTACTTGCAAAATGTTAGGCTAATTAATAGGCATTTTATTTTGGAGAATATGGAACGCTGTCACAGTAAATATTATGACTTGACACCGGTGGCGGAGACCGAAGTCACCGACGCCTTTTGTTACCGGGAGCGACGATGGCGCACACACGAATGGAAAGGGCGAGGCGCGACGCAACAGACAGCATGGTGTGAGAAACTGAATCAGTCGCACTATGTTCCAACAGATATCGAATCATATGTCCTGTGCTCAGAGATCTCTTTAACCCAGTGTTTCAACATCAAAAGTTCAAACCAGTGCGCTCTCAGACAATTAAGTAAATTAAACAGAATATTGAAGCCCCTTCCACCTTGATTGTCATCCACAAAGAACGATGCGTTGTGATTATTGGCAGGATTATTGGTGTCTGTCTTAAATTGCACGATGAGCCATATGAATCTATGTCTTGTCTCCTAGCAGCATGGCATCACCACGGTAACGCCTTTTAAAGGTTGTTAAACAAAAAAAAAAAAAAAAAAAAAAAGAACCCAAACGTTACAAAGCAGCCAATGATGACTCACGCTGCTTGTTGTACTAGTACCAGATTTTCTCACATCGTCCAGTTAATATCTGTGGACAACACCATGTGATGCAAGTGCAGAATCAGTCCATCTGACAGGGAGTGGCACATATGTCTGTAAGGTGTGGATCCCTAGATGGATGGCTAATCTATTGCAAGATAACAGTAATAGATTAATTAAATGATTGGTGATGGGTGAACTTACAGCAGCCAGACATCATAGAAAGCGAAGACCCCTGTGTTTTGAGAATACTTCATTGCTCCTTTCCACATTGTCAGGGATGTTGATTTGATTTAAAGGTCACAAAGCACACATAGAAACACACAGCCTATCGATACGCTCCTACATCCCCTTGCGGCCTTTAGCTTATAGAATTAGGAGACAATCTTCCTAATGGATAGAGATCACTGCAATCTTTTGGCAGCTGACTCACATGGAATGTGCTGACCCCTGATGGCACAGAATTTTTGGGTGGCTCATCACCCACTGCTGCATTATTTGTCTGCCCTGTATCTCTCCCAGATAGACATATGCACACAAAGACATTCGACAGTGGGAGTGTCTGAGTGTTTTTCTTCCCATATCTAATACATAAAGGCAATAATATATTGCTTCTTAATTAAATAAAGTAAGATAAACAGTGGTTAAGTAGAGTGCAATCCATTTTATTTCATATTTCCAAAACATTGATATAGCATATTAGATATGCAATGATTTAGGTTAATTTCTTTGTTGTTTGTTTGTTTTTGAGTCTTTTTAATGCTTCTACACTTTCTCCCCCCCTTTGGCGAGTGCAAAGACACGTGGGATTCTAAATTTCTCACTTCAAAGCATGACTTTAAAAGTGTTGTAGTGTTTAAACAGGTGGTTTTGTATTTGGACTCTGTTGCGGGTGTGTGAATGGGTTTTTTGGTGTTTCTCTGGCCAAGGAGAGAGTTAAGGTTTATCTAGCTATGGGCCACCCTGACTAAGACACCCATAGCAATTAATGACATCTGGTCAGGATTCATCTTCAGGAAGTTTGTTAAAATGCTGAATAGGACAGTATTCACATACACATGTGGTGAAAGAAGTAGGGGAATTGCAAGAACACTGATGTCCTGTTATAAGAAACTTAAGTAAGGATATGCAGCAAGGACATGTAATTATTCATTAAAGTAATAAACTGTAAAGTTATAGTTTAGAGCTCTCAGCTCTTTATTGTAGTTTACTAAAATTCTTGAAGTATAGATAAAGGCTATTAAACATTTTTAGATTATGTTCAAAGATTAAACAATATTTGTTTTGAAACTCAAATCAGTACATGGATCAAACAGTACCGTACGCTGGTTTTTACTCTATCTTGACCTCCTTTTATTTATTTATTTTTCTCCTCCATTGTCTATCAGTAACTTTCCCTTCAAAGAACTATAAGTTGACTGAAGTATTACAGGGGTTGAGTCACCTGAAATAACCCTAGCAGGCAAATGTGGGGAAAAGTAAAACACTGAGTCAGATCAGAAAAATCATGAATCACCCCGAAGCTCCCGTGACACTAAACATCAGCGGGGTTTTTTTAATGTTTTGTTTTTTGTTTTTTGTTTTTTACATCAGACCAGCTTTAAAAATGTTCTCCCTCGGTGAGGATCTCGCCCATATGTTCTCAATTACCTCCCTGGCCCACATTGTCAGTCTGGTATTTCCTCCATCTATCCTCCCCTGCCTTTATCTATAGCTTTTTTTTCCTTTCATATAATCTCTTAATTCTGTCTTTGACCGCTGGGCTATCAGCGACTTGCTCTGTCGTGCTGCCTTCACTTATTCTGGCCTTGTAACAGTTGCTGGCTTTCTAAAGAACAGCTTTCTCTATTTTCTTCTTGAGATTGTAACACGTGCTTTCCTTTCTCTTCTGGAAATTTCTAAAGGTGAACAGCTAGACTTTATTAATTCATCTGAGGGAAAAAAGATGATAGATAAAATATAGAGATGCAGCAAGTGAGTGCGAAAAGCAAAAAACAGCTTGCAGACCATCATGTAGTTTGCTGGATGGGAGCTGGGTGTGGCCTTAACACCATACAAACTCCATGTTAAACCTAACGCCTACTGATGCAGCAGAAATATGTATGCTTTAATTTTATTCACAGGAGTCACAAGAGCTGTGTGGGTGTTATGTTTGGCCTTTATCTTTCGCCTGAACCTGACTTTGTTCAACCTTTCTTTTCTTTTTTTTTAAACTTGATAATTTTTTTGCCTACATCATCAAAGCTCCAAGCCACAAAGCAGCTGACTTGGAGGCTTGCATACCCCAAAATTGAATCACCATCTGATTAAGTCCATTCATATACAATGTCTTTGTTCAGGGTGCCTGCACTCCTCACCCTAACTACATCTGATGCAGCATGAAGGCAGAGAAAGGAAGTGCAAGAAGAGGCTATGCGTTTGTCACACTGTGAAGATGTTGTAACAGAAGTGTCACAAGGCTGGTTTATTTGGCCTTGAATGTTCCTACGCAGCTTCTGTGTGACTGACAGTAACTCACATGCTTTACATGGGCATGGAAGAATGGCTGCAAATGCATTTGTGAGTCATGTTTGTTTCCTGTAAACGCCTGAACTCCCCCGCGTATCGATTTGTACCACACTGCACCCCCAATTAAATCACAGAGGTTGATGAATTTGAAGATCCCAGCGGTAAGAAAAGACAAGGAGATGGAAATGTGAGAGAGCTGTCAGCAAGCCAAGGGAAGTAGCCCGTGGTAAAAAAGTGATAGTATACTCTGAAATATACCAAATGACTCAGCCTTTAGACAGAAAGATGAGGGTATGAAAAGAGAGAGAGAGAGAGGGAGATCTCTCTAATTGGAATGGATAGACAGCGAGGCGCATGGCTCCCTCCAGACCATTAGAGAAGCCCGGGTGGAGAGGGTTTGTTCCCAGGAGGCGAGAGCTTGTCTTATGCTCAGCCATGGGGAAGAATCTGGCAGGGAATGTGATGGGTGGAGAGAAGCCAGGGGAGAAGATGGGCCCCATTGTCCTGTCTCACTGATGAGGAAGAGGTGATACGGGACACTCCTCACAAGGGAAAGAAGAAAAAGGATGGTTAAGACAGAAAGAGACAACAGAGGATGAAGAACTGGTGATGAAAGAGGGGATGTCAAAGAAGTCACAGACAGGATGAGACGCGGGACTGGAGAAGGGGAAGGAAGACATGCTATAGTTATAAGAGGAAAAGGAGTCAGGAAGTGAAAGAGAAAGAAGGGAAGAGAAAAAGTGGGGAGAGTGGAAACGAGGTGGGAGGGTGAGCTATGTCAGGAGCTGTGGATAAGGGGGAGGAAGAAAACAGGAAAAGATTTATAATGCTACAGTTGTTGCTGTTTCTTGTGTCCCTCGACTGAGTTCTCCTGATTGGTTAGTTAGCCCACTGGGGGAGGGGGGTAATATCATGGCTAATTCTTGTGGAAAGAGACTTTTGCGAATTGGAGGATCCTGCTTTGATAAGGATGGTCTGAGAGCAGTAAAAGGACAAGATGGTGATTGAGATATGAAACACACATTGCACCTGGGACCAAAGTTGTTCTAAAGCAGTACTAAAGCAGTGTTCTAAAGCAGTAACATTTTAAATTATTAAATGCTTCTCACATGTTTTCTCATATTAAGAGCCAAGAGGGCACTTATGATGTAGTGATTGTTTGGTTTTTTCCCCTTCTTGAGTGTTATTTCCTGATCGCATGTAATACTTTGATTCTTTCTCATGTTTTAATACGATGCATGTTGGTTTTTAAAGCGAACAAAATCTTCGTGCAAGCAGTTAACCACTTCAAATCTTTTCTTCTTTTTCTTTAACTGCATCACTGTTTTTCTTCCTTTATAAACTTGGCGCAGCTCTGGTTACTATTCTTACTCTGCTCTAGTTTATCGCTTTCCTTCTTTGCTTCCACACTTTAAAAGCGAAGTGTTTGAGTTTGGTGACCGAGGTGGCCGCATGTTTGTGTGTGTTGCTATAAAATAAAAATAAACCTTAGTCTAACTATTTCTGTTCCGTGGATTGCATCATTCACACTGCACTAAGGACTATGAGATAAAGATAGCAGGAGATAAACAGACCAGCGCCTCCAGCAGTGAAACGGGTTCATCTCAAGAACTCAGTCGGTTAAAAAAATTGCAGAATTTAGACCTTATTTAAGAAAATTGTTTAAAAATCTGTTATACATACATTACTGTAATGTATCATTCTGCAGTTGATACAATATTGACCCAGAGACAGAAAGGAGAGGTTTTTCCCTGGCTTACATCATTGTAAGGTGGTCCACGGGATTCTGATATGTTTTAGTGGGAAACAGATATCTTACTGATTTTCCAGTGCTTTAGGACTTTGGTGTCAATCTTTTTTGTCAGGTGGGATGAACTCAAAAATCCCCTCATCGACACCACTCATCAATAATGCAAATGTGTTCAATTAAATGAATTTTAAATGGGATCTTATTTTAATTCTGCATGTTCCAGTCATTTGTAGAGCTGTATGCTTGCACTGGAAAACTTGTAACCATTTCAGTGATTTATCCATTCATTAAGAAAATAAATTGTTCACGTGTTAACTTAATATGTGCATGTAATGTAATCAGACCATCTCATTTATATTCATTTACCCCCTAACAAGCTCTGGCCCCCAGGTTACAAGAACTGAATTTACAATTTCTTTCCACCCATGTCTTGCTGTGCTCTTTGTTTCAGGTTGGTGATAAGGTTATGGTGCTGAACCGCTTTGGGCTGTGGCAGGAGGTAGCAGTGGCGCCAGCAAACCACACCTTCCTAATCCCAGAGGGGATGAGTTTTGAGGAGGCAGCAGCCCTGCCTGTCAACTACATCACCGCCTACATGATGCTGTTTGACTTTGGCAACCTGCGACCCAACCAGAGCGTGCTCGTCCATGCGGCTGCAGGTAAAAACTAAGCAGAAACCAGTTTTCAAAAATATAGAGACATTTTTATGCGCATGTGGAACACACAGACTCCTTGTTTTCTGCCAGGCATAGGTTGAAGATACATTAATAAAAGGGATTGTTACTTCAACCACTGTGCTTGCAGCGTTGAATAATTGCCTGCATTCCAAAAAGGTCATATGTAAATAAATGTAATCCTACAGCTATTTGTCAGTTTCATCTTAGTTTGCACCATCTCTGTGATTGTGTACTGAACTGTGTTTATATCAACCTCTTTAATAGAGTTAAAGAGACCATTTTACAGTTCATCAGAAGAGCACAAATCAAAGATACAAAGCTGGTATTACAGACTAAAGAAAACACCCTTTGGCATTTTCACTTCTTGACTTTCTCCTTCTCTGCGTGCCCTGTTTATGCATTTTTCTTTATGAATTATAGCCAATGGAAAAGGTCCCAGACTTCATCTGTATGAGATATGGCTCAGTGTTTTACTCTCTCTAGGACTCCACTAATACAAGAGCACCTGCCACCTGGAGTGTAAACGGTCAACGTTCAGAGCGAGTGTGTGGGAGGGAGAGAGATGGGGATTGAGGGAGTAAAAGCACCTGTTTTGGGGTGTGATCCACAAAGCTTGAGAGCATTTAATTCTGCTCTGTTTACACAATCAGGCCAGCTGGAGAGAACTGAAGAACACTAGCCAAAATAAGACGCTCTCTCATTCTCCCTTCCCCTTTTCTGCTGTCTACCACTGCACATTTCTCCCTTTTTGTCTTATTCCCACTTTAATTGTGTAGAGGGAGCAAGAAAGGGATCCCTCAGCTTTGGGAGCAGTTTGTGGGTGAGGGTTGCTAAGAAACCTGACACTTTTGGGATGCTGACTGCCAGGTGAATGCATCCCTTGACATTAACACTGAAAAAAGAATGAATTTGTAAGCTAAACTGCGATATGCTGAATGACAGCTAACATGCTCATAGTTGTGGAACTGGTGGTCTACAGGGGAATCCCAAATGTTTGCATTAATCATATCATCTAGTTGATGGAATTCATCCCTGTGAATACAAAAACTGTATAGCCCAAGGGTTCCTGTGCAGAGTGTGTTGTCGATGAGAGGAATGCTGTGTGGTGTGGTGTAAGACACATTTCCCTGCTGGTTTGGTTGATGCGGCATCTCTGGTTTCTCAGGGCAGGCTGCCAATCTTGGCTCGCCAGCTGTCCGGACATCAGGATTGTAAAAGCACATTGCTGAGGCTATGACAAAAACATTTGCTGAACAGTCTTGCCAGCGCTCTGTCATTCCTTGCATGTGTAAATAATCATTGCAAATAGTGTACGTCCTGCTGCACCGCTCTAAAAGCTAGCAGTGTGTATATTAGTAGTGCCTTTTCTGAATAAGGTGTTAGAGCGTGAGAGCTGCGTGCATCCTTCTCTTAACATCATCATCGGCTGCGTGGCTCAAAGTGTGTGTGTGCGTGTGTGTGTCCCATCCTGAGTCTGTCAAATTGTTCCTGATGTTCTCTGATTAGTGTGATCAAAGGTGTCTGCTGTGACAGGGTCAAAGAGAGATGGGGGTGGGGTAAGACTGTGAGTGTCTACAGACTTATCTGCGCTGTTCTTTCAAGTCTGTTTTCCAATAACAAGAAGGAGATTGAAGCCAGGGGTGCTTATGTTCCTTACAAAATGTATTCCACCATTCCAGTGCAACTGGTTATTTCAAATTAAGACCTAACAGGCTTGTCTTTCAACCGTCAATGGAAACCGGAGTAACCAAGAGAGCTCTCGCAGACACAGGGAGAACACACAAACACCATGCAAAAATCCACAAGCCAGCAGGCTTATGGATTCAAACACAGGACCTTCTTGCTGTGAGGTAACCGTGCAAACCACTGCACCACTGTGCTCTTCCACTCAGACAGTGATGAAACTGAACAATTTGCTGTATGTAAGTGTGTGGAAGCTGAAATTTCTGGCCCAGAGTAAGAGAGACAAGCTTTATGAATACGCACTATTTTTATAAATGTATAAAAAAATAAAAAGTGGTATGAAAAGTAAAATTTAAAAAAAGTAAAACCAACCAAAAAATACTTCATAAACCAGCGCCAGTACATATTAGTCTAAAGCCTTTTACTAAATGAAAGTTTAACTTGCACATAAAGACTTGTTGCTTTTATGTCATTCATGTTATTGTAAATGAAATTTCTATAATTTCTGACAGAAAAAGAAAGTGATTTGATGATCATGGGAAACTTTCAGTACTTTCTGACATGTTTATAGACAAAACAATTACCACTTAAGTTGTTTATTATCTAAAAATCAACTGCTAACACAGACATTGCTTCTAGCTTTATAGTAAAGTGATCTAAGGCGATGGTTCCCCTTTTTGGCTAACACTGAAGCAATGTTTACCTGTGACCCCTTTTTGCAGTCCATGATTAAGCACATCACATGATTGAGTTCTGAGGACATCACAACTCAAATATCCCTGGTTTCATTTTGACATGGAGGGGGCAGGGGTTATGACTCTTAGTTGGACTTTCCATATTGTTCATACTCAGCAAGGCACTCTTATTATGTGTAGTAACTTTGAGAAGATTTCTCTTTTTTAACATCACTTGTTAGTGCTGGTGTTTGTTATCATCTGTTTCCACAGGTGAAATTAATCGATATGCAATTCCAAGTTACATGCGTCTTTTATCCTATGAAGTTATGACACAATAGTGAGTTACAGCTAAACCTTTCTCACAGCTCCACCCATTTGACTAGCATAAATAGGCAAAGGGATTTACATTAGACTCATTAGACTGTCTCAAAATTTTGCAATTGCTGGGCGCATTTGGAAGTGCACCCAAACAAACAACAGAGATCTTGTGTGTAAGACATGTCTGCATAACACCACATTCTTGCAACATTTGTTTATGTTGAGCAAAGATAATATAGTGAGCTTTAAGATGAGATTAACTGGGCCACATAACCCAGGAGTAGCACAGGCAGCGATTGGTTTTTCAACCTCAGTGACAAAGTGCAGTTGTAACTACGATATAAACTGGTTATTTTTTCTTTTTATTGAAGGCCGAGATCGACAGCTTTTTACCACATAGACTCTCTGTTTGAGTATTTTTCTTCATTCCTCACCTTCATGTCTTTCTAGTAAATCCTTGAGGGTTCATCCTCTGACTGACTGTTTTTCTTTTTTTTCTTATAAGAATCTAATCCGCTAATTAATCGCTTTGGAAAATGATTAATTAAATTATATTTAAAGCGTCCCTGAAGGTCCTGAAACTTTTAGTTGAACAATAATTCCTAATAATGAACATCTAATCATATCATTTCATGACAGATTTGGGAGTTTTTCTTATATAAAGGTTACTAACACTGATGTATATCATAGTTTGGATAAGAAGAATAAAATGCAAAAACAATCTTTAAGTCAGGGGACAAGTATCAGAATCCTGGAAGACCAACAGAAGAGGGTTCTCCTCTTCTAGAATGGATTTACAATGTAGATAAAATTATGTCATTAAAAAAAAGTATTGGTCCCTTTAAAGAAATAATCTGGCTTTTAAATGGTTAACTTGTAATTGTTGCACTTTATTTTAAGACCTGATGAATGAGCTGAAGAAATACTGGTAGGTAACTTTGTATACTTTTGGATGGAGGAATTTTTTATGCTATTCTAACTCACTATATGTTTATTATAATGACATGAGGGACATTCTAATTGTTAAACTGTGCATGTGAAATTTCACAGAATCCATCCATTCTCAGCTTCTTATCCTTTTCGGGGTGGCTGGAGCCTATCCCAGCTATCTTGGACGAGAGGCAGGGCACACAGGGCCCTGTCGCAGGGCTAACACACAGATGCAGACAACCATTTAGACTCACATTCACATCTATGGGCAATTTAGAGTTTCCAATTAACTTATCCCCACTAATTGCACGTCTTTGGACTGTGGGAGAAAGCCGGAGTAACCAGAGAGAACCTAAGTAAACATGGGGAGAACATGCAAACTCCACACAGAAAGACCCCGGCCTGATGGAGGAGCTGAACTCAGGACCTTCTTGCTGTGAGGCAACAGTGCTAACCACCGTGCCACCATGCTGCCAAATTTCAAGATTTAAAGATCGTATGAAACTGAAGTAAAGGTTAATGTCAGAAATAAAAACATAACCCTTCGCAGCTGGTTGCTTTAAATCAGTGGCTTCTAAAAAAAATTTGCCAGGTCTCACTTCAAAAGCTGGAAAAAAGTTCACACCGTACATGCCAAAATTTTTTATCATTCTCTAGAAATAATAAAAAAAAGGATTCAACAAGTATTTCAGTGGAATGAAGGCCAGCATTTATTTTTTTTTATATTTTGGCCTCTATTTTCCCTATAAAAATAATTTATTCACTAGTTTTACTCCAAATTTCTCCCACGTCATTTTCAACCTCATTTTGTGAAAAGTTGCCTTAATGGTGGTGATAAATTTTAATGCTCTTGCTGATGGAAAGCAGTGACAGATGTTCATGGGAATAACCTGCTGAACTCTGTTGTGAGCGTCATCAGGGATGGATGCTTTTGTGTCTCCATGTTTTCTGGTAATGTCACATCAGCATGAAGAGCAACATTTCCTCAAATGTATGGTGACCTTAACCCATCAGGATCAGGTGACCAGATAGGAATGCCTGCCTGGTGTTTAGACTCTGTCTGTCAGTCAGGCCTTTATGTGCATGTAAGTAAACTCTGGTGAATAGTCCTCAGCTGCTTCTCTCGTGGGTCCGCTCCTGTCCTTTCTCTCCAAACAATGGCTTTTTGTATTTCCTCCCATCGTGCCTCTCTACTCCACTGCGTTTCACATCTGCATCCTCAGTTGTCCTCCTCCCCCTCCGGCACTCCGTAACCTCTGCTCCCTCTGCTTGACCTCTCCATATCCGTGCTCTAGTCCTCGTCATCGGGGAACGTACGCACGTTTCCACTTTTGTTTTCCCCAGAGGGCTTGGGTGGGGACGAAGTTTAGCGGCATTAGGATGCATCTCGTGGGTTTTTCACTGTACCCAGCCAATTGCCTTTCCTCTGACCTCTCCCTGAACTGGCCCTAATGTTTATGAACCCTGGCCAGTCGTCGCCCCCCCCACCACACCCACACTACACATTCCTGCATACATATGGGGCTCCACTGCTTCCAAACATGACGTCTACCTCTGTTTTATTTATGACTGACTGCGGTCCAGCATTAGGTGTGACGCATTGTGTTGGAGATGTAGAATGCATAATAAGAATTAGGTGGTGCTGTAGGGGAGGATTTTGCTTCTGTGCTTCAGCCATGTCCCCCATGGATGCCTGAATTTCCAGCTCAATCTTTCACTGCTTAAAAAAATAATACTCTGCACACTAATAGCACTGTAAGGTGCTTTGGTCTCCATCATATGTTATCAATTATCTCGGCTCATAAAGTTTGAGGTTCGTGTTTTGGATTTTATTTTTCTCAGCGACCAATTATGGTGGCTGCTGCAGCTGCATCTTCCTGGAGTGTATAGGATAGCCTTACGCCAGGGTTACACTGAGGATTAGCTGGCAAGAGTTGAAGTGAGATGCTTCCAGCTGCTGTGTGTTGGTGAAATACAGTCTTGACTGTGATGGGGGACAGCAATCACAGCTGAGGAGTTAAATCCTTGTTAATGGTAATCTGTAGAGCTGATGGTCCTGGAAGTAATTTCTACTCGTGTAAATTTCAGCTTGAAAGCATTCTTTTAATCTCCATTGCTCCGTGTGAATTGTGAAAGCAATAATGAAACAACTGAAAGTTTCTTAGACCATTTTTTTTACCTTTGAATCCCTCATGCCTCTGCAAACAACTAATGTGAAGGTATGTTATTTTTAATTGCTTTCATACTTGTCCTGCTTTAGAAGCAGCTGTTGGACAGTTCTCTACATAGCACATTGGACTTGGGGAACTTGGGTATCTGAAATAATTGCAACTTTTCCTTTTTTGTCGGGGGGTGGGGTTCTATATGCACCTCAGTATTACAAGTGTACTGTCAGTGATCTCTGAATGCTTAGTGAGTGAAACAGGTGGCTGGATCTCTCGGGTTTGGTAAATGAGAACCGTATCCTGGTATAGATCTTCATGACTGCTGTCAAACCTTCAGGCAATGCCTAAGGCATATGTGTAAGCCACCAGTGCGCAGTTGACTGCAGATGGGACTGGCAAAATGTGTGTTGTTGTTTTTTTGTTGTTTTGGGGTTTTTTGGGGGGGGGGATGTTGTATGATTCCAAGAAAGATTCTTATTTCAGTGTAATTTTTTCCTCCCAGGACTCCCTCACAGATTACTGTTCTCATTAATTATTTACCAGCTAACAAAGTCCCTTGCTGTTTAAGCATTAGCTCATGCGTACTTACATCTCTGGCTCTCACAGATTTGTTGCTCCTTGGAGTGATTACAAAAGTCTGTGTCTTTTATAAACGATTTCCCTTCCTCTTCTTTCCAGTCTGTGTGCGCAGGAGGTCGTACCCTAGTTTAGCAAATGCTAATTCACTCTGACCACTAAGCGGGAATCTGGGCTGCGTGGTTGAACCGTCTCTGCGTTCCCTGGGCCTGGCGTTGCCGGCAGGCAGATCAGCTGCACAGATAGGAAAGAGAAACCAGGGCAACCTCCAACCTAACCCACCAATCACGTTGCTTGTTCGCGCTCTCATTGCTGTAGCCGTTGACAAATGACCCAATCTACCCTCATCCCAACCACCACATACAGTCACAGGTGTATGTGAAACCTTTTTCAGGACACCTGCTTGTGTGATCGTATCTGTATCTGTGTGGCAAAACAGAATAAGTGCACGCCAGCTTGTGTTTCCATTTGCGACAAGAAAAGAAGGTTATGTCTATACCTTTACATGCATATTATTATTTGGTCTGTGCTGTGACTGTTTTTATGTTAGTGCTATGTGAGAATCATTACTCAGGAAATTACAGGGGCCACCATCACATATGTGC
This sequence comes from Neolamprologus multifasciatus, assembly GCF_963576455.1. Taxonomy (NCBI): domain Eukaryota; kingdom Metazoa; phylum Chordata; class Actinopteri; order Cichliformes; family Cichlidae; genus Neolamprologus; species Neolamprologus multifasciatus. The sequence goes on along the minus strand of NC_140442.1, from coordinate 7,791,601 downwards.
AAGGGATGTTTTTTCTTTTAATTCACTCACAGTAACTAAAAGTGGATTTCCTGTATGAAACACAGAATTTCAACATTAGAGAGAGCACATTAAACTGCTCTTCAAGCCCACAGTGCATGTACACGCACTAGAACAGTCATTCCAGAAAACACAGAGTTTGCATATTGTAGTATAATACCTCAAAAGTACACATGAACAACAGCCAGCCACAGCTCCTTTTGTCATTATAGGAGTTGTATCTGAATTCAATTATAGAGCTGAAAAGAACAGCAAGAATCTCAACAAGTTTATTTGGATCAACTTGTTGAGATTGTAACCCTGCCATGGTGAGTCTGGGTAACAAGAGATGCCTGTATTTCATTCTTTGTTAGCCACTAATGATAGGTTAAGGAGGACATGAGTCCTTCTGTGAAGAAATCCCAGAAAAAGAAACAAGGACCAGGGACTAGTCATCTTCTGGTGTTGACAGTAACCGTACGGCCTCCATCCGTCCCCATACTAACACCTGAAATCACAGACTGACCCATACAATTGAGTAACACCGTGACGTGTAAGACGATCTTCATTTGGGCAAGTAACGCAAAACGCTGACAAGGATATGGCTTTAAAGTTGATTGACGCTCGACGCGGAGATTTTATTTATTTTTATAAATCTGAAAAATATTTCTCATGTCCCCACCCTCCCCTGCTGGTGAACTCTGGGTGTGGAGCAATAATAGTGGCCTCAGTGTCAGTTTGGATTCCACTGTGTTTTGGGGAAAATTCCTCTTCACTCCTAACTCATATTGTGGAATCCAAGTGCAATTTGTGCCAGAATGTTAGAATGTACGGATTCAGGGAAAGACAAAAACCCCACTGTTTGTACAGCTTCTCCGGAGAGGGAGAGAGGGAAGAACACAACAGATAGGTGGATGCTTTCTGACATTTCCTAATCGCCGAGTGTAAACAATTCAATTGAATCTTCAGGAGAAGAAATGTAATTAGCAACAAAAATGTACTTAAGCTGCTTTTTGCTTCCCTGAGCAAATGGATAAGTGTTTGTGGCTGGTTCTAAATGAACATGAATTCACACTCTGCTCCTGCCGAGAAACATTATTTTAGTTAAAAGAAATAGATATAAAGGGAAGACTTATAATTCAGGAACACAAGCAAAAGCACTAGGTTAATAAGAGGTTAATATTTTAATCTTGGCATATTTGTGAAGATTAGCAGATACCAGCAGCCATTAAGAGCTGTTCAAAGCTATGGCCCCGCTCCTGTCTCCTTTGTGATCTGTGCATGTATCAATGTGTGTGTCCGTGTATGTCTGTGTGTGTGTATTTGCGAATCGATGGGGTGCAGTAAGGGGTTCTGGCACAGCTCAGGAGTCTTGTGATGGAGGATCAGGAGTTTGTTCTCATGGGATTGAGAAACAGGTACCGTTCTCCTCATTGGCCACAATGTTTCTTTGACTGGAAACATTTGTAACCAGCCAGTATGAACTAATTTTGTCTTCTCTCATTATCAAAATATGGGTATACAATATCATTAAAACAAACACGTATTGCTACTTTTTCCCCTCACTATGTATTAATGCAACAGAAGGGGAAATTACTATGTTTACTACAGTAGCATTGGTTAAACATTAATGTGAGTGCATGGCTGCAAGTATGCAGGGAAAATGGATGCATCATCATGTTGGACACTTTTTAACACCTGTGGGTTGCTACTATGTGACAAAGCCATTGACTAAAAACAGCTCTTAAACCTCCCACATGACAGCCAATGCATATTCAACAATTTCTCACTTTGTCTGCCTTCTCCTCTACCTCACACAAGCGGTCGCGTGTGCACTAGTGCAAAAACTCAAGTCAAGCAGGCATGTTTGCGCTGTGTTCGAATGTGCGAAAACACGCATGCAGCTTTGTGATGAACTGTTTGTTATCACATATTAATTATAATCCGGTATGAACTAATGACAAACTTGCCCAAAGCAAGAGCAGTTATTGAAACAAAATGGCTCCCTCTGCTCAGTCATTGTCGGCAATTTGGCCGAGGTTTCCTTGGCAACGCAAACTTGGTTTCTCACTGAGGACAAGGAGAGACGGTGCTGTTATAACGCAGCCGTGACGGCGCTCACATCCAACAGCAACAGCCTCGATTTTGTTTTCTCATCAGTTGTACCCTCGGTGTCAGCAGGCGTGATTATAGTAACGAAGAGCGGCTGATTCATCTCTCCTGGACTCAGGCTCTTACATCAACAAAACAACACAGAATACATTTCTTTCTTTACACTGAAATGAAGGCTTGTGAAGGAAGCAAATGAAAATGATTTGGATTTGTCTTTATGAGTTTTTTGACCCTTTTTGAACCCTGTGAAAGATTCAAGTCTAACAGAAAAATGAGATCAGAATCATTGCTGTGAATCATGCAGTGTTTGTTTTAAGTCTTTTGAACTGACTAAAGGAATTATTGTGAATTTAAATATGCCGTTCGCTGTAACTACCTTTTTTTTTTTTTTTCTTTAAAAGACGCTCCTTGAATGATTTTGATGACTGTGTATCAAAAAAACAGTTTATTGTTCACTTTCATTTTTGTTTCATGTCCAGCAGCAAGAGCTTTGATTCTCATACCCAATGCAAAGTGATTGATTCACCTCTCCTGGTCTAAGGCTGTCAAATTAAAATCACAAAATAAAAAGAATTTCTTGTCGTCACATTGAAAATAAGGCTTTTGAAGCAGTTGAATTTTTAAAAATTCGGCTTGTATTTCCTGATTCTTTCTCCTCTATAACACATTTTAGTTACAAAACTTTCATTTATTTTTAACACGGGAGTAAAAGCAAACCATTTTATTTTTCATGCTGGTAAGAGAATGGGGCCTAATCCTATCATTAGATCTTGGTTCAGTTTATTTATTTTTTGCTGTTTTTATGCAATAGTGCATCCGCAGAGAGGAACTGCTGAGACGTTGCTCTGAAAAGACTGGTTCACTGGCTCAGAATAATCTTTACGTTTATATGAAGGGACCAGAGGTGCATCGGTGTCATCTGATGCACAACATTCGCTCTGTGCATCACAAAAGAAACAAAAATTCCAACGTTATCGAAAGCACTGAAAACAACACATCCCACGGCATGTTCAAAACACTTTGCTACTGTGTGCATTTTATCACTGTATGTAAAGATAACTTATTGACAACAATCAATTCCACAAGTCTAATCTTTTGCACAAGGCCAATCAAATGTGTGCTTCTCATGCATGTCTCTGTCTTCCTGTCTTTAAGATGATCTTGCTCTTGATCTTGCATAGTCTACTAAATATTTAAGTGTAGATGTCAATGTAAGCATGCAAATTATTCATCTACTCCAAACCTTTTTAGCAGACAGGCAACCCAACTATGCAATTAAAAGTTTGTTATTTAAATACATGTTTTGCTTTACTCTCTGATTCAGATAAGATGCACTCTTTACTTGGTCAGGCATGAATGACCTTTATGGATGCCTTTCAGTTCAAGTCCTCAAGTCAGGCCCTATTTCAAACAAGCCACTGCTTATCAGTAACCTATTACTTCTTGCGCTGGCTGCCTTCGCAAACACTGGCAGAGGCTTTTGCCACAACTATGTACACACTTTGGAATACAGCAGACAAAAAACACAGATATCCAAAACATCCAATCTGTCTTTAAAGTCTTGGACAGTGGAGCCCTTTTTGTTTTCAGCTGACATGATCATAAGGGACTATGTCATTTGTAATCCAACTGTCATTTTCCGAATGGTGGGGAAAAAAAACTTGAGCTACTTTTTTTTTTTTTGACTTTGGCATTTTTGACAGGTTGTTTCAAATAAGAGAACCAGAAATTAGATGTCATTTGAGCTACAATGGCTACTTTCTCCAGACATGGGTGTCTATTCACCCCAGGCCAGCTGGGTTAATGTGATTGTGTTTAATGCGCTCCTTACATACCCCTGAGCAAAACACATTCACACTGATATTGACTCGCTTGTTTGGGAGAATTAATAATTAAAATCACATTTACCTGCCATAAGTATGTGTAGAATGGAAATTCCGAGATGCTTGTGTTGAGGTATGTTTTGTTCAGGGTGTCGCCTTGTAAGATTAAGTTGGTTATAAATCCATGCCAAATAGAGTTTGCACTAGAATTCATTACAAATCGTGTTTCTCGCAGTGCATGATTTCACATATCAAATTAACTCTTGTCTTCCTTCAGGTGGTGTGGGGATTGCAGCTACTCAGCTGTGCAAGACAGTGAAGGATGTGACTGTGTTTGGCACTGCTTCAGCCAGTAAACATGAGACCATCACCCAGGGTGGAGTTACGCATGCCATTGACTATCGCACCAAGGACTATGTGGAGGAAGTCCGCAAGATCAGTCCAAAAGGTAAGAAAATTAGCCATCTGCACTGTCAAAGTTGCCTAAATTCATATTGAGACTGTTTCATATTTCAAATAGTTCAGATTAATATTTTTCCCTGCCAAGAACCAGTACTGTGTGACTGCAAACACTGAGATGATACATTTTCAACCACATTGTCTTTCTCGACAGAGCTGGCTGCAATGTGCACTAGACAGATAGCATGTAGGGAGTCATTTTCCCTACCCAGCGAACTCATTTCACTAAACAGTGACTGTTTGGATTCTCACTGCCACCAACAATGTATCCACACAGTTTTATGTAGATGGACTCGCCAAGATGAGCACAAAAGAATTCAGCTTTTCAGTAAAATGAAACAATGTTCAGTTCCTGTTTCTCCTTCCAACTACTGCTGTGATCCTAGCAGGATGGAGACTGTTATTATGCTGGTGGCTCATTTCATAGTCCCCTCTTCAGGCCGTCTCTGTTCTTTGTAACATAGAGTTAGACAGACAGGCATTACAGAGACAGATAGCGAGAACTGACACTTTGGACACAATGTATCTAATTAGAAGCCTGGATCAATGTGCAGTCCTGCTCTCTACCTTTCCCTCTGTGTCTTTGGCTGTCTGTCAATTTATGTGTGCTGTGGTCAAGGCGGAGTCCTGCTGTGAGCCTCCCACAATCAATAAAAGCAGGGTTTAATAGAGCAAGGAGGGGTAGCCCAATTTGAGGAGTCCCCTCTGGCAGAAAGGAGCATCATTAGGCCTGAGCTTATATAGTTCACCATTAATAAGCCACAAAGAAACCTTCATAGTTAGATTGCCATCCTTTACCATCTGTTCAGAGGGTAGGTTATTATTCTATCCTCCAAGGAATGGACAGCAACAGAAAGTCATTTTATCCTTCTGGTCTGATCAGTGACAAGAATGAAAGAACATCAAACAAGCAGGCCCTTACTCGACTCTTCTTCTTACGTCTCTTGGAATATATGGGCTCGTCTCTGTGTAAACACGGTGCAACTTGGCCACACTTGCTACTCCCAGTGAACTCTGCCATGCAGAGGTGGCTGCTGAGGAGACTTGGCAGGCTGTTCTCTCTGAATTCACACCAGTGATGACTGTCCCTTTCTTCTCTATTCTGCTCCAGGGATGGACATAATACTGGACCCTCTTGGAGGATCAGATACCCATAAGGCCTACAACCTGCTGAAGCCTATGGGCAAACTTATTACCTATGGTAAGTAGAAAAACTTCAATTCAATTCAATTCAATTTTATTTATATAGCGCCAAATCACAACAAATGTCGCCTCAAGGCGCTTCATAGATACAGAGAAAAGCCCAACAATCATATGACCCCCTATGAGCAAGCACTTTGGCGACAGTGGGAAGGAAAAACTCCCTTTTAACAGGAAGAAACCTCCGGCAGAACCAGGCTCAGGGAGGGGCGGCCATCTGCTGCGACCGGTTGGGGTGAGAGAAGGAAGACAGGATAAAAGACATGCTGTGGAAGAGAGACAGAGATTAATAACAGATACGATTCAATACAGAGAGGTCTGTTAACACATAGTGAGTGAGAAAGGTGACTGGAAAGGAAAAACTCAATGCATCATGGGAATCCCCCGGCAGCCTACATCTATTGCAGCATAACTAAGGGAGGATTCAGGGTCACCTGGTCCAGCCCTAACTATATGCTTTAGCAAAAAGGAAAGTTTTAAGCCTAATCTTAAAAGTAGAGATAGTGTCTGTCTCCCGAATCCAAACTGGAAGCTGGTTCCACAGAAGAGGGGCCTGAAAACTTAAGGCTCTCCCTCCCATTCTACTTTTAAATACTCTAGGAACAACAAGTAGGCCTGCAGAGCGAGAGCGAAGTGCTCTAATAGGGTGATATGGTACTACAAGGTCATTAAGATAAGATGGGGCCTGATTATTTAAGACCTTGTATGTGAGGAGCAGGATTTTGAATTCAATTCTGGATTTAACAGGAAGCCAATGAAGGGAAGCCAAAACAGGAGAAATATGCTCTCTCTTTCTAGTGAAGGAGAAGGATGGATAAGCACTGTTTGTGAACCTGGAAAACTAAAAAATATATAGACACAATATCCTTATTTTTATTATCTAAAACTGAGGATATTGTATGACTACTTTCCCAATGAGGCCAATGCTTGAGAGTCAGTTGGTAATTTTCACGAGACAGACATCCACAACATTGCTTTGGAAGAACAGGCCAATAATTTGGCCTGTAATTTTTTAACTATACTATTAAGTGGCCACTTTTTTTTTTCTAAAACTTAAGGTCTAAACCAAAATGTTGGCCATTATAATTGTTGGTGACCTTATTATAGCGTCATGTAACATTAGTAGGAATGCTAAGGCTTCAATTTACTACTTCATTTTTTTAACTGCTTGAAATAAAGCACATCAACAAAAGACAATATACCCAATATAAGACTGATGATGTCAAACCTTTAATTTGTAGCAGACTAGTAGAGTGGTGGGCAGAATAGAGGCCCATGTCATCGGCATGCTGCGTGTCATTCGTGGGAAGCCCTTTACACTAGCTGTGTTGAGATGCCAAACTCGAACCAGTATACATGCAGTGGGTGGGGTCGGCATCCACGGAGAACAGGGTGCTCCCTTTGCATGTTGCTCAGAAACCTACTACCCAGCATGGTGCCCTCCACCCTCGCCCATTCATCCATGTCACCCCCACAAAACCCTCCAGCTCCACCCCACCATCCTCTCCCTCAGCTTCTTTTCCAGCTTATCAGAAGTATGCATAGCCGAACAATGAGTGTTTTATGCGCAAGAAACCTGGAATGTGTCTGAATGTAGCAGACTGGGTCCCTCTTTCTGTCAGAGCATGCTTTGTGTCCCCTGTTTCCCTTGAGAAAAGCTCACACAGTGAGGCCATAGGCTACATGAACGCAGGATGAGGGGGAATAGGGATGTGTTGACAGTGACAGCTGAAGTGCTAAAGAGGTTTTTTTTAGGGTGGAAGGTGTAGGTGAGAGTTTGAGGACTGAGGGGGAGACAGAAGGGAAACAACAAACTCGATATAACAAGGTGCAGCACTTGACGCTTGACAGATATTCAATTTACAGTGACGTAAAACAGCCAAAACGGCAAATCTCCACACTAAAGGACCAGTTAAAAAGAAACATTTGTGATCTTTTTGTGTAAATTACTTGACAAAAAATTATCTGTCGTACAATTTTCTGCTCATTAATAGAGTGGGTCTTTCACCACTAAGATGTAAATAGGTTATCAGGAAATGAAAATAGGTTATCAGGTGGGTAAAGCTGTTGCAAATGAGAAAAACTGAGAAAGTTGGTGGGCGACTGGGAAATTTCATAATTGAATCTCATGGCAAAATTTTGTCCTGGAAAAAATACTGTATTATTACTACCACAAAGAAGATTTAGAATATTTTGGCAGGCATGCATGCATGTTTCTATCTGTGGAAAAATAAGTATTAATCCACACCACTGAGGATGAGAAGTTGAGATAAAAACTGAGGTGTAGTTTGAAAATGGGTGTGGTCTAACAAAAGTGTGCAGAATAAAGGGTTCCAGTTCCTTCCCCATCTATTTACAACTCTCCATATTATATATCTTAATATCTATAGACATATAAATTTGCCAGCCTCAATAACAGTTCAATGGTAGGAGCCAACACAAAGAGTTTTGAGTAGTCTGTGTTTCATGAATTTAAGGTAGTCACAAAACTTTTGACTGCAGGTGTGTAGCTGGCCCGCTCTAAGTTCGTTTCTAGTTGAAAGTCTTTCTTAAGCTTTTTATTCCAGTGATAAGCGATTTAAGCTCTTACTTTTTCTGCCAGGAGCGGCTAACATGCTGGCAGGGCAAAAGAAGAACCTGCTTGCTGTGGCAAAGAACTGGTACCACCAGTTCTCCATCCACACACTCAGCTTGATTCAGGGAAACAAGTCGGTGTGTGGCTTCCACCTTGGCTACCTAGATGGGGAGACAGAGCTCATCACCGAGGCAATGAATACCATTCTGGATTTCTACAAGGACGGCAAAATCAAACCCCGCATTGACTCTACTTGGCATCTTGAGCAGGTTTGTATCTCTGTGCTTGCCCATTTATGCCAGTAATTACTATTAGTCTCATGTGGATTATGTCTTGGTGGATTACGTTCTTTATTCTCACATAAAATAAATTTATAAGTAGAGGCTATGATCGGTTAAATACTATGAGATTACATCATTGTTATTTTTTTGGTTTTTTGAAATTTTGCTTAAAGTGGTCAGTGTAGTTGAGTAGATTAGGTCATTGCAGGGACTATTACAGTATAGCCTAGAAGTTTTGACATTACATTAATTTAGTATAAATGTAATGGCTTGTATTTATTTAGTTCATTTGTTAATCTAAATTATATTTTAGATGAATTTCTGCTAATCTTTACAATTTAGCAGAAATTCATCTAATTTTTTTCAAAAGTTACATTAATAATAGAAAATTTTCTGTATTTTACAAGACATGTGCAGTAGTTTTCCTTTTTAGCTAAATTTGCCACTAAACCATTTCATGTCCTTTATATCTTTTTTTTCTTTTTTTGTAAGACCAGATAATTTATCACAACACGGGTGCATTTACACCTCTAATATATATGCTTATTGACTCACATTTACAACCCCCCCCCCCCCCCCCCCCCCCTTCTTAAAATGGATGTGAATGCCAGGTGGGCCTGTGTCTGTTTATGCATTTGGTGGTAGGATCTGCAGAAGCTGGGTGTGGCCGTGATTCAATAAGCCTCCCATTCAACAGCCAAAGTTTGTGCAGAAGAAGCGCTCTGTCTCAGTCAGACAGACAGACTCAGATTGTTGCTGACAAAATTAACGCTGCTAACAGATATGAATAGAGATGGTGTGAAAAACACAGATAGACAGAGAGAGAGAGAGAGTCAGAGGCTGACATCTTCTGTTGTCAAAGTCAGAGCTGGTCAGTATTTTGGCTGTGTGACTGGGACCGGAGAGAAACACCCGCTGCCTTTCTCCGCCATCTGACGCTCTTTCTCTGCCTCTCCATCTGTCTGCTCTTTCTATCAGATTCTTTTTCTCTGTCTTTAGGTTATTGACTCCCTCTCTGTCTCTCTCTGTCTCGCTGTATTCTCTCCTTCTCCCTCCTCACAGTGTATCTTTTTTGCTCTTTCTCTCTTGTTGCTATGGTGACATCCTTTAGTCAGCGTGTGCCTCTGTCTTAGGGAGGGGCCCTGATGTATGAGAAAGAGACATGGAAGGAGAGTGGAAATACACAGAAGAGAAGGTATAATCTCTGTCTGGCTTGGAGCAAGTTTTTGGACTAAGTCTGCAAACATGGGTTAGATTTACATGAAGCCTAATGATTCTGAAAGGTTTAAAAGCTCCACACAAAGAAATATGAAACGGCTGAAACTGACTGAAATTTAAAATGGTTGCATAGGGTGGGACCTTTTCATAAACTGATCAGAATTTAAAAAGAAATTATATCACATAAACGATTCCTTTTTTTTTTCTAAACAAAGGTGGTAAACACTTTTTACAATTTTGTAAAAAATGGTGGTTTGAGCTGAATTGGCCCTACGTGGAGTTTGATTTTAAAGAAGATAATAATGGAAACTGCTTCAGATCAGAGAGCTGCTCCAACACCCATCAAAGGGATAAGAACTTTCACAAGAACTTAATGCTAGGAGAAACCCGTTGGATCATTACTCGTACTTGGCATGAAGCGGGTTATGGTGTGCTTTGGATGCCTTCTCGCTCATTTGCTGTACATTCACTCTACTTTTGGCTATCTTACAATGGCACAGTGGAGTATCACGGGACCAGGGAGCTGGCAGGTCAAATGCCGATTAATGTCCAATCCAACTGTCCAATGTTCTTTCCTGGGTAATGCCTGTAAAAATTCAGGGCTGCAGTTTGAGTGAAAATGACTATTTTTATTACTCTTATGCATGTTACACTGTCCCAGTTTAGTGTATGTGCATCCATGCATGTAAAACTCAGACCATATTAAATCACATTCCATGTAAACAGCTGACCTGAAATCTTCAGTCAGAAGATGTAACCGTAGCCAGTCACCCTTCTGCTAGTAGAAGTAAAAAGCTGTGGTTTAATAGGGCTATGTTTTAGTGTACTTTTCAAACGCAGGCACCAAGGCAGAAGATGCATTGCAGAGTATATAATTAAGTTAATTAATTTACAGATGGAGGGAGAAGACCATTAAAGTTAAGGTTTGGGGCAAAGAAATCGATACAGCTTAGTATCCTGATATTTTATGTGGCAATTATGTGGAAATACAGGGAGTCCATTTATTTTATTAGATAAATAAAAATACTCTGGGAAAACGATGAACAACAGGGCTCACCTCATGCGCCACCATCCCGTGATCATGTAACTCGAGCAAATTTACATTCAATCGGCTCAGCAAACTAATGGCTCAGTCATGCAAGTTAAAATTGTCCAGAGCTTGGAGGTGTTACGCCAGTGATCGTGATTACATAGGTCACTTGATAGGAGGCAACCTTTCTGCAAACAGTTGCTGTCAGACTTGGACTGACTGCAATCACTCTGTGATTGTCAAAGGTTTCATATATTTGCTTAAATAATTTATAAATGCGAACAGATGACTCTTTGTCACTGAGCACAACATGAGGGAACTCGACTCAAATGGCTGCCAGGTTGTAACCAGGTTAAACTCATATAGAACAGGTTGCTGAGTTCAAATGTCAATTTATTTCTGGAGAAGAAAAATTAGGGGATTTTTATGATAATTTATCACTGTTAATTAAAAACGTGACCGCATGGCAACATTTACGACAGGTTTTAGTGACACTGTTGGTTTGCTTCAGTCTCATTTTGCAGCAAAAAATAAATAACAGAACTGAGAAAACTTTTATTTTATTGGATAAAAATTTCCGAACAGGAGGAGAAAAGAAGGGGAGTCGCCGACAGAAATGGGGAGGGAAAAGTCACAAAGACTAACAGGTCTAAAAGTACATAAAGTAGAGCAGGATGGCAATCAACAGGCGAGGGGAAAAAGGCAAATCACACCATAAAAATATTGGAAAAAATAATAAAGGCACAAAATAAAATGGACACATACACAACAGAAACTTACAAATAAGAGGAGTTAAGTGAAAAAAAAGAGACATGGAAAAACGAATGACACAGCAGACCATGATAGATAGTTGATCGATTTTTATGACCTCGGTTGAAATGCCACATCTTGACCCCATTCATCACATCCCATCCCCCCACTGTCACTCTTTGTTTTTCCTCCAGTAATCAATGAACATGCTAGGACCATGTTTTTTGTAAATTAGACTGTCCCTTCCTTTCCTGTAGTTCCTCAGGATTCATTATCTACATCTGCACTGATTTCCAAGAAGATAATGGTCATGTAAGTAGCCACAAATAGCACACCCTTATCAAGATGCCTGGGAGTGGGAGAGGTTGGCAGATCTTAGAGAGTGAAGCCTAGAAGTCGGTGGAGTCGTTAAAAGGAGGCAGTCTGTGACTTTCATTCACATCGAAGATGATTCTTATAATTCCTGGACTCACCCCTCCCTTTCTTTCATTGCCTCTTCTTCATTTGTGGGATACCAGTTGCTCCCTCCGCCTCCTCCTCTCCCTTTCCCATGTGTCTAAGTCGTCAGGGCCACGTTTCAGCCAGGCTTTACGTTGCTAGGAGATGGCCCTGTTGCCGTGGCATTGGTCGTTAGGTGGTCTGCCTGCCTCGCGCAAATAGCGAGATTGGAGGAAGGAGGGAGGGAGATGTGATGGAGACGGGAACAGACAGTGGACAGAGCCCAGTGGTCAAGAGGAGGGTGGGGCCAGTCTGGCTGGGATTCTCCACTCATCATTATGATGAAGGAGCAGTAGGACCAACATCGCCCATCCATCAATACGAGGAGGGGAGCCTGGGGGTTGTAATCTCGTCTGTCCCCAACGTGAAATATTTAGTTTTTGGAAAGAAAATCTCATAAATATCACATTTGCCACTTCATACTTCTTCTTTTTTCTAATCATTTTAACCCAATAAGCACCTCAATAGGATGGTGTAACATTTTTCCAGGTCAACCTTTCAATAAGAATGACATGCCAAATTCTACAGTACCACATTTTTTGGTCACTATAATCCTGTTCATTCTAGCCAGCAAAGAAATCTCTTCTTAAAAGCAATTTTACTTGAAGTGATGGAGCATAAAATCCTCAATCCTTGGTCTTAGGAAAGAAAATCAGTTCTTAAGTTTAGGCTTAACGCTTCAGCAATCTGAATCACACAATACTTTGAAAGTTTTACTGCAAAATGTATTTTTAGTGGAAAGTTTCCAAGCCGAGCTGTAGTAGAGCCATCAGCTATTATGAAGCTAATGAATGTTTATAAATGTAGATTAAATTTTAAAAAGCAATACCTAAGTTGTCATCAGTTGAAAGCCAGTGGCTTCAAGTTTGCATTTCAGCAAAGTATTCCCTCTTTTGCTTTAAACACAGACTACTTACTTCCATGTAATCAAAGCCTACTCAAAAGGTCCATATTGCCTCAACTTCAGATAAAAAATGGAAACCAGAATGGCTCAAGTTACCCATGCATACAGATTCTGCATATCCACAGGACTATAACACAGTGGATGAATTTTGAAGTACATCTTAATAACTGTGACAAATTACCTGTGAATCTTTTAATCTCAAACTGTTAAAGCATCACGAAGACCATAGATTTACCTTGATTTTGTATCATATAATTAAAATGGTTGGTTACTGGTACATCAAGTGGAAAATGCACAACAACCAAAAGCTGACATAGCTCACATTGCGTATGTGATAAAATTCCTCGCTGTCTGTTGGTTTACTGACTCATTAATTCATTGTGGGCATTGTCTCGAAAGGTAAATGCAAATTTGTTTTGCAGAAGTTACATTTTTAAACTTACAAAACTGAACACAGGTTCGAAAACCAGCATTACACTCCGTCTTCTTGAGGAAATCTGTTACTTCCTTCCTAATGCGTAGTGATTAGAACATCTTAGTATTGTGGGGGGGGTGAATTTGATAAAATGAAGCAAAAAGTGATTTTGATTTTAGTTGGCCTATCATTAAAACATTCACTATTTTTATATTTAAGGCACACTAAATAATTAAATAATGCATGTTTGAAGTGTTCATTATTCCCTCCATTTGCTCCGTTATCCTGTTACCACTTCTTATTTGCTGTGCACTGCTACAACAATCTCATTTCCCCTCAAAGATTATTAAAGTCTCATCTAAACAAATATAATTTCTCATATACTGCATATTAAAGTCATATTTGAAGAGCAAGCTTGCAATATTTGTTTCCAGGCTGTGGTGTCAAGAAGGGAAATTGGAGGCAGATAATGTAAAGAAACACATATTGCTGTGGGAATGTTTTCGGAGGGATGATACTAGCTTCTTCTGTCTCAAAGAGAACTGTTTAAAAGCTTCCCTTTGCTCCGTTTCGCTATTTGCTCTTTCGTCTCGCCTTAAATAATCAGCTTCTCCCTCTCTCCTCCAGGTGGGTGATGCCATGAGAAAGATGCAGGAAAGGAACAACATCGGCAAAGTGATCCTCACTACAGAGCCGATGCCCGAGGAAGAGAAGAAGGAGGAGACCAAGAAGGAGGATAAGAAAGAGGATAAGAAGAAAGAGGATAAGAAGAAGGACGACAAGAAGAAGGACGATGCCAAGAAGGAGGAGAAGAAGGATGACAAGAAGGATGACAAGAAGAAGGAGGAGCCCAAGAAGGAGGAGAAGAAGGAAGAGGAGAAGAAGGAAGAACCCAAGAAGGAGGAGAAGTGAGAGGGTTGAATGGATGGATAGTCAAGCAGACCAGCAGGGAGTTTGTGTCTTGGGATCTCGGGTGTGGTGTGGGATTGTGGGGATGGATTTGGCAATTTAGATGGATGGGGTGGGGTTGGGGGGGGGGGGGGAAGTAAGAATGGGAATGGGTTAGAAGGATGGATTAGAAAATGATCACAGCATTGTCAGTCTTTCACATCCCCTCTCCATCACCTTTTGGGTCCACAATGACAGCGATTACTCAGACCTGGCTCCACCCACCTCCCCCTCCCTTCCTTTTCTTGCATTTATGTCTTAAAGATTCTGATCACATCGAAGCTTCGAACCGATCTTCCTCTCTGACATTGAGTGGAAACGGCCAAAAAAACCCAAAAAATAACATAACGATAATGGCAGAGACAGAAGGACCATGGAGGATTGTGGGTACGGTCCAGGCCTGGGGAAAATTACTGTTTCCCTGACAACAATAATCCCCGCTCTCACGCCGGCCCCACCCTCGACCCCGTGCCCCTCTGCACTTCAACTCCCACTGTGCTAAATTGTTCTGCTCTGACTTCCACCTGCCACCTCTGCTTCCCCATCCCCTCACTGTGCTGAGTCCCCACCCTGCCCCCACACACACACCTCCCACACCACCGCCCCTGCCCACCCACCCTCAGGCCGGACCCACAGACAGGCACAAAGACGGGCAGTAAAATGAGAGAACCACACCCACCCACACGTTGCTCTCAGTGTCCAACGCTTAGTTATGTCACCAAGGATGAGTCAGAGATGCCTGTGATTGGCTGGTGCACCTCCTCTGGAGATATTTGCATCATGGCTTTTATCATGATGTTTTATGGCTCAGACAATAGTGTTAATACTGCAAGACCTAACCCTGGTTGTCATTTATGTGCACTTAGCTCGAAGCTTGTATCGGTGTTCATATAAAGCAAGGCGAAAACCTCTCAACAATGCATTCGTTCCCACCAAATTAAGTGAAGATAATATAGAATCTGCGGTTTTGCACTAGCCTGAATATGAATTTGCCTCATAATGAGCCTTTCAGTCCAACGTTGAATAGAGAGGCAGAAATCATTGCTCAGCTTCCTTCTCCTTAGTTACAGATTTTTCTAGCTGACCAACTGTTGGCAAGAAGTGCACAGTGCCAATTAAGGGAGAATTTGTTTCTGTTTAAACAAGTACACACACAAACATACACTCTCGGAGTGTGATGAATGAAGCACTGTCATGTTGAGATAGCGAATCGTCTGAAATGAGCAAGTTAAGAAGGTGAATACCAGTTTAGTTTTTAGTTCACTCTGGATAAGGCTCCTCCTCACTCCTCCTTGAGGAATTCCATGGCTCCTTTCACAGCGACCACTCGCCTGTCGATCATCCTGACCTGAGAGAGGAGAATTCACTTCAAGCTGGCGTCCATACTTTGCCTTTCCTCCCCTCTCTCTCTCTCTCTCTCTCTCTCTCTCTCTCTCTCTCTCTCTCTCTCTCTCTCTCTCTCACTTGCACTACTCCACTCTCTCCCTCCTCTTTCCACTTCCCTCTCTATGGTCGGCATAGCAACAGGCGTCAGGCTCGTCAGAGATGGCACTGTGGTTTGTTTCTCCCCCTCTCCCAGAGTCTCTCCTTTCTGCTTTCTTAGTCTACATTTGCCAACAGTTGGTGCTGTCGACACGTACTTCAACAGGTGTAAAATGTATTGAGAATGAGGAGCTGAATCATAGAGTCTTAAAGGCTTAGGCCTTTAAGACTCTATATAGAGATAGAGCGATGTCTGCCTCCTCTTGAATATGATGAAATTGGACAGCACTTGCTTTAAGGTGGTCAAACTATTTTCCTCAAACTACACATGACACTGTGCAAAAGGAAGAGTGAATCTGCCCATGACAAGAAGCTCATGCTCACAACCAAGTGGTTAGATTAATAGCTTCCTACTTTGCACAGCCAGCTGCACTCTTCTTTTAGTCTGCTGTTCTCAAGTTTTGTGGATTTGTTTGCATAACTGGGCCATGATTCCTGGAAAAAGATACTGCTGCTGAGCTGTTCAGATGCATTTCATTTGAGCACCTGAGGCAAGTGCCATATAGTTTCACTGTGTTCAAGAGAAGTTAGACACCTTTACAGCCAGTCTCTTGAAAACTGAGCACTGAGACCATCTAAATTTGTTTCTTTTCTTTTTCTTGGAGAGTGAATTATCCCTTCAAGGCCAGTCCTTCGTATTTCATCGCGCCAAATCCTTCACGTCTGAGTCAATCAACTTTAAACCTTGACTATTTATCCACCTGCCCGCCTCACTGCCTGTCTGTGAGTCTGGCCTCTGTGTCGAGACTCAGATGGTGACTAGTGACTTTGTAAAAAAAAAAAAAACAAAAACAAAAAAATGTTTCCAAAAAAACGGAGAAAAAAAAAAGTTGTTGTGTTAGCATGAGTGGCCTCCCTCATGTGCTGTGTGTGGTGTGCCATTATGTGTGAAGATGTGCGTGTGTCCTCAGGTCATTTGTCAGGTTTTAAAAGCACCCCCCCCCCCCCCCAAACTCCTACCAGACGTTCCCTCCTTACACTACTCTGCTACAGTACGATGTAGCTCTGAAACCAACCAACACATCATACTCTATCTCTCCCTCCTTCTGATAAGAGGCCTGTATTATGAGGACAGTTGGTATTAGTATTTTGCACTCTGCTCGCTGATCTTAATGCACTTGCAAGCATGGCGGTCGCACTCCAGTCCAGCACAGGCTTTGATTTTGCTCCAGATTTGCAGCCCATTTCCCATCATGCGCTCCCACTGTATCTGCTAAAGCTCACTGAAAGCACAGGTGGCACACACACACACACAGAAACACACAAACTCATGTAAAAGTCCCCTCATTTTCAGCTTGCCAACTTCTCCTGGGTGGCAGCTAAAATCAAAGCATTCATCCATCCTTGACTGTGGGAAGTAAAACGCGGAGCAGGTCCAAGCGACGTGGGCTGGAGTGCGACCGGCACGCTGGTGTGGGGAGTGATTGTGTCCTGTCAGCCTCTGGTTAGTGTTCTGTTCTAATCTGCTGGGCTCCCTTTGTGAACCTGTGGACGGTGCTTCTGTTCCGAGTGCCATGTGAGAAAAAAACGCTTCAGTTTTGAAATGAGAAAAAAAAAAAAAAAGATGTTTTACTTACTATGTTATTTTTGATTTACCTTTATATTTTTGTTCGTTTGTTTGTTTTTTGTTATCCAAGGGTTTAAAGTTCAAAGCTCATACTCTTATGTGGGGACTTGCCAACCTGCACTCCTCTTTAAATGTGATGAAGTCTTTCTGTTGGTTTAAACCATGTGTGCCAAATTGTATGTATATTCCTCTGTCCATGCTTTGAATATTAACAGTGCATAAAAAAATATGAAGAAAATTCTGTTGTTGGATGCATTTCCGTCAACCTTGAAGAAAAGAGAGAAAAAATCACACAAGTTGTCACATTGTGTCAGATTTATATCCCAAAATGCTCACAGGTGCTGACAGAATTTTGCTGCAGTTTATAAAAGGTTTAACACAATCTGTATTTGGTGATTGGTTGTAGTCTTGCTGAAGCATCGGCCTGTATTGTGCCTCTCCTTACCTCAATCTGAGATGTATTTAGTAAATGCTTTTCGCTGTGTTTTACCAGGTCTCACATCATATCAGCCCCAATAGGACGATTCCCTCTGTTGGTTTACAGCTATACCATCAGTATACAGTGAAGAGGAACAAAACATGGTGGATTTAAGACTCAAAACTCCACCACACCAAAAGACGGTCGTAAATCTGCAAATTTCCCCCAGCTCCAAATCTCTGTGCTATTCCTCTCTATGGATTTCTTTTCTTTCAGTTTGTTTCCAAAATGGTTTGTATAACAAGTGAGGGACCAGATGTTTTTTACACAGCTGTGCAGGGAAGCCAGTACTGTAACACAGCTGAGCACAGCCTCTGCTTATTGGCTAATCATAGCTCAGTTCTGGCCTGCCCCAGACACAACATTTCCGCTTTGCAGTTGATCTCAGTTCACTCAAGGATTATTAAGAGTCCTTCCTCTTTTCCTGTGCTGCATCTGCAAAACCTCTTGGCCGGTGCAACAGTTGCAGTCCAGCAGCCAGCCAAAAACTCCTCTCCATATCAGCCTCTTCCTTCTGCATACACATTCAAAGAAAATAGAGCGTTACTTTGACATCTGGAATTTGAAATTGCATGCATTCATCTGCATGTGGAAAACAGATTAAAATCCCTTTTATTTTTTTTTTCTTTCAACATTTTCCCCGGGGGAATTTTGAACTGAGATGCCTTTGACATGAACTCAATCAGCGGGGTGGGTGTTTCGCGTCTTGAATTCGGGTTCAAGTGGATCCGTCGGTTAAAGTAAAACCCACCCCTTCCTACTGTGGCCTGCAGCCTGAGAGCTTTTCCGCCGTGGTGAAGCTGAATTGTAATCTCATCTTGAAATGGTTTCCCAGTCATTCCAGACACTTATGCAAGAGTACTTAACAACTCAGAGATGCAAGGGAGGGACGAAAAAAAAGTATTTCAAAGTTTTCCAAAAAAATTAAAGTGTTTTGTTTTTTTTGAACATTTTAAATTTGATTATACTGTCACTCATAGTTTTAGATCTAAAGAAAGTGAGTGTTGTATTTCCAGCAGCTACTTTTCTATCCGTCTTGGCTTGAAGCTGTAGTCCCTCACAGCCACCCACCGTTCAGCTTTGTGGTGATTTATTTCTTCTATATGGTTTCTCAGGTCATTCCGAACAGCAGTTTTCCCTATGTAGGAACCCACTTAAATCTGAATTTACTAACACACACATCATTGTTTCACTGAGTTAACTGCACAAACTGTCACACCGATTTTCCTTCACAGTACTCACATTTTATGTAAGCTTTAGTGTTCTCAGTCAAAAAAGGGAGGATGAAAGTGGCTTAGTTCCACAGTCAGAGCCACTGTGTTCGCTACACTACGAACTCAAACGACCACATCTGCCTGCAGCTATTATCCTTAGCAGTCGTTTTTGAGATATTGCAATGCAGCTGCATTGCAAAGATGCTAAGGAAGTACAACCTGGCTGGGCGTGTCATGTACAGTACTAGAATGGATGTTTAGTCAACAACAACAACAACAAAATAAGTCATGTGTGTATGTACCGTTCTGTGTCTTTCACATTAGTTTAGTAGTCATGTAGTTGTGTGGTGTGTGAGAGAGGAGAATGCCAGCCTGCTGCCCCCCTGCGTCACCTGAGACCCTTCAGCATGGGAACCTCCATGGCAAGCTGGTACATTTACAAGACATCTTAACCTATCTCTGGGAATGCTTCAGAAACCCACTTCACATCCATCCTACTCCACACCTGTCAGTGACCGCTGGTAACTTTCTACAAGGCATACCCAACAGGTTGATTTCTATATTTCCTATACTCTGTCCTTTCTTGTCTTGTTTTGGACAAAAAAGGACAGAGACTCTGTCCTTTCTTTTTTTTTTGCCCTTCTTTGTTTTTAAATGGTTGCAAACACACTTTCTCGTCTCAACTTTGTTTTTTAAACCCTTTGAATTGATGCTGCTTCTGTGCTTGACTCTGGGTTTACTGCGTGGTGCCATGTTCTCCACATGGCCTTTAGAGCTTGTAACGCTTCAGTGTGTAATGTTACCATATGCCTTACATGTTTTCCAGGACTAATAAAAAAAAAAGCATAATAAAAAAAAAGACAGGAAATGTGCTTTTTTATTTCGGTGCCCAGAAGCAAAGACAGATTTTTGACAATTAATTTATTAAATTCTGAATATTTTACAAATTACTGTCTGTTGTTCCTAAACTAAATGATGACTACAATCACACAGTGCGGTGCAAATTTTTTGGTCTATACAGTACTGTGCATATTGAAGACTTTAATATTCATTTGTTCTGCAAAATAACCTGAAACGGTATTTTTAAAAAAAAAATGTCATGTGAAATACTATAGGCCCTTCCCTCTTGAACAACTTGTTAAAAGAAAATTGGTAAAGGACGTTACAAAATTAAAATTCAGTCTTCAATGACTCCATTATTTAAAAGAGACTACAATTAAAGGATGATCAGATATCAACATCTCACTATAACAAAGCAGTGTGATTGTCAACTAATCAAAACCGCAAAACAGTGCTGTAAACACAAAGATCGCCAATATACTGCTATTTTTATATATAAAACGAGGAAAAAAATACATTTTTTACATGTTTTAATCATGGGCCTTTTCTGTTGATTCCTCAATTCCAAGGGAGGTCAAGACCTCAGACAAGCGCGTCAAGTAAGTGGAATCTGGGTACCCATTCCTGAGAGAGACAAAGAGAACATTGTTCAGGTCAGGTCCATGGACTGACTATGACCTTTAATTCTGCAGCTCTCTCAGACATCCTCGCTGGCTTCACTCACCCTGATTTGCCTCCCTGTAAGCTGGTCTTGTGTGGGATGCCGTCCCAGGTCACCCTTGCATCTGTCCCTTTGCCTGTCACTGTGAAGGTGAGTCCCTGCCTGAAGGCTTTCTCCAGCCTGGGCAGCAGCTTCTTTGTCGGCTGACAGTCTGGGAAGTAGGCTTCAAATAGCCCTCCCTTAAATGGTTTTCCAGGGGATGGATGCCCATCCTGATAAAACGCAAGACAAAGAGCGCAGTCATGAACAAGGTCTCGGTATTGCAGTGTATAAGCTGAAAGGCAGCCTATAGCTGCATGCTATTTTGCAGGAGAAGGTCAGAATTGTAACTGCAGCCTATTTTATTTTAACAACAAAATAATGAATACTGGCTGATATCTGCAGATCTCAGCCGATCAGGAAACACACATATATGAACTCATAGCAACAATGTGAATCAGAATATGCCTCTGAAGTTTAGCTAATTCTTTCTTGACACCCTGTAGGAGTCAACTAAAACACAGGTAAACAACAAACTAATACTTAAAATTAGAGAAATCATAACTCAGAGCTTTAATATGTCTGCACACACCTGATGTGTAACAAGGACTCTGTACAGAATTGAACTATTTAAACTGATTTAAGAAAAGGTCCTAACTGAGCAGCCTGAAATGTCTCTGAAATGAAAGCTTAGAAGGTGCGCCAATGTAATTTCTCATTCAGATAAAGCACAACAAAATATCAGCGAGAAATGTTTTTAAGCCACTCACCGCTTGGATACCATCGGGAATGCTGTAAGTGATCTTGATAGTACAGAACTTGTTGTAACCTGGCAAAGTGATGTTTAGTTTAGATCTTACAATTTTGCCCAGGATGCCCCGAGGTTTCTGCTCCGTCTCGTGACAAACTCTGCAGCGGACATGTACCGTGTCCAAGCACTTTGAGCAAAGAGTGGCTCCACATTTTGTTCTCTGCACAGATATCCCAGTTTCTCCACAAACACAGATGTTCCCCAGCCTCTCCTGGCCTGGTTTGGCTTCCCCTGGGGTGTTCTGGATCTCTGCTTCTTCTTGACCTACACTGCCTATCTGCGTAGCAGGTAAGGTGGTCCCTTTCTCAGTGCGGGTTAATGTTGATCCGACACCATTCAGACCCCTCACGCTATCATTTCCTGGTGTAGACTGACTGACAAATGACTTAGCCTTCTGTCCATCCATCTCCATTGGATCTATAGGCTTGACTTTCTCCTTAATGACATGATCTTGCCTTGCCAGACCAATAGATCCACTCACGATCTCCCTCCCACCAAAGTCACTTCTGTAGGTTGTCCTCCATTCCCGACTCCTACTTGTACCATCAGCATTGCCTGGTTGGCTCTCTCTAATCACCTGAGAGTTACTGTTAAAGTGCAAGCTAGTGCTTTTATCTTCATTCATTTGAAAAGAAGTTGGGGAATATTGGTATTTGTCAGGTATTTGAGCCGAGTCTCCAGAAAATACTTCCCGCAGGGTAGCACCTACCTGGGAACACAACTGCCGTGGACCAAGAAGGTATAAGCTCTTGGCTAATATCTCGATAGTAACCTTCTTAAAGCGGCTCCGCACTTCAGAACAACAAGCTTGTAAGGTTTCATCTGCTTTGTCAGTGATACCCAGTTCAGACAAGGACAACTCCTGCACAGAGAAGTCTGAACTAACTGAGTCAACCAGCTTCTGCAAACCTAGATGACATGAAGTCACTTTGGATGAGTTTGCTCCTCTTATGGTTACAGTCAGCTCATGACTACCTAAGCTGCTGTCTTTTAACTGGACATCAGAAGCTAGGTCTTCCACTCGGTAGCTGTATGCTTCTTTTATATGTTTCCACATTATCCTGGATACTGTAAGATCTGCAGTATAGACTTCCTGCTTGTCCCTTCCTGTTTGGGTACTGAAGCTAGAAGACCTGCCCCTGGCTCTGACTGTGGACTTGCTGCTATCTTCTTGACTCTTCGGACTCATAACTTGAGCCTTCTGCTGAGGCGTTCCTGAGAAACTACTGGCACGCTTCAAGGTGGATCCGGATCCAGCAGACTGAGGTGCAGGACTTCCTGACAAACTGAACTGTGTACCACTAAAAGGGGATGATGAATTCTTAGGTCGAGCATCTATTAAATCTGGATTCAAAGAGGTTCTATTTTGAAGCGAGGAAGATGCCAAACTAGATCCAGTCTTGAACAAAATGTCTCCTCCTGTGTTTTGGGGTACTGCTCTGGAAACTGCCTCACCAGAAGTCCCTGCTGTTTCTGAGAGTACATCATACCCTAACATTGGCCCTTGGCGTGTTTGTCTGCTGGGAGATGAGTTTGTTCGTAAAGTGAAGTCAGCTGGTCGACTGCTTAACGCAGCTAGCCCAGAATCCTTAAACCGAGCCGCTAGTTTATACCTTCGGGCTCCTTCGGCTCTTCGTTCATCTTCCTCTGACTTCAGCATCTCATCTAGCTTATCATCCACCGATGCTACAGTGGAGGGTGTGGGGAGAGTGAATCTCTCCTCATCAGTCTGAGGGTATAAACTTGAACCATATGAGGGAAATCTCAGGAGACTAGCCACATCTTCCTTTTTATCTCGCTGGTTAACATTGTCCAGGAGAAGAAACTGCTTGGCCTCTGACACATCACTACTGCTTCCAATAATATAAATATTTTTTTCATCTTCATTCAGAATAAGTTTGGGAAGTCTGACACTTAAGTTCTCAATTGCCCTTTGCAGGCCTCCACTGGGGTGCAGGAAAGCTTTGGGCAGCTGGGATCGACGGATTTTGGCCTCAATGTCCTCATGAAGCTGACTTATAGCCTTTCTGGCTATCTTCAAGCGCTCCTCCTCTAGACCATCTTCCCCAACTGCTGCTGTAACATGCAGAAACAGAGTGGTCAAACCCTGACTTGTTACATCCACCACTTCAACCCCATACTGCTTCAGGATATGCTGGTATTCCTTCCGGCAGTGTTTCTGCAGGTACTGAAACATGTCTCCATCCATAATTAGTGAGAAATCATCCGCCGAGGTTGTAGAATGCTGCAAAGCAGCTCCATCTGCCTGACCAGTGTCCTCCCAGGTGTAACCACCAGGTGTCAGGTCTCTTTCTGAACTTAAACTGTAGTTGTCAGTTGGCCTGTCAATGTGATTTTTTTCTTTGTTGTCTCTTTGCTTGTTGGCTTTTCTGCTCTGATCTTCTGACTCCTGTGTATAATGCTTCTGTGCTTTTTGGACAGACCGGAAACCACTGGAAGTAGGCTGACTCAAGTCTTTTGAGTTTTCTGCTGACTTTGAGCCTCCTGGATGGCCCAGTAGTTGTGCCAAAGCTGCCTGCACTGTGGAGTAAGAGCCAAATATTGTAGAGCATTTCTCAGTAGCAGTATAGTTGATCTGGACATCGTGGTGGCTCTGAAGAAGGCTCGTCAATGCCATGATTCCCCCTGGAAGCTTGCTGTAGTCAATTGTTGCTGATAAGCTTAAGACGACCTATGATGATGAGAAAAAGAAAAGAGAAAAACAAATTAATTACTAATAATTTTACACTGTATCTGTTGAAATTGTGCAGAGCGGCAGCTAAATCTACCTGATCTGGGTCGAAATCTTCACAATGCTCAGTTACCGTGAGCTTATACTTCTTCCCATCCACATCCAGAACGTGTAGCCTGTAGTGAATAACTCTCTGTGCCACTGTGCGAGAGGGGTCATTAGAGAGAAATCAATCACAGTCTGTGAAGCATCCTGACTAAGTGTTTCTACAACTGGCCACTCCATTGACTTCAATGCCAACATTCCAGTTTAGTGTAAATCACTGGTGGCAGCAGACAGTGTAGTACCTTTCTATTACTTTGTAAATGAATGCCATCTTTGGTTGGTTTACAGTTGTTTAGTGTTAATACAGTCAGTATAATATGTAACTAATGAACAGTATTTTTGCTGACACAGAACATTTAGTTATTCAGACAGTAATCCCTCTGATCTACACAGCAGATGACGAGACGTACTGACCTCCGCTGTCCTCGAAGGTGATGAGAGCAGCCAGAGGCGTTGCCTTGAGGAAGGTGACAGAGTCTACTTCCCCTCCTCCATTTCTTTTTCTAAGGAAGTAAATCAGTAGCTTGTCTTTCAGTGTGTTATCCTCGATGTCTGTGGGCAGTCCACACACCTTCACAGTCCTGCCTGGTTCTGCCATCTGCTGGAAGAAACACAATCACTGTTACTGTGAGAAGGAAAACTCTTGAAGCTGAATGCAAGGCTAAACAGTAAAATGTTTTCATTTTGCATTAATGGTGCGCATGAAAATCAAAATGATGATGGCAAAAAGTCAGAACATGACATCTCTCAGTGAAAGACGCCACAACTGTGAATAGGAATCGAAACATATTTGATAGTCCAACTCCCTCTGTTGGGGGTTACCAGGAAAGTACATCAACACAGAAAACTATTCCCAGTTTCCATCACCAGAGAATATTTTTCATTAAATTGTAGGAAAAAAAATGTCTAGACACTTTGCAGCTGGTTATTTGAAGCAACAGCAGGCTAACACCAAAAAATATATCATTGTAATGTCAAAGCTACTGAGCTATCCAGACTGCTATGTGGAAACGAAAGACTAGAAAACACGTCGACTTCGTGTATTGCGTACATGTTTGTCCAATATCAACAGGAGTGTAAATTTCGTGTGTAAAATTGTACCAGTGAGGTTAACGCCCCTTACTCCCCTTCTTCCTGCTTCCCACGACTAGTCTGTAACTAACTGACAAATAATAAGCTGCTCTAAAATGCCTTTTTAAACCAGATGTTGCTTGTAATACACGGCAGATGTTACTGGATGCAAAGTTGCCAACATCTGTGCTAAGTTTAAAATAAATCTGATCAAATTAATAAAATAAATAAATTCATCCAACTTGCAAAAAAGAAGCGCTTTTGCGTGCTCGTGTCTACACGATGTGAAAACACATTTACGAGCGTTAAGAAAAGCCACGCTGCAGCCAGACGATAGTCAAGGAAGTAGAGAAAATCAAAAACATCTCGACTGCCAATCTTCTTAGCGCATATCGACAGATCTTCTATTTGCGCCCGAGGCAGTTACGGTGTGTCGCATTCTTTGGATATCTTTCAGATTTGCAATCATCACTGACCTTAAAACGCTTTCACGACCGTTTCTTGCTTTCTTTCAAAGATCGTCACTCTTTACGAGCAATGGAAGAAAAGTGAAACTACCGGTTGTGCGTTTTTTCTTCCCCGCGCTAGGGGGCGACAAAGTCTCATGTGAGTCGGTGCGTGCAGATGTTTGCGGGTGCCCGACTGATCTATAATCTGTATCATACAAATTCCCAAACTGTTCCTTTATACGTGGTTATTATTATGATTATTATTAGTAGTAGTAGTAGTATTTGTTTGTTTGTTTATTTGTTTCTTCTTTCATCTGCCTTTTTTAGGGGTGGCTACGGTGGTTCATCTGCCATCTCAATCCATCTCAACCTGTGCCTTGCATCATCATTTGTCACACCAGCCCTCCGCACGTCCTCCTTTACACCCATTAATCTTCTCTGTGTTCTTTTTCTCTGATCCTTTATCCAGTATATCCACTATCCTTCCCCTCCAAACAACTGAACCATCTCAGTCTGACCTGTGCACTGTCCACTTTGGATAGTTGATGTCACACCAGATGTTTAAACTCATCTATCTTCCCCTCCTCTACTCCTTGCAACTTCACTGTGTCACCTATCTAAAACTTATGCACACATGTATATTCTGTCTTGCTTCTATTGACTTTCACTCCTCTTCTCTTTAGAGCAGGGAAACTCAATTTTCATTGTTTGAACAATGGATAGTGAGAGCAGCTGAGAAGATCATTGGAGCCTCTCTTCCCTCCATCACGGACACTTTTAGAACCCACTCTGCAAAGCCACCAGAATTGTAGAGGACCCCACAGACCCCTCACTCACACTCTTCACCCTGCCGCCTCCTGGAAAGAGGTACCGGAGAATCTGTGTCTTGTTTTGGGTTGTTTTTTTGGGTTTTTTTGCAGTTTTTGCAATTTTTGCAGATTGCACTTTACATAGTCCTGTGTTTGTTCCTATATTGTACTTAATAAAGGAAATCTGTCAGCACAACCTTTTTGGGCTTAATTTGTGAAAATTAATTAATTAATTAATGTATAAAAATACAGGAAAGGTTCTGGTAGCCCACTGTCCAGATTTTCAAGTAATTCTAAAACGTAAAGTTCTTGTTAATTCATAGAAAAAGTCGTTTTTTAATTTATTTTGCTGTTGACTCATTGTAAAAAACTGAAACAAGACATGTCATTTCTTTGCAAATTAATGTAGTATGAAAATGACATGGTCTTTATCAGTAGAAAAAACTGTAAGATTTGTGAAAATGCGGTTAAAAGTCCAAAATTTATGTCCTCCTTCAAGTTTGCCAAATCAGTCCAGGGGGGCGGATTGGAGTAAGGCCCCCGGGCCTTACATTTGACACATTTGACGCTCTGGAGCATACCTCTTACCTCTCTTTTCCAGTTACACCCTACTCTTATAGTATTCCTACTACTACTACTACTACTACTACTACTACTACTACTACTACTACTACTACTACTACTACTAATAATAATAATAATAATAATAATAATAATAATAGTCTGACCTTCCTGACATCCTCTAGTTACAACAAGAGCCAAAACGTTATTGTCTAAGCAATGTAAAATACAGTCTTGAGTCTGAGTCTTAGTAACCAGTATACTAATGCTATGTAGCAACATGTGTTCTGTTTTCTACATTTTAATCAGTATAAGCCAAAAGCGGATGATAATAATGTTTTAATTATATTTAAGCGAGCCGCAGTCAGTAGGTGGCAGTAATTAGTTTGAATACTGACTAAGTCATAAAAGAAGAAGACTGTTTTGTTACGTCCAATCAGATGCTTTGTTGGTTCATCCGGTGCGCAGGCGCTGTGTAGCAGATATTTCATGTGCTGTACGTCGTGTCCGGTGGAGGTCACAGACATCCGAGCAAAGTGAGGTAA
This sequence comes from Neolamprologus multifasciatus, assembly GCF_963576455.1. Lineage (NCBI taxonomy): Eukaryota > Metazoa > Chordata > Actinopteri > Cichliformes > Cichlidae > Neolamprologus > Neolamprologus multifasciatus. The sequence goes on along the minus strand of NC_140442.1, from coordinate 7,764,007 downwards.
GTTATGACATACGTTATGTGTGTGACAGTAAAATTACTTAACTGTTTATCAAAATGTCATTGTATTAGCCATTGGAAGTGAAACGGAGAGACGTTTTATGTGCTATTTACAAGACACGTAGTGTTACAAGATTAAATGAACACGAGCGACCACTTTGCATCAGCGTGGGATAACATGCGTGCATTCACCCGGCGTGCAACTTGGACTTACCTGTCGCACGCTTTTTAATCGTTTTACGTATCTTATTGTCTTATCTGTAGTATTGCACCGGCCTTAAATCTAAGATGCGGTGCTCTGTTTAGTTATATGTGCTTGCAAGATGTCTCAGCTCAGTTAGTAGATAAGCTAATGCTAGCTAGTTAGCCAAATTAGCTAACAACCACAGCCTTGGTGTCAGTCCAGCTCAAGGCCAAAGCCAACTGTTATTGGAAAGAGGGGATTTAGCCTGGATGACCGAGGTCCGCCACAGGATTATGGTGCATTGCGTAGGTGTAAAGGTGGAGATGCGTAGAAAGACATTCAAAGTGTTTTCATTGTCACCAGGTTGCTGTCATGGCCAAGTTATTTGAGTCCATTGGGAAGTTGGGGCTTGCCCTCGCCATCGGTGGAGGTGTCGTGAACTCAGCCCTTTTCAACGGTGAGTCCTAGAAAGATCCATGGTCTAATGGAATTTTCCATGTATAGGAAAACATGCTCAGTCATCAAGTATAAAAATTATTAATTTGGTAAAAATATATATTTTGTATAAACCACATTTCCGAAAGAATTCAAGAGGTTTTGGAAGGCAGCAAAAGCTAATGAATAGCTATCTGTTAGTGTTGCATGCAGATGAGAAAACCAGTTGTTTTAGTTTTACGAGCATGTGTTATTCTGAAGTGAGATTTTGGTATTACACTTAGGGTTACACTTAACCTCTTTTGCTAATTTAGGATGCCTTTGGTCTACTCTGTGTAGCGCCTATATTAGTTGCCTTTGTTTGGTTAAGCTGATGAATTCATTAGCATTCCAGATCATAAACAAGGAAAACGGTGACCTTGAATTTATTCCTATTTATTCTATTTATCCCTTTTGTATACTCTTTATTTATATATGTCTCTGTATTTATATATGTGTATATATGGTATTCTGCTCACGTTCTGTAACTTCTGTTGGTGCTGTGCTATTTTGAAACCAAATTTCACAGAGGAATCCACCCGAGGGATTAATAAAGTTCTATCTTATCTCTTAATAAAAATACAATTAAAAAATAAATTTTTCCTGTTAAACAAATTTTTCTATATGTGATTCTCTGTCCTCCTTGTTGCAGTTGATGCAGGTCACCGGGCTGTGATCTTTGACAGGTTTCGAGGTGTTCAAGATGATGTTGTTGGTGAGGGAACCCACTTCCTCATCCCCTGGGTTCAGAAACCTGTCATCTTTGATTGCCGCTCCCGCCCACGCAATGTGCCTGTCATCACAGGCAGCAAAGGTATGCAAGCACTCCAAGGAACTTTAGTTTCTGCAAATTCCATGTCTGTCAAACTAAGAAGGCTTAGCTTTGTGGTGTGGTGAAGACTCTTAAATGTTTAGTTTTTCTAACATTAAAACCCATGTAGAGGGTATGTCAGATGTTTTTGAACACTTAAATTTTCCAGTTGTTACTGAAATTTATATAACTCAGTGTATGCAGAAATAAAGTGTACAACAGTAACAAAAACATTTAGAATTAAAAAAATAATAATAAATTTAAAAAATCATGGCGTGCCATATTCTAAATTTGAGACACTATTCAGATGAATCTTGCCATTCCTTCTACAGTGGCAGTGTAGCCAAATTTTTCCCTAGAACTGCGTGCTTTTGCTCTTACGAGTTGTTTTGCTTTCCACCCAGAATGCTGTTAAGTGGAATTAATGGGTTAGTAAGTTCTGTCTGATGGCTCAATTTTTAACTGGCTAGAATGCCATGGCAACTCTGCACTGAGATCTAAAATGTTCTAAAAGACATTTTAGTTATATTTTGTAAGCGCAACAAAGAGTCTTAACTGAGCAAATATGTTCATACACAAACCTCTTGAGCTGTGTCTTAGTAATGTGAACAAAGAAAACCCATTGTTACAGTTGTGTGTGTTGTGTTGCATTCTAATGTAAATGCAGTAAAAAAAAAAGAAAGAAGAACCAACAGAAAGAAAGAAAAAAAAAATATTCATATGGTAAAATAAGAATGGCCATGGGGGCTTTCCATTAAGAATTCAAAAGTCTCTAAAGGGCATTACAAAGTGATGAATACTTTGACCACCTGTCAGTATTGTTTGCATTCTCACAAACCATGGTTATTTAAGTTTTGAGATCATGATGGTTTTGAGATCAATTATTCGACGTCACACTTGGGGTTGACCTACTTTTTAAATCTAGCATCAGTTGTTTGTTGCACACTTGTTTGGTTAAGTTGGTGACTGTGTTTTCACAAGGTATGTGGTTATAGGGCTTTATAAAAAAATTTTTTTTATACTTTCTCCTGATTTATGGCAAAGTCTCTTTCATTTGATTTGGTCAAGAACTTAAATGTTTTCTACTTGGCCATGATTTGCTTAAATGGCCTAAATGGACTTTCTGAATGTACAGAATTAAACGGCAATGCTAAGTTTATTTATCTATTTGGTGAATTCATGACTACAATCATTCTAGTTCTTAGCTGTAGCATTAAAAAAGCATTTATAGCTTAATGTCACATACGTCTCTTGACCACTGTTCCCTCTAAGCTGAGCGCGTGAGCAATCGTGCACTGCTGACACAGTCTCCGCGCACAGAAAATCAGCGAAATAAAATAAATGCATGTATTTACTTTCATTCCAATTCAGGCTGGATTTTTTTTTTTTTTGTGCGCAGCGCAGGTTTTCTGTGTGGGGAGACCATGTCAGCAGTGCGCGATTGCTCACGTGCTCAGCTTAGAGGGAACATTGCTCTTGACTAAACTAGGTACATTTTGTACAGAAGAAAAGTGAAATGATGCACTCCCCCCTACTAGTGTTGCGCACACACACAGCCTGATGAAGAAAGTCCGCCATGATAAAAGTTCACAGCCGCTGCATTATTGGTTTTTCCTGGAATTGTAGGTTTTGTTGAACTAGCTAATACAAAGAAAACATTCAATTGTGTTGAATGTCCTCTGTAGTTTTGACCTCAGTGCATCCCAAAACAGCTGAGGGAATTTAAATCTGGAGACTAAGCTTCCTGCCATGTTCTACTTTTTATTTATTTGAATCAATTGGCCCCCCCTCCCCCCCCCCCCCCAACTATTCTGATAGCTATATTATTGCCCTTATAATGTGTCAGAGGTTACTGTAACATGATTCATTGCAATGCTGCTTTTGTGTTATTTAAACTGTCACGGGTTTGATTTAAAAATGTGGAAAAATAGGAATGTTTGAACCCACAACTCTCATTTGATTTGACAACTGTGTAAACATTCCCAAAGGAGAAACTTGTTTGTATTTTACACAGAAAACTTTAGTCCATGAACACAAACACTTGTTTTAACGTGTAGGCCAGTGTATACAGTGTGATTAAGGTCTGAACCATTCACCCTACAGATCTGCAGAACGTTAACATCACGTTGCGTATCCTCTTCCGGCCGGTGACAAACCAGCTGCCACGTATCTTCACCAGTATTGGTGAGGATTATGATGAGAGGGTGCTGCCATCGATCACCACAGAGGTCTTAAAGGCTGTAGTGGTGAGTAACAGTCCATTAAAGGTCAAACAAATTGGCTGAATGTATAATGAACAGAGTCAAAAAGCACTTAATGTTTCTCTCTCCCTCAGGCTAGGTTTGATGCTAGTGAGCTCATCACTCAGAGAGAGCTTGTGTCCAGGCAGGTCAGTGAGGACCTCACAGAAAGAGCCTCCACCTTCGGCCTAATCTTGGATGATGTTTCACTGGTATGAAGTCAATGTAAAATTATGCAGCATTGTTCTATACTATCCTTGGGTTGTGTGTTTAACTGCAGTAACCTGCTGTATTGTGTTCTTTCAGACACACTTGACCTTTGGCAAGGAATTCACAGAGGCTGTTGAGATGAAACAGGTGGCCCAGCAAGAGGCAGAGAGAGCCCGTTTCGTTGTAGAAAAGGTACTTCTAACATTGCATACAATCCCTGTACTATGAGCGCATTCTAAGACTGTGCATACAGCTTTATCGTTTTCATTTTAGGCAGAGCAACAGAAGCAGGCAGCCATCATTTCAGCTGAGGGAGATTCTCAGGCTGCTTTACTCATTGCCAACTCTCTGATGGAGGCTGGTGATGGTCTGGTAGAGCTCCGTAAGCTGGAAGCCGCTGAAGACATCGCCTTCCAGCTGTCACGCTCCCGCAATGTCACTTACCTGCCCTCCGGACAGGGCACATTGCTTCAGTTGCCCCAGTGATAGTGTCACGCCCCATGTCTATCACCTCCCCTCACTGTCTCCAGCCATTACATAGGCCATGGACGTAGTGGTTGGAGGATTCAATAAAGGATTCTCCCAACATCACACACATTCCTCCCACTATTTCTCTAACCAAATCAGGACTGGGCTCTGCTGATAGCAGTATGGTGGGAGACAAAGTGAGAGATCTGTGATGGTTAAATTTATGAAGTCCTTTTATGTAAGGAAGTGAAGGGGTTTATTGCTCGATGATAACCTAAAATATATATAGTGTTTTGAGAATTGTCAGTGCAGTAAATTCTGTCAAGATTCAAGTTATGTCAAAGTGAAAGCACTTAATGAGTGGAAAGCAACAGTCACTTGTACATGAAAGAAAACGTGTGTGATTTCTTTAAACAATAAATGTGAATGATAAATGCCATTCTTCTGTTGTGCTTGGAAATTTCATCAAATTGTGTATCTGTTTTGAAATCTAAATGAATTGTCAATCTTTCTGATGACTGCAAGGTATGTGTCTTGACATTGTTTATTCATTTGGCTTCAGTCATTCAGGCTTACTAGAGAATTTTATTTTTATTTTATTTTTTTAAATGTCTGCCGCCTTCTTTCAGATACCTTTGTCACACTAATGTTACTCCGAATCAATTGGAATATGCTTAGCAAGTGGTACAGGATGGTACTTGATTCTTTTCTTTGCTATCTTCAGTTTGTATGGAAAAAAATCTAAGCCCCGTGTTGCAGAAAATAATGATTTATTAAATCGCCTTTCTGCCTCTCAGTTGTCAGTCTTTTTGGCCAAGGCACAGAGATGTTTTACACAGGCATAACTGTCACTGGGGTGGGGGGCGGCATTTATTTTGTCTTGCTTTAAGAAAATAAAAGGTACACCATTAAAAAAAACTATATACTAAAAAAGTGTTTCAAACTGGAAGGAATAGTAGTTTTTTTTAATTAAAGGGAAGATTTATTTTGTATCGACAATAAAAGTAAACTATGAAGATAATTTGATTCTTTAGAATGAGACAGTTTCGACACTTTTTTTCTCCTGTGTTCTTTATATACATCCATGCATTTTTTAAAAATGTTTTAATATCGCAGAAATATGCAGTTTGGTCATTTTCCCGAGAGTCTTCATGGAAATAAACTGGAGGGCTTGAGTCAGTTAAAACAGCTGTTACCAAAACAAACCCCGAATTAAAATAGAAACGATATTAAAGTTTAAGAGTCTGTGATAAAAACTGATTGCATTTATTGTAGTTTTAGAATTTTTCCTCTGGGAGGATTAAACGGCCCTCGGGGTCTTCTCATTATGATTTCATCAATCAAGGATTTAAGCTCAGCACGTGCGCGCGCGCCGTGCCCTGTCTGCTTTGGAGGGGAGACGAAAAGAATCCAGACCAGACAAGCTGCCGCGCGCCCATCCAGACAGCGGCCTGGATGCCTGGGATGAGCGCGGGACGACGGTAGTACACGCGAGAGCTTGGCCGGGCCACGTAGCGGGGTTGAGGACGCCGGTGCGTAGATATCTCCGCAGTCTATAGCGGACATAAACAAATAAGCGCCCACATTTTGCACACAAAGACCAGTGGCAGTGGCCCGTCTAAATGCATATCCGTGAATGAAAAGAGAGCGAGAGAGAGGGAGGGAGAAATGCGTGTGCAACCCTGAATCTGTGCAACTCTGATTGCACGAACGCAAGAAGAAGGTCGCCCTGACGGAGGTAAGCCAGCAAACCGACAACAAAATATCGCTGTTTTAGTTGATTTTAAGCACTTACATGTGTGACACGCATGACAGCTGTCGGAAACAGCAGCCGTGGTTCGCCGGTAGTGCGGGGCCGAAGCTACGGTGAGAGCAGTCTGCGAGCCCGGCTAGCGCTGACTTTATGACAGTGTCGAGTTGAGTGGGTTTACCAGTAGAGCAGTCTGGGTTTTGTTGAGAAAGCGGCATTTTTCATACTGCACCACAGCAAGAGAGAAACACTGATGATAAAGCATGACATCAGCTTTTCGTTTAGCTTCACGAGGGTCCGAAAACTGTCAGACTTTCCCTTCGGAGTGCAGCATCGAAATTAAATGTAACGTTAATGCTAAATATTGACGTTAACGCTAGCTTTGAGCTAACTAGCACCAACCTGGGCGGTTTATGATTTTTTTTTAAAAAAGTGAAACTACTCTTTTGTTGGAAGCTACTGCCTGTCTGCAAACACCAGCCTTTAGATTGTAGTGCTTGTGTATTAGTATGACTGTTCTCCAAATGAAGTGACCTTAACTGCACTAAAACATCTAATGGCTGCACCTTGAGCTAATGTAGCCAAGTTAGCTTGTCATGTGTGTGCAGGTTAGTACCTATGGACTACTGCTAGCTAGCTAAGTAGCCTAAGTTGGCCTGGCCTGCACAACGTTACTGTTGTTCGTTGTACAATGTTGCCTTTTTGTTTTAACCCTTTCTTTGCTTCAAACACACTGCAGCGTTAACTGCAAGTCTTGTAGATGAATACGCTGCATCCAACCCGACGAAAACAAATTCATATGCGCATGTGATTTACTTCGTTTTGATGCATATGAAGCCCTTTTTTTATTATAGTCACGTTTCGGTGTGTTTTCACATTCCAAATCAGAGTGTCAAAGTAAGTGCTAAAGGCTACTATGTTTTCTTTCCTTATCCATAATAGAGATATCCCAGAAGTAAACAGCTCAGCAGTGTCTCCTAAAAAGCTGGTGTGGAAGAGATGGGAGCTGACATATTCCTTGACCACCTCGTGTAGTGCCTCAAATGATATGTGCTATATCAAAAACCCTAGGTACTGCTCTATGACCTCGATTATGGGTTTGAGGGCCAAATACCTACCGAGGCATGGAGCACCCCTGCAGTGCACCACACAGTGAGCTGGTTAAGGTCTTATGAGTTTGGACAGAGTCAGGAATGTGAACCTTCACAAGGTCCTCCACAAGCTGCAAAAGGGAAAGCTCATTAAAGTCTAGACTCAAGAGGGTGCATGGATTTGAGTAGCACTGCTGCATAGTACGAAGCAAACGTGACACATTTTGACTTCAAAGGTCTCTGCTTAACTGTCAAAGTTTAGCCAAGTACTTGTCAGCATGTGTACTATTTAATGCTGATGGGTTTTAAGTGTTGTATGCTGCCGTTGCAGTTACACTCCCATCCTGTGTCATACAAATATCTTAAGCCACAGTAGCATCTATCCGGTATATGACTGGCTTTGTGGCTTACATATGAAATGAGTTCTGGCTTCTCTGAAACGTGATTGAGGACAGCTATGAATTGGCCATTGCTGAAAAAACTTTGATTTCTCTGCAACTTTTGCTGAGCATTAGTAAGTCTCTGGCTGACAGGTCATTTCAGTAATCCAGACATTCATTGATGCTCTTTTTCTTTTTTTTGCATCAGGGTACAAAGTTCATCTTTGAAAGCTGTTAAAACTTCAATAGGCAGTCGCATAACGATCTACATTTCTAAAAGTTTGACCTCCCTATCCTACAAGGTGAATGTGTAAACTAATTACTCGTGATATTGAGAAGTCTGCGCTCTGCTTGATTCCCACATCAAAGGACTGCATTATTTCACAGAGAGTGAAACCCCAAAATGACTCATCGTTGATAACGATAAGCAGTAGAAGGGTTATACTCAACAAGGTTGTATAACCACACTGTTTATGTGCTTTTTTTTTTATTTTTATTTTAAAAATGATCAGCAATAATGTCTTTTTGATCGGTTTTATATTGGTATAGTAATAAATTGGCTGTGTTGTTGTGCAAGCATGCCTTTTTTTCAAACGAGAATGTAAACCAGCATAATTGCATGTTTAGGCGTGGGGGTTCTCTTGCAGTTTATATTGCTCTGTCATCTAGACACAGGATAATCTATTAGGCTTTGTGTCTAGGACTACCATGTGAGTTAAGTTGCTCTGTCAGTGCCGAGCTTGCCCTCCCCTTGTGGTCTTAATGCTCTCAGAGCTCCTGTCCAATTCTCAGAAAGGATCAGTCAGCCTACACAGGAAGGCAGGTGTGCCTTATATGTGCATACCCAAAGTCTGCATAAATGGCTTACTTTTTTGCATGCAAAATGAGGTAGAACCAACTGATTAATCTCTGGCTTAAAAAATTGCTTTAGTTCAGCTTAGCTCTGCCTTCCCTGCAACATGCTTATCTACAGAGGATCAAATTCACCAGATATACGCACCAAGTCTTGAGGTGAAAAGACAATCTTTGGGAAAACGACCAGTGAATTAGAAAGAAAATGTTAAATAAGATGGCTTTAGCTCACATTAAGTTTGGATCACCAAAGTTTCATAGTCTATTTTTAATTAATCTGGTTTTATTCAAGATTATTTTCAGCAGGTGCAGCTTCTGTTGCCAGGTAGGATTAAATCAGTGGTAGTAAATGTAAGACACCACAAATTACACCAACAGTTTAACTGACAAATAACGATCTGGTTAAGCCTCAGAGAACTCGTTATGATTAATATTTGATCACGGTAAAATAATTAGGCTTATGCCTTAATTACAAAGTGTGACCCATCGTCTCAGCTGCATTTCCCATTATTTGCACAGTAATGCTCCTTTTTCTGGCATTTACAGAAACTCTTTTCTAATGGTGACTTTAAATTAAACATCAGAACAAAGTAGAGTTCATGGGTGGAGTGGGGGGGTGTGTGAATGTGAAAGTACCTGTTAGCCTGTTTGTGATTTCTTTGTAGACGGTGGTGTGTCAGTTCTTGAAATTTAAGCATAAGATGTTTGTGAAGATTCTGAGGAGAGGATGTTTGCTGTCTCCTGGAAAGGAAATGTAATTTTTGTTTATTGCATGGGGGGAGGTTTTCTAGCGAGCAAACCGCCCTGGTGCACACTCAAAAGGGTTTGTAGGGTGTAGGGTTGTTCAAGGTCAGCAACCTGTCATCCAGGTTCAGTTCCAGGATTACATGTACACCAAAGCCAACATCATACATAAGTAATGCATTACTCTTTGATTCAATGTTTTTTGAGCTGTTACTTGCATGAGCACAGTGATAATACTGTTGGTTACAAGATGTGCACTACTTCGGCTTCACTGAAAGGTTGACATACAGTTTCCTGTGGTTGTATTTGCAATACAAGCTCCTAAGCTGTGGTTACACTATACTCTCCAACAGTCAATGGGAGGTTTGTGCATGTGTGATGTTGAAGAAGATCTTGTGATGTTTAATCAGTGTGCTTTAGGACTTGAATCTGGCTTTTGCTTTCTGAGAAGTATATCTGTAAATGGTCTCTAACCACCACTGGAACACAGTTAGGACTGAGTGAGTACCAATTTATTTAGTTTCAGATTGTAGGTAGTTTACAGTGATTGCATCTGTGTTTGTGCATAGACAACCGATGGTGTTTAACAAACAGGCTGTTTTCTGCTCTAGCATTGGCATCGATGAGATCGTCTTTAAGAAGATATGTTACATATTTTCAGTACTGAGAAGAAGTTGTAACTTGTTGCACTTTAGTTGATCTAAATATGTCCTTATTGCAAGCATGAATGTTGATGTGTCACTCTATAAAGCAAACTGTCTCTGCTTTATAATGAGGTGTTTCAGTTGTGGTTTAGAAATATTTAGACTGCTCATTTGTTGAAATTGAATTCACTCGCATTCATGTGTGAAAGCTGTGGTTTCCACTCCTACACACAACACTGAAACATTTGTGGCCAAGTGTGGCACTCACTGTTCAGAACTTGACAATATGGCTGTAGTTTCAGGTCACACGGAACACTCTCATCTATATTCTTCTGTTTCTTTGTCTTATCTCATAGGTAATGCACAACAAATGGCTGTTCAAGCAAGACGCAGAGGTCCTTACAGCATTTCCGTTTTTGGTATTCAGCTCATCTTTACCTGCTCTGCTGTTTGAAGACTGGCGCTCTGCAGGGCAGCAGCCTGCAGCTCAACAACTGGAGGGGATAATTTTAAATGTTGAGAATCAACGTTAAGACTTTGGTTTTGCTTTCTGATTCTTAAGCACATGATACAAAAGTTGGAACTGATTGTATGTCTATACAGCTGCAGTTCTTTGCTTGGACGGTATGGATGCTCTCTTTGAATCCGGTTGACCGTCTCTCACCTCATCCCCTCCTTCCTGTCTTTTCAGTAGAAGGAGGGTGGGGGATTAGTGTGGTGTCCCCTGCCTCTCCTTGTAGGGTAGGCTAGTCTACCTAGTTACCACCGCTGTTACTCTTTTCCCTTGCCCTGTGCTCCTACTAACTGTACCCCTCCATACCTTCTCCCTCTTCATGAAATCCTGTCAAAGCCTCAAGGAAGAGGTTTCCATCCCTAGTCTTGGCGGGATGTCACAGGAGGAAGGACGCAGGGCACCGGTGTCCCAGTCCTACTTTCACTCTCCTAACCCAGACCTGGACTTGACGGGAAAGATTTATAAGAGGGAGGTTGGTGGCAAGCCTTATTCTGTGTTAGTGGACAATAAAATGGCAGCCAAGACATCCATGGGAGATCAGAACATTGGTCAACACCAACATCAGCAGTATTTCAGAGAGGGGGGGGCTGGGCAGGAGGTGGGGACACAGGGGTCCCAGGCAGGCAATGATGGATCCTCTGATGATACTGAAGATGATGATGAAGATGAGGAGGAAGAAGAGGGTGAGGATGGTGAGGAGAGTTTCAAGCGTGAGCAAATCATTGTGGAGGTCAACCTGAACAACCAGACACTTCATGTATCCAAAGGGGACAATAAAACTGGAACCACAGCAGATGACTCTGAAAGAGCTGGAAGTGATGATGACGACGATGAAGAGGAGGAAGAGGAGGAGGAGGAAGATGAGAGCCCTGAGGAAGATGAGGAGGACGATGAGGAGGAAGATGAAGTTGAAAGTCAAAGAACGCGGTCAAAGAGAACCCGTCGAGGGTCTAGTAGTGCAGCAGCTTCCAGCCAGCCACGGAGGAAAAGTCTGCGAACAGCTCTGGGTGCTACCCCTGCTGGAATGACCACCAGAGGGCGACGGAAACGCACAGAGCCTCCAAAGAGCAAAGGCAGGTCAGCTAGGTCAGCTCCCTCCTCTTCTCCTACTGTACCATCAGGAGGGAAAGCAGAGATGGAGGAGAAGGAGATGCTGGCATGTGAAAAATGTCCTCGAGTATTCAACACACGCTGGTACCTGGAGAAGCACATGAATGTTACACACAGACGAATGCAGATCTGTGACAAGTGTGGCAAGAAGTTTGTCTTGGAGAGTGAGCTAGCCTTGCACCAGCAGACTGATTGTGAGAAGAACATTCAGGTAATCCAAACCTTTATCTGATATTTGTGTAGTTACTCTTGTAAATTTTATTCTGGAGAAAGAGGTTTCATATATTCTTGCGTATAAAGATGTTTAGATAAATTAGAACAAGACTTTCCTCTAAGCCATGAGACTTGTGCACCTGTACTACAGCCTTATCTGCTGCTCCAACCCCAGGCTCCTCTTTGACACCTGCGGACACAAACTCTTTTGTATTAGTAATTATAATATTGTATTTTTCAGCATATAAGTATATTTCTGGCAGGTTTCAGTTCATTTCTAAATTACATTTGAACTGAAATCAGTCATATTTAACTGATTAGAATTTGTAGTCATGTATTTAAAAAAAATAGGGGGAAAAAAATATATATATCCATCCATCCACCCATCCAATGTAACTGTAGTATTAAGTCAGGATGTAGTTTTCTGCCACTAAAGGTGGCTGCTTGTTCAAGAAAGGAAAAAAAGGCAAATGATATGTAGTTATGTTTTTTTACAGAATTTACTCTAAATCATTTAGTGGAAGTAATGACCAAAAAAATGACTTTTCTTTAAAGTGAGTTATTGTGGTATGTGAAAGCAAACACTTTGTTTAAAACTTTTTAATGTGACTAAACTTGTGACCTGATGACTATGATACCCTCTTGGTTGATGTTGGCATTTATTTTGTTAGAAAATCTAAAGGCAACATTTGACACTTTAAAAAGTTAAATTTTCAAAGAGAAAACTGATTGCTAAAAGTTTCAGTAACTTGCTAGCAGCAGCAGCAGACTCGGAGCTCTCTCAGCTCATTTATTTGGCAGTTTGAACGTAGCGGCAGCTGAGAACTGAAAGTGGGTTTTCAGCTGTTAGCTCACAGGAGAAGAGTGTGGGTTTTTAACTAAGGTGGCCAACAGTCATTTCACGGGGGATGCAGCTTTCAAGGTGCTTCATGCTAGTGATTTTATGCAGCCATTATACAACATTCATCACTCACTAATTAAAACAGATATCAGTTATGAAATATGCAGAAAGGTCAGTAAAAAGCACATATAGCAAGAAATTTAATTTAGCTGAATTGGATATTCCTGAATTCCGGAAGTGTTCAACTTGTCACATTAGCCATGATATTAACCTTAAAATTCTCCAGTATTTCTGTAGCTTTCTTTCTCCTTTTGATATTCATTAAGTTTTGAAAAACATCTAAAGTTATCATGGACTGCTATATAAAAATTCTACCTAGACAATGGTAATTAGAAGTTATTACCATGAAAGTAAAAGCACACAAAAAAATGCCATAATATTTTATCTCCTGAAACATAACTTAAGCTGCGGTGTGCTTTGAAGAAATGACGGGAAACACAATCTGAGCTCAGTCTATGCATTTCCTGTGTAATTTATGTTTAGATTGTGTGCTAGCTCCATGTTTTGAGGGCCATATTGTTTTCAGCCACCACCACAATACAGCTGTAGGAGTTTGTGTTGAATTTACTTCATAAGCTATTGATAACAACATTGTCATGGTTTGGGGTAAAGCAGCACAGAAATTTTCTGTCAAATATGCAACCTAAAAATACTAATTGTATTTTGTTTGAAAAGTCATGTGTGCATTACTGGTAATGCTTAAGCAATATTTTAGATACAGGATATCTGAAATTGACATTATTTAGATCAGCCATCTATTATCAAAAATATTTCAGTGAAAGAAGGTGCATTGTGATTTAACTTCTCTAAAATTGAAAAAGGCGACTCAGCATCTGAATCCCCAAGGGTTATACAGCTGTTTTTAGCAGCTTTATTTAGCCCTTGGTTTGTTCTGCTTGATTTGCATATGCAGTTTAAAGAAAATGTTATTTGATCAGCTTCCTCTGAGCCACCTGAAACCGTTTGAAACAATTACAGGGTATAAAGAAACCTGTTCTCACGTCATGGAGATATAATATGTGTAATTGTGCAACTGTTTCTTTTTTTCTTTTTCTTTTTTGTTTGTTTTTCCCCCTTATTTTTTGTCCTTGAAGCAACTCTCAAAATAAGTAATTTCTGTGCATGTGTGCTAACAATCTAATTTAAAAGGCTCTGAATTATGAAGTTCAGTTTTTCCACTTTCATGTTTTCTGTCAGCTTTTCTGATAACCAAAGAGAACATGATGTAAGAGTATGATCACACAACTGGTTCCACAGTGTTTCATTTTATTAATTGATTGATTTTGTTAACATAGAAAAAAGGAACACGTTGATGGAAAAAATTCACATGATAACTTGGCAATCACATGCTAAAAGTCAGCTGGAAGAAACTGTACTTGTTTTTTTGGCCACTTTGGTTTTACGTTTTGCAGTTTGTGTGGATACTTTTTCACAGTTCATCTGGTTATCTTGTCACACTGCAAGATATTTTATTTTAGGGAGACAACAGCCTAACCATAAAACTCATGCTAGACAGAAATGACTGCAACGCCCAGTTTGATGTTTGGTCATGGCCAAACATCAATGTATAGTACTTGGACATGTCTGCAACTGTCCAAGTACGACTGATTTATACTTTGAAATTAAAATGGTCTTTTGATCGGGTTGCATTATGTTCGATATGATTTAAGAAGGAAGTATTACTATTAAAGTTTTTTTTGTTGTTGTTGTTGTTGTTGTTTTTTTAAAATCAAGAGTAATGATTTAGTTATGATTTGGCCTCTTCAGTTTTTACTTTGATGGTAGGATGGATTTCAGCAGGATAAACCCTTGCTGACTTTTTTTGACTATTGTTGCCCAGCAGAGGGCGCTGGAGTATAATAAAAGAATTCTGGCTGATCAAAACAAAATGCTTAATATTAATATTTTTTTGTCTTCCTTTTATACATTTTTGTTGTTGTTCTTCAGTGTATTTCCTGCAGCAAGTCTTTTAAGAAGCTCTGGTCATTGCATGAGCACATCAAAATTGTGCATGGCTATGCAGAAAAGAAGTTCTCATGTGAAATCTGTGAGAAAAAATTCTACACTATGGCTCACGTCCGAAAGCACATGGTTGGTAAGTTGCAGCTGCTGTCTGTTACTGTGATATCTAGAAGTGTGAGACACCACATGGCTTTCAATTACATAATATTTACCTGTACAAGATCCATTTTTTTTCTTATTGATACTCAGCATAGTGTCTTTAGTGACAACATACTGCCTTTTTTTTAAATATTGTGAAATGTAAATTCTTTTGTATGATCATGTCTCGTCATAGTATTTATTCAAGCAATACCAATTTAGTTAAAACTTTAATTTGATTAGTTTGTTATGATTTAGCCATCTCACATGCATTTTTTTTTCTCTTAAATCCAGCTCATACGAAGGACATGCCATTCACCTGTGAAACATGTGGGAAGTCATTTAAGCGCAGTATGTCTTTGAAAGTTCACTCACTCCAGCACTCTGGAGAGAAGCCCTTTCGTTGTGAGGTAAGATTTCTAACAATAGACTTCAAACAGTGACTGAATCAGTATTTCCCCTACATAAACCATCCAAGTATATTTGGGTGTTATTATTTTTTTTGTTTGAGAGAACAATGCATCCACAGTCCGTTTACTTGTGGACAATCCTTTGACCTATATATATAAACTTCAGGGTGTGCTAAGCACCTAGTCTGGGCTTTTACATCTCCTGTTTTCCTCCAGTCTCCTGTTGTGGACTACAGCTTGTGGCTGTTGTCCTCCTCCCACTCTAGAGATCCTGTGAGCTGAAGGGCTGTTGCAACCAGAACCTGTTTAGAGTGGAGAACAGGTTCATGTGCCACTATACCAAACTCATGGAGGCCTCAAAGGAGTATGGCTGCAGATGGTAGACCAGCAGTTCATCTGCATGATAAGAGACTTAGATGCAGCATTTCTAAGTTATTTATTTGTAGCACATAAAACTTAAACTTAAACTTAAATTTGCTCATTGACTTATTTATTCACTTAATCCAGTGCTTTTGTGTCCCAGTCCCCACCACAACTAAAGTTTAAAACTGTGGTAAAACTTAAGAGGAAATAGATTACTGCTAATCCATGTATCTAGAGGATTTCTGTACCTTAGGCACAGATTTCTTTGGCTGGCCTTCTTTGAGTTCATACTTGTTATGAATGAAAAAAAATTATTTTAAATCACATCAGGGCGATCGTGGCTCAAGAGTTGGGAGTTCGCCTTGTAATCAGAAGGTTGCCGGTTCGAGCCCCGGTTCGAGCCCCGGCTCGGACAGTCTCGGTCGTTGTGTCCTTGGGCAAGACACTTCACTTGTTGCCTCGCCTCGCCTCTGTCAGTGCGCCCCAGGGTGGCTGTGGCTACAATGTAGCTTGCCATCACCAGTGTGTGAATGTGTTTGTGAGTGGGTGGATGACAGGTTGTGTAAAGCGCTTTGGGGTCCTTAGGGACTAGAAAAGCGCTATACAAATACAGGCCATTTTATTTTTACAATTTCACAGGGTTTTGTTGCCGTTTAAATATTTGCGTTAAAGATCATTTACATAACATGGAGGGCATATAATAGTGGTTACTCGCTTCCTTTTCAGCAGGCATGGTTTAATTGACATACTGTCTTCAAATACCCTTGAACAAATAAAATTATATAACGATGAAAGTGCAGTGGCTTTAGAAATGTTTATATAAGCAAACATTTAAATTTCACCCCCCCCCCCCCCCCCCCTTCTTATTTATTTTTGGTGTGAATTTTACTGTTGATTTTATTCATTTTGATTCAATTATATGTTTTAAACTAGTTGGATCACTTGAATGGAGTGACAGAATTTATTTTGTTGTGTGCTGTAAAAGCAGACTTACACCAGTAAGTTTCAGCTGGGAGACATCTGTGTCCTGTGGTTTGTGAATAACCTAAAATAGTCAGTGTCTTCCAGATGTTGACTGTGCACTGTGTGTTTTGCATTCAGTGGACAATGTTCTACAGAGGAGCTAAAGCCAGACTATGTCAAATATTAGAAAACCACGCATGAACACAGTTCACCAATTAACTGAAGCGTTAAATAGCTGAAGGAATAAATGTTCAATGTATGCATGTGACATCTGTGAGAGAAGCGTTTTGTTATGTTGTGTGACATGATGGTTGTTTTGTTTTTTCTTTGTTTTTCTTGTTCAGCTGGGTTGGGTACAGTTGAAACATTGTATTACTTCAGCTGAAGACCTTTACATTCCCAAACTATTTAAATGGGGGTCAAACCAGAACTATGTATGGAGGTGGAGTTACTCTAATCAGATGTTTGAGGTCGTAATCAAATATTCAACTATATCTTTAATAAGTATATAGGCTCTTTATAGAAGCGGCTTTTCTTTTTATTTCTTGTCTTCCCTTACAGACATTTATTTGGTCAGGTGGTGCCACATTAAGGTTATGAATACTTCACTTCAAGAAAACCCTGACCAGACAAACCTCAGATTGCAAATACAGTGTTGCTGCATGCACCAAAATAACCTGAGCAGTGGTGCTGGATTGTGGAACTAACTGTGTTTCTTAAGCGTGATGCGTCATAAAGCAGTCCCTACACAGCAGTGTACATATAACTCTAAATAATGCCACACAACAGTTATATTTAACAACAACAGTTATGAAAATGTTAAATAATAACATTATCATTTGGGACAAAACAAGGAAGCAGCCAAAAGCAATAAGTGATTTATTGTCAGAGCTGAAGCAGCTTTTGTCACATCAAAAGCTGTTTTATGATTGAACAATGTTACGGTTCTGTTTTAAACCCTTACTGATTTACTTGGGTTACGGTTGTCAAAATAAACATTTCACTTCTAATCTATTTTCACATTAGACAATGCAGAAAGAGTAGCGCATGATAAATGTTTTATCTAAATCAGATTGTCAATTTCTGTGTGTCAGCAAGTGTGCTTTTTTTGTGTGTGTGTGCATGCTGTTTTACTGACTGTGTGTGTGTGTGTGTGTGTGTGTGTGTGTGTGGACATGTTATCTGAACGCATCTGTTGTTTCTGCTGTAGAACTGTGACGAACGGTTCCAGTACAAGTACCAGCTGCGCTCCCACATGAGCATTCACATCGGACACAAGCAGTTCATGTGCCAGTGGTGTGGCAAAGACTTCAACATGAAACAGTACTTTGATGAGCACATGAAGACACACACAGGTGAGAAACAAGTGTGGGTCTTTTAAGTTCCATAAGTGTTCTGGGAAAATCACACATGCCAATCAGGCCAGTGTCCTTTGGGATAATCCATATGGCTCTGAAACCTATGGACTTTCTGCAAAAACATGAGTGACAGTATTAACCTGCTTTTTAAATGCAGGAAACCAATTCTAGTTTCAGAGCCCTTTTTAAGTGGTGAGGCATTTCTATGAAATCAGGAAGCTTTATAGAAAACTCATCACTTTGTTTGTAGAAACTGAACGAGGCTGCTCTCAAATATAGTACCCTAGTTGTAGTTTCTCCACAGCAGGAGATTCCAGTTTCAAATAATGTAATGTCTCCACTGTGGATTCTTCAGTAAATAATGTCACTAACTGGTTACACACAACCCTCAAATCTGATATATGTAAACAGTATTTTTGTCTGGCATTGATCATTGTCTATATAAAAATAAAACTCCCATTTTTTTTTTTAAATTTACATTTCTTTTTCTGCAGTCAACTAAAACAAAGAAATGACTACTCAGCAGATACTTGCTACTTTAGTCGACAAATGTCTTGCCCTTCTGTTTTCCATGTTTGCATAGTTTCCTCCCAGCTTCTATTTAAATGCAGTCGTGCAGAAGCAAATTACAACGACCAAGTTGGCCCAGCTGTTGACGGGGAAAATTACATTTCATACAGACCAGTTGTTTCCTAAATCTTTTTTGTCCTTTGCTTGACGGTTACAGCCCTTTGTACTCTTATTGAAATATAACAAAAGTATCAAATGACTATAGATTTATTTTACTTTATAAATCTAAAGTTTATCAAACATTTACCATCCTTCATTGGGCTGCTTTACCAGCCACCCAGTCACCATACTCATCCTAAAAAAAGAATCAGATGGGGAGTTGCCAACAGGAACATTATAGTGGTAAGAGCAGGAGACTTTGCCCATTTTTAATGAGAGGGATGTTCTACATCAAAGAGGAGCCTTGCATATACTGTGGCTTATAATGACTACCCAAACACATGCTGTATTACACCCCTTTGATTTTCTGTCTCTGCTGCATTGCTATTTCTAAGACCACTGCTAAGCAGTGATGCCTGTATGTCCTTCACTGTTTTTCACCAGCCGTGCCTGTCGTGGGTGGACACACTGCACTCCATAGGCTCTCACAGTTCTATTTGTGATGTATAATTATGCTACCCTCTCCTCTCCCTGCTGCTACCAACCAATTTAGCCTCATCCAGGAGGAGACACACCCAGCCATGCTCTGTAATAGGAAGCATACACTTTCAACACCCAAAGTTTGGTTCACTGCATACAGATTTTTTTTTTTCCATGTGAATTCTCATGAGTGAATGTAAGGTAACAGTTACAGAAGACTAGCACATTAACTGTCACCTTTTGATATTCATTTAGTGTGGAGGAGCTTCACACATAACATGCAAGAATAAGGCATTTAGAGAGCCCTTCAGCAGCTTGTTAATAGATGGCTGTGTGGGTGGTAGCAGGCACATTCAGTGGCTCCATGGAGGGAGGTTAATGAGAGCGACAATCCAACGGAGCTGCTGTTGTTCACTTTCACATCTCCTCTGCTCAAAGTGTGAATTGTAATAGCTTCCTGCGGAGTGGGTGGGTTGACAGCAAAAACTTATTTACATATTTAAAAGAGAACTGTTGCTCTCTGCAGAGGGAGAGGACAGTTAACTTTGTTGAATATTTAACACTTTCTAACCCTCACTTTTGACACCGAATGATTTTATTGTAATGCATTTTTTTCCTGTGCTCCATTCTTCTTGTTAATTGGTAGAAACTGTTCTTTTTTTCTCATACAGTGTTATTGTTGTTTTTTATGAATCTATGCAGGGGAGAAGCCTTTCATTTGTGAGATCTGTGGGAAGAGCTTCACCAGCCGACCCAACATGAAACGCCACCGCCGCACCCACACAGGCGAGAAGCCCTATCCCTGCGAGGTGTGCGGCCAACGCTTCCGCTTCTCCAACATGCTCAAAGCACACAAAGAGAAGTGTTTCCGGGTCACCAGCCCCGTTGTTCTGCAGACTAGCGGCCCACCTGTGCCTGTCCGGATCTTTTCCAACACCTTCTCCTCATCTTCCTCAACCTCTGGCCCTGGGCCCTCAACTGCCACCCTGGCCACCACCTCAGCAACCATGGGCCTCAACCCAACAGGAGGGTCTATTCCTCCTCAAGGCACTGTGGGGCACACGTTCTCCCATGTGCCACTCCACTCAGCGCCTTCTCACCATCATCCCCACCCCTCATCAACCCAGCAGCACCTCTCAAGCACACCCCAACATGCCCAACCTCACCCCCACCACCACCTAGCAGTGCCCCCTGTCTCCCACCTCCCCCCACCTCCAGCTCTTTTTAAGAGTGAGCCCCTAAACCACTGTGGGCACGAGGACAGCAGCTACCTGCACCACATGGCCCCTCCCGATAAGGGCCCCGGAGCGCCGCAGCACCACTGAACTGTGCTGCTGGTCTGTAGGCCAGCACCAAACCGCGCCTTGTTCCACGTCTTCTCATAGTCCTGCCTCAGTTTTTTAGTTTCAAGGCCCCCAAAGCCATGTCTACAGAGAAGGCGTAGCGTGACCAGCACCATTACTCGGTATGTGTCTACACAGGAGACTTCAGGCACTGAAATCAAATGTGTTTTATAAGTGCTCAGAGCCCAATAAACAGCACTGTAATTACGTGCTTTTGTTTAAAACATTTGTGTATATAGTGCAAGTAAAACACAATGCATTACACAGTCGTGCTAACTGTTAGGAGTACTTATCTTTTTCCTATTAGAAAAGGATGAGATGGGTCATGAGAAATGTGGTTGAAGCTCTTTCTGTGTGGACATAAAGCAAAGGTGCTCCTGTCGAACAGATTCATGTAACTCAAGCTAAACTTTACACACCCCTGCGTGTTCTGAAGATACAGACTTATGCACCCTCAGTGTACACATCATGTAACACCTCTACTTTAAAATCCTGCTCAACTGACAAATATTTTCTTCAACAATTTCTTCTGCAGAAAACAATTTTAGTGTAAGTTCTCAGTTTGTACATTATTTTCATCAAAAGCTGCTGATGGAAGTCGTCTCATGTATTACCTGGGCTTCACTGATCAAAAGATCAGTGTCACTGATTTCTCCTTATGTCAACTTGACCATAAGGTTGCACATTGGTCAGGGCTTGAGCTTTCTGTGCAGGTCCTCCCCATAGCAATACTGCACCTGTCCTCCTAGTCGTACTGCAGAGCCTTGGGGCCCCACAGAAACGTTTAATGAATGTTGTAACTGGTTCTACCTGAGCCTTTCTCTGTCTTAAGGTCAAGTCCTGGCCTTTCTGTCAGAGGGGCAACAGAAGTTGTGCAAGATGCAGTGCCATAGGTTACAGTAAGGAAGGGGGGAGGAACTTTGTAAAAGGACATTTGGTCAAAAGATTTTGTAAGTGGTTAATTGAATCTGGACTTAGTCTGAGATTCATTACATGATAAAATGGTGCTTTCCATTCCAGTACATGTTGTTTTTGCTTTTTTTTTTTTTTTTTTTCTTCTTAATTTTCAGAAGTATGAACTACATAATAGCATTGTATTGTGTCATACAGAACATGTCTTGCCAGTTGAGCTTTTCTACTGCGCATCTAAGGTTTGACTAGATATTTTGCGATCAAGACAACTCTAGTTATGCAGGACATTGCCTAGGCGCGCACACACTCACTCCTCACACTTTTTCAAGCACACGCATACACACAAAAGACCACATGGTCACTGATTTATTTACTTTAATCAGTGCTGCCTCAGCTTTCAATACTGTTGGCCAACAGAAGCTTTTAGATAACGGACGACTGTCGAGTACTGCCACTGTGAGGGGCCAACCACGTGGCCCCATCAGGATATATCCCACCTCCCTTCGCTGCTGTCGATGATACGGGTTATCATGTTAAAGGTCATTTGACACACACACAGTATACACAACTGGGACCTTTACTCATCAAAGTTCTTAATGGGAAATTATGCATATTCCTCTCAGCCTATATTCCACGGTTTGGTGTGGGGTGGCGTTACTTTTTTATTTTCTTTTGTACTTTGATCGTACTGACATACTTTGATCCACACAGGCAAATGCATGTCTAAAGTTGCTGAATGTTGCCTACGCAGAATGATGGCCGATAACTCATATGTATGTTTTTTGTTTTTTTTATTTTTGTTTGTTTTTTTTTTAATTATTTAATTTTAATGTCTTCTGCTCAGTTTTAAGCTAATGAATGCTTCTGTCATGTAGATATACTGTTATTAGCACATGATAGGAAATGACAGGATAAGAAGCAGTGGTCATACAACTTCTAATACTTGGAATTCTTGTATAGATAAGCATATGTTTGATCAAATCAGCTAAAGAAATTACATTTATTAATGTAATAGCCAACAGTGTGAAAGTTACTTGTGTAAAAGAAGAAAAAGGTTGGCTTGTGTTGGAATGAATTTGGGATTGCTTGGTTTTCCCCTTCATCCAGTCTGATCGTGTGTTTAGAGTGTGTCTGTGTGCAAGTGTGTATGAGTGCATACAGTCTGTGTCTGTCTGATTGTCCCCAGTGCTCTTGTACCAAAAGCTGCTTTTACACAGTGTGCCCCAATGTACGCCTATTTTGGGATACCTGACCTGAACAATAGCAGTAAATCTACCACGACCCTCTTTGTGTCATTCTAATGGTGTTCAGTCTGAAGTGGTTAAGCTCCATTGTTTAGTCTCTTTTTGGATTTGAGACCTGCAATTATCCTGCCATTTCTGTGGGTCTTAATACTGCTGCATTATTTGCTTATCATCCTGTCCCCTCTGGTTCACTGCTGTGATTCAGCATTTTGCAGTATGGATTTTTGTCTTTTTTTTTTTTTTTCTTTTTTTTTTAAAGCCTTTTCACTTGTGTGTATTCTCTGCACTTTACTGCTGCGTGGGTGAGGCGCAGGGAAGGGAGGGAGGGGTGGGACTGACAATGCATTGTGGAACAGAGAGCAGTTGTGGCTGCACGGGAAAGGGCGGAGATGGAGGTGATTACTTTGAGTGGATGTTTTTTAGGCAAGGAAAGGAGGAGAATCCCAGGTGGAGGTGGGTAGTGTGAATTGGACCATGGCAAAATAAAGGACATTTTCTTTCAGTGTCTGCTCAAATCAAATCATTGAAATACACTTTTTGTTTTCTCCAGTATGGGCTCCCTTTAACGTGAAAGGGATGTTCCTCCTGCTTTGGCGACTTTACACTAGCCCCTCCACGCACTTCTTTGTTTTTATCTGTTCATGGAGTTTTCCCCCTTCTCTGTGTCATGTCTTGTTTTCTCGGTTTGCAGAATGATTCTCCTCCTCCTTTCTTTGTTATATAGAATGCACTTTCTACTAAATTTCTTGGGTAGTTAAGGAAAAATAACATTGTATATTCTTTAAAGATGTTTTAAAAAAAATCAATATACTTTTCCCCTTTGTATTTTTAACCACTTAATGTAGCATTGCGTATTTTATTATTGTATCTGGTACAAAATGTGCAGCTTTATAATGTCCTGGTTTGTCGTCTTCTTTTTTTTTTTTTTTTGTATGTTATCTGGGGATTGAGGAGAAGTTGGGAAAAAAAAAAAGTTGGGCCTTTTTTGATAATGTACATTTAACTGACTGCTAACTTTAAAAGTAAAAACAAGTAGCCATGATTATTACATCTGAGTTTCTGTTTGTGTTTTGCTTTGCCGGATGCGGATGGTTATGAAATGCAGCAGGTCGGTTTAACTTTCATACCTCCTTTCCTGAAAAGTGTAGCTGCCACTGCAGCTCTTACTCTACTATTTTTAGGTTCACTGGGTTCTTGGCACAACATGTTACCTAACAATGGCTGCGGGCTACATATGACCCTAAGGGTTCAACAACAGCTTTGCTTTGCTGAGCATTTATTTGACAAGAGAAGTTTTAGATCCTCTTCTTTGTGAGCACTTCTTGTTCACTTTAAAGTCACAGCAGGCTTTATTGTATTTGAGGGCAGTGATCTTGACAGTCAAGTATCCACATTGTACCTCTTAGATATGCAAATGCGCCTTGAGGCCATATAACTATTAGATTACAAGAGTGTGTTTAAAATCGACTTCTTGGATATCTCTTGTTGCATCTCAGCCAGGTTTATTCATGCATTAACAGCGTGTATATCCACCGAGGTCACATTAAGGCATTTATTGTTGCTAGAATACCTCCTAAAATGCTGTGTATCCTCCATCACCATAGGAGGTTTTAAGTGGTGCACCAATGAGTCACATAATCCTATAAGGTAGCAGAGCGGGCTGATGGGTAGAGAAAAGTGTGAGTGACTCACTGTTGGTGAGTGGGTGGTCAGGTACCAAGGCTCACTCCATGAGCAGGGGAGATAATAACACACCGTCTGTACATCTCGATTCCCATTTGGGCTTGAAAATAGTCGGCCTCCCCAGCTGTTAGTCATTACGCCTTGCGGTGTCGAGGAGGGAGGAGGCCCCCCCTCCGTCTGTCAGCAGGCAGATAAAGAGAGGAGGGCTTCATGCCATGTTTTTGTAGGCAAGTGTGCACCGCTCTGAAACTTGCAGTGCGGTTCATTAATCAGTATACTTGCAGGGTTTTATCTAGACTGCTGTCTCGTGGAGAAACAAGCAGGCAACACAAACTCCCTTGCTGCGATGCTAATGTTTCCCTGTAGTTAATAAACGAAAACACAACACTGCTCTCAGATGTGAAATGATTTTGTTCCAGTCATCCTCACAAATGTCTCGCATGTGGTACTTTGCCCCCGTTCCCTGTGCCGCCTTTGCAACAGAGTACTTATTGGCCGGAAATCCAGATCATCCTGGATAAGGGAAGGTGCTTGTTCTCTTTGTAAGAACATGAGAGATCATTAAAACTGTTCTGTTTTAAGTGAATGTGGCAGAGTTACTTTAGCAAATTCAGATGAGATGGGGTTATTCAGATGTAATCCCTGACTCTCCACTCTAAATTGGAATTACACAAAGACGTATAAATGGGAAAACTTGAGAGCTTGACCTTGTCCCATTGACCTCCCACTGCTACCAGAAGTGCTTATTCTCCACACCTTTTTTTTCGGTAAATGCTCCATTGTGTGGATGTGGCTATGCCACGTTTGGAGCCATGTATAAATACTAATGGGCTACATTTACGAGACTGGCGCACATTTCTTCTATGGTTATATTCAAGGAACGGACTATTTACTCTCGATGGGTTTTTCTTCTTCCTTCCTCCCCCTACTCCCACAATCCCCTCCCCCCCTCCATCTTTTTATATCGTGAACGCGCGCAATAGGCTGCTATTAAATGGGCGGACTCGGAGGCGCGGTCACGTTCAGAGTGGCTCTGGTGGGTTTGAGTGGCACATAAAAGTGCGCGAGCCACCGGCCGGCCGGCGGAACTCTACCGCTCTATGAGACCGGATCGGAGCTGACTGACACCGGGGATCGGAACCAGAGCCGGTGACTCATCTGTAATTATTATTATTATTAGTAGTAGTAATAGTAGTATTTTAAACCTCAATCCAGCGCACATCGCCTGCACTGCATGATGTTTGTGCTGCTGTTATGTAAAACAAAACCCTTCTAGATTAACAGCTTGATAAGTAGCCTCGACTTTTCTTTCTAATCAGTAAGCTTTTTTTTTTTTTTTTTAAAGAAAAGTCTAAAATCCCTATTAATAGTTGTTGTTGTTTTTTTTATGTGTGCTTTATGAGCTCTCTGACCTTTTTTCGGCATTTGTCTGCCTTTTAAGTTTGTCCTGTACTGCGTTTCCACTGATTCAGCATTCATTGTATTTTTCTTCCCATAAAGGAACAAACCAGCTACAGTTTGAAGTCAGCTGGTTAGATCTGGACGTCCACTGTAGACATCAGGGAAAATCCAAGGTAAGCACACGTCCTGTGGAAAAAGTTGAATAGGGCTGACCTGCCCGGATACATAATCTGTAGCTTACCGTTTTGCTTGCTTGCTGGAACTGCATGAGTGAGTCTTACCTTGTTTTTCGCTCTTCTACACAATACTTGACCCTTTTCCCCCTCTCCAAAAATCCATAATTTGCTGCCGCCTCTTGTCTGACACAGTTGCTGGTTGGCTGCTTTATATAATATTTATAGATTTTTTTTCGTGCCTTTTCATTGAAATTATATTATTGCTATGAAATCTATATTTGACTTCTTTGCCTCCACCCAAACCCCCACACCCTCCTTTATTGCATTGATGTTTCCCAGAAGGTCACCCTCCTCCTCACCGCGGCCCATTGCGTGGGATGCTGGAGAGCAGAAGAGCGGGGGTGGAGATTTGATGCCACTTGGCAATATTAAAAGTTGTGGCGTAGTAAATCATGGGGGATTCAATCTTCAATTGCTGTTATGTCCCACCCCATCCCCCAGGCGAGGAGGAACCCCAGAGACCCAGGCGCTCAGAGATCATGGCCTCCCACCCAACTCACATCTCCCCTGACAAGCGCTTCCTGATCTTCTTTGACTTCGACGAGACCATCGTGGATGAAACCAGCGATGACATGGTCGTGCAGGCCGTCCCGGGTCAGCACCTCCCCGGGTGGCTGACGGACACTTATCAGCCCGGCCGCTACAACGAATACATGCAGCGGGTGCTGGCCTACCTGGCGGAGCAGGGGGTCACCGAGAGCGACATACGCAGCGTCATGGAGAAGATACCGGCCACACCCGGCATGCTCACCCTCTTCCAGTTCCTCCGCAACCGGCCCGCGAAGGACTTTGAGGTGATACTGGTGTCCGACGCCAACACCTACTTCATAGAGTGCTGGCTCCGGCGCGTCGGGGCCCGCCAGCTGTTCCACCGCATCTTTTCCAACCCTGCGACCTTCAACAAGGACGGGCGGCTGGTGCTGCGGCCCTTCCACTCTCACGACTGCCCCCGGTGCCCAGACAACATGTGCAAGCAGGTGATCGTCAAGGACTACGTGGCCCGCAGGACGCAGGAGCGGGGGCGCCCGTACCAGAGGATCTTCTACGTCGGGGACGGAGCTAATGACTTCTGCCCCGTGCTCTCCCTCGGTCCCCGCGACGTGGCCTTCCCGCGGAGGGACTTCCCCATGCACCGGCTGATCACCGAGACCCACGAAGCCCAGCCAGGGGAGTTCAAGGCTGTCACGGTGCCTTGGGTGAGCGCGGAGGATGTGGTGCAGCGGCTCCGGAAACTGGTGGCAGATTAAAGGGTCACACACTTAGAGAGAGAAAGAGTGTAACACAGAGGGGTGTAATCCAGGGGCCAGCTGACACTTTAAATCATATTCTCAGGTAAAATATTCCCAGAAATTGTTGTGCACGGCAATAAGATATTTGTACCATCTGCGAGGGTCATTGTGTCTATCTGGCGACCAACACGTGCCTCAGTCCAGAATCTCACGTTTTTGTTCCCCAGTCCTGAAATAGAAACCTGGTTTAATCATTAGACATCAAGACCTCAGCTGTTACCCAAAGTGGGGAATCAAATGTAATGATATAAGCATATTAAAGCATATTTCAGTATAACTATAAAGTTTGAGAGCATCCGATTAATAAATATCCTTCAGTGTGGAACATGGAGTGATTGTAAATGTTAAAGTGGGTCAGTGGTATGAGGAATCACTGCAGCAGTCAATAAAAATCTTATAAATAACATGACAAATATATCAACCAACTGAGTTGAGTGCTCCCGAATAGCAGTTATAACTGTTTTATTACAAACTGCACATTTTTGAATATGCAACATTAAATCCATTAAATAAAATTCAGACTTACACTGCCATGTGATGGCAAAGGGCATTGAAACTGACCAAACAGTATTTTTTACGTTCCCCAGACACTAACTTCTGTCTAATTGAGAACTGTATGAATGACCGTGTATCAAGAGTGAGTGTTAATGTTTATCAGTCTGTCTTTATTGTGTAGGCTTCGCCTACTGAGACTATCAACACCAGCAGGAATAAAGCCATCGACTGAAACTGTGTCTGTGTACTTTTTATCGCATTGCCAGAATCCACGAGCAGCAGTGAACTCCCCCCGATATCGTTCATAAAGGCGGGACATAGTGTCACATTTTCTGTTACAACGCTGACAACCGCTAGGATATCCCTCGTCTGAAAATTTTAGACGGCTTTAACTCCCATCACAAACTCATACGCACCCACAATTTGCATGCCATAACAATTACAAAGTCACTTGAAAGAGACTGCAATTAAAAACGGTCTTGAAATGACACCTGAAAGCCACATTAAAACCCAATAAACCAATGATTTTTTTTCAGAATGACGTCTTATACTTTCATATTTGTTAAAAAGTATTTTCATTCTTTATTAGAAGGCATGCCTGACTTTTAGTATATAAAAATATTACAATATGTCTTTAATTTCATCTCCTTTATCTCCTCACGAGCATATTCATGCGTGTCTAGTGCCCTCTTGTGGTTAAAGGGTGTAACTACATACGCGATGTTGTTATGGTCTTTATTCAGGTCAGCGATTAAGATTTAGGTCTACAACACGGTAACGTTTACATTTTCCGAGTCTTTCGGCTAATATATTCTAAAAGTAGTTATCAAAATAACTCTAAAAATAGAGGAAGTTGTAGTTACATATGGGGGTCAACTGAGGGCAACAATTGCACACGGACGTCAGTGAAGATATAAAAAATAAAAACAAATCATTACATAAATGCTCTGTGAGTACACGCGTTTTATTTTGCAGCAAGTGTCATTTGAGGATGGTGAAGCGATGTAGCAATGAACCCTTCGTTTTGCAAACGTGTGCAGTAGTGGCTTTGTAGCCCAAATGGCGGCAGTAGTGAGCTTTAACATCCATTGTTAACCGCCTTCATATTAAACAACTGAAGAAGAAAACCGGAAGCGTCTGGTGCGCATGGCGCTCTTTGAATAATATTTTCTCCTCTGCTTATAAACACAACTCTCAGTTTGCTCGAAATCGATAATTAAGTTATTCCTACAGGATACAGGTATGTGTATTTAGCCGCATGCAGCACTGAGTTATCTTTAACTAAAATCTCTGAACAACAACAACGTAACTCAAACGTCGCTTTCAAGCCATTCATTTCTGTGCTTGTTAGCCGGCTAGCACGGTCGTCTTAGGATCGCTAGTGCAGTAATGGAAGAGCTGCTTATGTCAAACGGAAACGTCTTAGTCAAGATGCATTTTCTGTGCTGATTATCTGTGGACAGAAAACTCGAGTGAACTTGATAAAAGTAACTGAACTACGTCCCTGCATGCTATGCAGCGGTTAGCGTTAGCATTCGCTTTAGCGGTGACTTACAGTGGCATATACTTTCTCATGAATGTTAACCGCCACTGGCAGACAACAAACAAGCCAAAGCTAACTTATATTAAAAGTACATTTCATTTTCTAGTGAAGCATTAAAATGAAGAAGTTACTGATGTGTTATTGATGACTCGGTGACACGTTACGTTTTGGCTAACTTAAACAGCAATAACATACGTTACACATTTTAAATATCTCGTCTTTTTTTCCCCTCTCCTATATATATTTTTCTGCTGAAACGTTATGCGTTTTGTATGCTACAGTGGATCGTATTTATTAAATGAACTTTGCCACCAAATTCAGTTGCTCATTGATATATCAACCCCTCATTTAGTTCTCTGCGATATGGAGGCTGATTTGTATGACGAGTTTGGGAACTACATCGGTCCAGAGCTGGACTCTGACGACGATGATGATGACCTGGATGCAGAGGACAGAGACGTCGACGAGGTACGGTTAACACTCAAGAACCAGCAGTAATTACTAGGTAGTACCGAAGTTCGTGTTTGCAGTGTATACATGAGTTTGTGGTATTTACAATTTGCAGGGTGATGAAGATGACGAGGATGAGCCAGCGGATGCTGATGATGATGTCCCTGGCATGGAGGTGGTCCTGCATGAGGACAAGAAGTACTATCCTACAGCAGAGGAGGTCTATGGGCCTGAAGTGGAAACTATTGTACAGGAGGAAGATACACAACCACTTACAGGTAGGGCTGCTTAAACTGATCTAAAGATGAAAAAAAACCTTGTTGACCAAAATCCAAGGTTTCTACATACAGAAAAGAGGTTTTTGCCTTCTCTCAACAGAAAATTACCAGCACCATGATTAACATTATTATAAATGTAAAGTGGCCATTATTTTAAAAGTGGGTTTTAATTTAGTCAAGAATAAAAAAATAAGCTACAAAAAATGATAGGAAAATGCTTAGACTTCTGTCAAGTAACAGATGCTCATGGCTTTAACTTTATGAGGACCAATCATGCTTACATGTGTAGTCACTAACGAGAAACCCCGAAGGTCTTGTCATCTTGGTCGAGCTGAACTTAACAGTGAATTTGGGTTTGTTAGGAAGCAGCATAAGTGGGAGAACATAGATGGATGAAAACAGGCGCAATAGTACACTGGGCAAAATTAAAGAAAAATGTAAATGTTTTGAAAACCCACAGATTCAGTCTCTGTATTTTCAGATACATTTTAACGGTAGACTGAATCTTTCTGTACTGTAAACATAGTCAAGGAGTGCAGTCTTAAAAATGCTTCTTTTCATGATCCTGTACACAATATTGTCTTTTTACTCCTTCCAGAGCCGATCATCAAGCCTGTGAAGAACAAGCAGTTCACCCTGATGGAACAGGAGTTGCCTGCCACAGTTTACGATATGGAGTAAGAAATTTTCAAGTGTTTCGTTGCATCTGAAAATGCAATTCAGCGTTTCACAGACTGATCTCGTGTAATATTCTTTACACATTAATCCATCTACATGCATTTACAGCGTGTCTTTGGCAAGCAGCATTAACCCTCTTCTCCCTCGCCAGATTTCTCGCAGATCTGATGGACGGGCCAGAGCTGATTCGTAACGTCACCCTCTGCGGTCACCTTCACCACGGCAAGGTTAGAGTCTGCCTTATTCCTGCTCCGGGCGCAGGCTTCTTTAAATATGCTCTTCCAGTCGTGGTCCTCCTCCAGCATGTAGCCAAGCGAACATGTGTTCCTAAGATGAAAAATTGAACAGATTTGGAACATTTTGGAGCATATGCTAATAACATGGCTGCACTTTAGAGCCATCTGTGGCTCACGGGAATCTAATGAATGTGTTTATTCCATTCAGACCTGTTTTGTGGATTGCCTGATTGAGCAGACACACCCAGAAATCAGGAAGAGAGATGATGTGGATGTGAGTGTTGTGTACAATAATTCAAAATGTTTGCAGTCTGTTATACATAGATTCTGTATATGACAGCTGAGACCAACATGATCTGTTACTTTTTCAGCTCCGGTACACAGACATCCTCTTTACCGAACAAGAGGTGAGTGGCTTGGTTTAACTGCTGTAATGCTACATAGCATTCATTACTAAATAATTCTATCAATATTTATAAGTATCCAGAGTCTATTTAGCCTGAATATCTTCTTTAGAAGACCGTATTGATGTTTTCCTTGCTTTTGCCTGATCCATGTTTTTATAGAGAGGAGTTGGCATCAAAAGTACCCCTGTCACAATGGTCCTGCCTGACTCCAGAGGAAAATCCTACCTTTTCAATATAATGGATACACCAGGTATTGTATTCACATTGGATCCTTTAGTTGTTAGATGCATATTTTGAGGTTTTATAGAATGATCTAAAAGTTGCTGACAAAAAACATAAAAACTAACAAGTCTACTTTTGTGCTTGTCCTCCCATAGGCCATGTGAATTTCTCTGACGAGGTCACATCTAGCATCCGCCTCTCAGATGGCGTTGTCCTCTTCATAGATGCAGCAGAAGGAGTGAGTCAACTCCTATTTGCGGTTCTCCCAAACCAACACTATCTATATCTTTTTATGTCATTTCACGTGTGGTCTTCAGCTGCCCATAGATCTCACAGATATTTGTGTATCTCTGCCCAGGTGATGCTGAACACAGAGCGTCTCATCAAGCATGCAGTTCAGGAGCGAATGGCGATCACCATCTGCATCAACAAGGTTGATCGTCTCATTCTGGAGCTCAAACTGCCGCCCACAGATGCTTATTATAAACTTCGCCACATTGTAGATGAGGTCAATGGTTTGCTGAGGTAATACTGGGAACCCCTCGCTAACAGTGTCTGAAGTGTGTGAAGCGTTTTATGCGATTTTTTTTCCCCCCAAAGAAAATTACCATAAAAATATTTGTTAATAATAGATATTATTGTCTTGGTGTGTGTTAAGTTACTACGTTTAAATATTTTCTAATATGATATCTTGGTGGTATGAGGTAGTGTGAAGCTTGCCAGCACTGTGCTGCTGACAATAGCAGGATTCTTTATTTTGTCAGGCGGTAAACATGGTCGCAGCAAGAATTTCTTTTAAAGGAAAGCCACATTAATCTGTAACTGACCACCCAGTGACACTGGTTGCTGATTGGCTATTTCTCTTCCCTCTCAGCACATATTCTACAGATGAGAACTTGGTGGTGTCTCCTCTCCTTGGAAATGTCTGCTTTGCCAGCTCTCAGTACAGCATCTGTTTCACCCTGGGGTCCTTTGCAAAGATCTACTCCGATACCTATGGTGAGATGACTTTTGGGCTTATAAAGTAGTGAAATCGGTGCTTCACTACAGCAGTATTAATATATTGCTGTTTCTAACCATAAAGCTTTGTCTGAATAATGAACCTTGTGTATTTCTGCTATTTTGACCCAATTTAATTCATTTAAAACATGTAAATGCACAAGAAACATGGCGTCCTTATACAGTTTATCTGTTTCAGTTTTTATGTGTTGTTTATTTTTTGTTAAATGAACCTTTTTTGTTTACATAGCATGGTTGATGAATTAAATAATTTGTGGTTTCTAAAGTACATTCGATAAGCTAAAACCATAAGATTACAAAATACTCTGAAGTTAGGGGCCTTTTAGGTTGTAAATCTAACAAGTGCTTATGTCTTTTACTGAAAGCTGATGTATAATATATCGTTTTGATATTTTTCTGTCTTGAAAAAGAATCTTAACACACATGATTTTGATTTTTAAAGTGGTTCAGGAAGCCTGAAAAACAAATGTCAGACTGAAGAATCTTAGTTCAGTCTGGGGGGCTTCAAAGCTTCGACTTTCATGTGACCAGCCCTACAAAAAGCCATGACTTTATTTCATACACTGCACTGTATCCTCTTACCCGTTCTCTCTCTGTTTGTAGGTGACATCAACTATAATGAGTTTGCCAAGAGGCTCTGGGGAGATATTTATTTCAACCCCAAAACGTGAGTAGCTAATGTGGATACGCAACTACGCTCTTAATACATCATTACTATTATTACTACTACAGCAGTTTTCTCTTCTTCCTAATTCAGTCGCAAGTTCACGAAAAAAGCTCCCAGTAGTAACTCCCAGCGCAGCTTTGTGGAATTTGTTCTGGAGCCTCTCTACAAGATCCTCTCACAGGTTCGATGCATTTAACGTCTTATTTATTTATTTATTTTAACATATGCACAACCAGGTAGCTTGGTACATTCTGGCTGCAGGGAGGGTGGGATGAACTCGCAAAGCTCTGTGTGTAATCCTTACCTAAATCCTCTTTGTACCTAGGTGGTTGGGGATGTGGACACGTCTCTCCCTCGAGTTTTGGATGAGCTTGGTATCCACCTGACTAAGGAGGAGCTGAAGCTGAACATTAGACCCCTGCTGAGGCTCGTCTGTAATCGCTTCTTTGGAGAGTTCACTGGTATTGCCCGATTTATTTATTTTGTTTTGTTTATATATATTATTCTTTCTTTTTTTGAAACTTAAAATACTATACAGGCTTGTATGCTTGGCTGCGTAATCAATAAAGTAGTAATAAGACTATAGACTATTAGCTTGTCTGTATGTTGTAGCTGTAATCTGTAGATTAACGGTCATTCTTTAGAAAATCTGAGTCTCATATCTTCAGTACATCAAATCTTGGTGCTTTTCTTGCAGGCTTTGTAGACATGTGCGTGCAACACATTCCTTCACCACAAGAGGGTGCTAGGAACAAGATCGAGCACACCTACACCGGTGGTCTTGACTCAGACTTGGGGGAAGTCATGGCAGAGTGTGATCCTGATGTAAGTTTAATGGAAGGTCAGGTTTGTTGTGTGCTGAGAAGATGCAGCAGTTAATTACTAAAGGTGGCAGTCTCCTTCCAGTGGAATTCTTTCAGGTCTGATGCAAAAAAAGTCAAAGGGCTCCTTGAATTGCTCGAAAAACACAAATTGTTAATTGATACCTTTACTAAAAGTTATGTTCCAGTGGTTAAAACTTTCCACTTCTTCATAATTCCTCTTATGTTCTCATGTCTGTCGTCCTCAGGGTCCTCTGATGTGCCACACCACTAAGATGTACAGTACAGAGGATGGCGTTCAGTTTCATGCTTTCGGTCGGGTGCTGAGCGGGACCATTCAGGCAGGTCAGCCCGTCAAGGTCTTGGGAGAGAACTACACACTTGAAGATGAGGAGGACTCTCAGGTCTGCACTGTGGGGCGTCTCTGGATTTCTGTGGCCAGGTATACTTTTAAAGCTTGAATTCTTTGTTTTGTCGCAAATCAGGGATTGGTTATTAAAATTTCAGTTGATCCCACTATTTTAGGTATCAGATTGAAGTGAATCGAGTGCCCGCCGGTAACTGGGTTCTCATTGAGGGCTGTGACCAGCCGATCGTCAAGACTGCCACAATCACAGAGCCCAGAGGGAACGAAGAGGTGGGAGATCGGCAGAAAAATATGCCCAACGTCTTAAAAAAATAAAAAAAGAGTCAAATCCAGATTCTCATGTTTTTTTTTAACTCTGCCTTTTAGGCTCAGATTTTTAGGCCGTTGAAGTTCAACACAGCATCAGTCATCAAGATCGCAGTGGAGCCAGTGAATCCATCAGAGCTGCCCAAAATGCTCGACGGACTGAGGAAGGTCAACAAGAGCTATCCTTCTCTCACCACAAAGGTATGACATCACACATATGTCAATAATTTTCTTCTTTTCTTTTTTTTAAATAACAGCCTGAGCCTGTTATTTTAAAGTCAGTATGTTTTAAAATTTTTCAGTGTAGTTTTACCTTTGAAAGGACAAACATTGGAAGCGTCGCTGCTCCAGACTGTAATCTAAACAACAGTTAAATGAATTGACTGGTGTGTTTGTCTTTCAGGTGGAGGAGTCTGGAGAGCATGTCATCTTGGGGACAGGAGAGCTTTACTTGGACTGCGTCATGCACGACTTGAGGAAGATGTACTCTGAAATCGACATCAAAGTAATTTTTCCTCCGCGTTGCTTTACTAATGATGTACAACTCGTGGCATTTATTTCACGTCTCGTAATGACACCTTCAGGGACCACAAGAATTAGTAAGAAAATTTAAATGATGAGATTTAGTTTTTGCTGCAATTTCCCTGGAAGTTATTAGGCTGTAGCTGCAATGTTAGTCTGTTAAAGGGGAGGAAACAGTGTGTTATCCTCGCAGCTGCCAACCCAGATGTGCTTTGATGTTTTTAAAGAAGTTTTTTTTTTTGTGGTTTTTATTTACTTTTTTGGTAGAAAAATGAAATATTACTTAAAGACAGTACACACGAGTAAAATCATTGCTTTCTATTTGTAATTTCGCTCCTCGTCCCCCCTCAGGTTGCCGACCCTGTTGTGACTTTCTGTGAAACAGTTGTGGAGACATCGTCCCTGAAGTGCTTTGCTGAGACGCCTAATAAAAAGTACGTGTCGAGGGTAATATTTTTAGATCTTATCCAAACAAACAACAGCATGAGGGCAGTCTGGGATAGATTATTAATCTAATTTAGAGCACCCGGCTCTAAAATAATTTTCTTTTTTAGTTTTAAAGTTTGAAATCGAATGCATGCTGTTTTGCAGTTTGTAGTGTTTGATGTTGAGAAGTTAAATATGTGCACTGTTCAGAGTGTTTCAGTCAGTCTTTCCCTTGAGCTGAGTTTCTCTCCAACCCATAATTAGTGATTGATAGATGTATGATATGATTGACAGGAATAAGATCACCATGATTGCCGAGCCCTTGGAGAAGGGGCTGGCCGAGGACATCGAGAATGAAGTAGTGCAGATATCTTGGAACAGGTAGGTGAAGACATTACTCTTATCCTCACACGTATAGAAGATAGAATGAACTTTCAATGAACTAAAACAATGTAATTTACTATTTTAGACGTGTTGATTTCTTCCTTTTCCTTCTAATATGATACCAGGGTTATAAAATACTCAATACTTCAGCGCCATCCTGACCAATATTTTATTTTCATTTATCCTCAAACAGATTTAAATCAGCAGACATTTAAGCCCAGTCATTAGCTCTGTATTTGAATGTGCCAAAGAAGGAAGGCATAGAAATATTCAAAGCTTATAAAAGTACATTTATTGATCTCTACTCTAGATATTTTATCATGAATAGACACAGAGGTGTGCCCTTTCTGAGTGATCCGATTCAGCTAGTTTTAAATGTTTCGTTTGAGTTGAATGCAGGAGTCAGGTTTGGTGTAAAATTTCTCACCACTGCTTTCTTCATGTTTTCCTATTGTAAAAGTCTACAGTCAAGCGGCGCTTCATAAATCTAAATAGTTTACAACATGGAAACTGCTGGCAACACTCAAGAAACAGAAACAGATCAAATTTAGATTTTCCAGAAAAGACCTAAAAAGGAAAGAAATGCCCAGTTGATTAATGGTTTGGGGTTTTTTTTATTTATAAATGAAAGTAAAATGAACTCATGCCAGAATGGTGGGCACATAGAATGAAAAAGGAAGGAAAGAAAGAAAGAAAGGGTTCATGATCCAAACAATACCACATTATCTATCAAACGCAGTGAAGGCAGTGTTATGTTAGTGGAATGCACGGCATCCAGAGGAACTTGGTCACCGATAGCTACAGATTTTGTGACTGCAGCAAGAAGTAGCAAGATGTGTTTTTAAGTTATAGAACTATAGTTTCTGCTCACATTCAGTTAAATGCTGCAAAACTGATTTGAACATTATAAGAAAAGATGCAGAAAAATGCATTGGAGCAGCTTTTTAAGGCAAAAGACATGCACGTGTTCTTAGATGGCTAACTCGGTCACCTGACCTTAATACGGCCGAGTATGATTTTTTTTTTTTGTATATATATTTTTATTGAAGAAAAAAAGGACTTGTTACAATAAGGTGCATTGATATTATTTAGTCCCCCCCAAAAAAAAAGAGAGAGAAAAAAAAAGGAAAAGACTTTTTCTTAGTCCTTTTGTTTTACATTCAGATAGTGAAAAAATGAACTCGGTGGCTTGACAGTGTATACATGATGCAGCATGTTTAACTTATTTACAAAGAATGCATTAGGTAGATATTATGAAGTTGAGGGTCAACCTGACATTGTACGATACATGGGAGATACACCAATTCAGGGCTGGTCTTACCTAAATTCAGGGCGGATGGGGGACGCAAAGCTAATCCATTTATTCCATATTTTGTAGAATTTGTCTTTTCGAATTTTTAAAAAGAATGTAAATTTTTCCATTTCAAATATTTCAAAAACCACATTAAACCAATCAAGTGTTGGCGGAGTTGGATTTAACCACTTTCTGGTTATTGATTTTTTTTGCTGGCCGCTAATAGCGCTTGTAAGAGCTTTGCGTCCCCTCCCCGGACCGAGCCAGCAACCAAGCCCAAGTACAAATTTATAAAATTAATGTCAAATTTTATCTTAAAAAACTCACAAAGAGTTTTATGAATTCCCAGCCAGTAATACTTTAAGTTAGGGCAGTCCCAAAAGATATGATAATGATGTGCCTCTTCTGATCCACATCTTCTCCACCATTCCGCTGTCCCATTTTTATATTTAGAGAGTATGATTTTTCATTTATTTATCTATTTATTTAGATTACTGAAGCCAAAACTAAAAGCACAAGGCCAGGAAAAGCATCTCAAGAGAGAGAACTCTGTTTTTTTTGTGCCAGACTTTATACAATCAATGCTGGTATTTTACATTAAGGTATTAAAAATAATCCATGCATTTAAAATTTGGACAAACATTTTACAGTTGGTTCTATTGGTTTGTCGATTTTTCTAGCGCTTGCACAAATGAAGGGACACTGTATTAACAAACAAAAAAAATCTCAACGGTCAATGAAAGTCTATATTTTAGTCACATCTTAATTGCCTCTTATGTTTATTTTTCTTTGAAATGTATTACTGGTATTCAGGACTATTGGGTAAATACAAAAGCAGCTACTGTCACCAATATATCTATTTAAAGTGTATATAAACAACTTTCTGTATTTTAATATTAAGGCAATATGAAGAACAAACTGAATGTATGTCTTCATTTTTTTTAAAAATCCTCCATGCTGTATTGATCAAGTCACTTACAGTAATTGAATCATTCACTAAAAGCATGGATGAATTTCCTCCTCTCTGACATGATTACATGCATGAGTGAGTATGGTGCTCGAGAGAGGCTTCCAGTCAGTACATGTCTCAGCTCATTGGTATCTAGCAGAGCCAGCATGGGATACTCTTCCTCTTCCATTAACCCCTTTACCCCCCAGCGAGCCAATATCTTTAATGTTACACAGTGGCACAGTGGTGCAGCCCTCTTTTCAACTGGGCTCTGTTCTTTTCTCATGACAGGAAGAAGCTGGGAGAGTTTTTCCAGACCAAGTACGACTGGGATTTGCTGGCTGCCAGATCTATTTGGGCCTTCGGACCAGACACTACAGGACCAAACATTCTTGTAGACGACACACTGCCTTCTG
This sequence comes from Neolamprologus multifasciatus, assembly GCF_963576455.1. Lineage (NCBI taxonomy): Eukaryota > Metazoa > Chordata > Actinopteri > Cichliformes > Cichlidae > Neolamprologus > Neolamprologus multifasciatus. The sequence continues at coordinate 7,725,493 of NC_140442.1, read as the reverse complement.
AGGTGAGGTTTTAATTCAGCCATGCAGCTTAGTCACAACAGTGTGTGCGCCTGTTTGTCTATGCAAAGATTTAATGCTAGACGCTTTTTCCTACTTGAGCACAGACTCTTCAAAACAAAATAAAACTCTTTGACAGTTTAAAAAAGCATCCAAAAACATAACAGAAAATGGGGCTTTTAAAAGCACAAAATTCAAATTGTTTTTATGCAAAAGAATTTATCATTTGAAAAGCTGAAGCCCTTTGAGTATTTGGCAGTTTGACTTTTTTCAGTCTTGCCGAAATTCATGCATTAACAATAGAAACCTAGAGGAGCGTACTTGCACCAAATCTCAACATCCCCCATATTCATATGAACATCTGGATCTGAATTAGTTTGTGATACTTCAAGGTGATGACACTATTTTTTCACTTTTCAAATTAACATTTGTGTATATGAGATATGGTCTTGTTTTTGCTCGATTCCAATCGGGAATTTTAATCACTTCTAAACTGGTCCAAGGTCGACATCTGGTTTAAAAACAAAAAAAATCATGCAAATGAGCACAGTTTTTTGAGTAGCTTAGAGACCGACAAACTGAACCAATCAGAACTTGTTGGCAGAGCTCTTAAACCAGGGGTCTCAAACTCCAGTTCTCGAGGGCCGCTGTCCTGAAAACTTTTCCATGTGTCCCTGTTGCAACTCACCTGAATACAATTAGCAGGTTATTAGCAAGACTCTATAGAACTTGACTGCATGCTGAGGTGGCAATTCAGCCATTTGGTTCATGTTACAGCAGCTCATGAGTGAACGAACACGGTGCAATAAAATAACTTTTGGATAGGGCTGCTCGATTATGGCAAAAATGATAATCACGATTATTTTCACTAAAATTGAGATCTCAATTATTTGACGATATTTATTTAACAATAACAATGTATTGAATAATGGCTTTAAAGATTGTCAAAAAATAATATAAAATAGTGTGCAAATACTGATAACAGTGCAAATGTTTGCAATATAAAAATAAATGAAAAAATGTAAGCATCTATGTTTAGTGAACTTTGCAGTGTTGCTCTGTGGTGCAGCTACGACACCGTAGCAAAGTTTACACACTATGTTTACTTGATCCACGTCTGACTCCTCGAACCCATAATGTTTCCACACCACTGAAGTTTTTTTTTACCTCTCTTTTCAACCAACGGCAGTCACTCTCCTCTCCAAATAACTTCTGCTTAGCTTTCCGAGCTTCCCTCGGGTCCTCTTAATTGTTGTGACGTGTGCTAATAATCGGCTCAGTCATTTTTAATGATCGTTGAAAGCCCAGATCGTAATTTAGATTAAAATTCGATTAATTGAGCAGCCCTACTTTTGGAAGTACATTTTTCCAAACACTTACATTTACTTAAATTTACTTGAGTAGGGTTTGGGGTTGCCACTTCAGCATGCAGTCAAGTTTTGTTCTCTCTGAATAAATTAGTAGGTAATGACCTACTAATTTTATTCAGGTGTGTTGCAACAGGGACACATGGAAAACTTTCAGGACAGCGGCCCTCGAGGACTGGAGTTTGAGATCCCTGCCTTAAACTATGCCGTTATATGAAATTTGTGACAGTAGTTTAGTTATCGATGATTCATTTTAATTTTTATTATATAAGATCAAAAAAATACATTTTAAAGAAATAAAAGTTTAGAACATCCACTCTTGGCTAGCTGTGCTTAGTTTCTACCCGTCAAATCATACAAGGATATTGAACTGTCAAGGTTTTAGCCAATCCTCCATCAACTTGTGTTTCACCTCCAGGTGGACAAAGCACTGCTTGGTTCAGTCAAAGACAGCATTGTGCAGGGCTTCCAGTGGGGCACCAGGGAAGGACCTCTGTGTGATGAACGTAAGTTCTCTCTTTGAACCCCGCACCACTGAAACACGCTGTTTGGATTGCATCTGGTGCTGGAATTTCCTCCTAACCTTGTAGAAACTGTACACTGTCAAAATGTGCCTTTCCTCATCAGTGTTATCTAACCATAACCGTGTGTTTTGCTGCCTTCAGCCATCAGAAATGTCAAGTTCAAGATCCTGGACGCGGTCATAGCTCAGGAGCCTCTCCACAGAGGAGGAGGTCAGGTCATCCCAACAGCAAGGAGAGTGGTGTACTCTGCTTTCCTCATGGTGAGCTCATTCTTCCCCCGATCCCCATTCTTCTCATCTGCCATCAGCTTCTCCAGTTTTTCCTTTCACCCGCACTTTCTTTAATGTTCCATTACCTTGATTAGAGTATGGATCTTTGCTGATGTGTGGTCTTTTTAATTGCAGTGTGATAACATTTCTCTTTCATGATGTTGGCTTCTTTCCTCATCTTCTTTGGCTTGTATGCTGCTGTTTTCATAAATCTGTCAGTCAGCTATACATGCCATTGCCATTTTTTTTTTCTCCAGGCTTTTGGCTTTAACGTATACTGTCCCTTATGTCTCAGGCCACTCCGAGGTTGATGGAGCCATATTACTTTGTAGAGGTTCAGGCTCCAGCTGATTGTGTGTCTGCAGTTTACACAGTGCTGGCTCGAAGGAGGTTTGTCTGTTTTCTTTATATCGATGTAGGGTTTAGTGCAAAGCAGTGCAAATATTAGTAAATACAAATTCCTTCTGCTTTTTAATTATTGGTGTCGTGTTTGTCATTGATCAGGGGTCACGTCACCCAGGATGCACCGATTCCAGGCTCTCCTCTCTACACAATTAAGGCTTTCATCCCAGCCATCGACTCGTTCGGCTTTGAGACAGACCTTCGCACACACACACAGGGTCAGGCCTTTGCTCTGTCTGTGTTCCACCACTGGCAGGTAAGATTTAAAGACATTAACTTGCTTTCCAGCTGATGTTTGTTTAGTAAAGTCAGTAACAACGTCAGTGAAAATCCAGGTGGAAATGCTAAGAAAACGCAGACATTCAAGGAGCTTTGGAGACATCCAGAGGTGTCAGACTTACACATGGAGTTTGGTATGCGCTGTACTTTAATACAAGTAAAGAAAAAGCTTAGATTCATCGAGAATGAAATAATGGCCAACCTTCACCTGCTTGCATCTGAGGAGCGGAATAAGCTTTTATCAAAACAGACAAAAAAAACACCCCAAACATACGGTTAATTTGTGAATTTCATAGTGAATATTCGCTAAACGACAGCGTGATTTTTGGTTCGTCTGCTGAAACCCATGCACTTACTTGCGCGCACAAACTCTGACACCACATAAAATTATGGCAGCTTGTGCAGCAGAGTGACCCACGTCGTGCACATGTCTGCCACTCTGGTTAAAACGCTTTTGATGTGGACTAGAGGGGAGTGTTGAGTCATTACGTTTTAAGTATAACGTGGCTGTCCGGGTATCTTTCTGCACATGTCTGACATGTGTTTGTGTCTGCACTCTGCAGAGCTGTGTCAGGGAAAATTAACTCTACTTAGTGTAGATTAATAGTTTGCTGCTCTGAAATTAGTCTGAAAGAAAAAAGGATTATCCTGGATGGAAATATTAAGTATTTTTTTATACTCCTAAGTTTTGTTTTATCCTCTTGAGGTGAAAATGAAAGTGTGACAAGAAGCTAGGCATGAGTTATTTATTCATAAGCTTGTTGAAATACTGTAAAAAGAGGTATTATAGGTACACTGATCCTTTGGGACATGAAAAATAAATGAAAACCCACTGATGACAAATGCACACAGGGTTTTTTTCCCTCCCTCGTAACTTATTTCAGTCAACTTGTTAGGTTTTGTATTGTGTGTAGTTTTTTTTTCCCTGAGAATATAAATTACCCTTCATGTTTTAGGGCAGTTACCAACTCAGATTTCCCCTGGGAAGATTCCTGATTTTATTTTCATTTTTAAAACTGCAGCAGAAATATTTTGATATTTTGCAATTATGTGAACCAGTGTGATGAATTATTTCCACCTAGCTCAGTTGTAGATTGTTTCGAGAAACTCTCCTTTAAAAAACAAGGATTTTCCCCCCCAGCAGACTTCCAAGATGAAGTACCAATCACCACGACCACCTATCCTTAAATGACTCTTCAAAAGGCAGCCTCTCTGTCTGTAACCGATACAATCAACACTATGAATGTTCACTGCTGACTAGTCCTGCCAGCACATATAGATTCAGCTGTCCCAGATAATAAGAATATAGCACAGTGAGCTATGCTGTTTGCCGCATTTAACTCAAGAGGCTATATTGTGCCTCCCTCATTAGTTTGATCATGTAGTGCCGGTATTGGCATGCTATCAGTGCGCTGCTGACTTATTCTTGTTCGAGGCTCCCATCCATCTGTTGATTAGGCTTCAGCCATGCTATTGATGATATTTTTCCCCTTTTCCTCTACTTTTAATCTCTCCTCGAGGCTGAGAAAGTCTTAGCTACTTGCCTCACACTACTTACTTCAGATTCAAGCTTTCCTCTTCCTCCTGGATTTAGGAACTGTATCACATCTCACTAAAAACTTTCAAAGGTTATCCAATGAGTTAGTGGATTTAGTAAATTGTTTAAAAACCTTCAAACTAATTTCTTCCGACTCAACCTGTTAACAAGACGCTGATGCCATGTCGGTCACAGACAAAAAGAGTGACAGCACTTTCACGTTGCGCTTTCCATCATGTTGATGGACGCACCCCTGACTCAGTAACAAAGGGACAGACTTGCAACTGAATCAGATATTTAATGAAATGTCCACTCAGCTTGTTAATGCTCTGAGTTTGATGTGCTTCGTGTTGTCAGATTATTTCACAGATTGTGCACGGTTGAGTGAAAGGGGGAAGAATTCCCATGTTGACCAGTCACAGCTGCCATTTGCTCTTTCTCTCTTCATTTTTCACCATGACGATCGGGTTTGTCTTTCAGATTGTGCCTGGTGACCCTCTAGATAAGAGCATTGTGATCAGGCCCCTCGAGCCTCAGCCTGCCCCCCATCTAGCCAGAGAGTTCATGATCAAGACCCGAAGACGCAAAGTGAGCCTTTTGACCACTTGTTCATCGATACTTCTATAAAATGTGCTTGTAAATTGTCTTATTTTTTTTATTATATCTAAAAAATTTTTGGTTCTCCGAAGGGCCTGAGCGAGGATGTGAGCATCAGCAAGTTCTTCGACGACCCTATGTTGTTGGAGCTGGCCAAACAAGACGTGGTGCTCAACTATCCCATGTGAGATCGCAGCATTCACTGCAAACTCCAGCAACTCCACCAAGACCTCTGCTGCTCAGTGAACAGCAAATCCTGCTTGTTTTAGAAGTTGTGGGGTATAATGTTGCTACACCTTACCCATTGCAGAGCAGCTGTAGTTGTCAAACATCGCAGAAGTTTGTTGCTTCATCAATCTCTTGTATTTTTATTTTTTATATGTACAAACTGTCATTGTTTTTGTAGAGGAAAAAGAGACATTTGGTGTTCGATCTGGCGTATGTCTGAATAAAAGTTTGTAAGTCAGATGTTGAGATGTCTGGTTCTTTCTAGTGATGCAATCTTTTAACATCATTTTACATTTCAAAGTCGACGTATGGGTGTATTGGATTTGAAACACCTGGATGGGAATCTTCAGTGTTTGTGTCTGTGGGTGAAAATGTTGCTTAGTTGGACTTTTTGCTGATGGCTTGAGTGAGCGGTGCGTGTCTGGAACACAGTGTGGGCAGTGACTGATAGGTTGTGGGATGATTTGAGGCAGCCAGGCAGGAAGCAAAGGTTAGGGTCACATGACCAAATAAAAGGGGGAACAAAGGAATGATGGAGCATATCAAAGGAGACAGATGTCATTGGATTAAATGTTTGGTCTTCCTTCATCTTGAGTGTGTGCTGTAAACTTAAAAGGCCTGGAAGTGACACAACCCAACAAATGACTTCTTCCTATGGATGTAGTTTCAATGGCGTGTAGAGAATGTGGAGTGGCTCAGGTAATTTCAGGTAATTAGACGAAGGGGTAGGGTTATCCAAATTGGTGTCAGGCTAATCAGCAGTACATTTACAGTAAAATCAAATCGGCCGGCTGTGTAACTTTTCTGTAGCTGGGAAGTTGTGTGAATTCAAATTTAACAGGAAGGAGCTAAGAATGTAAAATGAACAATGCCAGGATTTTTTTAAAGCTGTCAATAACTTATATAATGCTGTTATATAAAATCCACTTTAATGATGTGATTGGGTTTTTAAGGATGCTTCATAAATCATAAATCCATATATAATAGTTTCTAAAGACCCTGGTTATGAGTTTTCAATTGCCCAAGTATATTAAGAGCTCATCTATAGGCAGGATAAAATTTGGCAAACAATACAAACTGCCTTCTCAACTGATGGGATCACCAGAAGTCAGTTTATGTAACTTACAGAGTATAGCATTACTTAAATGCAGGTTTGATATTTTTGGGGGTTTTTTGTATGGGAATTGTTTTTCAAAAGTTTGGTGGTGCAGTATCCCAAAGAACTCCTTCTGAAAAATCCAATAAAAGCATGAAGAACTGCCTGCAACTCAGCATTTAGGAGACCGTCTTTTTGAGCAGTTTAAAGTTACACAATGAGTGATCCTCCAGCCAAATCAGCAGCAGAGAAGTGGATAATGCTGCAGGAGCAGTTTGAGAGGCACCGTCTGCTGTGAAACTTGATTTCAAACTGACCACAGCCACTGCTCTTGGTGAAAGATGAAACTTTCAAGCCTGTAGGGTGTAAGCATTTGAACATAAAACATATATACTGAGTACATTATCACTCTAAAGAGCAGCTTTTAATTTCACTTCAGGACACATTGGTTTGCGTATCTTGTCACACCTTCGGAGCACAGCAGTGTCTGAACAGCTCGGTCCTTCATCACTCACCACTGACAATCCCTCAAACAGTCCCGGAGGTGATGGAGATTGGGAAGGTTAGCCCTGGAATAGGAAGAGTTGAAAATGGCAAGCTACTTTTGACATTTGGACTGAATGTCAATCCTGTTCAGGGTGACAAGTGATTTTTGTGTATTTATTTATTTTTGGCAAATGTGGGTAGATCGCAGGGGTAAGGGTAGGGGTGGGGGTTTCTCTGCCCTTTACAAATGCTTCAGGGTAGGAGAATTGAAAGGAATTGGATATTTGTGAACAAGAACTCACTTCCTCATCGATGTATTTAGATGCAGGTTCTGTCAGAGGTTTACATCCAGTTATCTCTGTTCTATAAGAATATGATCAACTCTGCATTTGTTAAGTAAGCGTGCACTCAGACACGGTCCCATCACTCCTCCCTTATGTGCTGGCGTGAGATCGTGCCTGGCCCCGGGCGCAGAGACGGATGGCAGCAGTTCTTGCCGGTCTGAACACAAGGCCCCGGAGCAGTCATTACAATCTGTGGTCCCTGTGCTAAATATAGACAGGAGCAAGGTTCTGCCGTGTTATAGGGCCAACTAGGGGCACTCTCCTCCTCCTCAGTCAGGCCTTTTCCTTTGCGTCTTCATCTGATTTCAACATCTCATCAGTCACCCTTTCCCACAGTTTGTCCGTCCTCTGCTCTTACTTTTTTATTCGTGCTGTTCTTTCTCACTGCAACTACACACCTCTCAGGCTCTGCCATGTGTCTATGACTCAATCACACTTGTCTCTTCCTGCTAACATCATGAGCGAATCTCTCCCTCTGGATTATCCGGCACAACGTGGACAGCTATAGGCACTGAGAGTCCAGGCAGACAGTTTCATAATAAGAATCTGTTTATAGCGAAGATGTAACCACAATTATCTACTCGCTGAAGGAAGATGATGAAGGTTGAGTCAGCCTCCAAACAATGTCATGACTACAGCAACTACAAAGAAGCCAAAAAAGAAAAAAAAAACTATACAAAGTGAAGCAAAACAAACAACGAGTACTTTCAGACTGGATGTCTTGCTGCTTTGTTGAGGCCTTTCGTACGTGTCTGCACCAGGGGCCTGCTTTCTCATAAGCAAAGAAGGCCGTCGATCTGAACAATGTTTCCAAACCTTCCCAGAATATATCCTATTGCTCCTCCTTTCATATCTACCTTCCAGCAGATCCATAAAAATCTGAGGTAGGGGATTTGATCTGGCACACAAATAAACACATGACTGTGTGACTCCTGCACCCGCGGGCACCCAAAGAACCAACAGTACTGATTCATTTCCTATCAGGGGATCCAGAGTTCATGCCAGAGTTTAGCTCACATACTCATTGAGGCTGCACATGCATGGGTGCCTGCAGAATCAGAGAGGGTGGATGGACTCGTGAGCCACCCCGCCTTTAGAAGAATGAAGCTGCAACCTCAAAGCTGCTAGCTGTCTCAATTTGCCAAATGAACCATATGTGTTCCCATGCTTGAGGCCTTCTAAACAAGCAGATTGAGACCAGACGTGGGCCCTCACTCAGTGGTGCGATTGAGATGGTAATGAATGGTAGAACACCTTGAAGTGATCCAAATCATTTCACGAATTACTCATCTGTAAGCCCCTTTTCACTGTAAGGAATCGAAGAACCCCGATCCCTTCAGTCACTTCCTTGGATATCATTTACAGCCCAATAATTATTAATTGTTTTTTGTCAATGGTTTAATTAATTAACCTATTTTTTTTCCTATATAAAAAGCCAAGTACGTCAAATTGACACTTTATTTGTGCTTTATGGATTTGGACCACAAACAAAACTACACCAGACTAGAACAAGACTAATCTTGCTAAATAAAGACAGTTTTAACTTTGCATTTCTTTATTTATTTTTTAGGGTTTTTTTTGTATTTCTCCAGTTTGCTTTTATGGGAAGAGAAGTCTCCCCCATTTGCTCTGAGTTAAATTTCCTCTTGACTGCTGTAAATATTTTTATAATGTAAACAAAACATTTTTTTAAGCAAAACATTACAAACATTCTGAGCATGTTTTGAAATTTTTTGATTTTATTTTTAGATTTATTTCATAAAATGTCTTCTTTCAGACTAGCTGAAAGAAAATGTCTAAGATTCACATCTACACTCACTGGCCTCATTAGTAATGCCTTGCTACTACTTGCTCTGTTGGACCCTCCTTTGCCTTCAGAACCGCCCTTATTCTTTGTGGTATAGATTCACCGAGGTGCTGGAAACATCTGGAGATTCTGGTTCATTTTGACATCATAGCATCACAGTTCTGCTTTAGGTTTGTTGACTGCACATCCATGATGGGAATCCTCCTTCCTGTCACATCCCTAAAGTAGCTTATTTGGACTGATATCTGGTGACTGTGGAGGCCATATGAGTACAGTGATCTAATTTTCATGTTCAAGAAACCAGACTAAGATGATTTCAGCTTTGTGACATGATCACCATGATTTACATGGTGGTCATAAAGGAGTGGTCATGGCGGATCCATGTTTTCATGCTGTTTAGTATAAATTCTGATCCTATTTAAATGTTGGAGCAGAAACTCAAACTTAGACCAGGCCACATTTTGAAGTTTTCTGTTGTCCAGGTCTTGTGAGCTCGGCTGCTGTAGCCCACTGGCTTCAAGGTTCAGTGTGTTGTACATTCAGAGATGCTCTGCATTCTCTGTAAATCCTCGAGATGGTTGTTTGGGAAAATCCCAGCAAATCAGCAGTTTCTGAAATACTCAGACCAGCCAGACTGACACCAACAACCATGCCATGTTCAAAATAATATGAGATTGTCTCCCCATTCCGATGCTCAGTTTGAACTTGTTGACCATGCCTGATTGCTTCCATGTGATTGGCTGATAGATTAGATTTGCACTGATGAGTAGAAAACGTGTTATTTTTATTGCACTATGACAGGCTTGCAAAACAAAAAGAAGTATAATTACTATAAGTCATTAATTGAGCAAAATTAACTGTGAGGACTATTTGTTGTTTGTGAAAAATGGATAGAATTTTCACCAAATCCCATATTTTCCCAAATCACGGTCAAAATACACACACATATATATTTTTTACCCTTCTATTAAATTTAATAGGTAATAAAAATATATTTCCAAAACCGAATCTGTAAATCTTCCACCCCAATGTGCCAACAAAAATGAAACGATGCCTTTGAAAATGGGTTTATCTAATATTGCCCATATAAGTGTTCCAGAGTGACACACATTTTATTTATAATGCCTCATTGCCATACTAAGGAAATACACTTGCAGTACAATAGCACATTCCACCCCCCACCCCCTCGTCCCCGCCCCCAATATATCTGAGACACCACCAGCGTCTTCCGTTAATTGTGGATAAGCAGATTAAGAACATAAACTCATAGCAACACTAATTTGAATAAATAAATAAGTATTACCTCTAACATTCCCAGTGCTTTTTTTTAATAAAAAAATATATTAAATGTTGTATTTAAATGATACCATAGCAGATAATTATCCTATTGATTATTCCATTATAAAACAGCAGAAATACGCCGAGCCTCTAACTGTGATATCTGAACGGCTGCACCACAAACAAAGACTACAAGTACAAACTGCCCTTTCCTTAGGCAGATGTTTATGGACCCGAGATGTGTGACCTGTCGGGTACGCGCACTACCAAAGACACGTACGCGCAACATCGCTGCTCCCCTCCTGCAAAGATGGGTCTCCAAGCTTACAGTCAGAGACTCCAGCTGTCACTCATCGATATCCGCGTTCAGCTAATGTCAGACTGCATGTGGAAAACGGCGAAGGCTCCGTTCCCGATAAATACGAGACAAGGACACCGCTGGATGGAGGTGGACCTCCAGTGATCAACAGATCAGCAACTCCACTGTTCACTCCCCCTGTGAGGACAAGACGAGGGACCCGAAAGACAACGCTGGAGCCAAATGGCACGTGTGAGCCGCTGACGTATTTATTAGCAAATTCTCGAGCCGGTCATAGTGATATGGACAAACTAGCGCTGAAGATTTGGTATTAAAAAGCCGATACAGCTGTTATCAGAGCTGGTGTGGGTTCGGTTCTTGTCAAGATGACCAGACTATTGTTTAGCATCGCTGTAATGGAATGGGCCCGCAGGAATTTTGGCACCGGTTTTACGCAACAAACCACATAGTTGAATCGACGTAGCTCGACCGAAGACAGAATAGCGTGGCTGGCATGGACAAAGACTGCTTACACATCTCGTAGTGATGCTCTGAGACTAAATTGAAACACAATAGTGAAACATCCTGCTGGTTCCTCCCGAGAAGTGGAGCTGATAATCAACGGCGGGATTCAAGTTTGGACCTCACCAAGTCCAAAACGACCTTTCCCTCCCAAACAACGGATCATCTTATATCTTAAAGCATCCTCACAGACTCGCATAGCGGTAAGAATATGCCTGTTAATTGCTGTAATACTGTTACAGTGTCCCTCCTTTGTTCCTAATGGGGCTAATTTAACCCAGCGGGCACCCTGCTACGGTTGCTTGGGGGGTCATAGACGCACCATTTGGCACCATAACGCACAGAAGACGGTTTCAGCTATGCGTTTCATTTCTGTTGGACCGAATCTCCTCTGTTGTTTGGCATGTGTAACAGAGTGGTCAAGGCCAAGCTGTGAGCAACAAGAAATCAACTTCTTTGTACAAGTGTGCTTTGGGGAAGGAGCTGCAAAGGACACGTCTAATTAATATAAAGTGTCAATTCAGAGACACATATCCGCACAACAGAAAACAAATATAGGTTAAAAATCCACGCTGTGTATGCTTTGAGAAACAAAACCAAATCCATTTATTCTCAAATCATATCAGCATGTAGATGATGTAGAGGGCGGTGCAGGGATTCTCCTCAGGGTTTCGTTAAATCCCGCAGGAGCTTTTGAGATTAGTTGAATCGCATGCAGATTCTATAATGGCTTTATTGGTAAAATCTTTGTTTTGTATAATTAATGAATTGATTTCACAAGTATTGGACGCATATGTATAGCTTTTAGGAAGTTTGCATTGATTTAAATTTATGAATAGAATTTTGGCAACATTTGAATTATTTAAATTAGACCAAAAATGTTATCTGCATCAGTAAAGCTCACTATAATTCAGGTTTATTTCTTATAAAATGTGCTTAAACTAAAAGAATATAACAATAAGGTTGTTCATACCATTCCAGATGTAAATAACTGTGTATTAATATATATATATATATATATATATATATATATATATATATATATATATATATATATATATATATATATATATATATATATACATTAATATAAAAAAATCAATTCAAATCTGAATATAAAGACAGCAAATTAAAAAATAAATAAATAACTAAAAGCACTCCCCAGGTTTTTGTGATTGTCTTTATCCGTGGTGCTCCATACCTCCATATATTTGCTGATTCAGGGATTATTTCATAAATCCAGAAGTCAATATATCAAAAGTAACATTCCCACCACTTAAAGCTGAGAAGCAGCCAGCACCCAGCATTATTCACCATGATGAGAAACCCTTTCATTGTGCTGGACCTCTTTGAATTATGCCACATTGGTTTCTTTGTCGAGCATTTGTCAATGCCATACGAGCAGTGTCTCACATATGAGCCTCCATAATGAGTTTCTTCCCCTGTGCTTCAGAAAATCCTCGCTATATGTGCAGCTATTGTGATGGATTTGGGATATTGCCAGTGAAAGAGCTTAGGACCAGTGAGTGATGCTTACTTTGCACATAACATATGGATGCTATGTATTTATTTTGAATTTATTCCTTGGTAGGATTCCAAGAGCAACATATAACCTCCATTTGCCCTCCATTCTTTGTTCTATATTTCCATCAAGTAAATGCAGTTTTGGCATTTCACAGCCCTGCATACTATAGATTTAATTAACATTTTCTGCATGTGAAACTACTCTGCGAGGCAGTCCATCTGTGCTGTCGGATTCTCCTCCCACCTTTTTACCCTTGTACCCCACTGGAGACCATTATTTAACTCTCACTGTGCATTGGGGGTGGAACCTATGCCAGTATGGGAGGAAGGGAAGGGAAGTCCACCCCTGTGCACTCCAGCACTGCGAGAAAGATGAGGAGCACATTCTCTTTGGCAGCAAGAAAATGCCCCATCAGTTAGTATCATGATGAATGTGTTACTGTCCTCTTTTTATATTAAATACAATGCTTTTTTGCATTATTTCACTCATGGGGACACTAAAGAAACTCATGACCTGGCAGATATAAGTGATAAATTGTGCATGGATGTTTACTAAATGACCAGAAGATGTCCCAGAAAAGTTGGAGATATGTTACATAGCCTCTGGTAAGTTGATTTATCCAATCGATCAAAGCAAAAAAAAAAAAAAAAGAGAGAGAAAAAAGCAAAAAAAAAAAAAAAGGAAAAAGAAGAAAAGTGTTGAGCTTTTACAGTAATCCCCCCAAAAATGTAACTTTAAGTCAAGTCCAGAAGAGACAAACAAAAGAAAAGAAAAAGACCAAGCAGGCTATCCGCTCTGCTGAAAAAGCATGTGATGATTTCCAAATCGCAAGATCAAAGCTTGAAATTTAGAGGGTACACTGCAGAATGTCACGTGCCTGAAATGAAAGCAATGCACTAGTTATTGAGGACGTGTTAAGCTTAAGCTTTGATTATATATGCATTAAAATATATATATTTGAATGTATCTGTACAAATATGTACATATGTAAGCAGCATTTTACCTTTGTAGCTGGTGGACGCGGGGCTATATTCCTAAATACTTTAAAGCTGCACATTTCAAAAGCTCCATGTGTAAAAAATGAAAAAGTTAATACATGTTATTAGTCGGGTTGTTTCAGTTGAATGGGTCTATTCCTGTTGCTTGGCTCAGGACCAAGCCACAGAATACACTGTATTAAATGTTCCTGTATAGATTTCATTATGGCTTGCTATGAATGGTCAGTACTGCAGTTTAATGTAGAATGCATTAGCATTGTCTTCTTTCAATTTACAGTTAAAATTTAGTATGATGCTCCTTAATTAAAATGAAGATGCATTCAAGTTTCTTGAGCCTTTGTACGACTTTTGAAGAAAACAATATTTTGCATAGTTTGAGGATCAAAGTATAAGCACAGCTCAATGGCGGAGGAGTCAATAATGATTTTTTTCGGATTCAAAATAAAATCCTTGATGCCAATATTACTACAGAAGAGTGGAAATGTAAGAAAAGTTTATAGATGTCAATTGGTTGTTTGAATCATAAAGAAGTGAAATATGTTTGTTTCCGAAAGTCTACATACAATGATCTTATGTTCAGTGCCATCAATTAATTGTAATTGTATGATTCATTATCTGTTTTGTAAATTTTTACAATGTATTTTTATTCTATGAAACAGGTTAAAAATGAGCAAAACATGTTTTCTTGTATTAAGTTATTTTGCATTAGTTTGATGCTCCTGCCCATTTTAGGTTTGACACCACAGTATTACATACTACAGTATTACAGTGTATTTTGTTAGGCACCCAAGATAACAGCAACAATGAAGCCCTGCAACTCTTCAAATGTAAATAATAGCAGTAAAGAATCATTCATACAAAGTAGTTTTAAAACCATGAAATTCCTCTTTTAGTTTCCACCAGTGAAAACTGCCTTAATCTCTAAAATATATTATGTGTATCAAATTATCTACCTTTGTGCTGTTATTCGAACGCTATTTTACGATAATCACTTGCAACTAAATCAGCCGTCTGCAATTACCATAATTGTCGGCTGAAATATCTGCGGGATGTGTTTAAGTCAATTACATGCTTTATGGCAGCTATCTTGAATAAATGAAGTAATTCACTTCCTGCTTTTCCCAGTTCTTTCCTTCAGAATGTGTAATGTGGAGCCAGTACAGTAAGAGCTAAATTTTATGCTTTCAGCCACTACTTCAAAAAAGACCTATCCCTACTTGCATATTAGAAGCAGGTGTTGTGCAGCACAAAACTGTCAGTCGTCAAAACATGCAATGTTACTGGAACCTCAAAGAAAAATGTTTGAGTGACGAGGGAGTGCAGTGTTGTAGATAAAGTGGGAAAAATATAGAGATGTTGGGAGATTCTTCGCCACCGCAGCTTCTCCTAACTGGCTTTGCCCAACATGAAACATCAAGGTATTATGTCTATATCTTGTTTAGCAGACGTGAGCACACAGGCAGGCTTAATCCTCAGAGTGCAGCACACTGAGGGAAAAGTGTCTTTATGCCTGCCAACTAGTCTGGATTCCCTCTGCTTGACACTGTGTACTCTGCTCTGCAATTTCTGGTTGCCAGTTCCTGTAAATGACTTTAAAGTAAGAGCAGAAGGAAGGTGGCTTGCTCTGTTTGTAATTACCGAGCGTTTAGAATTTTAAGAAGTCACCAAATGCAAATGATAGATAGAGCGGAATGTGCGTTGTGCTGCATTACTTCCATATTTGCTCTATAAATGCACATTTGTACGTTGTTTATAATTTGGCTGTCTTTGGTAGTACAGTTGGGATCTAATTTACGGATTTGCATGATGTGGTGGAAATGTTTCTGCAATGAGCAAATGATTCTGGGAGAATAGTTTTAGAAGATTTAGTGAAAATATTGAAATTTGTTTCAGAACACTGATTTAAAAATAACTGGTAACTAACTGCGTCTGGTCTCTTAAGACAACTTTGAAGATTTTAAAATGTTTTGCAAATACTTTTCGTTAAGCTAAACTAAACAGATTTTGACCTTCACGTGCTTCCCAATTTAAGTAAGTTCAGTGGTGAGATTATTGTAGTTTGATGTGTGCATGTGAGTGCAGTTGAGCATGCTTTGTGTCCTGCGTGCCTGATATTTAAGGGGAGACCTTAAATATTGGGCGACAAAGAGTAGGGGAGGGTTGTGCGTGCTCTCTGTGACTCAGGATGACTCCTCTGGAAAACGAACCCTGGAGTCGGCCCTGACCCCTCGCAGTTGTGTCGGTGCACGTGTCGCCGTGATGCCACAGCAGATCTCCGAATCTTTAGCTAAAAACAGGCGATGGGGAGTGTCTGATTTCGTCTAACAAAGGGAATCCTGAACACCAGGATTTTTGTGTCATCCTAGTTGTATTGCTGCAGCATGTCGTAGTCGTGCGATACACGTGTCCAGATCGCAAAGTCCTCGCAATGCAGTAGTGCTGTGTACTTTGATTTAAAACTGCAGTGTTGCGTTTCACAGATATATGACACACTCTTTCCCTGTAGAGTTTGATTAATATGTTGATTAGTAAACAGGGAAATTAAGTAGCAACAATTTTCATAAGTGGGCATTAATTCTAACTGTAGAATAACAAACTTAATTTATAATACAATTTCCCAATAAAGCTGCAAAGTGCTTCACAGAAAGAAAGTAAACACTTACAAAAACAACAAACAAGAGCAAAATATAATATTAAAATATATATTCCATAAGTCAAACATCTATAAAGCCCTCTTAATAAAATAATTTTTAAAGTAGAATCTTTCAGGGAAATAAAGTTGTCATTCTGCTCTTAATTGGCAGATTGAAAACCAGCAGAATACTTTTAAAGATTAAGGTAAATGCCCAGGTGGATAAGAGGTTAGTAGGTCTATGATATATTCGGGAGCAAGGCCATTCAATATTTAATGATTCTTCTCAAATTAATGCTTTAAAATTATGAGTAGAATTTTATGAAGCAAAAAGCCAGCTTTCAAAGATCTCCATTGTGAGGACTTTTGACTTTTCCCCATTAACCGTCTCAAGGCAGGCCTTGCAGATTTGCAACAGTTAAAAACTAACAACCTGATTACCCCACATACATATTTTATGAGTTCTTTTTACTCAGAAGTACCACTGCAGGACTTGGTTGTGCATTAGCAACAAAAAGTTTAATTTGAGCCTGAGAGGGTTAAAATATAGCTTCCATTTTTGGAGTGGAATAACTAATGGAATAACTAATAATTAGTTCACAGCACTAACTAGGTATGTCAGCAATTTTTCTGCCATTCAATGTGATGTAAATGCTAAGAAGGAAGTAAATTTATTCAGCTTTAATTGAAATAAATGGTACAGTTACATCCTTAATTACTAGCACCCATTCTGGTATGACATATCCAAAACAGACCACAGGTAAAAATAATTTATACTGATGTGAAACAGAGAAAACTAGTAAATGCCTCCTTGCAGAAGGCACAATAGGGGACATTTATTGTAATAGAAGAAGATATAGACAGACAGAGAGAACCCCTGTGAGTGTGGATGAAATTGGATGTCACTTTCACCTAGCCAGCACTCATGAAGACATACGGGCAGTCCAGCAAATGAAAACAGTCGTGAGGGACCTTCCCACTGGGAATGTCACTATGACATACTGGGATCAGCTCAGACATACATGCCATGAGCCTGGAAACATACATGCAGATGTACCGAGCCCTGCATGTACAGAGATGTTTACGCTTCAGTCAGTGTTGCACATGCATATTCAAACTGATATGTCATGCTCACGAATCTGTGTATGCTGACACATTTACATATGAGCATAGCTGTCATAGCCCAGGCTGTGATTCGGGGTGACAGGTCTTATGCCACTTCCCTCGGGTCATCGGAGGGTCGGAGTCACAACGTGACAGGGATGGGGGGCAGAGAGATGTCTTTCATTCACTGTCACTCACCAATGACACAACCTTTCCTGTGGTTTACTCACATTCCCGGGTTCAGCAGTGTTTGAGCTTCTGCACTGTGTGCTCATGTGACTCATACCTGTTGTTTTGGTTTTGTCTGCGGTTGCTCATCTTAATCTCCTCTTGTTGGTAAACTTGTATTAATGTAAAGTGTCAGTCTGACAATTATGCACCAGTCATCAGAAGTTCTTTAGTATCTCAAATTATATATATGTGAAGGCATCTTTAATATAACTGACCAAACTCTCTTGGGTTTCTTTGCTTCCGATTATTAGAAATCTAACAATTACTGTGCCTGTGTATACTCTTAGTTGATTCATTTTATTTTTCTCTCAAAATTTTGGAAAATACCCATTATAATATTTTAACCTCCTAGGACCTGGCGTCCACATATGTGGACATCACATTTTGGGTTATTTAGACTAAAATACTCAATTTTGCTCTACATGGGCCTGATATCCACTTATGAGGACATTATACTGCTTCTGTTCTATCAAACTTTTAAACAAATATCCTCATATGTGGCACTTATTTTTCTTAAAAACAAAAATAAGGTTAAAAAAAATCTGGTAATTCTTTGTTTTTACATTCATCGGGCCCCAATATGCCCAAATATCAAAGAGAAATTAAAAACGCATGTCGTGAAAGAGTTCGGGTCTTAGGAGGTTAAAGGCTGAGGGAATGTACCCAAAACAAAGAATTGAAATTAATCACCATATGTTTAAATATACTTGAAAAAAATATTGAAAAGCTTGACATTCTTCTTCTTCTTTGGAAAAAAGACTGAAATAAGTTTTTTGCATTTACCATAGAAAAATGTTATATTGAGTGTGTTTTAAACATGTCTTAGTTTGATCGAATGCGGGTTAATTTTAAGGAACATTTCTTTATGAGAATGAAAAGCTTGTAATGTTTTATCTTAAATTTTGTTTCAAAAATCGCAAGGTTCCCCCTAAGAGTAGTCAGTAAAGAGTACAGGAAATATTGTGGCCTGGGAGACCTCTGACATCCCTCACATTACTCTCCTGTCTGTTCTTTTTAACCTTTTTACTCCCCATTTGAAATATCATAAGATAAGATAAGATAAGATAAGATAAAACTTTATTAATCCCTCAGGTGGGTTCCTCTGGGAAATTCGGTTTCCAAAAGCACAGCACCGACAGAAGTTACAGAGTTACAGAATATTATATATATATATATATATATATATATATATATATATATATATATATATATATATATATATACACACACACACACACACACACATATAAATAAAATTCATTGTCTTGGGTGTAATATTTTTAAGGACAGATGTCATCCATGATAAGAAGAAATGAACATTAAATTCAAATAAACTTAAAATAATGTTATTTTGAAAAATGTATTAAATACACTTCAATCCATTAATTAAAGTAAGTGGGATCGATATTGAAAGAGTAAATGAAAACAAATTTCTGTGGGTAATGGCAGATGAGAGACTTAGTTGAAAAGCACACATTAAATATGTCAATTTTGAAGATTAAAGAAGCACTGTAATAATAAAAGGACATTGCATCTACTTTTTCTTCTTCTTCTTAAAAACTTTGGATTATTTACTATGAGGGTTGTTGGGATTATACAAATTGACTATTTTTACAGCTTGAGACATTTAAATATGCAGATCTCGTGAAATTCCGAACAACATAAAACTTGTTCAGAGGAAAAAATAATCAAATACAGGGAAACATTCAAGGCATGCTTTCTACAAGAATAAGCATCTCTTATGTATGAGGATAGGATTAAAATGAATGTAGATGTGACTTTTCTTCAGTAAAATTCTTTGCATGGCGTTTATACTGTTTCCTCTGCATGAAGTGATCTCATGTTTTTTCCAAGACCAACATGAAAAACAGTCATTGATATGATAAACTATCATTGCACTCAGATGAACCCTAAATACTACCTCAGTGAATGAGTTTTTGCTATATCTAAAAATAGCTATGTACTATTTCAGTGTATAACTCATCTTCTTCATGTGCTTTGTTAAACTAAAATCTAAAAATCACACCAATGCATTTAATGTCCTTTATATTATAAATAATACAAAATTATTTTGTGTACAATAGACAGTTTCCCATTCAATGAAAAAATACAGAATACCACAATGATTAAAATCATGTTTTTTTAATTAAATTTGGCAGAGCTGCATTTGAGGTTTCACAGAATGGGTTCAATGATGTCATCGTTATCAACTCTAATACATCAGCTCTAATCTACAGATTTGAATAAGTTCAAATTTATTCTAGTTTTCAGATGTCACTCTGACCTGGTGATGAATTGCGGCCTCACAATTTTACAGCTGGATCTGACTAAATCTGGATGTGTTTCAGGTCAAAAGAAAAAAAAAACAAGTCCTGGACAGTCACACAGGCCCAGAGACCGGTTGACAAAAACGGTGTATTTCAAACAGTTGCGATTGGTTGCTTGCAGTAACTGTAAAAACTGATTGCTAAAGCTCCGTTCACACAGGTAAGCGATTCCCTGGTCACAAGGAAAAAGCGCTTATTCCACAAACAGTCGGCAAGTGGCTGCTGTACTGTTTTATTGCTGGCAGTCACCAGTATGAAATTCATATAAAGAGAAATATATCTCGCTGCATCCAAAATGTGCTTATGATTGCTTTGGTTGCCAGCATACTCCTGCAAACTCCCATAGTTTTGTAGAAGCTTCTGACTTATGTGTAAACAGTCGCAAACTGCTCGACATGTGTTTGCGAAACTTAAAGAAGTGCAATGCAAAAAAGAAACTGAGAATGTTGACCTTCAAAATAAAAGTTGTGTCTTACCTATGAAAGCAACATAATTCAAAAGAGACAGCTTTTCCTTTAAAGGCAAACATTCTCTGTCTCCAGTTTACATTTAACAGTGAATTTACATTGAAATTGTGTCACTACAGCTAAAAAATAGGTGAGGCACCCTTTGCTATTTTGGATAATTTGGGAAATTTTAAAAAAAACAACTCATTTTTGACCCAAAAGGTCACTGGTATCAGATTTTGGAGGGCCATAATAATCAAAATCAAAGTTTTCAGAGCAAACGCACATACGGTTACACTAAAAGCCTGTTTTTCAGCAATGTGATCACATAATGCTGTTAAACATTATCAGCGCAGGTGCAGTGAAGGAGGGCACACATATTTTTAATGAAACACACAGAGTTACCTTTATTATCTGAGCAAACACATGCAAGTCATCAGCAGAATGCCACTACAACTGTGGAGAGCATATTAGGGGATCTGTGCCACAGAGCTGCACATGGCAGAAGGCATGCGCTGATGTGACCGTAAGCGCTCACGCCTGATTGGCTCAGCTGGGGCAGCCACGGCTGGGTGATGTCCCCCTCGCTCTCTGTCACAGGCGGAGCTAAACAGAGCAGCCAGGTTCACAGACCGCGGCCGAAACCCTGTCACCGCCTTGCCTAGCAGACTCTGCCACACTCTGAGAGGCACACACACACACACACACACGCACACACACAGGCTAAAATAAGATGAACGCTAGATGCAGGGCAGACTGCATGAAGTGCGATATGTAAGACGTTTTTTTTTTATTTTTTTGTTGCCTGCATGCGTAGTCTTAATGATTTATCCACAATAACCCTGTGAACATATTACTTCAATTTCATCCCACGCCTTCTTTTCACAATACCCCTGAAGGTCACCACCTCCATTACTGGGTCACAAAGCTCATATTCATTAGCTGCTGATAGACTCACTGAGGTGTCACCACTCATCATTCATGAAATGCCTTTATTGATGCATTCTTACATTATAAAAACCTCCAGCTCGGTCTTTTTCTTTAACGTGTTTGAAACATAAACCAGAATAGTGTCCCTTTGATTTACTTTTAAAGGAATTTTGTTCAATTGAACAACTGCAGGGGGTTACACTAATAAAAAGATAGAAAGAGACAAGCTAACACTGGGTTATTTTTAGCCGCTGTTCCATAAACAACATGTTCCTCCTGACACAAAGATGCTCTGGGGTCATGTTCAGTGTTTATACAGCCTCCAATGGAGATGTCATACCTAAGACTAACTGGATTATTGGTTAAAACAGACAGAGGAAAGTAGGTTTTGAAAATATGCTGCAACCTGACTCCTGGCTTCCTCTAATACCTGTGAATATATATTCATAATGACTGGTGTTTTCTGCTAATCTTTTACAGACCATGTGGATCAGGTAAGTAATGATAGAAACTTTCTGTCCTGTCTTCTTTCATTAACCAGTTAAATCATGAGAAACTCTTCTAGATTTTTGGAGTATGTTTTATTGCTAGACTGTGATAGCACCACAGAACGTCTACTTACATTCAGGTACTTTACAGTTGTGTGAGGAAAGCCCTACACACAACCTCTCAGCTTCTTCTTGTCCGCATCGTTTTTGGCCACCAAAACACCGAGTCTTTTTTCCCTCCACTTTCTTGTTACATCACCCACACGTGACGTGTCTTCCAGGACATTCCTGTCCCGTCCTTTCCTCTCTGTGTCTTCTCCTGGAGTCATGTTTAAACAAAGTAACATTCATACATGAGTGGGTTTCTATGACTACGAGGCCCCAGGATTTTTTGAGCCGTAGACCACCATGGTGCGATGGGTGTAGGAAAAAGCCCAAAGGCGAGCACAGATGCTCTCGTGCTACTAGTGTTGCCTTGATAATAGCCTTATGGGCTAAAATTTGAGACTCTACATCTAAAATGAAAGAAAAAAAAAAGGAAAAAGCTGATTCACTTGACAGAAGTGCTTAAGGCCTAACTTTAAATAGCTCATTGCAATTTCTGTTTCCTCTTCTCCTGTTTTTTTTCCCTGTCTTTCTGTTGGACGTAGGACTGTCTTTAACTCTTATGAAGTCTTAGGACAGCCTGTTTAAATAAAGGGTAACTCAGATGAAGATCATGTTTGTTCAAAATGATAATGTTTTAGTAAATGCATGCACAGACGGCAGGGGAGAGCAACAACATCAGTTTCCTCGACTGGAACAGTGCAGTACTTTCTGGATTTTATCACAGCTCCTCTCTGCAGTTTGGTGTGGGAAAAGATGAGCAGTCTAGAACCAGCTGTCTGCTCAAACCTCCAGAAGTAGTTCCCCTTAAGGTTTGAAAAAACATCATCCTTTATGTATGTACACATTCTTATTTGTGTTGTCTTTAGACTTGTAATCCCCACAGTTTCAGATTTGGCACATTTTTCATTACCACGATAGCAGCAGACAGCGTAGTTTAGGACTGCTGCAGACAAAACGAGCCATTTCCACCCTGAAGGGGTCCCTGCACTGAAGCCAGTTTGTATCTGTTATTAAAGATACACATTGTGACCTTCTACAAATGGCATTTCTAGAGGGGTGCAGAGTGTGGCACGTTCAGTGAAGAGGCTGAATAGTACTGATATGATTCAAGTAGATACAGCTTTGTTATGCTTTAATTATGTTGGATCAATTTTGATGGAAATACAGATGAGAATTTTTAGAAGTCGGGGAAGATTTGAGTTTTAATGAGTCATTTTTGTCAGATTATTTTTCACTCTCTGATTAACAGTTTTTATGGAGTAGTTTTATTTTCCTTTAATTCGGTCTGGCCTTGGCGACCTATTTTAATTCTTAGACTCTACTAGAGTAGCCTTACAAGAAGCACACATCAAAATAATCCTTCTTTATATTATTCAAGGCCTTAGCACAGCCCCTCAGTTCCTCTATCAGAAATTATGCATTTTAGTTTCCTCTCACTTCCTTTAAGGCTGCCTTAATTTGATTGGATGCTTCTTGCAAACAAACTATTTCTATCTGTCTCTTCTGTGTTCACAGCCTGTTACTGTGTTATTGAGAAGATTGCATCAGGACTATATGATTTTAGTGATAATATAACGCCATTCAAAACAGAGATTACCGTAAGCTACTTGTGCAAATGCTGACATTGCTATACAAAGCTTTGATGGTGTTTAAAGTAAGTTTCCATGACTATAACAGCTTATATGAAAACAGGCAATAATAGGTCACCTCTAAGTGACATTGGTGAGTTGGCATGATAGTGTTTTTCTATGGCTCCTGTAATGAGAAACAGCATGAGCCAGATGTTGCATTAGCATTAACAATCATAATTAGCAGGTGGACATCACACACACTCATATAAAGAGAAAAATCAGTAAATACACTGTGTTGTTACAGCCCATAATAAACAGTTATAAAAACTTATCTAGAGAGTATTGTCTATGTATGAGTAGAAATCAAAACAACTTTCATCTGTAACCCTTCTTACGTTTTGCACTCATCTTTACTTTATCGCTTATTATACCAGGAGCCGTTCATAGCAGTAACAAGAAGAGACTTGATTCTGTTTACTTTATTCTTGATGTAGATACAAACATTGGGCTGTGTGGTCTTCAGAGTGATGAAGGAGATTTCATTCGGCCTTTGGTGGTTGCATAAGCAGGGTGCCTAGGCTGTGAGGTACCCTGAAGGGTTTGCCTTAGGCAATAATGTATTTATGGAGTTAATATTTTTGGCTTAAAAATATATTTTTCTTGAGCCAGTCCTTAATAAGACACTTCTTTTTATAGGTTTACATACACATGTAACCTCAAAAGACCAATTTCTGAGGGTATAAAAAACTGTTACTCTATTATTTTCTCTGTCCTTTCCCCCCTTTTCCTCTTGTTGGGTAATTGTCGTTCGATAGTATCCACACTATAGCTGTGAATGCAGGCTTTTCTTCTTTTACTCCTGGGTTTTAGATCCAATATCAGTGAGAGCAAGATCATTTTTTTTTGCACAACCAGACCTGTCAGTTAGCATGGCAAGCCCGGTTGCATCATTAAACTTGTATTGGAACAAGTGTAACTGCAGGCAAGAACATATTGCTGGAATAGGGCTCGTTTTGTTCCCCTTTCCTTTCAGTATGTTTCCTTCTCAGCTCTCCAATCCTCTTATGCCTTTTCAGTCTTTTATCTTCTCCCCCCCTTCTGCATCCATAAAGTGTTTTGTAGGAAATTTGATTGCCAAGTTCCGTTTACATTCACCCACCATCTGCTGAAATTGGCTGCAACTGTGAATCATTTCTTAATATTGGCAGCTTTGCATTGACTTGCCTCCTTATTTTTCCTCCATTTCATCTTTTCCCACTGTCTGGCATGCTTTAACCTATTCGTTGTGAGCAAAAACAACGGTCCGATCCGTAACTCTCAATAAAAGACAGCTCACAGAAAGAACACTTGAACCACAAGTGGTTGGACTGTAGAGATAAAAAGTTTTTTACTGGGAGTATATGCTAGCAGATCACACATGAAGTATGAAACTGTCTGCTTTTGAAGTGGTGCAGTCAATATTTTTCCAGCGAGTGATTCAAAGAACTCATTGATATTCATATAACACATTAAAACTACAGTTGTTGTTTTTTTTTTAACAACAAATCCATACTTAACTTTATGTCTTAAAGAGATATTTATGCTTAACATTTATATCATCTGTAGAGGATAGAGGATACAATTTGTGCTACTCTGTTACTATGTCACATGTACTATTACTTCCCTGAAAATACTATAAACCGCTGGGAAGCTTCATTTATCAAAAACATCACCTTTGAAACTCTTGATCTCATTTGTTTACATTTTTTTTATCAAGTACAACATTACAAGTACAACTATTATAAGATGCAGTTGAGTAGCAGTGGAAAGTAGAATCAAAAATGTAACTAAAGTTAACTCAAGGAAAGTATAGAAAGCAATTACCAGAAGTACAGCCCTTCAGTAAATACTTTGGTATGCTTAAGTGCCACATTAGCATGCTAATATCCTTACACAATATTAATATGTGCCTGTTTAATGGCTTCTGTGTGCTACATGCCCACTATCTTAGATCACCAAATGTGCTAATGCTAAACAAACTAATCACAAAGTAGTGCCCTGTTATAAACCTTTGGTTAGAGCCATGTAGTTAAAATTCAATGTACTGAGTGAAATTGTAATCGGTTGTATATGGATGCTGCTATTGCATGTCATTAATTTTATCCGCTCCCTCCTATAGATTGCGCTCCTCTTTTCAGCTTCTTTTCCCACTTTATCCTCAACCCAACGTTTCAACTGCTCATGGTCTCTTTGTTTTAAAAGAGATTTTCCTTCCCCACAGTCATAAAGTGCTCGCTCACACCTGACCGTTTTCTCTGTAGGTTCTTTGGCTTATAATATGAAGTGCTTTGAAATGACTATTGGGAACTGGGACTGTATAAATAAAATGGAGTGTTACTTAATGTAACGGCATCATTAAGTCTTGAATGTGAAGGAATGTCTGACAGATTTAGAGTTCTCAATCCTGTAGAGATTGAGATGCTTCAGATTGGATCATAGTGGCTTATTAAAAACCGACCAAGAGGCCAACATTGCCATAGCTACATCTGCACTAGTATCTTGGGAACAATTAAGGTCATTGCCACCCACCGTTACACATTTACCTCTTGGGTCTCACCTGTTAATTTGGTATTTACAGTGACCCGAGTGTCACTGTGTGGTGGCAGTTTGTGAAGGATTTTTTAGTTTGAACTCTATTTCAACTCTGTCTCTGAGTGTTATCGTTTGATAAACCTTGGCCCTTGCTTTACTCCTCAAGGAAAATACAGTGACAGTGGAGTGATCGCGTCCATGGTGCAGTCAGATGAAAGTGAATGAAGGCTGATGAATGCTGTGACACTGACGGAGACTTGTTATCAAGATATTAAAGTATAACTTGAAAAATCCGTGTCCTCTGCCAGTCAGTTTCCCAGTGCTGGCCCGTTATATTTATGACTGATGTCTTCTGGATTTGTTAGATGAAACAGGAACAGGGTCAGAGTTTTGTGTTCAAATGTTTTGGCTGACTGGTGCATCCTTGAGCAAGACGCTTGACCTCTAACAGCTCCTGGCACAGGGTGAAGTATTGCCTCGAAGCAAACGAGTCATGAAGAGAGAAGATGCAGGGGGAAAGCAAGAGATCAGTATTCAGGGCTTACGAAAGTAATTCTAAGATTTATTATCAAATTTAATTATTAGAAAATTAAGATAAATTAAGGATTTCTGTTCAAAAGCTATTTTAAAACACTGAAGATGTTGGTAGTCATTCAGTCTTCTGGCTGCACACCACAGGTGGGCAAGATTATCGGTCTTAATTTATTCCAACAGAAGATTCAGTTGCAGATTATCAAGGTTTGTGTCATTAACTTAACCCAAATAAAATCTTAATGAGAGCACTGGGAGCTCCTCTATGAATCGTGTGTGCACATGCTCCCATGCATGTTTGTGAATGCACTCACATTTATGCCACCGTGAAGCCTGAATGCAGCGGGATCCCTCCTCCTTTCTCCACACAAACTGAGCCAAAATCATCATCTCGGCGTTCAGTCACTGTGATGGCAAGGATGTCTCTACTTATCTGCAGTAAACAAATTCAACCGTGGCTGGCAGTGGCATTTGGCCTCTGTGTGCTCTCCTTCCTGGCAGCATGTGTGAGTGGAGCTGCTGCAACTGGAGCAACAGAGGATCCTGAAGTCGACGGTTTCTCCTCTAACGTGTCTGATTTAAACAGTGCGGCGCCGCAGGCTGAAAGTCACATTTCATTAAACAATGCTAATTAATTTTTGCGCGAAGTCATGCGCGTTTCAAACTGATTGACTCATTGTCACACCCTAAATAGATGAAGCATTAACGGTCCACCACGTGTGATGCTTTGAGTGTCAATTTCACGCCAGCTGTAGGGGTGGAAGTTATGGTCTTAATGTTTGTAAAGTCAAATTTGGGGTATTAAGAAAAGGGTAGCTTCATAGGGCCGCTGCTAATCAGTCACTCATTAGTGTTGTTGCATTGTAATAATCCTCTGGGACCTGTTTGTGCTTTATGTTCTATTAACAGTGAGTCTGTCATCTGTATGGGGAGCGCTGACAGAGTTAGCTCTGACAGCAGGGGGGCGGATGAGCGCTGTTGGCAGGTATCAGGTCTGCTTTGGCTCGAGACAATGAGCTTCATGGTGAATCTGGGCTTCTGCACAGGAGCAGCCTAATACTCTTAAGACTCCCTTCATGTCATTCCCTCTTTCCCGCTTTACCTTACTTAACCCATATGTCTTTTCCCCATGCATTCCCACTAGCTTTCCTCTAAGGTCAGTGTAGCTGAGCTCAGGGACCCATTATTCCTGGTCTGTCATATGTCAGCTCTTTAATCATCTGACAGAGTGCAAGAAATCAGTTTCATCAATAAGTGGAGAATTTGTGCTTTCTTTGTGTGTGTGCGTGCATGTTTGTGTGTGGTAATTGACCCTTGTGTTGCAGTCGGCATATCTTTTTGCACTGTGGTGGATTATTCCTGTCTCCCTGGGCTTGTTAGTGGTTTGTTTCACATCAGTTCCATGTCACACTGAAAGCACACAAAGCCCCGTGTGGATAAGAGCGCGATAGTGTGTTTGCTCTGGGTTCCATTGACACAAAAAAAGAAGTTAAGAAAAAAAAGAAAAAGCCATAGCTAATTGACATTAAAACGGCATCATTGCAGCCTCATTTGTTCCTGAAAAACCTCAAGGCGATTTGTCTCCAGCAAAAAGTTAATTGCTGCTTCTTTTATGCTTTTTGTGTGCATAGCTAAAGGCTTTGTTATCCCTCAACGATGCAACTTGTGGCTGACATCAAAATGAAACATTTTACAAAACAAGAAAGAGCTAGTGTGCCTCCATTTTCCTACTGCAGTATCTGCTTTAAAAAAAATACCATAGCTTGAATCACGGTCCTCTGTGATGGTACAGCACAGAAAAGAACGATGGAAGAATCCCCTCATGAAAACAACATTTCATTTTGACAACTTTACATTCCCCACTAATATACAATGACAAATGTGTACTCACCAGCCACTTTATTAGATATGCTGTTCAGTGGCTCGTTAATGCAAATATCTAATCAGCCAAGTAGACATGGCTAACAAGACCAGCTGAAGTTCAACTGAGCTTCAGAAGGCTGCTTTCAGAGTCACTTACTTTGGAAGAAAATGGAGAAGGCATGGGTTTTGGTGCCTGATGGGCTTGTAAGAGTATTTTAGAAACTGCTGATCTAATAGGATTTTCCCACACAACCAGAGAATTACAGCGAATGGGCCGAGTGGGTGAAAACACATTGTTGAGGCCAGAGATGAGAGGAGAATGGACAGTCTGCTTCGAGCTAATAGGAAAACAATAGTAACTCAAATAAACACGTCTTACAACGAAAGAATAAGAAAGCATTTCTGAATGCATTCTGCATCAGACCTTGAAGTAAATGCACTATGGCAGCAGAAGACCACACCTAGTGCCACTTCTGTTAGCTAAGAACAGCAAACTGAGGTTACAATTCACAAACACTCGCCAGAAGTGGTCAGCATATTTCTCGCACTTTGTTGAATCTATGCCACTGAGAATCAAGGCAGTTCTAAAGGTAAAAGAGGGTCCAGCCCACTGCTAGCAAAATGTAGTTAGCAAAGTTTCCAGTGAGTGTACATTAGAGAGATAGAAACAAATGAACACACTGTTCCATACCACTCTCCACTTTTATTTGGAATCTTAATTTACCAACGCAGCAGAGAAAAAGGAAATATTGCCCTTGTGAAGCAGGTGGCATTTAAGGAGTCCCCTACATAATTATCATCTGGAAAAAACAACAGCTCTATACTCTTTTCTAAACTTAAATCACATTTGATTGAGTGAATGGTTTATAAGTTTTAGGAGGTGGGCTGAATATTGGAATAAATGAGGATCCATAATGGGTCCAGAGGGAAAGTGTCTCAGTGAGCTTCAGCCACACCGTCCCTCTGTGCTAGCTGAAAGAGAAGAGTTTAGAGGAAGGGCTTTGAGAATTACCAAGCAGGTAAGTGAAGGAGAATTAATATGACATGTGGTGTTGTTCCAAAATTTAAGTTGTAATAACCCGATTTAATACTTTCTATATCTGTAACACGTTTGGCTGTCAGATTAATAAAAATCTCTAGCATGATGTATTTTGTCTTCTTAGCTAACTATCAGCTTGTGAAACCAATAAAAAAAAAATAGAAAGAAACCTTATTACTAGCATAGAGTGGACTTGAAATTCTCAACTTTGGAGTTGGAATCTCCTAAAGGAAAACAGGAGGTGACAGGAGGTGAACTTAGATTTGTGATTGCTGTTGTTAAGTTGCGCAGAGCAAATGCAAGTGGAGCACAGATACCCAATAAATGTTGAAGAAGTCCAAATCATTTAGAATTGCACCTGGATTCTTGTGCTCTAATATTAAAGCTGATTCACCAAATTGATTGATTTGTTTTTATCTTATGGGATTACACACTACACGAAATGTCTTTTGCAAACATTCTTCAGCCATAGTGAAACAAGCAAACTGACATGTTTTTTTCTAATAATATATGATTTAAGGAAAATGTGTTTTTTTAAAGGAATTAATTTAAATAATTCATAGTTGAAGAGGCACATCACATGTAAAGTCAAATTTGGACTCTAGTGTGAATGCAGCTTTTTTCTAAACTTGTAGTATAATTAAATTGTCTATATAAGGGGCTGTTGGCTTCACGTGGCCTCAGACTAATGGAATAAGCCATTATGCAAATCAAGCAGTGTATCTGATATGTAGGAAGCGAGAGTCAGTCCTTATGGTTCTTGATGGATGATGAAGAGAAGGAAGTGGAAGGGGGGGGATGGAGATGGCAAACAGCAGGAAGAGTGACTGTATTGGGTTTTGTGGGGGTGGGCAGTGAGATAGGGGAGATTGTGGGGGAAGGAAACACTAGTCAGCCAAGTCCTTGCATTTCATTTATTATAATACCTCTATACTGTGAGCCAGCCTTTGAGTAAGCTTCATTTTTTTGCTGTCTGTGCATTGGCACTGACTGGGATGTTGCATGAGAGCGTTGTCTCTGCTCTGCTCAGTGCCATGAGCTGAAACAGGGGGCTCCATTCATGCGCTCTGATTTTGTCTCATTAGCCTGTGGTTTACCATAGTGGCTCCATAGTGTAGTAGCTTACAACGAGTGAAAGAGTCTCAGTTTGGATCTAGGAGGAGACATAAATCCCTTTGAGTTGCATCATCTCGCAAATCTGGCAAATCCAACATGCAGAGTTACCCACTGTGGCGGCCCCTTGTGAACACAGGTGGAACCTAAAGTATCTTAGACTGTGGGTGCCATATGTGCTGAGCTGCCTTTATGCATTTGTATGTTGTTTCTATAGATTAAGAGAATTTACATTGCTGGAAGTGTTTTCCAATTTATCATATTTGTAAACTGGACATATGTCAGCAACCATTATTTTTTAAGATGGCAGACAGATGATAGCAACGAATCAGGGAAGGCGGGAGGGGCTGGTGTACTCGTTTCAATTTCTGTCAAGATTTTGCCGCCCTCTGGTCAAGAGTTTTGAAATTGACCCTTGTGATTGCCTTGTCCAAAAAGCCTACTTTAGCTCTTGATCCGGAAGAGTGCTTTTTGTTTTTCCTTTCACACTGATGTCAAATTACAAGCAGCAGAGAGGGAAACACACCATCAGAGCTCTCCTCTGGTTCATCTCCATCACCATTCTGCTCTTTGTTCCTATCAGTCTTTCAGACAGCAGAATGGCCCCTACAGTATAGACCGAGGCTGAAAGCTGCAGCTGCTGCACACACTGAGCAGAGGCGAGGGACAGCACTCCCCCAGTTACTACACACACACACACACACGGATGGAGGAGAGAGCTGCTCCTCCCTGTTTGTCTGATGTTTTGCTTTGCTTTAATAGCAAGACGGATGCCATTTAAAACTTTCGCTTCATTTCACTCAATGCAAATCCAGCTGCATTAGTGGATTGCCAGAGTCCTTCACTGACATGGGACAGTACATGCAGTGGCTCTATACAGCCAGCTCCACCTGATTAGTCCTAATGTTAGTCAAAAAAAAAAGTACAGCTATGCATAGACTATTTTTTTTTTAATATGACTAAAATCTATATTTAAAATTACCTTTCTTGCCCCCAGAATTATATTACATAGTTTTAAATACATCACGTCTACCACATCCTGAATAAAGAATCATTAGTGTGTGAAATTAGCATTTTTTTTCTTGCTGTTTGTTTTTCAACCAGACAAACAAAACTGAACATAAAAAACAAACAAAAAAACAAAAAAACGCTGTCTTCTAAGACCTTTTCCCCTATGTGCACATTTTGACAGTTGTTCAAGGTGACAAGTAGTATTTATAATAGTTACTTTTAATAGAAATGATATCAACACTTAAAGAAAAAAGAAAAAAGACACTGACACTTAAAATGTTTGAGCAACTTTGCTGATTTTGTTAAAAGTTTAAAATGTTCTTATCATTGTCACACAAATTTGGATTTGAGGACCCAAATACAGACTACGGGGGAAAAAGCCCCAAAAGTCAAAGTCTAAACATGAGGAGCCAAGGAAGAAATGGAATACAAACTTGGGCCCAGCTCCAGAAGACAGGTTCAACAAAGCCTGAGTCTAATCCTTGGTGGGAAACTCTTAGTTTTCAGTTGCAGAAAAGCTGGAAAAATGAAGCCATAATCACTGGATTTCTGATAGCATTCACCATGACAATGAGTAAATGAAGAACAGCGGCTTCATTTTTATGAAGCTATGTGAAGGATGACATTCATCATAAACACGAGGGGAGAAAAATGTAATTGTCATCTATGCAGTCATCCAAATTTACCTTTACAGGTAAAGGTGAAACCCGACCAAATTTTACTTTTGATCTTTAGGTTAAAACTATCCAGCTTCACCCTGACAAGGAAAAATGCAGGTCCTAAAGGACAAATATGAAATAATGAGATAAAAAAATAGATTACTTTGACATGCAATATTATTTAGATTCATTAAAACTCATTTAGTTTATTTTCAATAAAAACAATGGTTCAGACTTTGCACGACATAAGTTGATGACTATATTTGAATATGTGAAAATATTTCAGCATAAAATCCAGTGACACAGACTGCCTGTATTCAAAAACCTCACTTTAAACTACACTTAGTCTCACATTACAACTTTCAACTAAAATATTCACAAAATCTCCAACTGATAAACAATGACAGGTATTTATTCATCATTGTGACTGATTCTTCTTCTTCTTCTTCTTCTTCTTCTTATTATTATTATTATTATTATTATTATTATTATTATTATTATTATTATTAATAATAATAATAAAATGCTCATGAATACACTAATCCATGCTAAATGTTTTAAATCAAGGTGCTTGGACATCAGTTACACAAATGAAAAAGCAGGAGTGAAGAAGTCAAAGAGAAACTTTGTTGACCCTGGCACCTGACACAGTTTAAGTTTAAAGTCTCTTTCTAGAACAAAAAAGCCAGAAATTCCTCTCATGTGTCAACAAACTCAGAGTTTTCATTAAACCTGCTTTCTGGAACAAAGCCTTGGGAAACACACTGAGACAAAAAGTTGGACTGGACTATATATACAGAGATCACTGATTAGGGATTAGACAAAGGAGGGGAATGAGATGCAGAAAAAAACCCCGGACAAAACAAAAGAGAGTACCATAGACTTGAATATTAACACTTAATAAGGGAACACAAAGGGACGAACACAGGAACAAAAAGAAAGGAAGGCAGACAGAAACAGAAACACTCGGGCAACTGCTGCTACTGACAGTAACAGACATGAACCAAAACACAAGATAACACAAAAATGAAGAAACAAAGCTCAAAAAAGGGATAAGATATAAGGCAAGTTTAACATAGACAAATTTCTTAGTTTCTTAGTTGTCTTCACTAAACATAAAACCTCAGAGATAATGAACATTTCCACACTTGTTATCAGTTTTTTCTTTGTTTTCACTAGCCCAGCCTTTCTTCTTCAGGCTCTGCTTGCGCTCACATAGAAGGGACGTTTGATGTATTATTTGACTCTTCTTCTGCACAATGTTGACCAGTTGAATCCCCTCCCCCCAACTCCAAGGCAGATACATTATTGGAGGAATGTGTGACAGAGCTCTCTAAAAGAAAAGAAAAATATAGCAATAAAATGGAAGATTGCCATTGCAGATAGGACAAGAGAGTAATGCTGCAGAAAATCATTTGGTGATTTGATCACCAGAAGCATGCAGAGCAGTTAGAAAAAATGTATATGTTAACTCAAGATAATATGCAATATTTATTTTATTGCTCAGTGTGTTCTTACTTAATTCTGACATGACAGCAGAACATGAATTCTCACTGTGTCATATACTAATAAACAGGAGGTTGAAATCACTTACGTTTGTTGTCAGATTCTTCTCAAATTAATCTTATTGATTGGTGATAAACAGTCTACATGTTATGTGTTCAGCATGTGTTACCATGGTAACACCGTAAAAAGGCAGCCATATTTGTTGTTCTGGCTGTTAGCTTCATATATGCCTCTCCGGGCCGGTAATACAGAGCAACTCCAACACACCCAGGATATCTTTCCCCCGTCTGGTTTCACTTACCCTGACAGCAGCAGTTGGGTTCAGGATCATAAGCAGGTTATTATCACCTTGATAAATCTACCATGAGATTCCAAATCTAGCAATCAGTACACTTAAAAAGTGTTTTAAAAAGTGGTGGTGACTTTACAAAGAAACTATAGTACTGTGGAAAAGTCTTGATCCACCCTTCACTTCTTTACATTTTGTCTAACAATTCTAACAAAGTCAGCATTTGGTACGACCACTTTTATTCTTCAGCTCAGCCTGAATTCTCTTAGTAAGTCATTCTTGTCATTTCGTTAAGTAGTCTTCAGGAACGGTTCTCAGGGCTTCTTGAATGACATTCGAAGCTCTTCTTTGTTGGGTGTCTTTTTTTCCATTCTCTGTTAAGACGATCCCACACTGCTTCCATAATGTTGATGTCTGGGTCTGTCCAGGTTTGCTTTTACCACACTGGCAGTATGTTTGGGATAACTGTCACTTTGAAAAAATAAGCCGTTGCCAATCAATTGATTTCTGTATCTGGCATCATGAATCAAAAGCTAATGGTACGTTGGAACATTTCTGTATTCATAATTTCATCAATTTTGACAGGATCCCCAACACCACTGGCTAAAATCCAGCAGCAAACCATTCCAGAGCCATTGTGTTTTACAGGTAGACACTCACTGTTATACCTCTCTCCTGACCTCTGTAGATATTGATGATGGTTTAAACCAGATATTTGAAATTTGGATTCATCACTCCGTAAGTCCTCTTGGCACTGATTTTCAGTCAACATCAGCCTTTTCTCCCTGTTTCCCTTCATTAATAATAGCTATTTGACAGCCACTTTCCCACTGAGACCGTTTTGGGGGACATTTTTCTCTGTTATTGGGTAGTGCAGCAGTGATAAATAAACAAGAAGGAAGGGGAGACATGCAGTGAAGTGCCGCTGGTCAGACTTGAACATTTGCCTTATGGAATATGGTCGCCTGCTCACCCAGAGAGCTTTTTTCTTTCTTTCTTTCTTTCTTTCTTTCTTTCTTTCTTTCTTTCTTTCTTTCTTTCTTTCTTTCTTTCTTTCTTTCTTTCTTTCTTTTTGTCTGGTCATAGCTGATTTTTTTCCTTTCTTAAGGGCATCACTCTCATACATGTTTTTTCGACAGTTTATTTTTTATTTTTTTAGGCTTGCCACTTCTTCTTTTGTCATCCACCGTACAGTTTCTTCCTATCTTTTAGACCCACACTACATGCCGTTCTGTGTATATACTGTATGGGGTAGGTACAAAATTGGCTAGGTACAAGGAGTGGACTGTAAACAAGACATCAATCAGCCAATGTCCAGAGAACAACTTTGAAAGACCTTCAGAAAGATTGGAGAACTATTGCTCACACCACACCACCAAAAAAAAAGTCTGTCTTCTTGGATGCAAAATAAAGATATAATAAGGAAAGGATGGCTGGTTCAAGGCTTTTATACAGTACTGCATACTATGGGGAAAGTATGAAGAAGTTAAACACAGGAGTTTTAAGAATTTTCACCAGTGGGCCTGAAAAAGAGGGACCAGTTTAATTTATTAAAACCAGGAAGGAAAGTCAATAAAACTTCTGCATGGTTATCTTTGAGATTTTATATATATAGACAATATAAATATTAGTCTATTTATATTGCCGTAATATATTATGCCTATTATGTGAACACAACTATGTTTAGAACTCCTTATCAAAGACCAGTTTCCCCATGGGACAAAAAAGTTTATTTTTAGCTTATCTTAATGTTCCCCCACTGTATCTGTATATTTACTACTAAGATATGTTTCAGGCAGGACCTTTTTCTTTTTTAAAGTAGCCTGTTGGGTAATATATTAAGCAAAAAGCCCGGCATACTTGACTCCAGACAATTCACCAGTCTAATGGGAGCTGAACCATTAAATTGCCTGTTAATTGGAATTTCAGCACTAACAATTAAGTATATATAATGTATTTAACATACCATGGCACAAAGAAAAAAAAACTGCCCGTGGCTTTCCTCAGTGTATCTGAAGTGTCAGATTACTGTGTAGGTTCTGGCTTTCAGAAGGCTTTACGGTCACAGTATACCTATATTGCGTATTTAGTGCAGAAGTACAAATCTCTTGTTTGCATTTATTAGAGGTAGTCCTACTCCACTTGGAAGCTGTGACTCTTTTGTGTCACATAAATTAATAAATTAATGTGCAGCATGTTTTTGCCGTCCCGCTAATGAAATTCCTATTTTGCAGCAATAGTTTGGGAACCAGTGGTGTGGTATTTATAATGCACTTCTATGTGGTATCATATTTAAAGAAATGTTCTCTTCCTTTATCTATCTTCCCTCTGCCCAGCTTTTCAGCTCCTGCGGTATTAAAGATACGCTGCTGTAAAAGAAGTCATCTGTAATCCTACATGTGCTGTATGGCCCCTCTAAAGAAGGCTCATCAAGGTGAAACTCTTGTATGATTTTTTTAGACACTAAAAGCATGATAGCAGGTTTTTTGGGATGAGAGGGAAAAGCACACACTGTGCATCCAGGTGTGTGATATTTAGCAGCAGCAATCGCCTCGGGAGCAGAACCGTCAAACAAGTGAGCGCACTGTAATGAAGGACTAGCCACTTCCCTGGAGAATGTGAATAATGTGAATAGGAATAAATGACATACAGTACTTTGCAGGAAAATACACTCACACACACTCACACACACACACACACACATGCACACACACTTTTTCTGCCCTTAGAACCTGTCACCAGTGGGTAAGGTGCTCCGCATGCGCACACACAGGCAAGCACGCACACTGAATACATCCATGCCTGAAGACACAACAAGAAATAATAATTGTGAGTCAGCCTCACATATGCATACAGACACACACATACAGTATATACACAGACACAGCCAATAGCCAGTCTGCTTTTTCCATAGGAACATATTTTGTTGTTACTGGAGACATTATTTCAAATTAACCACACATTTTATTCTCATTAAGTGAATATTTTACACACCTTTGATTCAATAATACAGACCCACAGATGCTTCCTCAGCTCCATCCGCCCTGCTCCTCTTCCTCAGTCCTTCTCTGACAGGTCTCTATATTTGCAGGTGAGCCTGAGGAGATGATAGCAGTGTGTTTTCGTGTGCGTGCGTGTTTTGGGGACTTGCTCTGCATGATTATGTATGATAACATACGCATGCTGAAGTATCCATTCACCTCAGGTTAACTCGTCTCCTCAACACTAATTACAGATGTTAATCTAATCTGCGGCCGATGAGTTAAATGAGGCTTTTTATGGCAATTCATGAGATGAAGTGTGGCTCAGTGATGTACGTGTGATAAGAACACACAACCTAAACCTTTTAAGAATTTACTATCTCAAAAAAAAAGCAGTTGTCTGTTTTACTCCAACTAATGGCTGCAGCTATATGAGAGTCAAACAGCAAATATGAATTTCTGCACTTTTTGTCTCTTTTCTACGCCATTTGCAGCATAGATTATCTCTTCTAAAATAATTGCAAAATGCTGTCACTGGTTTGCAAAATCTTGTTCACTGTCACTAGCATTAGCTTGCTTTATAACTAATGCATTTAGAGTAGATAAATGCATGCCCATCTAAAGCCTTATTATCCACACGGCTATAACTGTGTGATGATAGCATTATACGATAAAATACGTTTATTTTAAGATGTTTAAATGCAGGGTTTTTATGGTTGAATTCTGCTAAGAGAAGATATATGAAAAGAAACGAGCAGCAACAAAATGCTGAGCGGAAAGCTTTTCGATTGTCTGCCACCCTGTTGCCTCTGACATGCAGCAGAGCTTTATCACATGTGCAAAGATTCCTGTTTACATACAGCAATTGAAGAGGCAAAATGGGAACCTGTTGATCTACAGATAAATGTTCCACCACTGAGCTGTACTCCCTCATGATTTGTACGTGCTTTATCTGTGAATTCAGCTCTGTTTGATAATGAACTGTATCCACAAAGCCCGAGTCAAGGAGGCAGCCTCTCTCTGAACTGCAAATATTTAACAGCCCAAATGTGTTTGTTCACTCGTGAGTCTCTGCATGTTTGTGTATGATAATGAACCTGCGCTTATAGCATCCATCCTCCCTCTATTAATTAATTTGCTCCATGGCACAGATAAAAATCAACAACAGTTTATTATTTCCCGGGATTTTTGCTTTTTATCGTGGAGGAAAAAAGGCTTTTAAACATTTCCACACATGAGATGAAGATACATGAACCTTACAGAGAACTCATATACAACATGCTCTATAATAGCCAATAAAAGGATCAGAAGTCACCTGAATATGAATGTAATTTATATAATGATCTTTAAAAGAATACCTGACACTATTTTTTTTTTTTTAGCTTGAGAGATACAGTATGAACAATAATTTATTTATTTCTTTTTTTGGACATGGGCATTCTGTACTCTGGATTATATAGCAGGCTGGTCAGTTCATTAGTGTTTAATGCTATTTAGAGTGTGCATTCATTTATGGCATGCTTTCTTAGGCTCCAGTAGTTGCCTGGAAAAAAATACATACAAAGACAAATCTGAGTGCCCCCTGTGTTTGCTTTATATGCCCATAAGTCCAGGAGCGCTGCTTACGGTAGACTGAGGTTCATTTAATATTACCTCCTGTAGAGAGGCTGGAATGCCCTGAATGAAACAAGCAGGGGAAATTATTGTCGCAGAGCGTGAACTACTGGCATTGTCATACAGGAGATTGTATAACAACTCATCCACAGGTGCCAAACTGGAGCCTATCAGCTTCTTAAAATCTGCGGTTTTCTGTTCTAATTTCATTTATTCACTGGAAGAGTTTTTCACAGAGGAAATAGATTTTGCAGATGATCAAATTAAAGAGATGACTATAATGATCAAGCATTTTCAGACAAAACTGATGAAGCCCAGCTGAGTGACCCCCCCCCCCTTTTTTTAAACTTGTGTTTAAACATTCATGTGTGATAATGTCACATTATGTGTGATAATGTCATAGTTAGAAAAGGGCATTTTGATCCATAGTCTGACGCTTTATCTTTGTGCTGTTCCCCCTAATGTAGGGTTCACATATAGTTCAATCCATGAATAATGTAAAAAATTAAATTTCCTTTTGCTCTCTCTGATGTATTTAATGTTTCTATAGTGTTGGCTGCCTATGTATCCAGCTCATTTCCTACAAATCTAAAAAAAAAAAAAAAGAGTACTTCCTATGATAAGGGAAATGATTTTTCACTACAAAGGCAGCATTGATTGACTAGTGATAAAGGATTCTTAAAGGAACACTGTAGCCTCTATAAGCACCCATGATTTTAATTAATATAGCATTTTTTAAAAAATACAAATGATCTGTTCTGCTAGTCATAACTCTAACCCTTTGCACTGCAGATGTGCCATACAGTGTATGCATTGCCAAACGTAATTACAATAACATATGCTACGTCATCCTTTGCTTTGCAGCTTTCGGATCGGGTGATATTGTTACCATCTTTTCATAATACCACTGTAGTGCAAAAAGGGGACACCCAGACTTGAACTGGGGACCTCTTGATCTGCAGTCAATTGCTCTACCACTGAGCTATACCCCCTTGGTGTTAGCCCAGGAAATGACCTGTATATAAAGGCAAATGTAGATCAAACAAATGACGGGCTTTTACGTGTTCTTCATTTGTAAACAAATAAAAGTTGTTTACATCCATGTGATGAACCCACTGACCTGCTGTACTTCCTGATTGGTTCAGTGGGATGGTTGCATCCACTTAAACTTTGGTTGTGAATATAAAACCTATTAATCCCCGTGAAGGCAGACGAAAGTGGTAGCTAAAGTTAAACTGGAGCAGTATAAACTACTCAGACCACAAGAATGTTTCTTGCTCCCTGATTAATGTTAATCAGGTGAAGAAACTCTGTAATAGCACTAGAATGGACACAGGAGGCAGCAAGTAACCCTATAAGAAGAGGGGCTGGTTTGGTATTTATCGTAGAAATAGATTGCAGCTGAAGTGAAGTGTAGAGTCACTGGAGATGCTGAGATTTGAACAGCAAACCAT
The DNA here is from genome assembly GCF_963576455.1 of Neolamprologus multifasciatus. NCBI lineage: Eukaryota > Metazoa > Chordata > Actinopteri > Cichliformes > Cichlidae > Neolamprologus > Neolamprologus multifasciatus. The sequence continues at coordinate 7,685,471 of NC_140442.1, read as the reverse complement.
TAAATCTAAAGGGAAATATTTTGTTTTATACCACCTTCTGCACAAGACATGCAAACATGCTTTCTGATACAAACTGCTAAGCCAACCCAAACATTAAAAATGATACTTGCTTCTGAGTTTCTTTCTACATGCTGGCCCCATTAGATACATGGCCTTTAAAAGTAAAATTAAATATATATAAGATCAATATATAAGATAATATATATAAGATATATCAACGATTAAATATCTTTAAGTATCCCTATCTTTTCACAATTTTCCTTACCTACATGTGAGACTAATGTAGTAAAACAGAGAAAATAAGATCCCGCCACATTTATTGACAATGCATAAGATTAGAATTTAGGGAATTTTAAGGTTCCCCGTTTGCATTTTATTCTAAAAATCTAAACATGAATTAGAAACTCATAGAAACTCGATCACTGAAGCACACACAAGCAGTCAGACCAGCCTCTCCTCTTTTTATTAGAACGTCAGGAAAAAAATTACAATTTATTCCTTGTTTGGTCATTTTTGTTTGTTTGTTTACATAAATGAAGACATTTCCACTACTAATTGATGTGGAAACGGCATTAACGTGGAAAAAAATAACTTTGTTAATTAAATGAAATGTCAAACTTTCAAAATTTCTTTGAGGATGATCTCCTTAAACATTTCCCTCTTGTTTAAACATCTGTGTGTCAGTGTATCCTCTCAAATTTATGTTTGTTGATTCATATGTTTACAGCAACAGCTTCGCCTCCACTCTGTGAGGTGTTCAACCCACCATTGAAGAGCTTAACTTGATGGCTGGCATTTGAAAAATTGTGGTACTTTAATTTGGTAAAATTACGACAGTCTTGAGAAAGTTTACCATCAGGAAGTCATCGATCAAATTTAACTTTCTTGTTTAAACTTGGAAATTCCACACTGCACATGCAAATGGGTCCAAAACACTCCACACATCTTGTACAATTTTTTCATAAAGCTAAACTTTTTTGATGAAACCCATATTTTAAGATGACTCGGCTGTCTTGGGCTTCATGCATATTAATAGCTACTCATCATTCTACGGCTCTGAAAGAGATTTCTTTAATGGCCCGGGTGGAAGTATGTTGCGAAAATACTGACAAGAAGCCAAATGACAACTTTGTCACTTAAGCCTCTTCTTTAAGTGCTTCACTGTTTACATGGACGATACACAGTAAAATGAGCCAAATTAGTTTGGTTTATGCAAGCCGAGTGAGGGATTATGGGTGCTAAGCGGTCCCAATCTCCTCAATCCATCTATGAGCAGCCTGTGTTATGACTTGCTCATATATACACATTTTTTGAAGGCTGCTCATATGTGCTCAGAATATAAAATGCACACAGAAGACTTAGAAGAACCCAGTGTTGATGACTTGCCTCAAATGTTAAGCAGTGAAACTGTTGATTGTTTGCTTTGGTGCTGTATGGAAAATCAAAGGCTTGTCCTGTGCAGTATGACAAGATCTGCATGTTATCTAGCAGCACGCATGACTACTGCATATATATGCAAGCATATGCATGTGTGACACAGATGTTTGCAGTTAAAAAAAAAAGGCATGCTATTATGGATGGTTTTTGCACATGCTATTTGTGTTAACAAATTCTGGTTTCTAGTTTACTCTTATTTGAGTAATTGTATAGTGTGTTTCACATAGGTTGCAAATGGAATTGCATTAAGGATCTCTTGATTTGATTTGTGTACTCACCTTACAGTATAATGTGTCATGCTGAGAGACGTTGTTGTCAATGTGGTGCTATTTAAGTAAATACTGAAATTAAAACTAAAAACTGTGGACAAGGGAAGCAGTTAAAGACAGTCAAAGTTTGTGGCCTTCACAGGGGGGCAACCAGAGTTGAACTGGGGACGTGTTGAGCTGCAGTCATATACTGTAACCCACAGCTAAACCCCTCTGTGTGGCAAACTAGCACTGACAGTAACATGGAGTATGTCCATTTCATGTCAGCAGAGAAAAGAATAAAACCATCTCTCCCCCTCAATGTCTGTGTAATCACACAAACACAGACAGTCTTTCACAGAATGACTTACTGTGTATTACTTGAATGTTAAAGCTTGTCACATAGTCTGATTAGAAGTAGCTGTAAATCACGATAAGCGTGCTTAAAAAACTATCACAAATTTGACTTAGCTCCAGTTAAGGATTTGGATATTCATTCCCATCATTACTCTGAACTTCAGCATCAGCACCATCATTAAAAACAACTCAAATGAATTGACATCAAAGGAAAGAATGTTACCAGGGATACTGCCAACATTAAAAAAGACACACATAGGAAGGAAACTTGGCAAAAAAAACATTTTTAACCAAAGCTGTGGATTTTGAGCGACATGATATGAATTTAAAGAAGAATTATACTCTGTGCTTTCCTAGCGTATGATCTGTGAAATTCGGCGATAGGAATTGGTCCGCTCAAAGGAGAGCGATAAGAAAAGAGGCTGCGATAGCGTGCAGTCCTAATTTGAGCAACCACCACTGGTGAGTGGATTTGGACAATATCAGACGAACATCTTTTATTGTTCATAGCGTGCATGATTATGACTCATGAGGAAGCGAGGGGAGGGGGAAGAGGGAAGGAGTGAGGAGGGCATGTGGACGCTGGAAGAGATGGAGGATTATGATTGAGTCTTCGTGCTTCTGAAAGCACCGACTAAAGTCCATAAACGTTGGCAATAAATGTTCATGTTTTGTTTCCCAACCTTCAATCGAGAGTACACTGTGTTGTCAAAGAGCTTGCAAAGAAAAGCGTCTGGACTTCTTTAAGTTGCTTGAAGACGTTTCACCTCTCATCCGAGAAGCTTCTTCAGTTCTAAGGTCAAATGGTGGGGAGTCCCAGATTTAAACCTAGTGGGAGTTTCCCCCCACAGTGGGACAAAAGGATCCCCTGATGATCCTCTAATCGCCTGAGCCAAGGTGTGAAAATGGGTGTGGGTCACACTGTGTTCTTTCATTGTTGCCCATATGATGTTGGGAAGGGATGGTGTGAGTGTGTGTGTAGTTATCCACTGGCAACAACTGACTAAACCTTTGGGTCTGAAAAGTGAACACAAGTGAAGTGAAAAGCCTGAATGTGGGAACACTGGGAACTTCATTTAGTGTACCCACTTCATTAGACACTCTTTATCTTCTTGTTAATGCAAATATCCAATCAGCTGATCATATGTTGTAGACATAGTCAAAACCTGCTGAAGTTCAAACCAAGCATCAGAATTAGGAGGAGATGTGATTTAAGTGTCTTACTAGGAAGGCAACAGTAACTCAAATAAACACTACTGACAAGCAAGTATTGCTTGAGTATTGTATAGTATACATACTCAATTGAGTATTGTTTAAATAGCACAGCCTACCTGAATGTTATTGCTGATCATGTCCATCCTGTGAACATAACAATGAGTTCATTGTGATCAAATGACCCACACAGTCATAAGATCTCCATCCAGCACTGTGGAATATCATGGAATAAGAGATTTGCATCGTGGATGTGCAGCCGACATATCGGAAGGATCTGCATCGTGTTTTATTTCAATATTAGGCCAGTTTTGAAGACAAAGGGGGATCCTAACTGGTGCTAGCAACATATAGTGAATATAATGAATTGTTTAGTGTACAATACGATCAGTTGTCCATGTCTATGGGTTAGTTTATGCTGGGGGAAAAAATCGAACAAACAAAAACCCCACAAAGAAACAAAAAAACAAGTTCATGTAAAATTATTGTTTTGATTGTTGTCTTTATTTTTATTTTATTAAATTATTGATTATATTCATAGTTTAGTAAGTGTTATGTTTTCTTTTCTTTTCTTCTGTCCTGGTGAAATCTGCAGCATTTAACATTCAGTTTTTATGGTGCTATATAACCAGAGCGTTACTTCTGTTTTCTTCTTTTTCGTCTTCTCCTTCTTCTTCTAAATATGGAGCAAATGAAGCATGTTATAAGTCTGTAGAAGAGGGAATTAATGTAAGTGTGAGACATGCTTACCTCTTTTGCCTCTCCTTTGCCTTTGTTCTGAAAGGTCACATAGAATAAACATGTAAAGCCTGTTTTAGTAGCTGTAGCTGCAAGTAGTACTTATGGCTTAAGGGTATAGTCAGTACTGTCACAGTTACTAATTATATGAGATTGGACATCCAAACCTCCCATGTCATGAACAGCTGACAGTGAACTGGCTAAACAACAACAGCTGGTTAAGCTGTTACGCATTATTGTACTAACCAAAATAATAATTTCCCCCTGATAAAGAGTTGAATTACATCCTCACAACGTATGAGAGTTTATTTACCATGTGTCTGAGTGCAACAATGTCAGACCCACTTCAAAGAAAGTTTGGATAACAACAACTAACAGCAGCTAACTCCAGCAGCTAACAGCAGTGGCAAAAGCAGTAGCCCTTATTGACAGACAAGTTCAGGATATCTTCAACAGCTCATCTCAGTATCGCTGTCATCACATAGAAGTAAGCTTCACTAACTCTTCCACTTGTATTAGTGTCCTTTTACAAAGTTTTACAGCCTCTTCCTGATTAATTAGACATGGATTCATATTGACAGCTGAATTAAACGGTGGATTGACATCCGCTGTAGCTGCAACCTACAATCAACTCACATGTAGCAGTGAGGTTTCACATACTGTAACCTTCAATATAGAGATGAAATATCCTGTAGATATACAAACACATTAGTCATTTCAACATTCAGCTTTGTTTTTCTCAGTTCAGTTAAAGCAGACAGCACAACTTGTGGCCCTTAAGCAATGCTGCAAAAGCACAAAGAGCTCTAATTACAAACCTACCTTTAGATTTGCTGAAATCCTCCTCATGTCCTGCTTCTCTCCAGTGGCTAGAGGTCTCACAAAATCAGTGAGTTGAGAATTATTTACCTCCAAAAGCCCTCCTATGTTTTGACTGTCTGTCAGTCCTAGACCTCCCCCCCTCCTTTACCCCTCCAAGGGGTATTAACCCCCCCACCACCACCTCTTCCTCATCATCACCACACATATAAACACACCCCACCCCCAACCATGACCCAGTTTGGAGGGAATGAGGGGGGTAAGTGAGGACCATTGTGTGAGTACCACAGGGAGAGAGGCAAGATGCTCTGCCTCTCTCATTCCTCTCCCTTTCAGGAAGGACTCACACTTGGTTAAGCACACACACTGAGACTCTTCAGAGAACGTCCAGAAAGCCGAGTGTTTTGTTGTGAGGTTTTTGTTGTCGAAATGCCGCTTTTGATTTTAGGTTAGGTTTGTTTGATGTCAGGCGAGGTTAAGAGCCTGTAAAGGAGACTATAAGTGAGACGAGGAGATAGAGATGAGCGGGCCTGATGCTGAGAGACAAAGGACACAGTACCTGGCATCCGGGAGAGAAGGAGTAGAGTGAGTATGCTGCTTCATCACTTTACTGTTGTTTTTTATAAAATTTCCAAGTATTTTTTTTAATCTGAAATGATGTCAGGTTGCCTGACCAAAGATCCAGTATTTCCAAAACGAGATAGCAGATGAATGACTTCCTGAACTTGTTTGTAATCTTCTGGAGAAGTTACATTACTATTTCTAACAGCGTAAGGCACAGATGCACGTGGAGAGGCTGCTCCTGCCTCAGAGATTCTTCCTGTAACATATGGAACTAGTTTTCCGTTGTGTTCCTTCCCTTCGGAAACTATTAATGAGGGATTTTTTCTTTTTTTGCCACAAACGCAGAGAGGCATGCTTCTTGAAAACCCGCCTCTCTTATGTAAAATGGAAAAGACTTAATTTAAGCAACGAGCTCCTCATTTTGAGATCTCCTTATAGGCCGGGGTCCATGACCATTTTTTAAAAAAAAACTGTCAGCAGTTTCTGTTTTTATCTTTCACTACTGAGATTGATTTGAATTCCTTTATCTTTTCTCCTGCACGTTTTATGAACCAGAGGCCCAAATCGGGGTGCAGTGCCTGCTTAACTCTTTGGAATTCATAGTTTATTTGTGTTTCATGGCCGCCCACATTGATCACTCTGCAAGTAAGTTTGATGTCTGTTTGTGTGTGTGTGTCTGTGTAGAAACATGAACCATAGAATCTGAAAACAGATGTTAATTATAGTGTTCAAAACCATTTGTCATTGAACCGAATGCTAAGTTACTCTTGACGTGCATGATTTTAATCACTTGAGAGAATTTTTTAAACAGTTACTGCTCAGGAAAAACAGAAGATAGTCAGAAAATGTTGGTAAGAATTTCCTTTTTAGCTATGCTGGATTTTTGGATGATTTGAAACAGTACAGAAAATCCCTTTTCTACTTAATCCACACATTTGCCAGCTGTCAGTCCTCTACTGAAGCTGTAGACATTAAGATTTATTGTAATTATTATATCATGATATAGTTGTTATCTTTTAGTCAAACTGCAGATTCACAAAGCAGAAGCAGAAGCTAATGACCTTGTTGTGACTTGAATTTGGTGGTTTTATGTTCGGGTCTTATTGCTACAAAACAGCCATGATTAAACCCAAATATGACGATCCAGGGGGTTATCATGGACAGATGTCTGGCCAGCTACTGCGTGAGCAGATTAGTTTGATCTGTGCCGTCTGCGTAGGACAAGTTGGGACTGTGAAGGGCAACAGTGAAGCCTGAAGATGCCACTGGCAGAACAGAGGGAGAGGGCACTACGGTGCTGACCCCCACACAAGGACAGGCAGAGGAGTTCTGACTCTAGAAGATGCTCAGAAGTCTCTGTCTTTCCTCTGATAACTCTGAGGCTTCCTTTTTTAGTGTTAAGAGAACAATCAGCATTTCTGGTGAATTGTGGAATAAGACATGTCACTCTCTTGGTACGATATAAAATGCAATAGCAGAAAAGACTAATGACAGGCTACAACACATACACGACTGACTTCACTGTGCCTGAATTTACATTGCAACGCAAATTAATTATTAGCTGCAGTGTTCATTCTTTGGAAAGAAATATGTCTTTTTTGTGATTAAGCTTTCCAAGGACAGCATATTAAATTTCTGAACACACTACAGCATTTAGAGCACGGGCAGCTTGGAACTCAAGCACTGGAACTCGGCTGATTAAATTCATGTTAATATAAAAATTGAAAATGTTACTTTATGACAAGCAAGCAGCGCAATTAACTCTTCTCCCAGTGGAATAGTTCTTTTTCTCTTGCTGGTTTGCCTGCCTGTCAGCCACGATATTCTGCTTTAGAAATAATTGCTGAATGTTTATTTTCACTATATGACTTTGTAGATGTGATTTTTATTTGGTGAAAGAAGATAACCCATCAGCTCAACTCTATAAGTACTAAGTACTAGTATTGTACTTGTCTTGTTGGATTTAGTAAGTACTAAATGCAACAAAACCTTGACACGGGGCCTTGTTGAAGACAAGTAATATATAATAAAATATAAATAAAATACAGAGGACAAAAAGGGAAGCAGACATATAAAGTTTAGGTATACATGCTGTGATTATCAATGTGATAACGTTTCTGGTTAGATATTGAAAAGAAAGAGAAACTTTGTCTGCCACTAACATCTACAGATAGGTCCCAGAAGGCAGTAAAAGTTCAAATGAGGAGTGTTTTAAAGGCAGCAGTCCAACAGCAGATCAGCAGGATCAGGAGCCAAATCATCGTCGACTGAATAAAACGCTGACAGTGATTTTTTTTTCTTTACAATCACTTTAAAAACACTAAGAGAGATCTAATGGATGATTAGCAGACTAAGAAAATTAATTCCCTGTGGGAAAACAATCTGTACTTTAATGGCTGCGGACTGACTGATCAATGACCACTACTGTAATTGTACAGGTTTGCTGGTCTGTGAATGAGTACAGTCGGAGTAAAGTGCAATATGTTAATTATGGAAAATGTTCCCCCAAAAAAATCAATGCAATCGCAATATGCATTTCTAAATATGGTGACCAGTAATAGAGTCATGCAGAAAGAGTTATACAAACAGAAACAAATGTATAAATATACGCATTAGTGTGCTTCACTTAATTAAAGTTCAACCAAACGCTAATAAATCTATTAGTTTTACGTGCGCTCATTAGAGGTTTTTCTTTTCTCTGTTTTACAGTACATTTATTATTCAAACTGCCCTGAAACGTAGCAAAAAACCATTAGACATTCAGTCCTTCTTCTCAAGGTAGTACATAAAGTATAAAATAAACCTATGCTAAACATGATATATATGTAATTTAAGTACAGCGTTCAATATTTAAATGCACAACTTGCTCCAAAACTACTCCAAGTTAGTGTGTGCCAAGTCACAGGCATTAAACTGAGGGGGCCTTTGAACTTGTAAGTGTGTCTGCTTGTCTGTCGGTCTACATACTATATCTGGATGTGAGTCTCTGTGGATCCTGCAGGAGAAGAGTTAGTGACTGAGGGGATCCCTGCGGTGACGCTCACTGTAACTGTCTGTTAGATTCAGTACGTAAGGGCTGTGATGTGGAGTTTTCAACCCCCGAGAAGTGATCGTGTTAACTTCTGACCTTGTACTTCAGCGTGGCTCCGATATATCAAAGAGAGACTGATACATCTGTGTTTGTTGACCTGTGATTACACAGTCATGACCTTTTTGCAGATGGCTGTGGAGCCATTGATCCTGACTGTGATTCTCTTTCAAAGCTCATTAGTTGGAAATTGCTGTGTTTACACTGGAGGGGATTTCCTTGTGACTCTTACCATTTTTAACTTTTGAACTAGAGTCTGCTGTGCTTTTTGACGTTTTCTTGTGTGGCATGATTTCCACCAATTTGCTGTTCATTCTTCATATCAAAGTTTTCGACAGAAGGTCTGCCTGTTGTGTCTGCACGGTGCTATTCGGGAGGCTGACTCACCTCGGTAACTTAATGCACGGAGTCAGCTTCTTACCCCTAACTGCCCCACTAGCTCCTGAAGACGTAAATTGGATGAGAAAGCAAAATGCCAGGTTATATGCAACTAAGGTAGCAGGAGGATTAAACACAGGCAGCTGTGTGCCTGGATCAGAGCCTCTCTCCTGGTCAGGGTGAAGCTTTTCAATTCCTGGTGCAAAAATTACCTAAGGACTTAACACGGGTGAACAAGGGCCCATCAAAGGACATAGTGAAGTTCCTCTATTACTTGTGGATTTTCAATGATTGTTTTAACCTAAGCCTCAAGCTAAATGCATAAAAGGGTTGTCATGCATGTTTTACAAACCTACAGAACATTTTTTAATCTTTTTTTGTATCTATAATTGAAAACTATGGTGGGTTAACTGTATTATCGGTATGTTTGGATAAAAGGGTGCAGCATTGCTTTATCAGCTATAATGCTTAACCAGTAACACAATTTTTAACAGATGAATAAAATAGCGAAGTAGAAAAACAGCTGCAGAAACCAAAATTGTTTTATATATCAGTCTGTGCTCTGATATAGATGTACTCACCTCTGCTCTGGAATTTGGGTATTTCACCACCTGAGTCAGTAGGAGTTAACTCTGTTTTAGAGCCAATTGAGGAAGTGCAGTTTTGGGCTTCATTGGCTAAATTTCTTTAACCACATGATTAGAATAGACCAAATAGAGCTCATATCAGATATCAGGAAAAAAGATTTGCAAATACAAGCCAGTGAATTAAATAATAAATAAAGCAAGCTTGCAGTTCAAGTGTCTGGGATCTGTAAAATTCAAAATAAATCAGCTCCATGACTGAACGAGTCAAAGTAGTGCTGGACCATAATGCATATTACTACCAGGAGCTGTAAAGTGACCGCATATCAAAAAATACTGTGTGAATAACACACCAAATCAACAGTACCTGTTAGGTGAAGAAGTCACGGGAGAAAAGGTAAAAAATATAGCAAAAGGTCCAATGTGAAAATACCAGTACCATAAAATAAGAAGTAGAAAAGTACAGAAAGTAGACAGAGAGAAAAGATAGAATAGCCTTATTTAATCAAACTTTCATCTCTGTGGTTGCTTTTTTGTCTGTAGAACTGGATATTATTAGCTAAAGGACAACTGTGCAGAAGAATTATGTAAAGAAATGCTGTGATGTAATGCAGGAACAGTCAGACAGAGGTCCACGATGAAAGGACACTGTTATGACTCTTTGTGCTTATGGCAACCTCTTGCTCCGCTCCGGCCATGTGCTGCTTACTCATATTTGTTGCTCACAGACTCTTAGAGTTGGCGCTCTTTCAAGGACTTCAACGCTCACTCTAACTGCAAAAAGACTCTCAGAAGGAGCTGTTGTGCACTCACGTGTTGGTAATACACACACCGGAGCGTACTCACACAGAGGATTCCTGACATCTACCTCCTGTGTCTCAGGCATGCCCTTATATGGTCAGAATGATCGATACTATCACAAGCCTTCTTCAAAACATTCCCGCCCTCTTGACTCCTACTGGAGACACAAAGCAGAGGGCTGGGAGCTCATGCGTCTCTGCTATAGCTACATTTTCTCTCTTAATGTAGCTCATTTGAACTAAGCTCTCAACCTGCTTGGTAAGGATATCGTCCCTGGAAGCCCTTTAAAGCCCAAACTAATCTCGTATTCATGCCTGGATTTTCCTCTCAGTCAAGCTGACAATAAGCCATGCGTTACTGTGCCTTCATAAGGGGGAAAGTTCTGTGGAGGTGCCACACTCATCCCCCAAAGCCACCCTCAGGGACAGCAGTGTTTGGGTTCAGCTCCACTGCCTGAGATAATGTGGGTCTGCTGCCTGAAATCCCGCTCCAGTAGCTTGCGCCTGGCCACCTGCTGGTTCTGCTGGTGAGGACGGACAGCCTGGAGCCCAGACCTAACCTACATAGGCAACATGTCTCTATCCCTGAACTGCACATGCACACATGCAGCAGAGTAGAGTTCAATTCCATTTACCTCCCAACCAGAACAAACCAGCGAAGTTAATACAATCCTGAAAACTGCACCTCATACAGAAGAAGGCTCACTAAGAGGATTTATTTCTTCTGAAAGAGATAGGCTGTTAAATAAAGTGTGTGTGTGTATTTGGTGATAGCAAATTCCCTATTTGGATTATTTCAGCTCCTTCTCAGTGCTGTTTGATGGTATTTTTTTTAATACTGAGATCCTCTTTCCACCCTGTTTGGTCTGCTAATTCTCTAAAAAGCCCAAAGTTGACAGCAACCTCACTGTGGCACTGAGCTAAAATCAGTGGGCTTGCATTTGAAATGTATAGAGCAACAGATCAAATTAAGGACTTAGTGACTCCGTGAGATCAGAGGGGAACATTCATTTTAATTAAGGCAATTATTATGTCACACCCTTAACCATCTTGCTGCTAAACTTGCAGGGCTAATGCTATTTCTGCATGAATTAAAGTCTTATTAATATTTGGACAAAAGTGACTAAATGCTTTGATCATGTTTTGAAATGTTGGTGATACTCGTGTGGAGGCATTTACTGTCAGCTCGCTGCACCTTCCTTGTTTCACTCTTGTCTTGACACGTTTTCTCTTTCTTTACTTTCTCCAGAGTCTGTGAACAGGTGAGAGAGGGACACTGTCTGCCCCACTGTCCAGCGACACCATGAGCTGGAGCTTCCTCACGCGGCTGCTGGAGGAGATCCACAACCACTCCACCTTCGTGGGGAAGCTGTGGCTCACCGTGCTCATCGTCTTCCGCATTGTTCTTACTGCCGTCGGGGGAGAGTCCATCTACTACGACGAACAGAGCAAGTTTGTTTGCAACTCAGGCCAGCCAGGCTGTGAGAATGTCTGCTATGATGCCTTCGCCCCTCTGTCTCACGTCCGCTTTTGGGTCTTCCAGATTATCTTGGTGGCAATGCCTTCTCTCATGTACATGGGCTATGCTGTCAACAGAATTGCACGATTAGATGAAGCCAAAGGAGGAGCTGGATCTGTTGCTGTTAGGACAGGAGGAGGGGGCTACACGCACAGAAAACCTAGGAAAATGTGCTTTGGAGCAAGACAGCACCGAGGCATTGAGGAGACCGAGGAAGACCAGGAGGATGATCCAATGATCTATGAGGTGCCGGAGATCGAGCCCCCAAAAAGGCCACGGGACCCACTACAGCCTACACCAAGACCCAAAATCCGACATGATGGGCGTAAGCGAATCCGAGATGAAGGGCTAATGCGGGTCTACGTTTTGCAGCTGGTGACTCGTACGGTGTTGGAGGCTGGTTTCCTTACAGGCCAGTATTTGCTGTATGGTTTCCGTGTGATGCCCATATTTGTGTGCTCAGGGAAACCTTGTCCACACAGTGTTGATTGCTTTGTGTCGAGGCCTACAGAGAAGACCATTTTCCTGCGCATCATGTATGGTGTCACTGTCCTTTGCCTCACACTCAATGTTTGGGAAATGCTCCATTTGGGCATTGGTTCCATTTGTGACATTCTTCGCCGTCGCCGCTGCCCACCTCAGGAGGATGAGTACCAGCTGGGCCTGTTGGGTACCAGCGGGGGTGTGGAGGGCTCAGTAGGGGCAGCAGGTCCTGAGGCAGGTTCTGAGGGAGGCGTAGGCGGAGATGGTGCTGCCGATTATGTTGGCTACCCCTTCTCGTGGAACACCCCGTCAGCTCCACCTGGTTACAACATTGTCGTGAAGCCAGAACAGATGCCCTACACAGATCTTAGCAACGCTAAGATGGCATGCAAACAGAACAGGGCTAACATTGCCCAGGAGGAGCAGCAGCAGTTTGGCAGCAATGAGGACAATTTCCCCACCGGGGGAGAGGCCCGTGTAGCCCTGAACAAAGACATGATCCAGCAAGCTCATGAGCAACTGGAGGCAGCTATCCAGGCCTACAGTCAGCAGCACCGGGCAGAGGAGCAGCTTGGGGACAACCAGGATGACAAGCCCCAAAGTAACATTATCCAGGCCCAACCTCAGCCACAACCCCAGCCTCAGAAAGAGCGCAAGCATAGATTTAAGCATGGGAAAGGCGGGAGCAGTGGAGGTGGAAGCAGCAGCAACAGTAGCAGCAGCAAATCAGGAGAGGGCAAGCCCTCTGTATGGATTTAACCCCAGAAACAGTGACCCGTATTGAAAACATGTAAATATTGGAGACTGGATGATGAGCTGTTGCAATGTTTCTTGGATATTTAAACACCATTATGCCTTACAGAATCCTGCAAGCTGGAGAAGATGCGTGTTTGCGTATAATGGTGTGTAACGGAAAAAAAAGAGAAAAAAACATGTGATATTGCAGCTGACAAATTGTTTTGTCTGGGTAATCACTGTTTAACTTGAAACATCACACCAACACAAACTATGTTAGGCTACAGTCTGTCGTTTACATGTGTCGTTCTTCTCAAGCCCCAAAGCAGATTATTGACCTCTGTTTTCTTCCCGTTCACCCTTTCAGGAGAATCCCAGGAGCATAATGTGTTCTCTTGCAAAATTAGACTGATTCCAAATTGCCGATGATCACAATGTAAATGCAATAAAATGATGCATGATTCCATGGTGCCGCCCAAAGGATTGGCTTTATAGTGCAGTGAGAAGATCACCTTCCTGAAAGGTTGTGTCCTGTCACTCATGTTCCATGTCTGCTTCATTAATAGTGTTATATTGCTGTGACTTTGCATTTGACCGTGTGTTTGTAAATGTTTGTTGTGTATTTTTTGATAACAGTAGTACACCAGCTGCTACAGAAACCTATGAGTACAGCTGGTGGATTTTTATCCAGTCTACATCTGAAATTATCTGTGAAAAAATAAATAATAAGGTGCAGAAGCGATCCAGATTTTATAGTTTATTCTTAAATATCTCATTTTCTCCTTATGGCTTTTCATGGCTCAGTACCATCGTTCCTCTATCTGCCTTGTGTTTGGCTGCCCCCTGGTGGTGTCATCAACGGGGCTTGATACTGGGGAGAAGATACCAGTTGCCAATGCTACCTGCATCCAGCAACACCTTAACCAGCTGTAATGTTCCTTTTCTATTGACAATACTTGTGTCACTTATGTCTTCCCAGTGCTACAAGTCCAGTGTTAGATGCACAAGGCTGCAATATTACAACATTGTAATGGAAAAGGTTTAAAGCCATTACTATAACACAGTGAGACCAAACACTGTTTGTGTGATGCAAGTTGTCAGTGCCAAGATTTTATGCTAGGCTGCCACGAAGCCTGGTTGTTTGTAGCTTTGGAATACTGTGGCCATGCTACTCCACTTGTGGAAATATGCCTATGTGAGACCAACCCTTTTGTAAAAGTCATTTTTCTTTTTGTTTTTCCTTCTTTTTTTGTACAACAGTATGTCTTGCATTTTTTCATATGGGATTTAAAATGATAAAACTTCAAAATGGAGTCAAATTTTATGTTCCAGACAGTGTTTTATATGAAAACACTCTGTTTTTCAATAAAGTTTTGTTTTGTTTTGTAAAATAAATAAACAAAAAACAAGATCTTTTGAAAATGAATTAGCTGTATGAATATTTATGTTTATTGTGATTTAAATTGCCTTCTAATTGTAAAAAAAAATGTTAAATAGGACATAGTATATTTTTATAATATGTTAACTACAGTGACTTAAAGAAGTAAAGAAAAAAGTCTTTTCCTTGTATGTTGCCGTATCAGTATTTAATGTATGTAAAAAAAAAAAAAACCTCTGGGCTGTATTTTAATAAACAGTGTCACTCCTTTTTCAACACTGGTCTGAGATCTGATGAACACCGTTGTGGGTCATTGAATCCAAGTGCCAAGTAATTCAAATAATTCGAGCTCCACAGTAGCTTCCCTATGACGGCAGGAGGAAAAACCATTAAAAAAGAAAGTAAATAAAGTTGATTTAATACATTTCATGTTAAAAGTCTACAATTCTCTCAGTAAACATTAAATGAGTTAAACAAAGCATCACTCGTGAAGCAGTGGCTGAACACATAGCTTTCTAAATATGGAATACAGTGCAGCAGAGTGCTTGAAAAACCTTTTTGGATTGTTCACCACTGGGCTCCACATGTCTATTCATCAAGCCCAGCCATCATTAGACAGACGTAAGTCACCCGAAGCAATCCAACCAGCCTTACCCAAAGCAGTGATTGGCTTGTCTGAAGCAACCCTAATCCCAATAAGCCATAGGTGATTTACTGAGAATTTGCCAGTCCCTGTCAGTCTTTTCCCTACAAGGCATATCAACCCTCATTACATTCTTCTCCAGTAAGCAAAGTTTCTCCACTGCTGCTGTTTTTTTGAGAGAAGGCAATAAGATCCAGCAGGGACCACAAGAGGGCGACATCCTGTTAAATAAATGAGATCTTCAGGAGCGAGTGAGAGCGAGTAAAGGCCATTCTGTTAAGAGTGCCACGAGGGTACTCAGCGACCCCATCTGCTTAGATCTTGATGACTGCCAGCTTGTGTTTGTATATTCAAAACATCTCCAACTTGTATTGTTGAGAAACTGAGAAATTTGGCCAGCTATCCAGGTCAAAAGAACTACCCTGTGGCACATTTGTGTGTTTGGCATGACCTGTTTTCTATTCTGTGCTGAGTGACTGGAGAAAAAAATAGAATACTAAAACAGAAAGTGTTCACAAATGGAGTTTATGCCCCTCTGTATTCTGTCCTTGTTATCTACAGTAACATCCAGTATTAACCAAACATCTCTAAAATCTTATAACAAGGGCTTTGTTTTCTTAGAAAAAAACAAGAAAAAAATTAAGGTAAACTAAGATGCCCTGTCTGATACACAATAGTGTGAATATGTGTTTTAGCTTTGTGGCAGTGGATTTCCAAGACAATAGAAAAAATTCTCAATACAAAAGTGCTTAATCCTCCAGCTCTCGCTGCATGTCTGTGTAGATTTCTGATGTTTGTTGATGATGTTTGTGCAAGTACTTCAAAAGCTACTTATCACAATTTTTGCACAACTATTTATGAGCATAGTGAGGTCAACAAGCTTAATTGTATTTGACTTTTTAACCCTTGAGCTACCAAGCCGCTAAAATAACCACATTATATTCCCCCATACTGTTTCTATATCTGTGATAGATATTCTATTATATGTTAAATTAAATAATTATGGTCTTCCATTATTTTTTATATCACTGAAGATCGATAAAAATCAATCTTGATAGTCATGATAAAAATCTCTGACTTTTATCATGACTCTGGTCACTTTTAGTTATTATTCTGCTGCAGTAAATCTTGCTACTTTACTTTCTACTTATATATATATATATATATATATATATATATATATATATATATATATATATATATCAACCTCCACTTTATATTATCCTTGTCACACCACTGTGCCAATTCATGTTAATAAAAAATAGTAGCAGCATGAAGCATTTTAACAATTGAACTGATCAACGATATATATCAGTATAAATCTGGGATCATAAATAATCCCACTTGGTCACTTGAGGGTTAAAAGGTTTCAGCAAACTAAATTAACTTGAATGACAGTGGCTGGATTGGCAGTACTGGCAAAACGATGAGGTGCGGGTATTCATACTCAAACATTTTATGACATAATGTAGTGAGAGAAAGATTTTGCTGTTAAAGACAATAGAGATTCCAGGAAACATAAACACACCTTGTGATTTTCAAGAAACTTTAAGGCTGAAAGACTCTCGTCACAATTGGAAGATTTTGGTCTCAGTTGAATTATCAAAGAAGAAGAACGAGGTATGTGGGAACTTTTCTGGAAAACCATAACTGGTCTTGTCAGTATCTGGGGGAGGAGCAATGTTCCCACATTTAAAAACAAAAGTTTTTTAAATGGCTGTTTCGGATTAAATGTTTTGTGAATGTTCACAAAAACAGCTGTGTTGTTCCCTTAGATGTTTCCTCTAGTTAATTGTGTAGGTTGTGACAAATGAAAGAAAATGTGCTGAAAAACTCAGATTCTCATTGGTATTTGAGTGTTTTTCTATGCCTTTTTGTAAAATGTACATTTCTTTGAGTGCCATTGTTGTGTCCCTTTTTTCATATTCTTCAGCGAATGCATTTGAGTTGCATGTGAAAGGGCCTATTTTACTATAAAAAAAAATAAATCAAAAGATACATTACATAAAGTCTCTGCATCTTTTGTTTTGGGTTCACAGCAAGTAAAATGGTTTCCCTGTTCTGACACACTGAGTGTTGTCCTCTTCTTGTTGTCAACACAAGATTTGTGTTTGATTTTGATTGGTGAAAAGCAGGAGGCCCCCACCATCCTATCAGGAGAATTACAGTCACACAAGTTGATATCACCAGCAGGAACAACCGACGAGATTGAAGAGATGTCATTTCAGTTTGTGTCACCCATGACATTTTGTTTGTCGCTTTGGCAGTCCACTTGGTGAGTTTGTGAGCGGAGAACATGTGAGTCTTTGAGGCCTTGTGTTTCCTCCAAATAGCCCCTGACTCAAAAAGCTTTTATATGAAAATGAATATATCCTCACTCTCTTTTTTCATCAAGTTCAGAGTCTAGAGAATACACAACAAAAAATGGAAAGTAGACAGTGCATTTTTGTTATTTGCTGATATAAAAAGGGTCCCCGGAGAGAGTAGCCTGGGGGAACAAGTGGAGTGCTGCAGCTGGGTGTTCAAACAAGGTCACTGCTACTATGACTGGAATCCCACAAGCAATGTCTGGGATAGGAACTTGTGGCAGCGGGCTATTTTGTCTATAAAGAAACAAACATTAGTGCCCCTAATTGGCTAGATGCACTGACCCTACTTGTATGTCATTTTAAAGAAATTTTACACCGTTTCTCTAAGCGGGCATGGGGCTGCCCTAGTAGCCTACTTTTGGAATTTGTTATACAAAGTCTATGAATTCACAACCACATGTTTGAATGTGTGCTTCGTTTACAAGAAGGGAAGAAGAATGTGCAGTAAAATATAGGCCGTCAATATCACAAGTTGGCAAAAATATGATCAAATATATGATATCACCAGATCTCAATCAGATAACCTTTTGGATATGGTGGAATATACATTTACATCATGGATGTGCAGTTGATGAATCTCCATCACATCAATATTGAACAAAATCTCTGAGGAATGTTTCCAGCACTTCGTTGAAAGGTACTTCTGAAGTGAACAAAGGGGCTGTACTGTCTATATGATTAGAATTACACATCACTAATCAAAATAAAAATCTGGAAAGCTGCACAGCACCTCACGATGAAACCTATAAAAAAGAAATGATTCATGTTTCCTTTATTACCTACCTGGGGGATATAGCTATCTATCTAGCTATAGATAACATAGACAAAAGTCATACGTCAGCAGTGTTGGGAAGGTTACTTTTAAAATGTATTCCATTACAGAATACAGAATACATGCCCCAAAATGTATTCTGTAACGTATTCCGTTACGTTACTCAATGAGAGTAACGTATTCTGAATACTTTGGATTACTTAATATATTATCATGCTGTTTACAACTACATGAATGTACTATTGCTGTGATTTATTACTGTTACTGAAGGTCCGCGGCTCCGAACCGTAGTAAAGGGACCTCTGGCTAATACGGTGGGTTCTGTGTCGGGCTCGTAGCCGAAAACTAGCTTTACTTTGTTGTCTGGGTCAACTTTGCTAGCGAGAGACAGAGAGAGGCGTTGAAAGGCTGCTCCAACGGAACTTATTGTTTTTGGAGGAAAACACGGTGTACAGTCGATACTTAATAGCTTACTTACAACTGGGCTCGTCAGGCACTCTTCTTGGCTGCAGTGGTTATTATTATATTTACATGCTTCCAGCTCCCGTTTTTGCTCGATGTACTTTTCCTTTTTCTCCCTCCCTCGCTCACAGACACATAACGTGTATGGCAGTCCATTCTCCCTGCAGCACGGACTACACTGCCTATGATGCTACATTCTTTAGAGTTATACCTGTAGCATTCTGCCTATTAGCTTAGCACAACAACAACAGGCGCTCTCTCACCCAGGAAACACGCAGAGAGAGAGCGTCACCCTGTAACCATGGCAACCGTAACGCTGCCACCTGGAACAACAGAACGTAGCTGTCAAACAAAACCCAAACAGGCCTGACCCGCCACAATATGAAACAGGGAAGTACCGCCGTGTAATCCATTTATTTCAACAAAGTAACTGTATTCTAAATACCACCTTTTTAAACGGTAACTGTAACGGAATACAGTTACTCATATTTTGTATTTTAAATACGTAATGGCGGTACATGTATTCCGTTACTCCCCAACACTGTACATCAGAAGTGACCAAAGCAGGTGGGTCATTACAGTATATGAGAGATTTAAAAGTGAAATACTGTACATTATATATGCAGTGGAGAATTTGCTAAATTTGGTGTCCAGTTTTGGGTGCTATGGGAAAAGGCATGATCTGTAACTCAGGAACAATAGGATGTAGCAAGCGGTTTGGAGATGAAGGAAATAACTGTGCACTCACTTAAATATGAGTGAAAAATTAAGGGTTTAATATTTGATGTTATTTACATGTTTTTGTTGTTTTTTTACTTTAAGTTTCTGAAGCAAAGGATCAATATACCATTCAGGTCATCTTTAAGCTGACAGAGTAACTGTATGCTCAAACAGCACTGCCAATCCCATGGTCAAAGTGCTGTGTTTTTGAGCAGGTGTACGTTTTTATAATGAAGTATGTAAAAATAATTTCAAGTTAAAATTTGGAAAATTGTAAACAACAAATAAATAATAATTGAACCACTTGATTTAATATATGCTTGTTTTACCTGACAGTAAATGTTAAATAAAATGGTTAAATAACTTAATACATTCTTAAAAGTCTTTTAATTCTTTTTTAAATGAAAAAAGTTAATTTATGGCCCATTTCTAACTTTTGAAGTAAAGCACTGTGTGTGTGATCATTTCAAAGGTTGTGGACACAAGTAATGATTAATGGTTTGAGTTAAAAGTATATAAAACAGTGAAATAAAATAAATAATCTGTTCACTTGGAAAAGATGTTGCTGTCCTGCCAAAAACACACGTTTCTATTGCTAAATTAAAATACATGTTGCTTGCTTGGAAGTGCAAACAATGTGGTATTTCTGGTTACAGTGGTTATGGACCTCACCACCCCCATCGATGCATTTTTTTTAGCTGTGCGTGTCAGTGCAAAAAACCCCACATCAAGATACCATCGGCCATAATGACAAACTGAACCAACTGCACATAAATGTCTTTTCTTTTGCTTAAAATTCTATTGCCTTTGTTTGTATTGGCAGAATTTAGAAAATGATACCAGTCTATAGTGATTCTATTTATCACATTATAGTTTGCATCCAAACATCATGTCACATTTGGCCTCTGAGCTGGGTCTGTACATCATACTTGTGTTTTTGCTCCCTACCAAGAATTAACACCACAGTTCTTGACTGTTGCTCATTTTTGTTCATTTTTATTCTGACAGCTTGGTCCTTCAAGCTGGATCTCAACATCTCCCCCACTCGCCTCGGGAACATGACTGGGGCTTCTTAAAATAAAAGACCTCCACCCCAGTGGTTTTAAAAATGCTGTTTCAGGATGTAAAAAGCAGGACGTGATATATGCTGAGGTGTAACCTCTGAGTGAAATCTAAATATTGTGCAATGGATTTTACCTGCTATTTGTTTGTCCAGCTTGATTTGGTGATGGGCAATTTAAAGATTCTTCTCTTCTGAATGTCAAGGTAATCGTGCAGAAGGAAAAGCCTCCATGTTGTTGTCTCCACCATGGATTGTTTCATTACAAGATATAGTTAAATGTGAAAGTTATCCTCTGACTGTTCTTTATGATGTACCCATGGCTAAGACATAAACAATTTACCTTTACTCTGTCTTCTTGGAAGGCTTTCTGACATTAATAGGAGGAAAGTGTTTGTAGCAATAGGTACATCAGTTTATTTCAGATTTGCATACAACTAGGTGTTGTTTTTCATTATTCATGATTTTTCACATGCTGATAGCTCCCATCACTCATCTTCTTTGGAAAATTCTATTGACTTCTCCTTGTGTTTCATCTGAAAATAATAGAATCAGATTTATGCCTTTGTGCCTATATTCAGTAAGTTTCTGTTGTAATACTTGTTTTACTTTACATCCCTCTGCTGACGTGAGTCTTGCAGCAAATTACTCCTTTTATCTTATCAGTGCATCAGAAATTCCTTCATATCTGATAATCTGTACTGGTTCTCCCAGTAGAGCTAGTTCATCCATCCATTATCTTCCACTTATCGTTATCAGAGCTGCAGGGGGCCAGGAGCTTATCGCAGCTACATATGAGCCAGGGCAAACCCTGGACAGGTCGCCAGTGTGACACAGGGCTAACACAGAAAGCCACTGCAACCTTCTTGCTGTGAGGCAACAGTGCTAACCACCGTGCCACCACGTTGACTGCAAATAACAGATTACTTGTATGAGGTTAAAATGTAGTGGCACATTGTTGCAGCAAACAGTCACCTCACAACAAGAAGGTTCTTTTTTTGAGTTCACTGGTAATTGGGGCCTTTTCATCTGAAGTTTGCATGTTCTTGCTCTGCCCCTGTGGGTTCTCGCCCAGGTACTCTGACTTCCACCCACAGTTTAATGACAGACATTTTAGGAAATTACATTAAATCACATTCTAATCTCAAATCTCAGCAGGTTTTCAGTCTGTTAATGGCTTCATGACTCTAAATCATCAAATCATAATCAGAGATGGGCAGTAACGTGTTACTTGTAACGCGTTACTGTAATCCGATTACTTTTTTCAAGTAACGAGTAAAGTAAGGCATTACTATTGCAAAAACTGTAATTAATTTCCCGTAGGAACGCTGCGTTACTGCGTTACTAAAACCGTGATTTTTTTGTGAGAATGTCTAATGACAGTGACGTAAGCAAGTGCGACTTTCGTGGCAACAGCTGTGTGCAGATCAACAATGGATAATATATCGAGTGCGGAGAGAGTATGAGCGTGCAGCGTTTAAAGCGTGGAAGTACTGACCTTACTTTAAGTTTGATTCCATAAAAAGTGACAAAAACATTAGCGTCCGTTGTGCGTGGGAAGAAAACTTCTTTTTACAGAGAAAAAAAACCCTAAACTTCCAAGCAAGCACCGAGTGCGCTATGACGTAATGGGAAATTCACAGAGAAACTCGCGGATTCTTCCACTGACCGCTGCGGCACACCTGCACCAGGGTAAACCTCCGCCTACCCTACTCCTGCTTTACAGGTGAAAATAGAGCAACAGGACCGCTAGTCTTTGATTTTATTTATTTTCTGCTGTGTTTTACACATAATTTATTTATTTTTAAAATAAATAAATTATGTGCTGGAATGTGCAGAAAATAAGTTTAAATTTTAAACTAATTTATTCAAGTCAGAATGTTGCATATAATTACATTTTTGCTTGATGCATAAAGTTAAAAGATTAAAACTAACAAAACAAGTTTTAAAAAGAGACTTTTCCATTTGATTACATTTTGTATGATGGATTATGCAGAAAAAGTAGAATTGGGCTGAAAGATCTATCACTTTATCACCCATTCAGGTTGTAAATCGTGTTTTTAAAAAGTAACTAAGTAACTAAGTAACTAAGTAATTAATTACTTTTGAAAATAAGTAATCAGTAAAGTAACGGGACTACTTTTTTGGGGAAGTAATCAGTAATTAGTTACTGATTACTTTTTTCAAGTAACTTGACCAACACTGATCATAATACTTTTTCTGTCAGTTTAGACAAGAGAATCCCACCACAGCCTTCTTACATGCTTTGCGTGATATTTATTAGCCTGAATGTAAATTTCCCTCCCATATTGTGCTTTTCATTAAAAAAAAATATATTCACACTCACATTCAAAAACATTCAAAAAATGTTTTAATTTAACACACCAAGAATGACCAAGTTTTGTAATTTTTACATTATATTACCAAAAATATTTCCTCACCAACATAAATAATTAAATCCAGGCCTTTGCCCCTTCCAGGAAAACAGTACTTGTCTGTCCACACTGTGCCAAGTCTCAGGTGGAAACATTTGGACATTTGAATTTGTTCTTCCCAAGGCCACACAAATGGTATCGCTTCTGTTCTCTCATCTGTCCCCAAGAACTAGTTGTCACCTGTTTTACAGTCACCCAAGTGAAGCCTGAGCACGCCTTGACTGTGCATCTGCAACATCTGGTCAAATGCAGCTGGCATTTTATGGAAATACTTATTAACTGGTCTGTCATCATAGTAGTGGTTAGTCAGAGTCATGCCCATTTGATGCTTTCAGTAATCTGCAGTACCAGTAGAGGTAGATGTTTTATGAAATCATGGGAAAGCTTTTAAAGAGACATCATTATGAGGGTTCATAAACTCACTAATCTTGATTACTGGAATAATGGTTTGACTACAATAAGATAGTCAGATCAACAAACATACTGATTCACTGCCAGTATGTCAAGACGAATATTCACACCTACTGTAAGGAGATAGTAGTCAGTACTTGTTAGAGACAATGTCATATTTATCACAGTTTTAGACGCATTCTTCGGAGGCCGCCAGCTCGAAGCCGACCGGGGGGTCGAGGCACGATGTGCCGGGAAAGCGGTGTTCCTCCCAGCTGTAGTAGGTCTCGACCTCCCGTTAGCTTCGAGATGGTGGGTGTCAGATCTCCGAAAACGTCGGAGCACTTTTGCAAATATGTGATGTCTTGTAAACCGAGCAGATATTTGACGTTTACACAACTACATTCACGCCTCAAAATATCGTAAAAGTTTATTTTGTGACCCAGAAAGAGTAATATTACAACTAAGTAGCTGCCGCCATTGTTGGAATTAAACTTTTGCGAAATCCCGAGTTAGTTTTGCGAGATCTCGCAAAAGTCCGTCTTAATTTTTTTTTCTCCCATGTCCCCTGCGGGGCTCCGTAGTTTGTAACATTAATAAACAACATATATAGATTTGCCAACATCTTCTTCCCTCGGCTGCTTGCTTTAGGGGTTGCCACACTGGATCATCTGCTTTTAGCATGCAGCTCCTGTACACAGGGCTCGAAGCAAAGACTAAAACAAAGCAAAGCTAAAAACAAACAAACAAAAAACAAAACAAAAAACCCTTTCCACCTTAGATATGTAACTACATCAAAGCAAAACAACCAAGAGTTTCAGTATTATTATTGCTCTTTTCAGTTTTGATTTATATATTTTTCTAATACTCTAGTTTTAAACATGTTTTTAAACAAGGAAAATGAACTACACCTTTTTAAATCACTGTCATAATTATTCCACAAGTTAACTCCTCTAACAGAAACACATCTCTGCTTTATGTTTGTCCTTATCTTGTTTTTTTTAAAGAAACCTGTTCCCCTTAAGTCACATTGACTCTCTCTGACTTTAAACAGCTTCTGAGTATTGCGCCAAAGCAAGTTATTTTGTGCTTTATACATTATCTGTGCCATTTTATATTCAACTAAATCATAAAATTTCAGGGTATTCAAATTAATAAAAAGGACCAATAAAAAGATAAATGGACACAAACCATGGCCTTTGCCTGCATCATATGTAGAAATAATGTGTAATTTGTACTTGTGCACTGAATCTATACAGAGACTATGGTGTAGCTTATGAAAGCGGCCAGCAAAGCTCTCTATTCAAGTTCATCCATTCCCTTGCAGTCAATTTAGAAAATGGCAGCAGTAAAAGAAGTAGCTGGAAATGCCTAGGAAATGACAGTACTGATCGAGCCAATCACTGTCATTGTAGACTGCATCCACTCAGTGTTTAATTTAATTTCAATGGAGGTGCAGGCTCAGTTACTGAATTACGGCATTGGGTTTCAGGGAGGTTTGAAGTTATGCTGTACATTACCTGTGGTGCAGCATGAATCTCACTTAAAATCAGACAAATGTGGTATTTGTGTGATATGATTTTTGCACTTTTATCAGGCACTATACATTTATCTTCTGCTGGTACCAAAGTACTTTTCATGGTTACATTTTTTAAGATATTGTCAAAATAGTCCTTATATTAGAGTTTTGTTTTCTAAAAATCAAGAGAATGCAATTGAGGTATTTCAGAATACAGGGTGAGAGATATTTGTAATAAAGCACTAAAATGTACAGAGCAATGGCCTTATGAAGGCAAAAAGTTACTGGATTCATCCTGAGGCTATAGAGAAGGCATTTGACTCTGTACTTTGCTTCTGTGCTGTTGTCTATCCCTGGGAACTATTTTTTATCTGATTTACAGTCTCCCAGGTGAAGCCTGAGTACCCCTTCAGTGTGCAGCCGCAACAAGCGTTCAAACTCAGCCGGCATTGAGTGAAAAAACGTAGCCGGTACATCATCATAGTAGTGGTTAGTCAGGGTATAGAGGCCATATGGGTGATTACTAAAGGGCCAGAATCCATACAGATGCACATTTTCACACAATTCCAGGGCCATGCTAACCATAATGAATCCAGTGCTGAGCCGCCTTTCTTTCAGGCCTTCAGATCTCCAGAATTGATCCAGACTGTCAAGGTACTG
This sequence comes from Neolamprologus multifasciatus, assembly GCF_963576455.1. Lineage (NCBI taxonomy): Eukaryota > Metazoa > Chordata > Actinopteri > Cichliformes > Cichlidae > Neolamprologus > Neolamprologus multifasciatus. The sequence continues at coordinate 7,660,101 of NC_140442.1, read as the reverse complement.
AGGGTTGAAGAAAACAGGTCGAATAGGGCTTTTAAAGTCCTCTATTGTATATGCAGCCCGCTGACACATAGCAGTATTCCTGTGAAAGGAGAAGGCAGGAAGGAGCAGCAGAGAGTTGCCGTACTTGTGCAGATACTCCACAAATGGAAGGCGATGTCCAGTCAGCGCACCATACCTGTGCAAAAGAAACAGCTGACTTTGAGCAACAACACATACATAATGTGAGGTGACAAGTAGGGATAGGAATCGAGAGCTGGTTCTCTAAAAGAACTAGTTCCCAGTGTTTTCCTATCAGTCACGTTTGTTGTACTTGTCATCAGCTGTTTTAAGTTCATGTGCCAGAGGAGAAAAAATAGCGGTGTGGCCTACAGTGTAGATTTGGACATTTAATTATTTTTTATTTAATTATTTTTGTTTTTATTGGGAAATACCTCAAACATATACAAAATTTTAACAACAGCATGCAATTAAGTTGCAGAATGTAATGTCTTTGACATGCTGCTTAGCGGTGATGGTGACTCAATGCGAAAACAATGAGAACCCAATGAGCCTCAATAAGAGAGTTGATAAGAAATCAAATTGGAAAGTGATTCTGATAATAGAATCAGAATCGTTAAATTCTTATCAGTTCCCTTCCCTAGTGACAAGGATTTAATTTTTTTTGCTCACTTATGGAAAATGATGCTTGGGTTTGCTGTCACAAGGCTAGTTTTGCTGCCAACATCTTTCTCATATCCATTTTCCAAAGGAGGTAAGTTGCACCTGAACAAACAAAAAAGTAGACACAGAAATGGTTACGTGGAATTTCCACTCTGGATTTGGTCTACATTGGACACTTTTCTCACCTGATAACAAAGTCAGCAGAATCAATCATTTTTCCACAGCCACTGTCAAACAGGATCCAACCATTCCCAACAACCGAACAAGTGTCCCATTGTTTATTTGAGAAAGGATTCTCCTGGAATAGACAGCGAAAGATAAGGCATTATGAAAACACATTTACATTGTTGCTGATTTCACATGTTGAATGAAAAAGGATTTTAAAAAGACATTTTATTCTAGTTTTATAGTCTGATGCTTTTTATGCTTGCTATTGCTAATGATAGGTCTGTCGTTTTTATAGATTACAACCATGGGAATATTATATCCAAAAGAACAATGATCACAAAAGTGTATATAAATATAGTCATAATTATTAGAAATGATTAAAAAAATGACAAAAAACTTTGTTTATTGTGTGGGGTTTTTTCTCTTTTGGAAAAAGAATCACACACAAAAGTAAATAGAGCTGAAACAGACTATATAAATACAGCGTCTTATAAATGCAATAGCTCCTCTAATGGACAGTGTATCAATTGGGATATGCTCCGATATTAGGCATCTCCAAATAAGATCATATTTAAGCTGTTTGGCCTTTTTAGCAGAGATGCAAAACGCTCCAGGCTTTTAATAACAATTTTGCTTAAATATGTTAACGGTACAGATTTTCAGTCAGTTTCTCTCTTGTATGGCTCTGCAGACCGGTCAAGTTTGAGGCTTGAGGCAGACCAGACTACCAAACGTGTATAATTATATGTGTATAATCACAAATGATGAATTATATTTGAGTTTCTTTCTGTGCAGCTATAAATTGATACAGAAAATGGTTCATCATAAAAATGTATGTTGTCATTGAGCCTGTACAATGTTGCTTTTCAGTTTCATAACCATTTTGATTTTGAGGTTGAAAAAATTTCAATGCTAGATGTCAGTAAATTGAAGATTGCAGTCACTTCAATTCTGTTTTCTTATCCCTCCTAGTTTGAGTGCATAATCCTTGCTATAACGGCTGCTATACAACAAACATGTTTTAGTCAGCCAAGTGATATCACAAACATTGAAATCAGCCTGCATCCCATAATTTTCAGGTGGCATATTTCTTCTGCTGTTTGTGTAAAAATCTATGTATATTTTAACCTATTTGAATAATATATAAACACTTAATAAATCAGGAAATACAAAACATATAGAGTCAAGTAAATATTTTGCAGCACTTTATATTTTTACCCCCCCAAGTCTTCTAAAAATTTCTAGCCACTGTTCATCTGTAGTGAGTATACTCAGATAGCAAAATGACTCTGGACCAGATGTGCCCCTGAGTTTTTCCCTATTGTGTAGTTTATCAGATCACTGTTTACCTTAACCATCAATGTCAAAGGAGCATTTACTTTGGAAGAGGCTATAAAATTTGCAAAAGGAGTTCAAGACAAGTGAATGAGTCAATGAAGCTTGCTTCTGCAGATGTCAGTGAATGACAGCGACAACAACAAAGACGGCAGGCACAAATTTAAATGCCTCTCTATGACACGCAAACACCTACAGTTTCCCCAAAACATCTCTGTTTTCATTTAATTAAAATTTTAAAAGTTTAAAGCCAACCAAGCTTTAATGTCATCTAGGAAAGTTAAGAGAGGTTTTATGGCGATGCCATCCTTCTGCTTTAGTGGCAAATAAAGTTGTCAGTCATCAGCATAACAATGAAAAGCAATTCCATAACTGCTAAGGATGGAACCCAGAGGCAATAAATATAATAAAAACAGCAGTGGCCCTAAAAACGAGCCCTGTGGGACGCCGCACGACAGAAAAGCAGAAGATGATTCAGAACCGAGAAGGCTGACAGGGAAAGTTCTATTGCCAAATAAGACTGAAACCAATTAAGTGCAGTGCCACCGATACCCACTACATCATTTATTCGAGAAATTTGAATATTGTGGTCTACTGTGTCAAAGGCAGCAGTTAATTCAAGCAAGACCAGAACATTGTGGTTACCAGAATCAAATGCCAGTAGGATGTCATTAAAAACCCTTAATAATGCAGATTCTGTGCTATGTATTTAGTTATAAATACTATATATACTATATATTGATTGATTAATTGATTGATATACCATATACACATGCAAAACCCAAGAAAATCAAATGACTATTGACTATTAAATGACTATTAAAATCTGTAACATAATATATTGTTTGGAGTTTAGTGTGTTACTGTTACTATTTTTTACCATTTCTTTTTGGAGCAACTGTAACCCACATAACTTCTTTAGGGATTAATAAAGTATTCTGATTCTGATTCTGATTGTTTCAGGATGACCTGCCATTATCCAATCACACATCTGCTTACCTGTATCTTTTGCTCGTTTCTCCTTCTCTTCTTTTCTATTTTTTTCTAAACTGAGCACCTGATGGCTTTGAACTTTTCTTGTCCATCTTCCATTTGTTTTCATTTTGCACTCCAGTATGAACACCCATCTCTCAACCCGAGGATCACCACAACATAACCTAACAGACCTACACCTTAGTTCTGTTAGGAGTTGGTGGGGTTTCTCTGGTGTGGTGTCACGGGGTCTGCTTCTGTTTTCAGCTCAGGTAGGCGGGGTGGTGTGTCAGGGGATGGTGACACACCGGCGGTGCATCAGACGTCATTTGATGGAGCGTTACTTAGGAGCAGCGCGACTGACGTTTGGTGTCGGAGTATTGCCACCTCCTCGAGTGGTAACGTGTTTAATTCTCCGCGGTGTGCATTACGGCCAACCTATGTCTTCGATTTTGTTTGCTTACCTGTTGTCCTGTATCCTCAGCCGGATCCATCACCCGCTTACCTGTCAGCTGTTTGTGAAGTCGCATTTCCGGGATCACTACGGAGATCATTTACAGCGTTTCTCCCACATCCCGAGAATCCCCGCCCAAGCCCGTACAGACAGTGTGACAAGTGAGCTCTCCAACTCTCCCCATGTTTATTGCTGTTTCTTACCGGTGGTTTGGCATCTCCCTCTAAAGTTTCGTTTTTCTTTTTCTTATAGATCCACCCTGCGTGCGCGGGTAACCCCTTTCCCTCTGAATACGTGTCAGCCTCCTCCCCTGGTTTCCCTCTGTTTGTCCCTCTGTATAGTTTCATCCCGTGTAAATAACTTTGACACCACAAATAAAGAGCACTCCCTGCATTTTCTGCGCTTCTGTGTGTTCTGCCATAGAGTCCGTTCACTCAGCATAACAAGTTCACAGATTCACTTAGGGTGCATTTCTGAGATTTCACACAACCCAGGATTCAAATCATGAATACATAATTGGCTTGGATTTACAACATTATAAATGAAATGTGCTCTATTTGGAAGCAGCCGGCCCTTTCGACGGGTTGTGTGTGAGACTTTAAATCAGCGGTCTCCGACCTTTTTTGCGCCACGGACCGGTTTATGCCCGACAATATTTTTCACGGACCGGCCTTTAATGTGTCGCGGATAAATACAACAAAATAAAACTAGTACTGGTACCGAAAAAAAGAAGATTTATTCATAACACACGTGAAAAGACCCAGGAAAACCGAGTTAACGATCAAAACGATAACAAAATAACGCTGAAAACCGATAAAAACCCTGGAAACTATACATTTCACACCTGAGCCTCAACTCTCGCGGCCCGGTACCAAACGGGTTGGGGGACCGCTGCTTTAAATCATCAAACTGTAAATGTTAAATTGTTATTGATCCCTTTACCTCTAATCCTAAAGCATATATTTATTTTCTTACTCTTCTTATATATATTGTTTGTTTACTTGCACTGCTGTAACTGGAGCCTCGTCGTCTCGTCTCTCTATATACTGGATTGTATGTAGCGGAGATGACAATGAAGTTTACTTTGACTTCGGCAGCGAGCAGGCGCACCGAGGGCTCTCGCGCTCACTTTTCGCGTATAGAATTTCGAAAAAACATCAGTGCAAATTATAAGTCTGTATTATAATGTCTGGTGTTTTCGTGTTTGTTGTTTTGTTTTTATTTTGTTTTATTTTGCGAGTTGGTTATTAGCTGCTGCTCCAGCCGGTCAGTGAATCCCCCGCCGCCCCGCCCTCTCCTCCCTGCGCCGCAAGCAGCAGGCGCACCTCGCAAACGAAGGGCGCCCGTAGGGGAGACCGGGGATAGTTGTAACATTTTTCACATTTCTGTCTGTAAATTGGAGCTCTTTTAAGGTAGTGGATTCAAAATGTAATGCAAAGTATTTACATGTCTCGGCTATTAAATAGTGCAGCTATTTTCTCTGCAGCACAATTACCCATTGCATGATATGGTCTTAAACACAAAGAGTGAAATGTTACAATTAACCCCATAGTCTGGGTTAGTTGTAACATATCCTGGGGTGAAATGTAACACAATGAAAAAAGGGTACTGACAAAACATTACCATGTAATCTTTGTTTATTCAACACATGAATGCACTTAGAGCCATTTATGTAGCTATGTGTGTGTGTGACAGAATGCAGAAATCTAGCTTTTGAATATATGTCAACCCCCCAAAAAAGACAAATTATGGAATTTTCTGCAACTGAATATTTCATTAATTTTGGTTGGTCTTCCTTGAGTTTGGCCTCATTGGCTCAGTGGGCATTATAACCTACAACTCTTGCACCAATTTTGAACATAACAATGAAGCAGAAAAAATGTAGTTGTTCACCAGCATCGCAATTCCATTACTTTTTATTATGGCTTACCTTGGTGTGGTTTGTAAAGTGCTTCAGAAAGATGAGGAAATCTGTTTCTTGCACCCATCCTGATTTATTTCCACTACCAATACTTCCTACTGGTCCATCTCTGACACAGTGGTCTGCATAATGTATGTGTGGGAACACAAACAGTGGAGGAATTGTGTTGCCAATGGCATTAACCGCATATACAAAAGCGACCAGTGAACCTCTCTCTGCTGATGTCTTTGCCCCAACTTGTTTAATATAAGTTAAAGTAATAGTGTGGTAAGTATTAACATCTGCATTATTGTTACAACTGACCCAGACTGTTGCTGTTACAACTGACCCAGACTCCTATAGCCATGAACTAGCTAACATTACAGCCAACGGCTAAAACATTAGCACTAAAGACCTACACAGAATATATCCCCATAGACATACAAATAACATAATTTAAGTTTGATGAGTTTAACTGCAAAGCAGATAATGCTATTAGAAATTGAAATAAAGTAGAAAAACTTACTTTTTGGCATACAAATTACTTTTTTTCATGTTAAATTGTCTGTGTTTGACAAAATGTGCTGATTTTTCACATGTGATAGCAGAACTGAATTGGGCATGCACAGGATGAGTCACATCATTTGAAACTTAGCCCTGATTGGAGAAATTGGAAGTGTTACAACTGACCCACGTTACAACTATCCCCGGTCTCCCCTACTCCCCGCAAATGGGCGATAGAAAACCGATCGGTGCGTATGCCATTCCCAATATGCGCTGGCTGACGTCGGGGGAGCATGAGTACGAGCATTTTTATTTATTTATTTTTGGCCGATGCCCGTGATGCCGCCCAATCAATCAGATGAACTCTTAATACCAACCAAACGCTTATGAACACATAAAAGCTTTCAGCTGGTGTTTCTCTAACTAAGTAACGAACAGCTGGAAAAATGAGAGAAGTGGGAAGTGATGATTCTCTGTTGCTCTCTGTTGCCAATGTTAGCAGAATTAAATTCTTGCAGTGATTAGATTAATACTGGCAAAGCACTTTTTTCAAAATTAACTTAAAAAAAGCATGCCTTTAAAAACACATCTGATGATGTATTAATATTTTAAACTTGTATTTAATCTTATATTTTACTTAAAACTACATTATACAAGCGTTTCACATATCAGTACATGCAAGTGTCCACTTTGTGGCAGCATTTCTTCATCACTATGTTGTCACTGCTGCATATATATTGTACCTGCACATTGTTACTGCTCTTTTGAAACAGATGCCTCCCAAAACAATTATTTTTAATCAACTATTTGCTCAAATTGCCTCAGATATTCTTGTGTATTATGCTTTTGCTCCCTACCAAGAACTAACGCCCCAGTTCTTGACTGTTGTTTATTTTTGTTAATTTTTATTCTGACAGCTTGGTTCTTCAAGCTGGATCTCAACATTTCCCTCACTCACCTCGGGAACATGACCGAGACCGTGCATAGGGGAGTCTGGGGCTCCACCCCAGTATTGTTTAGAAGTGCTGTTTCAGAATGTAGAGAGCGGGAGCTAGAGGCAACTGAAAGAGTGACGAGAATCATAAACCAGAAGAGCAACTAGAATTGGGAGCAAGTGGCCTGGGACCGCGAAAAGGAAACCTCACATGGAAAATAAGATAGGCCTGCTACTAGAATCCATGACTCTGACTTTTCTAGACTTTTCTAAGAGAGACTAGTCATTTAAAAGGGTGTGATCAAAGCCCAATGATCAAACACCACTGATCAAAGCCCACTGATCAATGGCCATGAGTACCATTCACAGAGAGTTGGGGAATGGCTGCAATCACAGCATTGTAAGATGGCGAAAGATGTACCCTTAGGCCCCCACCTCGATTCAGAGATTCATTCCCTTTTCACGTAAATAGCCTCCTTGACTCTGCGCTCAAACCAGCGTTCCTCTGGTTTGAGCGCTGGCCTGTAGGTGTAAATACACTGTGGACACCTAGCCTGACGAGTTAGCTCTTCTGTGTTGTGCCATCTGCTTCACCAGAGGTTATTTGGTTTCCCCGATCTATAAATCTTGGCAATCCTCCTGGCACTAAACAGCGTAAACTATGTTACTCTGTTTGTATCGGGTGACCCGATCCTTGGGGTGGAGCAGTTTTTGGTGCAGTGTGTTTTGGGGTGTAAAAGCCACAGAGACATGGCGTTTAGATAAAATGCATCTCAGCTGGTCCGATACTCCTGACACGTACGGGATCGCTAAGGGTTTTCCCTTAGGCAGCAGTTGTCCTTCTCCCCTGGATCAGCTGGAGCTTTCTTTTGGTGCCTTACCAGTTTTGACACATGTCCAGCTGGGATAACCACATTTACGAGGGGGCTTCTTGATGTGATGTTCTTCTGCTTCCCTGGCTGCTGTGGCTGTGGGGATGGTGTTCGCTCTGTGTTGTAGTGTCCTGATGACACCCAGTTTGTGCTCCAGTGGATGATGAAAGTCAAACCTTAAATATTTATCCGTATGCGTAGGTTTACGGTACACGTCAGCTTTTAAATGTATCCCTTTACTGATGGGAATCTTACAGTCTAAGAAGGCTAACCTGCCACTTTTCATATCCTCCCTGGTGAATTTGATCTGTTGGTCCACCGAGTTAATGTGATCTGTGAATTGTGGTCCGTCCTGGGATTTGCATATTGATGATCAAGAAACTGACCTCACAGTCACCTGCAGTCAGCTGAGACTGAAGAAGTCACTTGGATGAGTTGAAAACGCTACATCCAGACGAACAGAATCAATATTTTGGGATTTACTTACCTGGATGATTGAGCATGCATCAAGACATGTCATTTAAGGGAATGAAACACATGAAAAAAATGTTGAATAACAAAACTCTGATTTCCTCAAATTCTGTTCCACAGCAGGAATCAGGACCTTCAACAGAACGGGTGAAGCCAGGAGACTGGGTGTTCCTTAAAGTCATTAAGAGCAGTGAAAATAGTGGAGAGAAGAACCTGGATGTGTCTAAGCCATTGTAAGTCTGCCACACACGTCAACTACAAAGACAACAAATAAAGCTGAGGTAAAGCAACACTTTCAAATGCACTTTAAAACTATCTACGCAATGGAACCTGTACCTGTGCCCTAGTTTATCTGGTTATATCTTTTACTGTAGTTTTAGGCCTAAAGGCAAACACTTTGGCATCAGAAAGTAAACTTTCTCACAAATTCTATAAAAGAGACCTACCCACATTTGAATGGCACGTGTATATATATATAGACCCCATGGGGGTTCCAAGAGGACTCCCAGATGAGTTTAAAGCACATAACCAGATAGCTGCAGGGTTTTAATCCATATTCTGGTAGCTAACTATTATTAAAATGTTGATTGGATAAATTAACTGTATTACAAACAACAAAGATTCTTGAATTACTTTAGAGTTGCAAATAAGAGACTTTTGGAAGAGCAGAAAGATAATATACTTTAAAGGCATGTTGAAAGTCTTATCTTCAAAAATAATAAAAATAAATAGAAGCTTAGCAAGAGAAAGAACTCTTACTCTTCCCAAAGAGCCTGAAACAAGAAAAGTGGAGAAAATGAGGAGGAAAATCTTGTCCTAAAGGAAATCCTTGTTTTAAGGGGAAAAAAAGACAGCATTATTCCAAACTTATTAGACTATAGTGGGCGGGATGCAGATGTTGAATTCATCTATCACAGGGGTGGGGAACGCCAGGCCTCAAGGGCCAGTGTCCTGCAGGTTTTAGATGTGTCCTTGATCCAACACAGCTGATTTAAATGGATCAATGACCTCCTCAACATGTCTTGAAGTTTTCCAGAGGCCTTGTAGTGAACTACTCATTTGATTCAAGTGTGTTGACCCAGGGTGATATCTCGAACCTGCAGGACACAGGCCCTCGGGGCCTGGAGTTCCCCCACCCCGATCTATCAGAAAACCTCTGTGACAGGATGTCACATGTTGGATTTGATTCAATATTTGTAGGTTTCACATAAGACCAAACAAAGTCACAGTGTAGGATGATTTGTTTTCCACCTTCAGTAGCAGGTAATTCAATTGCACATCAGCAGATTCTGCTGATCGACGCCATGCAGGACACCACAACATGACACATCAACAGGAGACGAGCATTTTAATAACCTGATCATTATTAAGCGAATGAATTTAATGTTAAACAGACTTCCTTCATAACAATATCATGCACATCAGTTATATCCTTTTACAAAAATTGACATCATGGCATAATTTTACTGGCAGCTAACCCACGCTGGTTTTGTTTTCCAGAATTGTCAAGAGGATTTTAGCGTAACATACATATTCAGGTGGAAATCTAAAAAGAAAAATATAAATAAATAAAAAGGTCCCATTCCCAGAGTTAAAGATGACTATTGTACTTCAGGTTTATGTCTTCCAAAAATGAGCCAACATTCCCCTCTCTAAGCAATCTTGCCAAGAAACATCTGGAACTTATTACATCATCTGTACCTTCAGTTAGGATTTTCTCAAAGACAAAGTTAGTGAGCTAGAAAAGAAGTACAAGAAAACATTTATTTTCCATTAATAATTTGTACACTTGATTTTAAAAAGACACAAGTGCAATAACAGGGAAAATGTCCTGTTATCATATTATTGTTTCTGAACAAAAAAGTGGAGTGTGCCATGTGAGATTTAGAGCAACAAATACTTTGCTAGCAGTCTGTCTAATTAAATATCCAGGCGAAGTGTGTGGTTTCCCCTCATTACAGGCTACAACTTGGCATGCCAATGCACTCAGTACACTCTGACAGCGCCTCAGACAGCAGCACCATTACAGACTACGGGAACCTGGACACCAGTATCTCATAAGGGTGGAAGTACGATACTGTACAACAGAATACAATAAAACTTTCAAAATAAGATCCCACAGGTTTCAAAGTGTCCGTGATGGGGTTGAATTAGGATTGTGATTTCACGCATGAGGTGGGAAGTTGTATTTTCTAAAATATTTGACCAATAATAATTTAAGAAATCTGCTATCAGATCAATTTATTAGACATGCAGTTCTTTGAGGTAATCAAAAATGCACCTCTCTGAGAGAATCATACATTGTCATGGTCCCTCAGTCCTACCTGGCTGACATATCAGGGTTTGTTTTGCCTCTCTCTAGGCTTCCGTTTCTCTCTCCTCTCTTCTGTCTGTTATTGTTTGTTGTTGTCTGTGCTGTGAGGCAGTACTCATTCGTGTTCCTACCCTTGAGTCTACACACCTGAAGATAATCAACCCCCTCTGGCCTCTGATCTCATCATCAGCCATTACTTAAGGTAGTCATTCATTACTGGATTGTTGAACTACCTTGTTAGTTAAGCACTGGCTCCTAGCTTGTATTTTGCTCGTGTGTGTTTGCCTCAAAGGATCCGACATTGTCTTCTCCCTCTGCACAGACCTTCCCTGGCTTCCCCTTCCTGGAGTGTGGTGAGTGTGCCTATTTTGAGAGAGTATTGTACTGGAGAGACATTTGAATGTTTTCGGATGCAGTTTCGCCTTGGACCCCTGGAGACCCATTTTTCCACCTGCACTGTTATTTATAGCATATTCTGGTGTGAACGCTGTAAATAGAATGCACTAAACTTTAAAATCATAAAACATCAATTATCTGTCTGCATCACTAACAGCTTTAAGCATAAGAAAATTAAATTGTTGTGAACCCATGCTTTCATTTAGTGTGAAACATGTTTAACAACCATTTAGTAAATACAATAACTGAGGCCTTGATTATAAATTCCACAGTACTTTCCACGTCCGCAGGTCTGCTGGACTCTACTTGTGTCAGAGTGACTTAACTTCAGGAACAGCTATGAGGGTGTGTGCATGGCATCATGGGCCTGCCAGTTTTTTGTCACTAATTGCACATTCACCCCAGATGGCAAACTTCAGATAAGTATGAAAGGAACAGCTACTCAGCCATGGTGTCTCCAGCTCTCTGCACCAAGGTTTAAGTGACTAAGCTCCCTTAACCTTATAGTTAGAAGAGAAGGTTGTATGTTACTTTTCTCTGGTAGGGTGTCCCTAGGCAAATTAGACCATTTTCATTTCTTCCTATGTTTCATTGGCAACCTAAAGGCTGAATGCATAGCCATCTATCATGAAATCTTCTATCTATTAGGAAGTATCTCCAATGGTTTTAAGTCAAGTGTCTTAGTGCCCTAGTGGGAGTTCCACGCAGATATATTTTAAGAGCTCTATTATTTACCATTTATATAAAGAATAAATCTGTCATGTATATGTTTACACTATTTTATATGCCACTTGAGAGCTTTTTCTTTTATCTGGACATTGCAAAACTGTTGTCTTCTTTTGATATATTTCAAATCTACCAAGAAGAGGCCAAGAAATCTATCAAGAAATGGCATGCTCATCATTGCTACAGTAATTACAATCGCTGGTCATAGGACTTTCTAATATTAGCTGTGCTTCTTATTGGAATCTGTATTTAAAAACACAAAACAAGATTATAAAAATAATAAAAGGGAAACAATGCATATAAATATATGTATATATACACTAACCACAAAAATGCCCAAAAGACAGCAAGTTTTTAAGCACTTGAGATACTAAATCTTCCGACTGAGACATCCAGAGAAATCTTTCCCCACCTGGTTAGAGAAGTGAAAGGCACCACACTTTTTGATATTTATTTATTCATTTGAATTTCAATTTCCTTTTATAACATACTGTTAAAAACAAAATATACAAATGTTCACAATATGTTGCCGTTGCTACAACAAGAGATGTCAGGTGTGATAATTCACAGCTTTATAATGCAGTGTTATGCTAAGAAACCCTGCATAATACTCCACGTAACTTGGCATGCACCTCACAAAATATGTAACTACACATCAGCGCCGATGTGTAGTTACACCAGAGGATACCCAAAAAGGTCCAATGTCTCTTGTGGAAGCAAAAGAGGGACCTAAATGGCAGGAGGCATGTCATTTTAACATCGTGGCTTATTAGGGGCATTTCTGCATGACAAAAATCAATGCTAATGCTTTAAAAATACCAGCCTAAAAGGCAACATTCCCACCTACATCAGACACACCTAAATACTGTTACAAATATTGCATAAGAAATTGTTCTGAACAGAGGTTTTCACTCTCTAAGTGCAAATTTTACAATTACATTTTTACATTTACAATTAACAATGAGATAAAAAGAACTTACACAACTAACATTTTACCAATAAATGTATGTTGCCACTTTGTGGCAGTAAGTTTTTTATCACTGTCTGGTCACTGCAGTGACGAAGCATAACACACATTTGTGTGATTTTATCAGGCACTACACATTCATTACCAGCTGGTACTAAAATACAAAGTGGTTAATAGTTTAAAAAATGTCAAAATAGGCCTTACATTCAGTGTATTCGTTTTCTTTCTAAAAAGCTTTTCAGCACGAATGTCTTTATGTAATAGAGGTATTTCAGAATATAAGGTGAGATCAATCTTTCATAAGGCACTAGACTGAGAGCAACTGCCTTACAGAGGCATCAAACTACATTAAAATCATTTCAGACTCCAAATGGAACATTTGTTTAATAAATAGGGTTAAAGAGGCACTCATCAGTGCAAATGTCTTGGTTGCTGGAAGGTAAGGAAGGTGACTATGTGGCCATTTTCCATCTTTCCACTAACCAAAAATAATGTGTAAATTTTCTCTAACTTCATCCTGAGGCTATAGAAAAGGCACTTAATTCTGCACTTTGCTTCTGTGCTGTTGTCTATTTGGGAACTATTTTTTATCTGATTCACAGTCTCCCAGGTGAAGCCTGAGTACCCCTTCAGTGTGCAGCTGCAACAAGCGGTTAAATTCAGCTGGCATTGCGTGAAAACTCGCTTTAGCTGGTTTGTCATCATAGTAGTGGTTAGTCAGGGTATAGAGGCCATATGGGTGATTACTAAAGGGCCAGAATCCATACAGATGCACATTTTCACACAATTCCAGGGCCATGCTAACCATAATTAATCCAGTGCTGAGCCGCCTTTCTTTCAGGCCTTCAGAGCTCCAGAATTGAGCCAGACTGTCAAGGTACTGAGGGTTGAAGAAAACAGGTAAAATAGGGCTTTTAAAGTCCTCTATTGTATATGCAACTCGCTGACACACAGCAGTATTTATACCAAAGGAGAAGGCAGGAAGGAGCAGCAGAGAGTTGCCGTACTTGCGAAGACTCTCCACGAATGGAAGGCGGCGTCCCACCAGGGAGCCATACCTGTGCAAAAGAAGCAGCTGACTTTGAGCAACAACTCATAAGTAATGTGAGGTGACAGCAACTTTTTTTCTTGCTTACCTCTGTGTGAAGATGCTTGGGTTTGCTGTCACAAGGCTAGTTTTGCTGCCAACATCTTTCTCATATCCATTTTCCAAAGGAGGTAAGTTGCACCTGAACAAACAAAAAAGTAGACACAGGAATAATTATGTGGAATTTTCACTCTGAATTTGGTCTACATTGGACACTTTTCTCACCTGATAACAAAGTCAGCTGAATCAATCATTTTTCCACAGCTGCTCTCAGACAGGATCCCACCATTCCCAACTACTGAACAAGTGTCCCATTTCTTATTTGAGAAAGGATTCTCCTGGAATAGACAGTGACAAATAAGGCATTATAAAAAAAACATTTACATTGTTGCTGATGTCAAATGTTGAAGCAAAAAGGATTTATATATAATCTTTCCTCTTCAATTCACACATGTTTTCTGGCAATTTAAACTGATACTGAACTAAATCAGCATTTGTTGCTTTGTTGGTTGAGATGCTACTATATCACCTTAGCTTTTGTGGTTTGGTAGCTTACATATTTTTATATCTTTCATTCTGGATTTGACTTTATTTCTGAAACACTTCAAAACAACATAACAGCTGACCGAATTCCAGTAGAATCAGAGTAATTAAAATGTTTAAAAAAATAAGATAACAAGAACAGAAGAATAAATCAGTACAGGTACAAACAAAGAGCGAGAGGTTAAACACGGATAACAACTCACACTGGGATAAAAGCCAAGGAGAAAAGCTGTGTTCTTAAATGATTTTTAAAAACAGCAAGAGATGAAGCCTGCCTGGCAGCTCATTCCACATTTTAGGAGGCAAAACTGCAAAGGCTGTGCCTCCTCTGGATTTATAAAATGTCTACGGGACAATCAAAAGCATCTGGTTATCTGATGTAAGAGCATGTGAAGGCATGTAAAGGTGAAGCAGCTCAGACAAATAAGAAGGGGCTAGACCATTAAGACACTTAAAAAGAAATAAAAGAATTTGAAATGGATGAAATGACTGCATGTCTGTCATTACTATGCAGCTTTTCTGCTTCTCCTTTTATACTGGTGTATACTTTATACTTAGTTTGTATTTGGTTTGAGGGGGTGTAGCATTTCAGTTCCTGTTTGTAATACTTCTAAAAACATATTTTTAAAAGTGATGGTGCATTACTTACATATGGCTGTGTATGTATTTACATAAGCAACCCCCAGCCCCTCCCGCCTCACACACACACAAACAAAAACAAAAAACCCTACCTTTGTAAAAATGCTGAACAACTCTTTGTTCACCTGTAGAGTCCTCTTCTTTTCCCCATCATAAACGAGCTTCAACCCCACTGGAGTGTTATTCTTGGTAATGATGGCTTTGTCAAAGCCATTGCACTTAAGTCTCAGATTAGTTCTGGGGAACATAAAACATTTTGTTGACACAGGCTAGCTATTTACCAGACAAACTAGTTATTATTAACAGTTAATTAACTGGGAACAGAAATATTGCTTTTCTCAAAATACAAGCTATCTGGATTGTCATATAATTCCATATTATGCAGTAAATTAGAAGATTTTTTTAGGAAATAACATTAGTTTATTAAAAACATGACAATGGTGGGATCTCGAATAAAAATACATTTTGCATATTAGCCATGTGTCTGAAAGCCTGTGTGACATCTAAGAAAACTGTCAATATTTAAAGTTGATGCTTGTTTAATTTATACTAACAGACATTGCCGATCTAAATGAAACCACTGCTATCAGTCCCTTAACGTAATGCCAAGGAATACCATTTCTTTAATGCTTTTGATTCTCTTCATGTTCATTGATGTGTTCAGTGAAATAGTTCAGTGTGAGTAAATAGACAGAGAGAGATGAGACATCAGTACACCCACAGGGCAGGAGAGCAAACAACAGGTGAGCGAGGGGAGGAGCAAACATTGATCAATATAAAGTTAAACAGGAAAAGGTTAAAAATGAAATAAAAGAGCAGTGTATTACAACACAGTAGGGCTGCCACGATTAGTCGACTAGTCACAATTACGTCGACTATCAAAATCGTCGACGACTGATTTAATAGTCGACGCGTCGTTTGAAGCTTTGTAAGATCCCAAAAGACGCAGGAATAAGTAGTAGGATTTAAGAGTGTAATAACGGACTGAAACAGAAGATGGCAGCACTGCATGTACAAGGATGCCAGCTGCCGTTAAACCCCGAAGAAGAAGAAGCTGTGTCCCAGAATTCATAGCGCAGCCCAGCTCAGTTTCCAACAATGGCGGCAGCTAGTTAGTTTTAATATTACTCTTATTATTCTTTCTGGGTCACAAAATAAACGTTTAACATATTTTCAGGTGAGAATGTAACTGTATAAACCTCAAATATCTGCTCAGTTTATCAAGACACCACATATTTTCAAAAGCGCTCCGACGTTTTCAGAGACGTCTGTTACCCACTAGCTCGATAGCTAGCCGGGGGAAAGGCTCACTAGAGCCCGTGAGAACACCGGACTCCCGGCAAATCGTTTTCAAACCCACCGCCGTCTTTCGCTACTCAGGTTAAACATATATAAGTCACTTAGATAACTTCAAAATGTTATTGTTTGGCTTTTTTTAGTATTTTATTTGTTCCTGAGTAAATCGGTTTGGCTGAGATTAAAGTTATAGTTTTTACTAGAGATGGACCGATCCGATATTACGTATCGGTATCGGTCCGATACTGACCCAAATTACTGGATCGGATATCGGTGAGAAATAAAAAATGTAATCCGATCCATTAAATATCAAAAAAGCACCTCACAAAACTTGCGACACGGCGTAACTCGGCTCATAACCGTAGCACGTAGCAGCAGTATGCATCACGTGATAGAGCAGCTGTGTGTATTTGTAGCCTTGCTAGCAAACCAGCATTTCATCTCCGAGGAAGTTTTCCCAGAGAGAAGTAAAGCAAGTGTGTAAGTTCATCTCTGAATGTTCGTAAAGCGTTCCCACGTTAAGCTTAACAACCGAGATATGGAGCGACTGCCTCTCTCTCTCCCTTTCCTGCTGCTACTTCAATCGTGAAACTGCTTAATGATCAGCTGATCGGCTTTTCTGTCGCGAGTCCATCTCTCTTGTTTGTTTTTGGCCCACTTCGCACCAGAAAGAGGAAACCAGCGGCTGAACAACAGCAGCACGTTTAAGCTTGATATGCTGTTGTTAGAATTTATTTAATATTACTTTCTACACCAGGATCCTTTTCTAGCAGCTGACCGCTGGTAACTGTGCAGGGGCGGATCTAGCAAAGTGTAGCCAGGGGGGGCCGATAGGGCATGAACAGGCAAAAGGGGGCACAAAGACATACTTTTCTTTCTTATTCTCATTTAAAATGTCGAGCTTTTAATAAATAATTATCTGACTCTTACACCCAAAGTTTTAATCTGATGTAAAATATATAGAAGTCCATTACTGTATATAGTAACTGTTAAGTCTAATATAGTAAGCTATACTACTTTTTTCTTCGGGAAGATACCATCCGTGCAGTCTGCAATTCTGTTGAAGAAAGATGTTGAATCTATTTAATTATTCTTGAAAAATAATTTATTTTGTGCATTTTCCCCCCTGCATCAAATTAATTTTGATTACATCGATTAAGCATCATGAGGTGGAGGGTGGTTCCCTTTTTTTTTTTTTTTGCTGGGAGTTTGCAACCCTATTAGTATAGTACTCATACCAGAATAGGGAGGATGGAGCAGGTTTAAGTTTATTAGATTGATCAGTATTGCTGAACTATGAAATATTTTGGGCGCAGTGTATTTTTTACATACAGGTTTAACAGAATAGCTTTAGTGTTGTTATTTATTTAAACTTGAGTATAAACTTATACAAAATGCAGCAAGATATTAAAAAAACGTTTTATTGATTAAAAAACACTATATCGGATTCGTATCGGTATCGGCAGATATCCAAATTTATGATATCGGTATCGGTATCGGACATAAAAAAGTGGTATCGTGCCATCTCTAATTTTTACACAGCTGAATAAATGTCAAGCAGACAGCTGATTATCAGAAGTGTGAGATGCTGAAGAAAATACTCCGGTGTCCCGTTATATTTTAGATAGCAAGGAGTTTATTAAACTTCACCGAAACAATCTGAAAATTTCATTAAAATTTAATAAACCATCGTCTTGTCTTTATTTTTAGTTAGCACATACCTTAAACACTTCAAGCTGTAAGCTAATGATAGTTATATAAGAGCAGATGAATGCTGGTGCAATAAGTTGTACGTTTTACGTCCAATGGATGCATGATCTGATTAGTCGACTAATCGAAAAAATAATTGGTGACTAGTCGACTATCAAAATAATCGTTTGTGGCAGCCCTACAACACAGTTAGCTTTAGTAATCGTATTAAAAAAATCTTTCTTTCAGCTGTAGGTAACAAATACAACAACAACTCCTGTTAATGTTTTATGCAGCTCGAGCTAATAGAAAGCCTCAGTTATATAGTCTTAAAGAGATATTTACCCACATGGTAAATATCTCAAGTATTCTTTGTTGTGCCTACAGAGATATTATGCCAAAGTCATCGTCCCTCATTGCAGGGCTCCTTTGGTTTAAGCTACTGGCTCACTGACTCCTACATGAGGCTGATGACACCTGATACCTGATAGGCTGATACCTACATCAAATCTTTGCATAAAAAAAATCCTGTTATCGATACACTATTTGAATATATTATGGTAGGGATCATATCGGTGACTTTAATTGTATTTCATTTTTAATTAAAAATTTACTCGAGCAGACACACACACTCCAATTTAGTAAAAAGTTTTACTTTGATTTGTAATTTCTATAGAAAAAAATTGAAAGTGTTTGCAAATTGGTTCTTACCTGAATTTTAGGTAATTCTCCTCCTGCTTCTTCCAGGTCTGATTGTAACGCTCTTGTACCTTGCTAATGATTTCCCTGTGACACACACAAACACACAGTCAACAGAATCATATCTGCACAGCTGACTTTGCACAGCTCATTTTTGACGATGGCATAAACAAAGAGGTTTCTCAGGGAAATTCTGAGACTGTTATCTTTTCTCTCACTTGCAGCCTTTGCAAATTTCTGAGGGCTTTGCGGCATGTTTCTTTTGAGAAGCTGGTTGGTGAGGCTCCACATGTCTGCAAAAAAACACAAACAAACAATAAAAACAAAGAAAACTGGTCAGATTAAGGAAATCAGATCAGATCAGGAAAATGCAGTAAAAAGAGATGACATATTATAACAGCATTTCATTGTTGTTGTCAGTTGTTCACACATCCTGGGTGGAAAAGTGTGATGTAGAGTAACGTATTGTTCCAGTCAGTGTCAAGCACTGTACTTAAAACTTGCTTGTTGTCCTTTTTTTCCAGTTTGTGCAACTAAATAATTATAATACATAATATAATATAATTGTATTACATCATATCACAGCAACTGTTCCTACTTTTTACTCAACTAAACTGATCTGACAACTTTAGTAATTATTTACAAAGGACAGTTGGACTGAATGATATGTTATCCTGGCTCCTTCCAACCTGCATAAAGATTAAATAATCTTGCATGCAATTGGTGTTCATGACTTGAACACTTCTTCGTGCAAATGATAGCCTCAGTTTCCTGTTCCTAGCTGGCAGCAGTGACAGTGTGTGGTCACCTGCTGCTGTAGCCCACCTGCTTCAAGGTTCAACATGTTGTAAGGAGTCATTTTTGACCAAGACATGTCCTTCAATGCACATATTAAACAAATATGTAAATATGTAATATGCTTTCTTCCATTTGCACAACATCTCTAAAATTAGAAATATCCTGTCTCACAGTTACGCTGAAAAACTAGTTCATGCATCTATTACTTCCAGGCTGGACTATTGTAATTCATTATTACCAGGATGTCCTAAAACCTCCCTGAAAAGACTTCAGTTAATCCAAAATGCTACAGCAAGAGTTACTGACAGGAACTAGAAAGAGAGAGCATATTTCTCCTATATTGACTTCCCTTCATTAGCTCCCTGTTAAATCCAGAATTGAATTCAAAATCTTGCTCCTCACATACAAGGTCTTAAATAATCAGGCCCCATCTTATCTTAATGACATTGTACTACCATATCACCCTATTAGAGTAATGTTAAATGGTAAATGGACTGGTTCTTATATAGCGCTTTTCTACTCTTTCTGAGCACTCAAAGCGCTGTACACAACATGTACATTCACCCATTCACACCCATTCGCACAAGCACATTTCTCTAAGTGCTTTCTAAGGTAACATTCACACACACATTCATACTCCGATGGATGCATCGGAGAGCAATTTGGGGTTAGTATCTTGCCCAAGGATATTTGGCATGCAGACTGGGGAAGCCAGGGATCGAACCACCAACCTTCCGATCAGTAGATGACCTGCTCTACCACCTGAGCTACAGCCACCCCACTTTGAGCACTTTGTTCTCGCACTGCAGGCTTACTTGTTGTTCCTAGATTATTTAAAAGTAGAATGGGAGACAGAGCCTCCAGTTTGGAGACAGACACAATCTCTACTTTCAAGATTAGGCTTAAAACTTTCCTTTTTGCTAAAGCATATAGTTAGGGCTGGACCAGGTGACCCTGAATCCTCCCTTAGTTATGCTGCAATAGGCATAAGCTGCTGGGGGATTCCCGTGATGCATTGAGTTTTTCCTTTTCAGTCACCTTTTTCACTCACTATGTGTTAACAGACCTCTCTGCATTGAATCGTACTTGTTATTAATCTCTGTCTCTCTTCCACAGCATGTCTTTATCCTGTTTTCCTTATCTCAACCCAATCCTGGTTCTGCCGGAGGTTTCTTCCTGTTAAAAGGGAGTTTTTCCTTCCCACTGTCCCCAAAGTGCTTGCTCCTAGGGGGTCATATGATTGTTGGGTTTTTCTCTGTATGTATTATTGTAGGGTCTACCTTAAAATATAAAGCGCCTTGAGGCGAGTGTTGTTGTGATTTGGCGCTATAAATAAATAAAATAAAATAAAATTTAATTTAATTTAATCTTCAGTGTACCCTTTCAAATAAAGCTGTCTATAGCAAATACTTCAGCTTCAACACCTCTTTTCAGAAGATAGTTCTGCTTCTTCTGCTTTTTTCAGCAGATAATTTCCACTACACAACATTCACACTGCATTCTCGCAGGAAATGCAACTTTTTCTAGTTTTTACTATTACTGTTGTTGTTGTTGTTATTAAATAATGATAAAAAATAAACATTTTATTGCTATTAATAGTAGCTATGAGATATTATATCAAGACTTATGTTTGGATAGGGTTTAAAATATTTAGTTTAATGAATCAAAACTAATTCAGTCGTACCTAAGTGGTAAAACAGAATATACACAATAATGCAACAGCCATCATATACAGCACACCATATAAGCTGTCAATCTTTGACAGGGGTGCGTTGGTCTTTGTATTTCGCAAAGTCTGTCCTGCTTAAGCTCAATGTATGTCTCAGTCCGGGGGTTACGACTGCTGCAGAAGGATCGAACTAGAGTGAAACGAATTAAACTGAGCAATGAATACAAAACTGTATGAATTAGTGTAACTTACAGTTAAAGTGTATCAGCAGAATTCAGCTAAAGGGCCACAGTAACTTTCCTGGGCGAGCCTGGACTCCCGAGGCCCTTAACCCTTACGCTGACTCACTCAACAGCCTAATATCTAAATGTAGCTTAAATACAAGAATTTTATCATGTCTTTTTCAACACTTAACACCTTTTCGTTTTCATATTTCAAAAGGTTATTACATTTTCATATTTCAGATTTGAGGTATATTTCTTCAGCTCCAAAAAGGCTGAATATATTATTTAAATATCTAGGCTGCAGGTCCATATGTCCCCAAACCTTGACCCTAAGACGCTGGCAGTCGCATTTTTATCAGAAAACATCATAACAGAAATACTGAAAAAGTCCTTTACTTTTGACACTTTAACTTCACTTTAAGGAAATGTACTTAAGTGTGCCTATGTGCCTATGGCACACTTATTACTATTTGGCAGATTTATTATTGTTATTATTATTATTATTATTATTATTACACCTAAAATTTTGATCACGCCCCACAGCTTTGAGACAACACCCAAATTTGTCATACCGTTTCATGCGGCTCAATAGGGAATGGTGTGCTATGGGAAAGGGCCTGAAAAAAGGTCCCAACCCAGGCCACTTTGAAGGTCCACCGCTCGGCCATACTTTGTCATAGAAACATCATTTAAACTTCTACAGGTCACAAGACTTTGGACTTTTATTGACCAAATCCATGTTGTGAGTGTGGAGAATAATTTGAAAAAAAGGTCTTTCTCTTCCTTTCCCACCCAAACCGTTTGCCCTACATGTATAATTTATACATCAAAACGTAGCTATCGTTGTCTACTTTCATCCAGTGTCTTCCTCACTGAGATCATATTTACGGTTTTCTCACAAATGCCATCAAAGCGCAGCCTCCTCCCTCTCTGTCCCCATAGATGGCCATTCTAAACCTGCTCTCAATTTTCGGTTCAAATTTAACATCAGAGCGTGTCTTTACACTGTCACCACGTCAGTATAATACACTCTACAGGCATGTAAATTTAATATGTTGTAGTCTGGAAGTTCCTACCACTCACAGTGAAAGAATCTTTGTGACCGGACCTACAGTTTTCTCTTGGGAACAATTTGTTTCAGAGTTTAATTCCTGTTTGCCGTTCTCTGTGTTTGACCCCAAATGCAATGTGTGTGTGTGTGTCCCAGTCCCTCCTGCCACTCACACGAGTTACTATAGCAACCAGCCTTAACAGCTATGAACTGATGACTGTTTAAAAGTCAACAGTTTTTTCCTCCAACCACATACATCCTGTATTCTGACAACTACCTTTGTGAATATGAGCTCGAAACATACTCTGACCAGTAAAATTAAGTTCAAAACCGTCCTACCATTGTGAATGTAACCTACAAGCATACTTTAACAGCTACAATTAAGTGGCTAATCGGCCTACCTTTATGAATATGAGCTAGAAGCACACTTTAACAGCAAAAATTAAGTGGCAAATCACCCTATCTTTGTTAATAAGCGCTAGAAACACACTCTGACGGGTACAATTAAGTGCCAAGCCATGCTACTTTTGTGAATGTGATCTACAAGCATACTTTAACCGGTAAAAATGAAGTGGCTAACTGTCCTGGCTTTATGAATATGAGCTACAAGCATACTCTGATGGCCAAAAGTGGCAAGCCGTCATACCTACTTAAATTTATGCTGGAATTACTCTGTGACAGAAGAAATGTGCATAAACTACTTACGGTAGGACGTTTTGCCAAAGTAGAATGGTTTATCAGAACACCGGCATAGGCACAATTAAAATTTCTTCAGTAATGTTCGCTTTCTAGTTTCACATTGTTGTTGCTACTTTTATAAGGTGAGCACAATCGTTCTTCCACAGCCTCTTTAGTTTTTGCTCTCTAGGCACAAATGTAGTTATGCACTCACTTGCCGTCCGACTTGTACCAGATGAGAGTGGTCATCAGGCTCCCCAGACAGACGAGAGTGATCATGAGAGACAAGAAAGACTTCGAGAGCTGTCCCCTCATACCTCTCCCCTCCTGTTAGTCTTTCCCTTTAAAGGCCCACCTTTGTCTCTCACTTCCTCCTTGTCCTGCTTTTACCTTGCACAACACGCGCTTGTTTTATCTACCCTGTCCCGTTGCCTATGCTCTCATATTTCCAAACTGCACTGCTACGAAGTACTTCACAAGCACACACGCCGGCTCAGTGAAGGCTGTTAATCTTTTTCCTCATGCCTGTCTGCTGTTTTACACACTCATCACTCCCGCCTCCCTCGCTCACTCTCTTCCTGTCTCATTTGCCTCTGTGGTTCAAATCCCTCCTCGATAAATTAAGCACCAGAAATGCAGTCATTTCTGTCTGTCTAGCGTGATTTATTTTCCGCCAGACTGGTTGAGACAAGTTTGAGCCCCAGTGCGCACTTCTGTTACTCTTGTTTCCTCTCGTTACACTTGGTGGCAGTCAGCCGAGATGAAACCGATAGAACGTTCCTCCACATCCCTCTTAAATCCTCGCCACTTCTGCTTTGCTCGTCCGTCTTCTTTATGTTGTCGCGCACCTTTTTTGTCATTTGCTCACACGAGGAAAGTCCGCCATTTCTTCTCAACTACAGCTCTTTAGCCCCATTCTCTCGGGCTTCTGTGTGTACTTTCCCCTCCCTCTGCCCACATTGGCTAAACCCCTCTCCCCTCTGCACTAAAAGCACGTAGTAACATGAGTGCCCTGTACTGAATTAGCTCACAGTTGTCTCTTGACTCGACTGGTTCGTGTGTGTGTGAGTGTGTGTGTGTGTGTGATAAGAAACACGTTCAAAATCAATGAGAGTCAGTCATAGGCAGGAGCCTATGATCGCCCCTCCAATCAGAGGGGCTCTTAAAACCTACCAAACTCTTATTAACGCACACAAAAGCTTCTTTGATTCGCGTGTGAAACTTTGCAAGCTTACAGCTGGTCTTTCTCTATGTAACTAACAGCTGGAAAAAATGAGAGAAAGAGGAAGCCATAATTTCTAACTTGTTCTATGTTGCCAATTGTGTGGTGGAAGTGGAATTAAATTCTTGGAGTAAATCATAATGAGGATTATGTTAAACTAGTTGCATTTATGGGAATTTTTTTGTTTTCACAATGAATAACCATAAACAGATGGTTACTCCCACACTAATTCCAGTTGTCAGTGGTAAATTTCTTTTTTTCTCCCTATCTCTTTGCAATAAAGGCATAATTCCCACAACTTCAACTTCACTTTAAGTTTTTTGAGTTCTTTGGAGTTTTGCATCCATGTTTATTATAAGGCGTTTTCTGTTTGGTTTCAGCTGCAGCTTATTGGAGATGATGTCATTTCCACTCAAACACCCCATTAGCTATTTAAGCACATTAAACATTCATAATGTTTTAACAGAGGAGTTTTTCTCAGCGTTATGCAGTCCTGTGTGTGTAAGAAGCCTCAAGTCTCTCTAATGATGGAGGATTGTGTTGTTAACTTTTTATTGTACACCTGTCATGAGTAGTAATGAACAGGGTTGTAGCTGTGAATGTCTATATGTTCCCAAAGCTGCTCTGTTGGTTTAAAATCTGATAATTTTGGAGGCCATTTGAGTACAGTGAAGTCATGTTCGAGAAACCATTTGTGAAATGGCATGTTATCCTACTGAACATATCAGCAGATAATGTACACTGGAACATGGTTAGCACAAACAGGGTGGGGATTTGAGACTTTGCTCAGTTGGAACTAAAGGAGCCAAAGTGTGCCAAGAAAATATCCCTCACATTGATACACCCCGACAGCAGCAGTCTGAACTGTTATACCGTTGATACAAGACAGGATGAATCCATGTTTTCATGTTGTTTACACAAATTCTGACTCTACCATCTTAATGTCACAGTAGAGATCAAGATTTTTCCAATCTTCTTGTCCAATTTTGCTGTTCCTATATGAATAGTAGCTGCAGTTTTACATTCTTTGGCCATGATTATGCTCAGCTGCAGACACTGACGCAAACAGCTGGAGGCTCCAAGTCTGAGTAGTCTATGGCGATGTCAGCATCACCCTCAATTTTATTTCTATAGCACATGTCATTGTATGCAGACATAAAGATAAAAGCATGAAAATCAGGTCTACAATGGCTTAAGGCAATAAAAAAACAACAAAATAAAACTTTACACAGATTAAATACAATTTAGTGTTCACATACACGCACAGATACACACAATTTTTGACTGTAGCCCCAACGTGTGAGAATAAAAAGTGTTTGAATATGTTTTTTTTTTAATGTAGATAAAGTTCTAAGTCAGTGGGCAGATTGTTTTTAAGAAACAGTAACTGAAAGCACCCTCAGCACCATCAAATCTAATTCTGAGATGAGTTTTGCACCTGATGACCTGAGGGTCCAACTGCGTTATAAACACTAAACAGTCAGAGATGTACAAACCACTGAGTTCTTTATGAACTAATACAGCTATTCCTGTTGTATTTCTTTGAATTCCACTGCCTGAGGCGAATGCATAGTTCGTGCATGGTTCATGGTGCTGTTTTGTTTGCTTTAAAGAACAGTAACTAATAACATAAGTGCATCATCTTATCTTTTTAATGATTGTTTGAATTTTTGTTTTTATTTACACTACAGGGCTTAATAAAAAACTAAATAACTCTTCAAGTCATTCAGCTTTATGAGCTTCATGATTCGTTTGATTTCTTTATTCTAAGAATGAGTTTGATTTCGTGTGACTAAAATGTTGTTTCCCAGTCCTGTTTTCACAGTTATTGTAGTAAGATGACCGCAGCACTCCAGTTTTGTTTCCTGTCAGGTTTTATGGCATTTGAGATGCCTGATAAATAGGTTTCTGTTTGACTTTTAGTTCAGAATTGCTGTTTTTCAACTCCTACTTAGAGTTTATGTGTGTTTACCTTCTTTAGTTTGTCTTGTCTTCCTATGCTTATACTTAGGGGCAGCTGGGGTTCAGGGGGTGGAGCAGGTCCTCTACCATTTGAAAGGCTGATGGATCACTCCCTAACCCCTTTATCATGACAAAGTGTCCTTGAGTAAACCCTGATTGGCTTTCATCTATGCATCTATGTGAGTGTGTGTAAAAATGATAAGGCACGTGTCACTGGGTGAATGAGACTTGATTTTTATTTAGTTTAGTTCTTCTTTTTGTTTTGTCGTGCATTTGGTTCTTCCTGCACACACTCCAAACCCATGATAGGGAAGTAAAAGCAACATTGAACCCAATTTGTACATCATATACACAGTGATTTCTTCACTGATTGACAGATCATGTGACTCCAGACTCCAGTAAGCAGCTGTAATGTGTTTGTCACAGTATGTAAAACTTCCAAGTGTCAAGTGTTTTGCAGATAGCTGAAGTCCTGGGAAGATAATGTGCATTTACACTTGGCATACATCATGAGGCACTAGCAGAAACATAGTTAAAATGTTGTTGTTGTTTTCCATTTGCATGGAATAACCACAATGAGGACTCGGCCACGACTAGAAAAGGGGAAACCAGTGTCACTAGTGTATCATAGGGCAGTCAGACAAACACGTTGCTTCAGTGGCTGTCTGATTATTCAATAACCCAGACGTCTGGTTTTCCATCATTACAGGCTGCCCTTCTGCCTCCCACAGCAGTCATTAGCTTGTTACAGACAATGCCAATTCCATCCAAAGACTCCATTAGCTATTTAACCACATTAAAGCCAAAGAAGTAACTTTTCATAATGACATTCATAACCTTGTAAAAGTTCCTCACCATCGTGTAACCCTGTGCCCGTGTGAAGCCCTCAGGCTCTCTAATGACATAAGATCGTGTTATTAACTTTTAATTATACAAAAAAAAAAGTTCTGTGCAAATTTTTCACATGTCTAAATTGGCTTACACAGGATCAGCTGTGAAGGTCTGTATGTTCTTAAATGTGCATGTGAGAGGATAAAAGCAAATCTATTACAGTTTATTGCAGCAGGGAGGGTGACAGTGGATGAGCGATGGGTTGGAGGAAGCAAAGGTTGGAAGGTGTGCAAAGTGCTTCCTCCATAAAGTCATGCTATATGCAAATGGAACAAGACAGAGAGATGAATATCTGAATGAAATTCAGATTCTTTGTTGTGCAACAAGTCACCTTTTAATAACAAATAACTTGCTGGTTATCTGATTCCTCTGTAAAACTGTGTCATTAATGGTGTAATAAAAGACCAAATGTAAGCCTGTTCCTCCATGTCTATACAAGGTGGGACTTTTTTTTTTTCAAAGATTTATTTATTGCTTTTCCAACAACATTTTAACCAACAGGAAGAGAGAGTTCAAATAAAATAGAGGAGGAAATTAATGGTAAATTGGTAAATGGCCTGCATTTGTATAGCGCTTTACTCAGTCCCTAAGGACCCCAAAGCGCTTTACACTACATTCAGTCATTCACCCATTCACACACACATTCACACACTGGCAATGGCAAGCTACGTACGAAATTAATAAAAAATTTGAGTGTATAATAGTAATGTCTGTACATCGTATATGAACAGTGCAAGGGAAACACATAGATATAGTTATACATACTCTCCCATGTAGATCATTCAGATATTATTACAGAAAAAAAAATATATCCATCCATCCATCCATTCGCTTCTGCTTATCCTTTTCAGGGTCGCAGGGGGTGCTGGAGCCTATCCCAGCTGTCATAGGGCGAGAGGTGGGGTACACCCTGGACAGGTCGCCAGTCTGTCTCAGGGCCAACATACAGGGACAGACAACCATTCGCACTCACATATTCACACCTAGTGGCAATTTGGATTATCCAATTAACCTATCCCCACAAGCTGCATGTCTTTGGACAGTGGGAGGAAGCCGGAGTACCCGGAGGGAACCCACGCAAACACGGGGAGAACATGCAAACTCCACACAGAAAGACCCCGGCCTGATGGTGGAATTGAACTCAGGACCTTCTTGCTGTGCAGCAACAGTGCTAACCACCGTGCCACCGTGCTGCCAAAATATATATATATATAGATAAATAAAACAAAGCAAAACAAAACAACAAAACAACCCCCCCCCCCCCCCAAAAAAAAAAAAAAAAAAAAATCCCAAAAAAGTAAAAAAGAAAAAAAAAACAAGGGTTAACAGATAGTGCTCCAGAAAAAAACAGGTATAACACAGTGAGACATTAGGTTTAGGTGCATTATTCCAGGGCTTCGGGCTGAAGTTTAGTCCAAGGGTGTCAAGGTGGGACTTTTGCTGAAAGTACACTGAGCTTCCTTTCAGGCTTTTAATGTCAAGAGGCCGCATGCTGCAAACCTCACCAATCTGCATGTTTCCTGTCAGCTTGCATGTTGTTCTTTCAGTGCATTCTTTCTTTGCAGTGCATTCTCCTTCACGATGCTTTAGTAGACAGCAGAATTCATGGCTCCATTTAACACAGCAAGTCTGTCAGGTCCCAAGGCATATAAACAGCCCCAGACCATCACACCTCCACCACCATATTTTACTGTTGCTATGATGTTCCTTTTCTGAAATGCTGTGTTACTTTTACACCAGATGTAACAGGCCTCAAACTTTCCAAAGAGTTCAGCTATTTTCTCATCAGTTCACAAAATATTTTCCCAAAAGTTTCGAGTTTCAAATGTGAGATGAGCCTTTGTTCTTTTTGGTCAGCAGTGGTTTTCTCCTTGAAATCTCCCGTGGATGCCATTTTTGCTCAGTCTGTTTCTTATTGTTGAATCACAAACTCTGACCTTAACTGAGACAAGTGAAGCCTGCGGTTCTTTAATGTTGTTCTGGGTTCTTTTATGTCCTCCTGGATGAGTTGTCGATGTGTTCTTGAAGTAATTTTAGTAGGCTGATCACTCCTGGGAAGGTTCACCACTGTTCCAAGTTTTCTCCACTGTGGTTCACTGGAGCCTTAGAAATAACTTTGTAACTCTTTCCAGGCTGATAAATGTCAGTGACTTTGTTTCTCTGGTGTTTCTTTAGATCATGACGTAATGTGTTGCTTTTTAAACTCTTTTGGCCTGGTTCACTTTGTATTTACTCAGGCTATCTTTGTCTAATATTTACAATTCGTTTAATGATCTGAAACATGTAAATGTGACAAATATCCGAAACTCTAGGAAATCAGGAAGGGGGCAAACACTTTTTCACACTACTGTATACATCAAATGGGGACACAAAATATTTCCAGAGTTTCAGAAACACAACCAAAACACCAAAATAAACAAAACAAATAAATAATCTTTATGTCCAAGCAAATTAATCATAGCATCTTACTTATCAACAATTACACGACATGCATGAAATATTACTTATCTTATCAACACAAGGGGAAGTCCCAGTGATTCTGGTGTTGGTGGTGGTGATAAGCGTGCAGTAGTAGTAGCCAAATTAGTTATTAGATATTCTGGTTCCAGCTTCTTGTATGTAAAGATTTTTCCATCTTTGTTATAAGCAGTATTTACGTGGGTTGTTGTTTACAACTTCAGGCCATTCATGCTTATTGTTACTTTTTCTGTTTATTAAATTCTATTCTATTTATTGAAGACATAAATGCAGGATGTTGGTAACACAATTTACCTAAGGCAAGCTTTTAATGCTAATGATAGTCCAGCAGGAATCCAGGAAACTCTAGGAATACTGACTCAGGGAGACAGAATGAATATAAACACCCAGGCAAGACTAGAAAACCAGACATTGGAAACACAAAGCTGGAAACAAACAGCAAGCATCAGGAAACAAGCAAAAGAGAGGGATGACTCAACAAAGGATGAGGGGAGACAGAGACAACAGACACTAACATGCAAACTTGGCACAGAAGTGCAGAAAGGGAAAAGCTAAGAAAATAAAAAGAGAGTATACAAAATAAATCTGAGGCAGAGAACCAAAAACTGACAAAAAGACTCTGGATACTTAGAATAAATAATAATTATCAAACTAAAAACCAAAAGGAATGTTAAATAATAAAAAAGAATTCAAGCCCTCTTAAAAAACCCTCTGTCCAACGCCTAGGACCACGACATTCATAAATAATTTAGGTTTGGAACAACTAAACCTTATTTATTATTTTGATTGTGCTTTTTTCTCCCTAATTGGTTCCATCTGCCGAGGCTTGGCTCAAAACGTGAGGCTTGGATGCCATTATGGCCTTTGGGACTTCTTGGTCACTTTATGGAATATTTGGTGAATTTTCTCAAGCTGCAATCCTTTAAATTTAAATTGTCAACTTCCACGGCTGTGACTATCAAATGTCTCCACATGGGAGTGTTGCAGAAGACATGGGCCTTAGGGAGGGAATATTGGGGTCATGTGGTTTGGAACAGCTGATCCTTGGGCATTCCAAGGCTGTTTAGTGGTTGGTATTTTTATGCCTCAGTGATCTATTGCCTCCCTGTACCCCTCAGAAAAATCACAACCAAAACACAAACTAGTCAAATGATATCAACAGGCAAGCACATCTTGAGGAGGAACCTATAAGCGACAGGAAGTGGAAGTGCATAATTTACACTTCCCCCAACACATCCAGAGTATTAGGAGTTCATCATTAATTTATTAAATAAAGTAGATAACAGATTAATTTATTAAATAAAGTAGATAACAGATATATGTTTATGTGTGTTAAACAAAAACCTTAAGCATAAGAACATATAATGGCAAATCAAAATATTGAAATCAATCTACAAACACAGATTCTGAGAAACAGTAGTTCACTGTGCAACGCAGTGCACCTGCAGATACTGTTCACTTATCTCTGGCAGGTGCTTTAAATCAAACTTTTGAGAAATCCCATGCTGCAACCACTAGATGGCAACAAACCTTGAAAATTAACAAAGTTTATTTGCCCATTTATGGATCAAAATTTGACAGGTTCATTGGGAGCACATGGGATTTTCATCAGTTTGAGCTGGTTTGGGTTGTGGGTCAGTAGAAGTCATAACAGCGGCCTAAGAGAGTTCACTGAAGGATTACTGTTCTTCACAAAGCAGGAAATAAAATTAATCACAACAGGATTAGTCACGGGGGACAAGGCGTAGGGGATGAAGTTAAATTGTATAGCCACATGGAAAACTAATTTAGAGAGAAACATGACTGAGCAAGTTCCAAAGGATGTGAGACCCATGATCCAAACATGGACCCACAAAAAACAAAAAACAAGCACATTCAGTCAGTGACAATTTTCTGCTTCTTAAGACTTACAAGTACTACAGATTTTATTTACCTTTGTGATTTTTCTCATTTTAATTTTTCTACCACAAACAACTGTAAAAATGAAAAAAACATATCTTTGTAGAATGCAGTTTCTATACTGAATAAATAAAACTTCTCTTCAGATAGATAGATGGATAGATATGTTGAATTGAATTTAGGGTAATTTGCTGGTTCA
This sequence comes from Neolamprologus multifasciatus, assembly GCF_963576455.1. Taxonomy (NCBI): domain Eukaryota; kingdom Metazoa; phylum Chordata; class Actinopteri; order Cichliformes; family Cichlidae; genus Neolamprologus; species Neolamprologus multifasciatus. Next base: position 7,628,404 of record NC_140442.1, on the reverse strand, counting down.
CAGTCATGTCCTTGCTCACAAGATAGATATTCGCCCTGTGTATGCATATCAGTGTGTAGGTATGAACATACTTGTGTGTGTGTACATGGGCGACTGACAGGACAACTACAAGTAAGATGAATATTGATTTCAATCATTAGACAGAATGCACTGCCCCCCCGGCCATGAAAATGAATGCTTGTTTACTTTGGAAACATCAGTTTGACGAAACAATCAATTTAAAGGCTTACTTCTTTTTTATCTTTTAATAACATTTTCTTTTCATCATTAAAATTATAAGCTGGTTTTGATTTAATTCTGTTCAACCAAAGTTACCCAGGATGATAAAGGAGGTGAAAATTTAGTGAATAATAAGTGTGCGACAGTTGTTAAGAGTACTTCTTGCTCTTCTGTGGACTCCACTCTACATTTTGTAGTCAGCACAGTCATATATAACTTTCAATGTATAGCACAGTGCAACTTTCAAGTACAATCTAGAATAATACGAAAACAGTAAGCACTAGCTGATAGAAAGAAAGGAGCAGAAGTAGATTGTTGTTTCACTACTTAATATTCTACTTTTGCAAAATAACTGGGTATAAAATATTGTTATTAAATTCCCTATACAATTATTACAAACACACAAGCCTTATATAAACTGCATAGACCACCTCACAATTAACTTTATCCATCCAGGTCCAGAGCTGCATCGTCCTCCACCAACAAACTGCAGTATGGACAAACAACTCAAAGGTTGACTTCGAGTTGTTTCAGTAATATTTCTATTTCTGGTAAAAATGCAGAGCTGTCTTTCAGTGTATGGCTGTGTATACATTTTAATTTGCATTACAAGCAAACATGCTGCTTAAACATGTTCACCACTATGTTGTTTATTTTTATAACACTGTATCCTTCCCACTCACGCATCACAGCGGTCTACTGGGTGCCTATGAAATCGGAAATTAATTTCAGAAACACAGAGCTAAAGCAAATTTTTAGCTCTGTGTTTCTGAAATTAATTTCCGATTTCATTCGACCCTTTATACTCCCTTGTTTTTAAAAATGTCCCCCAGAGACAAGAGAATACAGATGCTTTCTTATTTTTTCATGTATTATCCACAATTCATGTGTAGGACTGTAGATCAGCCAGTAAATCAACAGTTTTGTTACTATTCTTACTTTGTGAACCAGGACAAAAGAGTTTTATAACTCTGCAGTGACAGAGTTATAAAGATGAACTCTGTCACTGCAGAGTTCATCTTTATAACCACATAAATTTATTAGATAAAAAACAGTGTGGGTCAGGGGGCCTAATGACCAAACGGTGGTTAAACAAAAGAAATGGTTTGTTCAAGCTTTTCTGTGATAATTAGGCATTTGCTGGTTTTAGGAAATGTATAAACTTTAAAAAATGTATTTTTATTACATAGTTATTCAGTCATGCAACTCAAAGAGTGATTCAAGAGGTTTAGGAAAACAAGGCCATCCATCAACTTTCTGTGGTCTAACAGAGGCCCCGCACTCCCTCTTTCTAGTGTCCTCTGGTGAACTTCTCAAAACAGAATTACATGTGAGGCTCAATCACTTAAATGTTTAGATGGTAAACCTTTTATCAGCAAGCAGTTCGTTTTGCTAATGTAAACTCCACCTATACTGTTTTATCACTGGTGTAACTCTGTTGCAGAGTAAATTAGGAATAAGGCCATATTGTTACAGCTTTGGGAGCCTATTATCACTTTGTGGAAGCTAGAGTAACTTTAATCTGTAAATCATACAAGAATTTCTTTCATTGCCCCTCTGCTAAGTACTGATAGCAGTGGTTAACTTTGGGACCAGCAATGTTGTGCCACCCTGCTGGGTTTTGCTTTTTTTTTTTTTTTTAAATCAACAGATCCAACATATTTTTATGTACATTGAACCAGCACTAAATTAAGTGGAGAAATGATAAACATGAACTTTCAGCAAAAGATTGTAACTACTTGCCACACATACTTGATAACACCTGTTATCAAGTATATGCATTTGGTTTTTATTGACCATTTATTGAATGCATGTGCACACAGATGGATATTTGGTCGCATGTAAATGTAAAAGATATTGCTAATGCATTATGCGGGTGGCTGTAGCTCAGGTAACAGAGCAGGTCAGCCACTAACCAGGTGGTCAGTGGTTCGATCCCAGGCTGCCTCCTGGCTGCATGCCAAATATCCTTGGGCAAGATACTAACCCCATGTTGGCCTACTGGTGGTGGTGCCAGTAGGCCAACTTGCCTCTGTCAGTGCACCCCAGGGCAGCTGTGGCTACAATGCCGTCACCAGTGTGTGTGAATGACTGAATGTAGTGTAAAGCGCTTTGGGGTCCTTAAGGACTGAGTAAAGCACTATATAAATGCAGGCCATTTACCATTAGTGCAGGTGTGGGCAATTCCAGGCCCCGAGGCCAGTGTAGAGTTAGATCTCACCTTGGGTCAACACACCTGAATCACAAGATTAGTTCGTTACCAGGCCTCTGGAGAACTTCAGGACATGTTGAGGAGCTAATTTAGCCATTTAAATCAGCTGTGTTGGTTCAAGGACACATCTAAAACCGGCCGTCGAGGCCTGGAGTTGCCCACCCTTGCATTAGTGTCATCATGATGGAAGTAAACACACAAGACTACTGTTGTGTTTATGTACACTTTTATTATCAGCACTTGACAGGTGGCAGTCAGGCAGGACATAAAAAGCCAGATTACTTCTTTGTCTCCTCCTCCTTGGACAAGTTCTTGATGATCTCCTCCTTCTTGGCCTGGAGACGCTCCTCTCGGCGCTTGCGGGCCTCTCTTGTCTTGGAACGACGAGCCTCGGCCTGATCGCTGCAGGACAAACAGGAGAGACACGCGTGTTCATACAGTGCATAATCACAGCCACCACAGCTATTTTACCACAGATGTTTAACATCAGTGTGTTTTCTTTTTAGTTGACTAAATCCTTAAAACTGACACACTAAAGACTAAAAACATCCTTTATGTAAGGGCGGAACAAAAACACTGATCTTTTAGTTCCCTCACAACTGCTAAATTATATAAAGATGCAGGTATAATCAACACAATCCACAGATTAGTATTGCTAACACCCAACAAACAAAACTCCTTCCGATCTATCGTAACCAACCCTCTGCACTTAAGCTGCACAGGCAGCAGAGCACTTTCTCTAACAGACTGATTCAGTTTTTTTGTCACAAGAACAGACACCGAAAATCTTTCAGACCTCAAGCAGTAACTCTCCACAGAGTACATCTGTGTAGCAGATAAATCTCTGCTCTTGTCTGAAGAGCTTTATTTCAACCCTCCACGGCTACTTGTGCTTCTGTATTTATAGAGCCATTTTACTTCACGTTTTGCCCTGCAGTTGATTTAGATTTTAATTTGCTGAGCTTATTCATTTCTATTTTAGCTTTTCTTTTGACTTTACTGAAATGTTTTGTTTCGTCTTTCTAGACTTTTCGTGGTCAGGGCACATATTTTAACCTGGGCTTTCAAAACAATCCAGATGCCACAAATAGGCGTCACTGTGCCAAATAAAGATGTAAAAATACTTACGCCAGGAGCTTCTTGCGGGCCTTGTCTGCCTTCAGCTTGTGAATGTGCTCCATAAGGATGCGCTTGTTCTTGAACACATTACCCTTAGCCCTCAGGTAGAGGCTGTGGTACCTGAAACGGATCATGTGGAAAATAAATGAAGGGCATCACAATTAAATAAAAACAACAAGAACAAGAACAACGCCCACCCACACAAAGTGAGGGCAAAGGATTTAAAAGCAAATTCTTTAGCCCAAGAATAATTCTATAAATACCAGCACGTTTCACTGAGTTGATTTTATTAACTAAAAATCAACTAGATTTCAGAGTGTCCAGAGAGTCTTTATTTAACCATTGCAGAACCTACATGTGCCTGTCAATCTTCTTGGACTCCCTGTAGCGACGCAGCAGACGACGCAAGATCCTCATGCGGCGCATCCAGGTCAGCTTCTCGGGCATACGAGCGTTGGCAGTACCCTTTCTCTTACCTGGACACGCAATAAAAAGACACATCAAGTACCAATGATAACGCAAACAAAATTTAAATTAGCTTTGTCGTTCAATATCATCTTAAAAATGTAATCACTTTCAGCTTTGCAAGTTTTAACCTACCGTAGCCTGTGTGTCTTCCCTTGCGACGCGCCAGTGTGTTCTTGCGGCAGCGGGCCCTGGAGTGGACCGTAACAGGTTTGCGGATGATAAGACCATCCTTTACCAGTTTACGGATCTGCTGGCCTGAAAATGGAAGGAAATAAAGTGAGATGATGGGATGCAATGAATACCACCTGTGCGGTTTCTATCTATCAAAGCAGTGCTGAGTATGATCCTCGGATATCCACAATTCATTCACCAAGTACAGAAGAGTGTAAACTAATATTAAAAATTTCCACCCCAAAAAACAAACAAACTAGAAAGTAGAACTGCTCTAGAGCGCTTATGCTGCAGTTAAATACTAGATTACGTACATCACTTCATACTCATGTCACTGACTCATATTGGTTTAATATTGCTCCAGTAAAGCAAAAAATTGATCAGAATCGTTTTGGTCAACACTGTAATGAATTACTTAACAAGCATTAACCTAACAAACTATTAAATTATTGAATTTTTAAAAAAATGAAACTAAGATTAAAATCCCACGGTTCTCTCAGCATCAGTATTAAGAGTACACACTGTCTAATTTCTGCAGTACATGAAACAGCAGTATGACCTAAAGAGACTGATGTATAGTTGAAACACTAGTTTTTTTTAATTAATATTAGCGAAGTGTATATACAAATATTTAGCAGCTCCACATAAATCCCTTCAGAAGGGCGTCTGAGTAAAAACCCTGCCAAATCAAACTGAGGAGGCCTGCTGCCTTAGTTTTCAGTGTTGATACACATTAACACTGGAGTTCACCTGTAAGATTGTGATGTTATAAATTCCCTGTGTATCGAGTATGCAGGGCACTTAATTTATTTAGCTGAGCTGATCCTCTGGCTCAGTTTTGGTCACACACGTGTAGATAACTTTGCATGAGCCGGTGAACTTTTAAACTGAGCCGCTAACAAGGCTTAAAGGACAAACTACAAAACTACTTTTTGTTCTGCTTACGGGAGTTGGCGTTGGCGATCTCGTTGGTCTCATTGGGGTCCAGCCAGACCTTCTTCTTGCCGCAGCGTAGTACGCTGGAGGCCAGCCTCTTCTGGAGCCTGAGCATGCTGCGGGAGGCACAAACAACCACCGGTCAGAATTACAGCTGCGATTAGACCCCAAATTTTGTTTCTATAGTCTTAAAAGCAGAATGTCTTTTTAAGGCTGTAAAAGTGTTGTTAACACACCAAAGAATTACGAGAGGATTAGTTAAAGGCTAGCTGTACGGCTAACTACCAGCCGGGTTGACAACATGGCCTCTGCGTCTGCTACATCGTGTTACACAAAGCACCGTAAAAACATGCCATGCTAACTTTGGACAGATTTATAAACTTTATATATTGATAAAAAGGGACTTTGGGTGTCTTAATAAAATGGTACGATACTGAAAGCTGCGCATTTTAACGCTTAAATTTTGACTTTTACTATGGAATCGCCTCGGCTCCTACCTCATGGCTGCTACTTCAGTAGGAAAAGGAAGGCTTCAGAGACGGACCGGAAGCTACCATTTCTGAGGAGAGTCCATCTCTGATCTGTGAAACAGCTCGATGTCGACCCATACAATAATGGACATTATTATCACTTTAATTTTTACATAATGTTACTATATATCCATATTGGAGCAATAAATACATAGGAAAGTGACATAGAGAAAGAAAGTCTTTATCGCATTTTAAAAGTTTATATCGGTGACATCCCCTTTTGCCAAATAATGGCACTGCCCAGCATTAATGCACTGCATTATGGGTGGAGAGGTAATTGGGTGTTTTCTGACGTTACACCACATGATAGCGGTGTTGAGACACAAAAACTCGAACAAACCATGAACGTTAAAAAATATTTAAATACATTTTTCTATTCTTAGTTTCACTTTGAATCCTAAAGGTTTGTTTTTCCTTTAAAAAAAAAAAAAGACAGCCCCCTTTTATCATCCTGCAAGTGGCGTTGCGTTCGAGTCAATGAAAGGACAATGTAACTAAAATGACAATGACAATTTTTTTTTATATTAAAAAATTAATATGAGATATAGTAATATATCATCAAGTCATTAAACGTCTGGAATATTGATCTGGTCATATTAGCTGTTGTTAATCAGTTTCAGCTGCTTTGGTAATAATCAAACCAACAACAGGTGCACTAGATGAGAAGCAATGAGACATAACCCCTGAACAGGAATGGTGTTACAGGTCACTGACAATTTTTCACTCCTCATCTTATCTTTTGACTCTTTTTTCAGTAATCTCGCATTTGACTAGGGTCAGTGTTAAGATAAAGGCAAAACCTGGACCATACTAAAGTGGCACAGGTATGGTCAAGGTTTTGATGTCAAGTCCTCAGGCCACCATCATGAGGAGTATTTGTGATTGCTTAGGCAGAGACATTAACACCAGTGGCCCGCTGAAGATCATTTTGTAGGGATCTCGCAGTGCTCATTCTGTTGCTTTAACAAAAGAGCAGACACTGGTCATTCAGATGGTTTAAGGACCTTCTTCAGTTCTGTCTAGCTCTTCAGAGAGCAACTGCCTGTCTCCTGGAATCTCCTCCATGCTTTTGAGACTATGTTGGGAGAGACTGCAAACCTTCTGGCAATGGCATCCTCTAATGAGCCCTGTGCCTCTCACATATCAGAGTAGGTTCACACTGAGCACACGTGATAGATCTGGAAGTGTCTGGAGAAGCTGTGGAGAACATTATGCTGCCTGTTACATCATTCTTCATGACTGGTTTGGTGGTGGTCAGTGATTTTGTGGAGAGACATATCCATACAAGAACACACAGTGCTGGTGCAGTAGGCCCTGGGTTCCTCTTGGTGCATAACAATGCCCAACCACGTGGAAACAGTATGCACTCTCACCTGACTTAAATCCAGTTGAACACATCTGGGTCATTATCTTTCTGTCCATCTAAAACCACCAAGTTGCACTCAGACAGTCCAAGATCTCAGTGATGGCTTGGTTCAGATATGGGAGAATATCCAACCAGAATGCATCCTTCATTTATTAGTTTAGCTTTTCTCACAACATTGTCAGGCATGCACACAAACACGTAGGAACCATACAAACTACTGAGTACCTTTTTGAGCTGCTGCAATAAAACTTTGACAAAACAGACTAGCCTGAGGTATCACTGTTCACTTAGATTTATTTTTCTTTTTTTGGTTATCTTTGAATTTAGCCCTCTGTAGGTTGATCATTTTCACTGACATCAAACAATGTGGTCTCCTTTTGTTCCATAACCAGTGTAGAAAAATAATTGCTATTTCCAACAGAAAGAAATTGCATGGAGAAACGTTTCCCATAATATTGCACAAAATATAATTATCTTCACACTGTCTGAATTGTGAGTGATGTAGTGTGAAATTCACCATGTAAAGGTGTAAAAGCCACTGAGTAAATAATTAACCTGCTGAGTAAAATAGCAAAAGTGTGATTGAGAACCAGGAGTGTCAAGAATGACAAATAAAGATCATTTTCAGCTACTCGAAAACATATAATTTGAGCTTTGTTATTCTACTAGAAGCAGTCTTCGGAAGATGGGTACACTGTGCTCATAAAGGGATGAACATGGTCAGCAACAATACTCAAGTAGGGTGGTATATAAATAATGTCTGATGGGCACAAAATGTGCCACAAAGTATCTCGCCAGCAACCTGAACCATTGATATACAGGATGGGACATACAGTATATATGGATACAGCGTAATAACATGGGAATGGTTGGTGATATTAAAGTCCTGTTTGTGGCACATTAGTATATGTGAGGGGGCAAACTCCTCAAGATGGGTGGTGACCATGGTGGCCATTTAGAAGTCGGCCATCTTGGATAAAACTTTTGTTTTTTCAATAGGAAGAGGGCCATGTGACACATCAAACTTATTGGTAATGTCACAAGAAAAACAATGATGTGCTTGGTTTCAACGCAACTTTATTCTTTCATGAGTTATTTACAAGTTTCTCTTTGTTCACAGCCATTGACATGTCGAAGAGGTTAACACGTGAGGAGCAGATCGAAATTGTGTTGATATCTGGTGAACGCAGTAACCGGGTCATTGCAGCAGATTTCAATGCAAGACACCCTACGAGACCACCCATCTCCCATGCTACAGTTAGCAAACTGCTTGCTAATTTTCGTCCAAAATGCAGCTGCTCGCCTTCTTACCAGAACCCATAAGCTGAAGCATATCTCCCCTGTTCTGGCCTCCCTTCACTGGCTTCCTTTGTGTCTTTAAGAATTTATTGTATGTTTTTAAACCCCTTAACGGATTAATATTACCTTGCTGATCTTTTAACACTTATATATCAACTTATATATGAGTGTCTTCTTTAAAAATAAAGTTGGTTAGTGAGTGGGATTGTTGTGAATAGACTTATAAAAAATAGCCATCTGATACATTACCATTTGACCGGCCACTTAGTAAGAATGCTGTTATAGTATCCTCTGCTTTTCATCCACACCAGGAGCAGCAGCCCATCACTATGGCAACGCTGCAAACCTGTTGTGTGGGTGAATGAGGACCACTTGTGTGACTTCTGCACCTCAGGTAATACGAGTGAAAATCACCATCTGAGGGGGAAGTTCAACACAAAGTACTAGATCATCAACTCTCCTCCTCACTGCAGAGGAATGTGTCATCCAGCAAGAGAGAAAACAATCTATAAACTCCATGAACTTTGTGTTGGGCCACTGTCTGCCCGGGAAGAGAGGCAATATAGCTCATCTGAACTGCCGTGGCTTTTGGAGGCCTCGGTGCGTAGTCTCTGATGTCCTCTGGTGCAAATAACACCCCAGTTTGGGTTACGTTTTTGCTTTGCAGGGGAAACAAAAATGCCTTCCCTTAACAACTATCGAACAAAAGGTTGCTCATTTGCAATGCAATCTTGCATCTAATTAACATTATCGGAACCTAATGCTTCAAACAAATTATAATAATGCCAATCTTGATTCTATCTAATAATTCAGTAAATGTGTATAGATCTACAATGAGCATCTCTCATTTCTTCTGAATCCACAGCTTAGAATAAATAAGTGTTTCCAGAGCATTTGTTCACTCACTCCTGACTGAGACACATTTTCAACTTTAAATCAGCCATGCACTCTTGCTTCCCTCAAGATTTGAATCCCTGCCATTAAGAGGTGCAATTAATTGGCTGTTGTTATACTGTAACATTTAATGGGTCAAAAAGTATTGATTTGTCTTCTGTAGTATCAACATCACTGAAAGTCTCTCTTCACTGAGCCAGTAGGGAATCTACTGAATGAGCACCGGGATGCTACAGTGAGTGATATTTTTAATGTTGAAATCATCAGGATGTCAATCATAGTGAGTTTGAACTCCTATCTGTGAGATTTCATTCATATTGTTCATGAAATCATCACTCACATAAAAGGACACAAAAACACAGCGGGCAGAAACCAAAGAGCCGAGAAAATCACCATGTACTGAATTAAAATGTCATGGCTGCACATTTATTATAGTGTTGATCTATGTGGAAGTAAATGGATACTAGAGCTGACTACCTTGAGCTACCTTGGGTAGCAGTAGAGAGATTAAAATAAAAAACACGAGGGGCTAGATAGAAAGTCCTGCTCTCCTGCTGCACATTATGTTCTTCTTGAAGGAGGATGTCAGCCAGTTGCTGCAGGAGAGTTAAAGGGACTGTTCAGAGACATGACTACCATAATTTCAGTAAATATGTAAAATATGATAAAATATGAATATAAGTAAAATACGATCCTTTTTTGCTTCTTCCTCCTATGCAAAACTGAGCTGAACTGAAGTATGAGCTGCAGCCGCAGAGGACGATCTTGTGGGTGTTCAGTCTGATGGCATCAACTCGAATCAGGACGTCACACTGATTTCCCCCCAGAAGGGCTTTATCAAAGACTGCTGCAGGTGTGGGGTTCATTTTCCTTTATGACTGGTTGATACGAGAGGAGGAGGTGGATGAATCATCCTTTTGTTTATTCAGATTTGCACGGATATCATCAATGCTCTGTGAACTCAGTGTTTATTACACTTCCGTGACTGTCGTCATCTAAAACTCATCAACACCCAAACCTAACGATAAATTTGGGAACCGGCTGCTCATTTCGATTTCAGCCATGCACTTGAGGTGGGAATAATTCGCTATAACAGTTGGCTGTATAAACATCTGAAAATGCCACACTGAATAATATGCAGGAATCAAATACCAAATGGACCCTCAGAGACTTGCACTTGCACTTGACTTTTTTACAGCCTTTTAAGGTGTTTCGGGTCCTTTTTTAGGGGATACTCTTTGACTTTACAATCTCCATGAAGTATCACAGAAATGTGGACGTTTGCATCAATAGATGTGAGTTAAAACTGCATGATGAGCTTCAGCGAACAGCTAAAAAGGAGAAAAAACAGAGCAGTAAGACTTTCGGGTGAGTTTTGACGTCAGTCAAAGGTTCAGCAGAAAACAAGCACATGCACTCTCGGTGGGGATAGGTGAAAAAAAGGTTCACAGTTCTTCTCTTTTTTTTATTCTGAGCTGATTCACAAAAGCCACTAAAGAGTTTTAGAGTAGTAGCACAAGGTGAACAAATAGATTAAAAAGAAAGGCATCTTTCAGGATATCAGATATTTGATTTCCAGCTAACTTAGCATATCTTCATCGTGGCTCCGTCGAAAAATTGGCAGTAGAAGTGAAAATTCTTATTGTGAGACTTCATGAAGATGTAAAAATTCTAAAGGAAGACCAGTAGCTAATTTTAAAAAAAAATGGTCCACTCAGTGGTCCACTAAGCCATAGTGCCTTTATAGCCACACTGACTGTACTCTTAAAATGATGTCCCCAACAATGCACTGCTTGAACAACAAGTCCTGAAAAACAGGTTCTTTATTTCTTTAGATTTGGCACAGAGACAGCATCAGACAGCAGGAAAAAACATTTTGAGATTAAACTTTTCTAAAGATCTTGAATAGTATAAATATTTTTTTTGGTCACATTCAGTATACAAGACCTTTATTGTCAGTGTGGAAGCAACGTCACATAATGTATAGGAACAGAATTGTTGGACCACACCCACTTAATCTTTCAATTAAAGCAAAGCAAAGTGGATATTTTTAGGAACCAAAGCAACTCAGACACGAAGTGGGAGATTAAATAAAGTTAGTGGGTCCCTAACTAGTGTGCAAAAGTGGCCAACCATCTGCTGACAGAGTTCTAAATGTCCTCTGTCTTTAACATCAGCAGAAAAACTGTGTACCAGGTGCTTCATGGCATGGGTGTCCATGGCTAAGTAGCTTCTGGTGCACAGTTTTTGTCATACACCGGTAAAATTGAACATAAGAATATTGCACATCAGGACTGTACATGAAGTACAGTTCAGTGGTGTTGCAGCTGTTGTGAAGAATTTGAGTTTCAATCTGTTTGTGGATGCTTTTATAGCACTAAAGCACCCGCCTGCTGCAAGGAACTTGAACAAATGGTGTCCAGCATGTGTCTTTGTGAAGTTGCTCAGCACTCTTCAAGCAGTGAGTGATACAGAGATGTTCCAGAGATGGCTTGTAACAATGTTTTGCGCTGTTTTCAAAAGACACTGGAGTGGCTTTTTGTCAGCTTTGGTGCTGCTACCCTACCAGGCTTTCATGCAGCTTGTGAGCGCAGTCTGTAAAATTTGGCAAACCATTATGGGGGGGGGGGGGGGGGGGGGGGGGTGGAGTTGGCTCTCTTTGACTTTTTTAATAAATAAAGGTGTCATCATCCCAGGAAAGGGGCTCAGTGATATGAACCCCCCAGAAACCAGAAGCGGAGGGCTCTTTTCATGGTCTCTGTATTGATGTATAGAGGTGTCTGTGGTTTTCTTTGTAGTCCTTGTTTGGTGGCATATTTGGTGCGATCGTGTCCATGATTTCCTCAGTAAATGCATGCTAATAATTCTTTATTACTGAGGTGGGAGTACTGTACAATAAAGTTGTTGGGTTTTTTTTTTAATATATCAAAATACTAGCGGACAAGAGAGTAGCAGAGGAGGAATATTCCAGCATCCAAAGCACATTGCCAAAAAAAGAATTTCTAAAAAAGAAGAAACTAAGAACTGTGACCTGCTGCCTGAGTCGAGTTCAGCAGAACACTTTCACAGCATTTTAAAGAGAAAGACAAACCAACCAAACCCTTCAGCAAAGAGGGTTTAAAAAATTGTTTGAACAGCGGAACAGCAACAGTTCTTCATAGATCTGTACTGTCCTGCATGTCAAAGATAATTTAATCTGTCATCAAAAGCAAAGGCAGAACAGGATGCAAATTAATGAAAAAATAAAAGATTTAAGTAATTAAAGTTGTACTGTTACATGGAGTTCCTACTGTGGAGCCTGCACTTATTACAGTAAATGCAGTTAAATCAAATCAAATCATGAGACTGCAAAAGTTTCCCCTCAGCTCATGTGTCATGCTTCTGTTACTGGCTTCCATCTAATGTCTGTCCAACAGATACATTTAATATCGGGGCCTTAGGCTAAATAACGCCATCAAAAAGTCAAATCTGAGCAATTGATAGGTGGCAAAAACTTTGCTTTCACTTTCGGTCTAAAACAATGCACCTTAATAAACCAGGTGTTTGCTACCTGCTCAACATCAGATGACAAATCGGGAAATAGCTAGCTGAAGAGCTGGTTAAGGCATGGATGTTTTAAGTTAGAGGACAACAAAGATAAAAGGTATTGTTTACTGGATGTGTACTCATGGGATGGTTTGCCTATGCATCTGCCCACAAGTGATGATTTGCATTTGGCTGTCCACTCGTTTATGTCTTTTCTGTTGTTGTTCCAACTCCAAGAGACCAAAATTATGTTTAGTTTGATGATTTTGAAAGCTTTAAGTTAATCATTTAAACTTAAAACTGTGAGATGATAGTGATTAGTTTTTTAAAAAAATATTTCTGTATTTAGCTAGGTAACGCTAAATTTGGGCCTCCTAGCAAATCAGACAGTCTTACCTGCTCCTGGGTCAGCATTATAGCTCAAAGTTTATTTATTTTATTTAATTTATTTATTTTACCCAAGGCCACATCAACATCATTCTCCTCTTCTTCAAATCATAGAGACGTAAGGCATTGAGCCTCCCTGCTGCTTCAACAAACTAGCTGTCAAATTGAACTATTCTCACCCCCCATTACAGCCCCGCAGGACCTTTGATTCCTGGATCCCGGTGCGGGGACCAGTGGCTCAGCTTGACAGCCTATCCACACCCACAGCATCCATCGCTGCGGCTCGCTTCTCTCCATCAATCGATAAATGAGGGTGGGGTCTGTTCAGTGGGGCGTGGATCTCGGCTTCCAGCTGGAGTCTGTTGAGTTGAGCGCACACAAGGAAAAGAATCGACGTCAAGACAGAAAGAGAAACACAGAAACCCGAGAGTAGTTAGAAGATCCTGCCTTCAAAATAAAAGCCTGCCTGCGCTAGGTCGACTGATTTTGTAGCCATTAGTTTCTACTGTTACATCTTTCACAAATATAAATTTAACAAAACTGGCACCATGTATTAGTTTTAGCACAAGTGTTTTGCATTGTTTACACAGTGCAAACAGTGAAAAAAAACATATTGTACATAACCTTGATGTTGATAGGCAGGTTGTTTCAAGTCTCAGGGAACAGTTCTTCATCTGTTTCAGGACTCATTGTTCTTTTTTTTCAGCTGAGTGTAATTCGTTATGGCCAGCGTTGGGGTTATTATTCCAAAAATGTGACATATTACATGTTAATTACATACATATAAAAAGAAAAAGCCCAAGTAACACACTACGCCAAATACGGCTTATGACTGGTTTTATGTTTGGGCCGAGTAAACCCAGGACCAATCAGGTCCCTGGAATCAAAAGTAGAGCAACACTTTGCATTACCGATGCCTTTGAACATTTTGCTAACCTTGAAAGCGCATAAGGACCACAGGGGTCAAAGTTCATAGGTCGTGCTGGATCAGATGTCCCCAAAGCATTCCTTAGTTGCTCTGCTGTGTGTTCAGGCTGTTGGTGAGCTCTTTGCAAAAGCTGGTTCTGCCAGAGGTCTCTTACTGTGAAAAGGGAGTTCTGTCTCCCCACCACTGCCAAATTTATTTCTCTCTAATATTCTACAACCTTTACCTTATTATACATATCAAACGTAGTTTTGAACATGTGCTATGCGGAATAAACATCGAAAACTTTCAAACAGGTAAAAATAACAATACTTGTAGTGATGCTTCTTTCCTATTCAAAGAATTTTGTTTTGAAAGCAGGATAACCGGATGTACCCGTGCGTCACACCCATAACTTGACTCTTGTGTAAAAGCCTGGTGCGACAGTGTGTAACGCTATAGGCTGGAAGGAGGCAGCTGTTGCCATTATATTATCAACCAGCTTAGATGCATCAGCGGCTTCATTCTCTCCGAAGAAGAAAAAAATAAAAGATGAGTCGATCGACACCATCGTAAACACACGAAACTAGAAACTGAAAATAGATTTTTAAAAAGTTAAATCAAATGGTACAGAAAAGTAGTATGTCCAGGACGCCTTCGACCTCAACCCAGGAGATCCAAATGGACATGTTCGACCATCACCCACAAACACAGGTAAGACCAAGACACGGGAAGAGGGTAAAGCGTAAATATTAGTATTGTATTATGTTAAAAATCCCACGTCTACTATTTTGAATTCATACTCTACATGATGCTGGTGAACATTAAAGCTGCTGCACTTCTGAAGATTAACAGGTTGTTCTCCAATTAAGTCGATAAATTTGCCTTCGGGGTGCCGAGACGCTCGTGTACGTTGCACGGATGAATTTAGTCAAATTAATGATTTTAAGAAGAAGTGAAATGGATGAAATATTCTAGTTTTTCCTCACTACGGATTTTGATTTATAGCTACATCCTTGTTCTGTGTTTCATTTTTTCTGGCGTTAATAAGTCTGTGCTATGTAACTGTGATGTGACGCTTGTTTATATGCCGTCTGACCAGAGGGTTCCCGGGAAAACCACGCCTTTGTTTAATTGATGTCTAATTATCGAGTAACATGTTGAATTGACCAGCTTCTTCCTTTTTTGCGGGGGGGAATTTAATAATTTCCATAAATGAAAGAGCGACTTGAGTTTTTCATAGGTGGAGTTGGTTTAAGTTGTTGACATTTTTCCCATTTTGTAACCCCTCCTCCCAAAATACAAACAAATAAACAAACAAACATAAAATAAAATAAAATAATAATAACTCATTGATAGCCTTTATTTCCCCATGATGTCACCTGTTTTACAGCCACAAATACAGAGTAGCTTAGGAAGTGACATGACGTTGTGGGCATGTTTAGACATAAATGGATGACAAAAAAAGATGAGAATATCTAGAACAAACACACCCACGCTGGGCTCAGTCATTATCTCTCTGGAGAAGGGGAAAAAAAAAACAGAACACCTCACCATCACAGACAACCAGCGCTTCAAACCCTGCCAAGTCCCGCTCTCTCCTCTTTACTCCCACTTCTCCCCCTCAGCTCTCCATCCACTTTGAATGTGCCACTATGCCCATCCTGCTCTCGCCTTCTCACCTCATGTGAGATGTCTGTTTTTAGAAATCAGATCTTTATCTGCTGAGAGGCTGTGGTGAGAAGCAGATGGGCACGGCCCTTGTGCCAGGCAGATTAGATGTAAAGTTCATGTTGACCTGCAGTGGGCTACGCTGTTATATGCACTTGTGTTTCTGCTGTAGAGAGAGAAGAAGAAGAAAAAAAGACACATTTCTAATATCCTGCAGGAAATGGCCAGAGTTCTCTCACCAGCCAGTTCTTTAACACGGAAGAAGAAATGAACTGTGTGCCGAGAAATTATCCAGTTTCGGAGCCTGAGGGCAGCTTAGATTAAAGATTGTGTCTGCTGACCGCTGTCACATTGCAGATCAGTTGGGCTCTCTGAGCACAATATTGTATAGAAGGTTCTGGTTAAAAGAATGAAATGTGTTTATGATACCTTTCAGTGTGCCACCCTCCACCCCTTATACTCCCTGCCTTCCTGCTTTCATAAACAGCACCCTCCTTAATTATACACTTAATCTGGGAGGATGTTTACCAGCAGGAAGCTTCCCATCCCACTTCCTTTGGCATTTCTCTGCTCTTTAGTGACAGGAATCAGCTCCATCATGGCTCCAATCATAGAGATCCCTCTAAAAACATGCATGCTAATGCATGTATGCACCTTATATCACACACGCTGTGAGATGTGATAAAGTTTAACAGCTTAATTGCTGACATATTTAGTGGCACAGGAGCTTCTCCAGCATAGCAAACAGTGGGATCGGGCTGTGAGGCTACTTTTGGGTTCAATATTAACTTTATTGTCCCCAATGAGAAATTGATTTGTGGCATGTCCACTCATCAAACAATATAGATATTTTATTATTTAAAAAAAAGAAGAAGCTGGACCTGAGTCCTCCCTAAAATCTTACCAGTCTGGTCCTATTGAAAGGCAGATTACCATACAAAGCAATGATACAAAACATTAGAACAGATTCTATAAAACCTTTATTTTAAAAAAGGGTCAACACTTCAGGTGAAACATTAAAAAAAAGTTCAGCCGTTGTTGGACTTTTTTGTGTGTGTTGTAGCAGCAAAATGTGACTCCAAGGACAGAACATTACCAAGAAAAACAGATAAACATGACAGTATATTTACACACAGGTCAAGAACCATGGATTTTGTCTTGTATCGCTAGGAAAACAAAGAGTGTTTAGCTTGTTTCAGTGAGTACGCGGCTGCTGTTATAAGAAAGATGTGAAACTGAGACTATCCAACCAAATTATACATCTTACTACTACCTGGATATCAAAACACAATCACCTCTTAATGTTAGATGATAACTCACACAAAATCAATAGGATTAATTAAATTACACATTATACATTTGAGTGGATTGGCGGTTATTTATACTGGATGCATATGTTTGAAATGCTGTCTGCAATATAGTTCTTCATGACCCTGATGAGGGCCGCAACCTGACATTGTAAGGTATTAAAGTTGTTCCTCATCATACAATTATTGCTGGCGCTTCAGCGTCTTTAGGCGATGAGCCTTCTCCATGCACCTTGGAAGTAGGTGAAGTTGTGCCAGAAATTAACATTGTGTTTTCACTATGTGGGATTTGCCAGTTGGATGCTCTAAGACTAACAGCCAAGCAAACGGGTGATGTGAGCAGCACCAAGATTAAATGTTATCAGCTGATGCACAGAAACTGCAGGCTGCAGAGATGTAACAGAGCAGGAGCAAGACCCAGGCATGGAACAGAGGGGGCATTAATGAAAATACCGACAAAGTCAGATAAACCGTGCAAAGGATGAGCTGATGTGAACGTGGGTTGCAAAGCGGCTTACAGAAAACAGCAACTGTAGGCAGAGTAAAGCACCCCGAATAGCACAACCTGTATGCCTTTTACTGATGTGGACTGACATTGTGATTGTGACTATTCTTATAAGTTAAATATCCGAATACAAACCAACATCTGTTTGATATTTTTGCGTGACAAAATATTTTCATGAACGCACACAGCACACCTTCAGAGAAGTCATGATTCTTGGATTCTTTCAGTCAGTGTAGGTGGACAGATTTGCCAGCAGTGATGTCATCCTCTATTTTTAAATCTGAGCAGCACAAAGTACAGCTGCCCATCCACATCATTGACAATGTATTGTATCAACACTTCATATTTTCATTTCAATATTAAAATCCATGTTACATAACTTAACATTAACTTAACATAACATTAACTTAACACAGTAATTGTTGTGGGTTCATCAGAGGTTGTCTTTTTTTCTGTGGAACATCCTGTGGTGTATTCATCCTATCCCATCAAAAATACTAAATCAAGCATACCACAGAAGGCTCTGTAGATAATTTTTTGCGCTGCTTGAGGCTTAAGATTGATTGAAATGGATTCCTGAGCTGGATTTTTTGGAGAGGAGCATGTAACAGATGTGTTCCCTTTTATTTGTTAACACTGGAAACCTCTCGGCCGCTGCGTGCTTTTATGTTCGCACCAGTTGGCGCTGGTGTAACAGGTCATGTTTGTTTAAAAGCAGGCGTGACAGCATCATTCATCCAAGGGCCTCGGTTTGCCCCGTTGAACATAATGTGACAGTGATAGCAAAATACTGAGTCGAGGACACTCACTATTGGCTTGTAGTTAATCTGTCTCTGGATCCCACCTGCCAATTCAAGATTAGCCAATATATACGGACATTTGGGAAGTTTTGAGGTAGTTGTTCAGTGTTTACAATGGTGAGCATGTTTGTGTACAGGATCTGGGGGGCTGATTGGAAACAGTAGCAGGTAAATGCAGTTGTTTCTCATGGGAACCATAAAGCAAACAGATGGTTTATTAGAGTGTCACTGAAGAGAATATGTTAGGGTTTCATGCTGATTACTGACCTTTTGTGTATCCTTTTAAGTAAACTCACACCTCTTTTGAATTTTTATGTCTTTTTTAATCATAAGTCATATCTTTTCATGTCATGAGAAACACTGGAAATATTTATGATGATGGTAAATGGCCTCTATTTGTAGAGTGCTTTACTAGTCCCTAAGGACCCCAAAGCGCTTCACACAAGCAGTCATCCACCCATTCACACACTGGTGATGGCAAGCTACATTGTAGCCACAGCCACTCTGGGGCGCACTAACAGAGGAAAGGCTGCCAGACACTGGCGCCACCGGGCAACGGGTGAAGACACTTCAACGGGTGAAGTGTCTTGCCCAAGGACACAACAACCGAGACTGTCCAAGCCGGGACTCAAACCGACAACCTTCCGATTACAAGGCGAACTCCAAACTCTTGAGCCACGATCACCCCCATGATCACATTTCAGTTTTTATTTACAAAATTCTTTCATTTTAATTGGTCAAATATGTGTATAAAAATAAACAAACATCTTCACTGGTGAAACTGGCTTTGTATTGGTCCAAATTAGCTACCTGCTAACATGGACAGATTAGCCAATTGTATCTCAGTCACTAGCAAAATACGATTGGAATCCATATCAGCTTTTATTGCTTTATGCTTTTGTGGATCCAAATAAAGGGCAAAAAAGGAAAACTCAAATTTTTATTGTAGGCAGTTTTGTCCTTTTTTAATTTTACTGATAAGTTTTAAGCTAAAATTAGCCCGTGTTACTCATTTCATAGAAACTCCATGCCAGTTCCCTCAGGCTGTTTGAGACAACCAATACCTCTTTTATGGTGTTATGTATTGTACAGTGTGTTCATACACTGTACAAAAAGAACACAAGAAAACAGGAATATAGAAAAATGTAAAAAGCTGTTATAAACAGAACCTGTAATGGAGGTATGTTGTGATTATGGGGAAAGCAATCCTGAAAGAGAGATAGTTTATTCTGCTGTGTGATAGTTAACATTAACAGAGGATAGTTTTCACCAGAAACTAGAGTGAGTGTTTTGGAGTGGCTGTCTCGAGCTAGTTTCCTGTTGGGTTTGTTTTGTAAACTAATGTAAAAAAAAAAAGAGAAAAAGAATCAAATAGACGTTTAGTGTGTTTTTCTCAGGAATCACATCAGGTGCAGATGATCTATGTAAACAAGATAAAATACACACCCGTGCAGTCCTTTAATGGGAAATGCCACAGTTGTTCCTGCTTAAACATGCTGAGAACTAGGGGGCATCCGGATTTGAACCGGAGACCTCTTGATCTGCAGTCAAATGCTCTACCACTGAGCTATACCCCCTGTGAGTATACAGCAGCAGGAGGATGATTACCTGAGGTGTGTATTAATGTGCTCTCTATGTGGTAGCATGTCTTTTCTGTATATTAATCGACCATGTTTATTTCCTTATCAGCAGTTTGCTTTTCATGCTGAAAGAACAACAACGCCATCCTTCTGATTGCAGACAAATGCAATTAGTCGGCATTGCGTTCCCATGACAATGTGGGCAGGGTGGGCTCATAATGCAATGTGTGGCCTCTGCACAACCCGGACAGGCCGTTTGCCAGGGGTCTACCAATCAGATTACAATGTCCCAGTTTGCATCACAACATGAAAAATGACAAGTAATGAAGGCAGTTCACGAACACGCTGGACACATTTTCTCTGCTCGACTTCCTCTACGGTCTGGGACTTGGGCTGCTTTATCTCTGGCTCCATCTAACCGCCTGATCATATTCAGAAGCTTTTACAAACGCTGCGGCAAATGTTAATGGCTGCCATGCTCCTCAGAAACAAGGTTTTTCGAGAAATATGTCAAGATAATTATCGTAAAGGAACATAATTAAACTTTTTCTGTTATTTTTCTCTTTTCTCAAAACCTTCAGGGAAAGTACGCCAAGAGGAAGAGCCGATTTAAGCGCTCAGATGGAAGCACCTCATCTGACACCACCTCAAACAGCTTTGTCCGACAGGTAACATTTCACACCTAATCCTTCCCTCAGACTTAATGAGGGCACCAGACTTGGCCTCATCTTGTTTAATGAGGAATTACAAGTTTAATGGAATCAAGTGAGAACTTTTAGTGCCTTTGCATTTCAAGAGTTGCTAATGAAAACTCATGGTTTATTGAATTTATTAAAGTTTTTATTTCCTTTTTTTAACATATGCAAATTGAAATGTTACAAGAGATTATTTAAATGTGTAAATCAATACAAAACACAACACAGTGAACACGTTGTAACAAAAAAATAGCTAACATATATCTGTAGTACAATATGAAATAAAAGTGTAAAACACAACAGGGCAAAGAATGAAAAAATAAGAAGATAAAATGAGTTAGTGGTACTGTTACTTTAGCACATATACTAAAAAAAGAAAGAAAAATACTTTGTATTAAGTCTGTTCAAAGCTCATAGGAATTTCCATGGAAATTGTTAGCCCAATTAATCCTAATCTGACTCTTCCAGTGCCAGAGAATGACTGCAAAGCTGTGTTAAAGCCTGCAAAAATGTTGTTTAGATACAGCAGAAGGTTACATTTACATTGGCAACAGTAATCCTCATCCACTTTAACATGTGTATAATAACAATATCTACGGGTGACTTTATTGCACATAAATTTATCCACCGCGTCCACAAGTAACTGAAAACATCAACAACATGATCCTCATGTAGTTAGATACTCTTTTTAACCTCTCATTCGTTTAGAGACTTAGAGACTTAGAGCTTTTTATTGTCATTGTGCAGTTTCTTGCACAGCGAAATTGGGTAGCTGAACCACAAAGGTGCTAAAGTAAGAAGAAGAGAAACCAATATACAACGAAGGCGGAAAATAAATAAATAATTAAATAAATAGAATAAAATAAAAAACAGTGTATATGTATACATATTTAGTGTTATATTTTTTCACAACTACCATACAATGCCACTTTTATTTAAAAAAAAAAAAAAACTTGTTTAAAACAACCAAAACCACATTTTTGGTCACATTTTGTTTTAGTCACACAAAACAAACTATTTGAATATGTGAATTTTTCAGATAAGTAACATTTATCTGGAAAATCATCATCACTTACAACATATTTATATTGATACAGATTGATTGATATATTTATATTGAATACATCATTGATCCATTTAATGCCCATTTAAAGTTTTACTTTAACAAATTTAGCAAATTTAAAGATTTTAACTTAGAAATTTAAGTTAAAATCTGTAAATTTTGTAGCAACCTGTAAATTTGTATATTTTACTGTAAACCTACTGTCATTTAATGGTCGGGCATTGCACAGCTATGAGCATTTCACCTCATGTCATACTGTGTATGGTTGTGTGTGTGACAAATAAAATTTGAATTTGAATTTGAAAGGTGAGCACTGAAAACATATTTTTCTGAAACATAAATTGCCCAATTATCAGAAGTATTCAGGATTACTGCATCATAATCTGTTTGTTTCTGAAAATCAGAAACAAGAAACAGTTTTGGATTCTAAACATTCTCACTGTATATTTTTCTCTGTATTACTTATATTTCATTCTCTTCAAAGTAAAAAAATATATAGTTTTTATCCCATACATATAAATTTAAGTGTAATGGTTGTACACAGGAGGTCTAATAAACAAACATAATATTTAATATAAAAAAGTTGTTATGGCAGCTAGAATAAGTGTGGAACCAATAAGCGTCTTATTGCAGAGTTAAGAGTAGGTTACATTTTTATGTTTGCAGTTCTTTCTCTCTTTACCTGTGCATGTCACAGGCAGCACACACACTATATAAATAAACATTCATGATATGATAATATCTTACTAAAACCCCTGTGGATGCAGCTATGCGTCACAGCATTATTCTCAACTAGTTTGAGCTGAGAGACATCTGGATAGATTCCTCCAGGTCCGACTGTGAATCCCAATCCCCAAGTCTTACTCGTGCCACACCAATGCCCTCTGATCTGACCCCTCCCGGCCTGTTGATGTGTGTATACATGGATTTCTCTGTCAATCAATGCATGTAGTGAACAACTTATAGCTTTAAACTTGTCCAGCTGCAGATGTTAATGTTCCTGCTCGGAATGACTGAAGAAGCCTTTCTTCTTCAGCTGTGAACATTTCTTCTCCTCGGGGGGTTGAAGGAGTTAGTTTGGGTATCACACGCTCATGACCCACGCAGCACTCCTTGTCTGGCTGTGACATTTCTCAAAGACATGCTGCGCCGCAGCTAAATGAGCCCCCCTTTTCCACCTGACCTCTTCATTTGAGAGAGGGAATGATGCGCCGCGAGCTGAATGACATTTACCTGTTCAGTACTGGTGTTTCTTCAGGAAAAAAAAATCTCACTGCCGTGTGGTGAACACAGGGAGCTCAACTCCCCTGTGGTTTCTAAAGGTCAGCCACATCCCTTGCCTGCACATACCCCCCTTCCCACTGCCTTGTTCTTCATTAACTTTGTGACTGTGGACTACAGGTAGACAGGGTTCATATCACCCACGCTGTATAACGAGCGCATTACCTATATAGTAAGGATGATTTCATGCTTCATGATATAAATATGCTCCCATGCCTTACACTACTGCACATCCGATCCACTCACCAGAGTTGTCAGGGTTGATGTTGAGCTGTCAAAATGTTGCACATAATGTAAAAAGTGATTTAGCAACTCAACTGTTAAGTGTATGGAGTGTTTCCACGCATGCCCATAATTTTTTAAACTATGTTAAGATATTTTTTAAAGGTGTTTATTCCAAAAAAAGAAGCATAAAGGCGTTATATAGGTTTTTCATACATATAGCCCTTATTAGCCGAACAACTGAAAGCAGAGCCCTGTATAGGCTTTACAGTCTCACACACACCTACGCAAGTGCACACTCGTTCTTTCTCACACACACACACACACGAATAGACGAGAGCCACAATCAACCAACAGTGGAGCGGCTGGTACACTCGGCCTGGTTTCCATGGCAACCGGGCTACTGAATCTCTCCTTGTGTGCAGGCACAGTGGGATGGAGAGACGAAGGAGAGCATGTTTAGATGGGGTTGTGTTTGCTCGTGTGTGTGTGTGTGTTTGTGCGTGTGTGTGTGTGTGGGGGGGGGGGGGTGCAGCCTACGTGTTTGTGCAGTGTCAAGTTCAACAAAAACACACTCTGTCTTCAGGTGTGTGAATACATGCAGGGACTGTCTGCCGCTGCTGCTGCTGTTGTGTGAAGTTGGGATTATTGTATTTGCTCCAGTAGTATTTGGTGATGATGTCAGTAAACAAAATACTTTTTACTTATTTATGTTCACCTTTTTGGATCAATCATGTCATGATCTCAAGCCAAAACACCCTCATCAGGGACTTCTAACACCCCCACCATGGACTGTTCTCCCTGCTGGAAAGAGGCTCTGCAGCACTCGGTGCAGGACCGCCGGGTTATGCACTTGCGTTTTTCCCGAGGTCATCGGAAGTGCTGAAATCTAATTGGATACCATGTTTCTATATGTTCATTTCACCAGTTGCTTTAAGCATTGCATTTTATATGGTAATTTTGGATTCTGTATATTTTTTATATATTTAGCATAGGTGTTTATACTTTCACCCTGTGTTGAACCAACTGCAGGGAAATTTTGTTCCTTGTACACTTGCTGTACACTGAATGACAACGAGTCAGTCTGTCAAATTAACAACCCAAAAAACAGACACAGCCATCACTGCTTCATGATGCAACATCAGTTTAGAAAGGCTGTTATAATAAAAACATGACTTCTAATAAGGACACAACAAGATCCTTCGGACAATGTGAAATCCAGCCTGAACTTCCTATTCCTCTCTAACCCTAAACGTCTACATGAAGCATCTCTTACAGAGAATGAAACCAATTTTATTTTCCGGATTTAATCACCAGTGATGTCCAGTAGTTTAGTTTTTAAGCCGATGCTGATACGACTTTAGGTTTAAAAAGAAAACAAACTGAAAGAAAAACAATCTGCTAAATGAGGAATACTATATTCAAAAGAAGACTCCTATTTCCCTCTGCAGGAAGTAATATTAGGCAGTCTGGCCCTGTTGGGGGGGCCTCCCCACCTCTCCACATGCTTAAGTGTAAACCATAAAGTGTAATTTACAGTACAGGGTTCAATCCCTACAGTATTGGACAATGTTGTTGTTTGTATTTATACTTGTGTGCTGGTATGTCTACATTGTCTACCCACAAGTAAAACACAGGTGTTCATAGTGGACTTGAAATCCAATAATCTTGAACAACAACTACTAAAGGACAGAAAATGCCAGAAGCTATTCTGAGTTGTCGGAGCTAGAAAAATGAGTAAAACAACATATCTTTTGTACACTGTCAGAATGCTAACTATTGCATTACTGTAGTGAGCATGCAATTAGTGCTTTTACTGAAATATTATCCTTGAGCTTGTCTGCATACAAATCACAGTAGAGAGCAGCAGCAAACCGATGCACAGAACAGAGTGGGGATAAAACACAAAAGGTCCTTTTGTTATACATAGCATGGAAGTTGGAGTTGAGGTGGAGGTAGGTTGCAGATGCAAGACAGCAAATCTTTATCAGAATAGCTATGAAAAAAACAGAATCAAGCTGTTGCAATGACCCAAGTCTGGACCTCCACCTGATTGAAATGATGTGGAGAGCTGTGCATCCTTGCTAACCTCAATATGCGAAAGCAACGTTGTAAAGGAGAGCGGGCCAGAATTATTCCATTTTCACAGTTGTCCCTGTAGTCGAATGAAAATTTTCTTTTTAACATGATTGTATATGATCTTCCAGTTTGCAGGTCCTTGATAATCAAATTTATATTGCAAGATGTGAGCTTTATCTTGATGGAATAGCGTTGTGAGTTCACTATTAAATGTGCAGGATCCCATCATTTACACTCCACAGAAGCATACTCTGTGTGATTAATGTGATAGATAACTAACTGATAACTGCTGTTGAATAAAGCAACATTGTGATATGAGAACTTCCACCTGAATAAGACTCACCTCAGTGCAAAGTTTATTGCAAAACTGTGCAGCAAAGATATGACATATTTTAGTAGGTTGAGTGCTAAATTTGCATTACAAGACCTGCAATATTGTTTCGGTTAGTTAGTTAGAGTTTTGCAATATTTGGAATATGTTTCACTCATCAAAAAAAGCCATATAGGAAAATTTATCCGCAATTTGAATGTCTTAAAAACTATTTGAATCATCAAAAAAGTAAAATAAGTCAAACTTGCATGTGGTTTTGCTTTAAACACAGATTCATTTCTGACATCAGAATACCAAGACCCATTAATCTTCCCATAGACAAATCCTGGCTTGGTTGCCATATATGAAGACTTTGAGTGTTTAGATCCCGGAGAGATGCAAGCCGTCCTCCTGTCAGATCTGACATATGAATCCCAGCAGAGAGCCCCAGTTGCTGCTGTGTTTGGCTGCTCGAGGAGCCAGCTGGTACATGTGTTAGCAGCTCTCTGTTTTTTCACCGTCCCTCAGCTGACTCTGTTGTCACCGGTTACAAACACAAGTCAGGAAGGGCTGGTGGGGCCTATAGCCATGAAGAAGCCCCTGTCATTGTGTCAAAGGTTGCCCTCTGGTGGACACAGTAGACTTTTCTACCCGCTGCCTCCACAACACCTCCACCTACAAGTATCTGCTCTCCAACTGCCTCCTTTTAGCCTTTTAATAGTGTCCTATTTTGGATAATGTTTAAAATGTAGAAGGTACATTCATGGGGCATGAGCGGTAACTATTCAACAGATACTTCAAAGGCTTGAGTCACCAAGCGCCAGTTGCTTCAAAGTGTCAAAGCCCAGATCGCTGCTCTTCATGTCCTCCATTCCCTAACGCTGCACTGACTACCTCTCTTGTCTGTTTTACCTCTGCTCATATCCATATTCATTCCTCATCTGATACCCCTGTTTCCAAGAGATAGACAAAGAAACAGAGAGAGCTAGAGAGAGATTGGGAAGAATGAGATCAGGACAGAGGCAAGGGGGACTGAAGCAAAAAAGAGAGAGGGGAGGGGGTTTCCCTGGGCACTGCCCCAGTCTTCTCCCACGTCAGCTGGGGCACTGAATGGCTGACGACTGCATACCAAGCCTCCTTCTGGGTCTCGGTGTGTTCACGTCCCTGTTTCTGCCCAGCCAGGGCTAAATATATTTCCCCAGTTTGCAAATGTAGCACAAGTCCTGCAACCTGACCCCCAGCCAGTTCCAGCTCCCTTCCTCTACACAAGGTTCACGTTCCTCTGGGTTGTGAAGGTGGGGGGTGGATATGTGTGTGTGAGGGTGTGTGTGTGTGTGTGCGCGAAAGGGTTGGAGGTTAAGAGAGCGCTCACTTAGTTTCGGGCGCACGACGCTCTTTTCTGGCTTTCTCTCCTGTCACAGACACACATACACTCATGCACTTGTTAAGCTAATGGGCAGACACTCACACTAGGTCCCACGATATACACGTTACTCTGTCGGCGGACTCTGGCGTTGCCCCCTTGGTTTGCCGTGGTGTGGCGAGTGTGGCAAACGAGGTATGGAGAGGACTGAGAGGATTCAAAGGCCTGTGTTGGTAAGAAGGATCTGGATTAATCGACAAGCTGTGCACTTTCTGCTGTGCCTGACTCAAAGTATGTAATGCAAGTGTGTATCAGTTTCCTTTCTGAATGGACTAACTTTTGAAAATTCAGCAGAGGCTTTGAGATATGACTGGAGAATATAACTTTGTGCAGTGTCCTGATAGCGTTATACCCCCTGCTCTGCGGCTTTCTTTGCTCCCCCTCTTCTGACTATACGACTGTGCGATTCCATTTTGGGCCGGGCCACAGCTGCTGGAAAGGCGCTGTGTTTTTAATTAGACTTCCAGTCCTCACCGTTGCGTTTGCAGCTATGTGGACTGCCTCTCAGACCAGGACTGTGGCCATTTCAGGGGGGTTTCTTTTACTGCTGTCCCTCAATCTCTGGCCTCGGTTGAATTGTGGATCACTGGCGTTGGAACTCCAGAATATTTTAAGAGAACTACGACTTGATATCGTCCTTGTTGCGCGGGTTTCCATTATGTTTGGAATTGGTTTTGGGCAATAATTGAGTTAAACTTCAGTTGAATATTTTTGTAATGATTTGCAGCTAAAAAATGTTTCCTCTTTTTATTAATCAATTTATATCAAACATTGTCAGTAAATAACAATATGGGAATGAAAATACATGTTGACATTTTTCCATTTTCTAGAAAGAAATCCTGAGATTTGTCATTTTATCTGATCTCAGGTATGATTGTATTGGCCCTTTTTTATTAGAAAGTAGAGAGAATAAATGTCATCACTGTGACGTTTCTGTAAATTGAGTATTGACAGATTGACAAATGAAACTTATATATTGTGTTGTTGTTTTGCAAAATTATTTTCTCTAAATTGAATGAGCAGTTTTGTACATAGGGACGCACATGCGATACACAAGTCATCACTTTGATTCATTTATATGCAAGTGAGCACTAAGGACTGAGGCTCAGGAGTTTCCAAATTTGATCTTGATTTAGGCTGTTTATGTTGCATTGCTAACATATTTAATTAACTTACACAATGTTTGTATTTTGTTTGTATTATTCATACTATCATTATATTATGCTGCTATCCTGTATATATTGTACTTATTTATTGTCTGAGCACTACAGTTGTTTTATTGTTCTTTTTATATTTTACATTTATATTTATTTTGCTTTTTGCACCAAGGGAGTGGCACTCCAATTTCGTTGTACTTTGTACAATGATAATAAAGGCTATTCTATTCTATTCTATTATAGCATGTATATGTCTCATTAAAATCTGCTAATGAAACTATGATCTTTTGCATAAGAATTAGCTTTAAATTGTAGCACATTTGTATGTGGCACATTTAAACACAACAGACATTGTCCAAAGCGCTGCACAGCAAGTAAAATAATCATAGAAACAATACAAATCTTTTAAGAACAATGAAAAGAGTCATAATGATGGTAATTCATGTATTCAGCTGTACAAGCTTCAGAAATTAAAAACTATTAGAAGCTACTGATCAAGAAGCCCTAAGTGAGCAACATGAGACACAGACATTGTAAAAGATCTCATAAATAACCAGGAGCAAGCTCATGCAAGCCAAGCACTTATATGTGAGCAACAGTTAATTAATCCTGTACTTCACGGGAAGCTGGGGAAACGATTTAAGAATTAACTGTGATCACGCTTCTGTGTCCTTATCAGGAGGCCAGCAGCAACATTTTGAACCAGCTGTTTTTGCTCCGTCCGATGTATAATTTGTTGCAGTAATCCAGTCCAGATGTAATTAAAGCATGAATAACTTTCTCTAGGTCACTGATAGAAAGAATTTTTATAGCTTTAGTTTAAGGTCCTAATTGAAAAAAGCCGGCTTTAATAAGTGATATGTAAACATATTACCAACAAATTTCTTTACAAGTGAATTTTTGCACTGCACAGTAATGTCTTTAGAATTATTTTGTTTTTCCATCTTACTTACATTTATACAGTTGGTTCATTATGTACACTATATACAAATATAATAATCTTTATACTTTAAAATAATTCGATTTTTAGATTTCTAGGGAGTTTAAATGTCGTTAATAATGATCACGGTTTTGTTTCTATGGTAAAATAAGTGAAAGTATAACAGAAAATCTAATTTTGGCTTCTCCCTTATTCTCGAGGATCATCACAGCAGATGTCCTGAGATTGATCTTTTGCTTGTGTTGCTTGTGTTGTAAACCTTTTCTCTATTGGTGTCAGAATTTGGCAGCCTGTGCTTTCGTGATTTATACGTCTCAAAAGCAATGAAGAAAGATTTTCAATAACAATAAACTCCAAACTCCGATGGGTTTTGTCCATCAAACAGTTCAGTATTAGAACACTTGCTTTTACACTCCAACGTTTGCTTGTTTGTGGGGATTTCTGATGAGTTCACTCCATGACTCATCTTTCTGGTAATCTCCATTCTCCGTCCATCTGGTTGCCATGACACTGCTGTGACAGAGAGGGGGCCATGGCCATTTACAGCCACTGGCCATTAGCTTCAGCCAGGAAATCTTTGGTCTGTGAATAGTAGGTTTGTGAGACATATATTTTGCTACTTCACCATTTCTTCCCTCCTACCTCTCTTACTGAGTTAACCTCGCCCTGGATGTGGTATGACTACACAGTTGGCTGTCAGACTTCTTACTTGTATCGTTGTGTTCTTCTTCTCTCAATTCTTTGATGACTGTGGCCCCGAGGAGACACCGAGATAAAGCAGATAGGAAAAGAATATTAAATGTTGTGGTTTTTCCATGCTTTTTTTTTTTTATTTACACATCTTCTGATGTGACAATTGTGAATGCATTTTTATCTGAATAATTACCAGGGCAGAGAATCACAGTATGTGTGAGCTTTCTGAGGGTAATTATTTCTTTCTAACCCATTGTGAAGTCTGACAACACCTGTGGGGTTCCTGTTGTTTGTGATACTCACAAATTAACATGTTTGACCTCTGCACTGTTGCCTTGCATAACAGAAAAACACTGCTGATG
The DNA here is from genome assembly GCF_963576455.1 of Neolamprologus multifasciatus. Lineage (NCBI taxonomy): Eukaryota > Metazoa > Chordata > Actinopteri > Cichliformes > Cichlidae > Neolamprologus > Neolamprologus multifasciatus. The sequence goes on along the minus strand of NC_140442.1, from coordinate 7,598,286 downwards.
AGCTGCTGTGTTTTTCTAAAGATGTTAGGAACAAACATGGGGACAAATACAATATCAATGCCAAACGAATAATTTCATTTTGTAAGCTGAGGCTTAATGCATGCTACTAAAATATATCTGCTACTACTACTACTACTTTATTTCCCAATTATAAGTAACTGCAAAACTCAGCCAATCAACTGATCTCAGTGCAAAACCACATCAGATGATTAGTCAGGTAATACCCATCTATGCATCCAGTTAGCAAACATCACATACGGTATGCTAGTTAAAGGGGACCTCTCTTTTTTTCCTTTAATGTCCCTGCGTACAATTTATAAAAACCCCATAATAGATCGATGTGTACTAAACTGTTCCCATGAGGGAAATGATTCAAAAGCAACATATGGAACTACATTTGTAGTTCTCTATGATGTCATCTCCGACACACAGCTCTGGCTGTAAGCACAGAAGCCCCACCCACCTGCTGTTCGAACATTTTGGAGGGTGGGAGCTAAAAAGGTTATTTTTAAGCTGCTTTAATAGTGTCCATTAAATAAACATGAAGTTGGAAATGAGCACAAGAGGTCTCCTTTAATGTGATTTAGTCTGGATTAGCTGCATGCCACTTTGTAACCCAACTCCTCCTTTTGATGCTGGGCCAAACTCAATCAGGAACTTCAGGTTTGTCGCTGCTGGTCTCTCCGTCAGTGCTTGCCTGTGAAAGGGCGAGGAGGTTTCTGAACAGAGCCGACACCACCAAATATAAATTACTTCAGATGGAAAGAACAGCTCTTTTTTTTCCTTTTTTTTTACTGTAGTAATAACTAATTTCCTTACTGCAGGGTGACTCTTTTCAACCCTCATTATTCAAAGCACTTGCTTTTACCATCCCGCCGTCGCTCCTTATTCTATTACCCCCCTACGTTCTGTTGCACTCCCTCTTTACCTCCCCCCCTCCATTTATTCAATATCAATGCTAAGGAGGTGTAAATTCATCATGATGGCAGCCACTGTGCAGAAAATGGAAGGAAAACAGTTCATGTTCGGGACCATTACTGAACTTTACCTCCCTCTCTTTTCTTTTTTCCCCACTATCTGTTCCTTCTGTGAACAAAAGTTTTTGGAATTTCATCCATTAGATGTGGGAAACTGTAGCATGTAAAAACATTGATATTATATCTGCTACATCCCTTAAAAAGCTTACCCAAAGCCCATAATGTTTTGTTGGGTGCAGTTATTGACATCTAAGGCCTATTGACTAGACTGCGGTCTCCCAGTGTGAGAAAATACCACATTGATCACCTGTTGAAATGCTTTTATACAATTTCCCTGCCTCTTATTTCACATCAGGGCATTTCATTTACTATTGATTCCCATATCTTCTTTCTGTATCTCCTTTGCAATACAGCGCTCTGTGGCTGCCAGTAATAAGCTGCAGCCATGGTTACTATGACACTGCTGGGGTCTCTACTTGGGCCCGGCCAATAAGAAAGCAGCTCTGCCATCAGGTGGCCTGTAGCTATTTTGAACAGTAGCTGTATGTGAAGTGAAGCAAGCAGCTAAATTGGAGACACAACTCATTGACTTCAGAGAGGGAGACTAGGAGGAGGAGGGGAGGGAGGGGACTGTGGAGGTGGAGGAAATTCATTTGTTTGCTCAGTCTGTCCACACATTTTGATGGAATTGACGGGACAAAGGTGTAGAAAGGTTATCAAGTGGTTTCTATTTTTTCTTCTCCTCGTTTCCACTTTTTTGGGGATAAATTATTGACTTTTGTGTCCTTCACATTTATTCCTGGCTGTGTGTGACATAAATCAAGTTATTCAAGCACAACTTCATAGTCATCTCTTGTCCCTCCCACTCCCTCTATATTTTGCTGCATCACCGACCTGTTGTACTGAGCGTGTTATTCACAGGTAGTTTCCAACGTCATTTCAGCTCTTATTCTCTAAAAACATCCCCCTGGGTTCCCTTCCAGTGTCTGTTAACCTTCTCTTAGGCAGGGCTTCACATTGGGACGCACCTCTATGGTGTAGAAAATGACTCAGAGTCACTAAGTACAGGCGGCTATCCTCATTAGATGCGGCGTACCACTCACAGGATCATTCTTCCTACTTGAGTGGGATGTGGGCGCACCGCTTTGAGTGTTCGAGTAAATGAAACAGGAAGTGTGGATGGCTTGTAAATGCCCGAGGACACAAGGAGTCACTGGCCATTGCCTTGGAAACAGGGAGGAACTACATTTAGTGTGCTGTTGCCAAGTCACAGAGGGCCTCGGTATGACAGGTGGCAGAGCTAGAATCAACATTAGTATGTGTGGTTTCATTTATTTCTAATATGAAATCAAACATCTACCTTCGTCTTCTTTTCATTTTCTAAAAAACATAACACGAAACCAAACCAGCCTACTTTCTTGTGATAAGATAATCTGCTTTGATATTTTCCTCATTCAATCTTTAATGTAATCCCTTTTATTGGCCCCTTTCATTGGCCCCTTTATTGGGTGCATGTGTTCAACTACTTATCAAGTAGTTCAAACTGAGCATCAGAATAGGGAAGAAAGGTGATTTAAGTGACTTTAAATGTGGTGTGGTTGTTGGTGTTGTTAGTGCCTGGGTAATTCAGAAACTGCTCATCCACTGGGATTTTCCCATAAACCATCTCTTTGGTCACTTTGGTCCTGTGCTGGGTATCTTAAAGCGCTTTATAAATAAAACTGGATTGGATTGGAATTGGATCTCTGGAATTTACAAAGGATGGTTCAAAAAAGAGAAACTATCTCTGATATCTGCCTTGTTACCTGCAGAACTGCAGATGAAGCGCCTTGAGGCGACATTTGTTGTGATTTGGCGCTATATAAATAAAATTGAATTGAATTGAATTGAGAACTTCATTGTAACCTCTCTATACAACAAAGTTACACAGAACACCGTCTCTGAATGCACAACATATCAAAACTTGAAGCAGATGGGCTACCTTAGCAGAGGACTGCGCTGCAAGCCACTCCTGTCAGCTAAGAGCATTTACCTGAGACTACAGTTCACACTGATTTACTAAAATTGGACAACAGAAGATTGGAAAAGCATTGTCTGGTCTGATGGGTGCTGAATTCTGTTATTGCGTTTGGATTGTAGGGTAAGAATTTGATGTAAACCCAATGAGCGTTTGGATCCATCCTGCCTTGTGTCAGTTGAACAGGCTGTTTTTTTAATGTGTAATGTAATTTTCTTTGCACAAAAAGGGGCCAACCCTTATGACCAACTGAGCATCATATAATCCAAAATCTTATGGAATGTTTCTGGCACCTTGTTGAATCTTTGCCATAAAGAATAAGGCAGTTGTGAAGGCTAAAGGGAGACCAATCTGGTAATTACCAATTGTACCTAACAAATGTGTGTATGTACCTAGTGACCAGAGCAAAATAACTGTGATTTCTCATTGTGTGGTGCTGCTAAGATGGCAGTGTAACTGTATTAATATTAGCATTGGTGAGTCTGTAATTGGTTGCAGAGGCGGACGAAGTCATCACACTTTCTACAGTCATTGCAAAATAAGAGGCCTCAAGCAAATATGTGAGTTTTAGACTCACTCATTAATGTTCTGTAGCTAATAAGAGGAATCAGATCATTTGCACTGTCTAATTTTAACTTGTCTTTTGTTCATTTATATTAGAGTGTCCTTGGGTGTTTTTAAAGGCACCTATAAATAAAATCAAATTATTATTATGATCATAAAACTTACATGCAGACAGTTCACTGATCGGCATCAGAAATCGTATGAGCCTTTGAAATACTGAATGCAAAAGGTTTACTTTAATTGAACTAATTACAGCTTAATTATTTTAGGGAAATGATTTTTTTTTTTACTAGATATTAAAATTTAAAAAATAATGTAACGTCCCACCTGCTGTACTCCAAAGAACTACTAGGTGTGCTATTAGACCCACTGGAGAAACACTGGAACAGTTATTATAAAAGTGTGGGAAAAGCCTGCAGGTGAAGTCCTCCAGTATAGGAAAGGAACAATCTATATTTATTATTAGGATATATATTTATATATCTATAGTTATATTTTAAAAGAAACAGAAGTGATTGATTACATGAAAATCATTCTTTCTTATTTAAACAATATATAGTCCTGATTCGTATTGTGTCAGTTTTGGAAAAGAAGTAACAGGATGGAACAGATGTAACAGTGGCTATCAGGAGCCTGAAGTAAAGCTGTTAATGGGTTTATTTCCATTAACAGTTTTTCATAATCACTGAGAATACAAACTTAGGCCTATGTGATGGTTGGATTAAACTAGATAGATGAATAAACTCACACAGTTACTTCTAATGTTTTCTTACCATTAACTCCACAAAGCAGCTAAGTGCTTCATGTAAAGGTATGACGGTTTAACTTTTTTCTTCTTTGCAAAAGTAGGATAAATCACATGTCCTGTGTTGTTGGTGGTTGCTAAGCTTTAAGGAAAACAGAAAGCAACAGCAGTGCCAGCAGTAAGATTTGACCAGTAATGCACTGAGTGTAGTTACACAGTGAAAAGCACTGCTAGTATACTCACGTTCTCCAATCTGTGGATTTATAAAAAAAAAAAAATTGTTGACATACTTTAACTCTAATATTGGCATCAATACTGAAAGAAATTCCTAACAATAGCCGGCCACAGTCCAAAGATATCTGTTATACTCACTGTTTGTCTGAGTACACATGTGCAGGGAATTTTTCATCATCATTGCATATGCTGTATGTCATCTTTGTTCATTCTCACCTCTATTTTAAAAACCCACACCTAGTGACTCATTTTTTCTGCCTGGAACATTCATCTGTCCGCATTTTTGTCAGTGCCTCCCACAAAGCATCAGGCAGCCTGTCAGCTCAAAAACGAAAACAGCAACAAGAGAACAAGTGGGATTGTTATATAAATTGAACACTCGAACACTTCAGAAGTTCAGGCTGCCTCTCTCCCTGCGCTGGACTTGCTGTGCAGTACAGCGGGTCGACTCTGCAGGCTCGGAGGAGGCTCGGGTTTTTGATTGTGGCATGGGTGTCTGAATGAGGGTCAGCAGGAGAGAGTCGAGTTACAGTGCATGAGTGGTGGATGTGTTAGAAACTGTAGCCACTTCATGAGAAATTTATATCCTCGCTGATATTATAAACAGTCCTCGAGCCATTTTTTCCCCTCTCCACATCTTTCTGTCCGTACTTGACACACCCACACACGCTGAATCTATTGTGCCTGTGCAAAAAATAAGATTTAACACCCCGGCCGCTCTCGATACTGCGGTGGAAGTGTCGGCAAATGAAAATGTTATGCATCCTTCCAACCTCGAATAACACAGAGTCAGCTTCATGCAGTGTGATGGGCGGGGTTCTCTTTGTGTTTATTTAGGTTGCGCTTCACAAGGAGGTCTTGATATTATAATGTCAGGATTAGAGATGGCACGATACCACTTTTTTATGTCCGATACCGATACCGATATCATAAATTTGGATATCTGCCGATACCGATACGAATCCGATATAGTGTGTTTTTTAATCAATAAAATTTTTTAATATCTTGCTGCATTTTGTATAAGTTTATACTCAAGTTTAAATAAATAACAACACTAAAGCTATTCTGTTAAACCTGTATGTAAAAAATACACTGCGCCCAAAATATTTCATAGTTCAGCAATACTGATCAATCTAATAAACTTAAACCTGCTCCATCCTCCCTATTCTGGTATGAGTACTATACTAATAGGGTTGCAAACTCCCAGCAAAAAAAGAAAAAGGGAACCACCCTCCACCTCATGATGCTTAATCGATGTAATCAAAATTAATTTGATGCAGGGGGGAAAATGCACAAAAATAAATTATTTTTCAAGAATAATTAAATAGATTCAACATCTTTCTTCAACAGAATTGCAGACTGCACGGATGGTATCTTCCGGAAGGAAAAAGTAGTATAGCTTACTATATTAGACTTAACAGTTACTATATACAGTAATGGACTTCTATATATTTTACATCAGATTAAAACTTTGGGTGTAAGAGTCAGATAATTATTTATTAAAAGCTAGACATTTTAAATGAGAATAAGAAAGAAAAGTATGTCTTTGTGCCCCCTTTTGCCTGTTCATGCCCTATCGGCCCCCCCTGGCTACACTTTGCTCGATCCGCCCCTGCACAGTTACCAGCGGTCAGCTGCTAGAAAAGGATCCTGGTGTAGAAAGTAATATTAAATAAATTCTAACAACAGCATATCAAGCTTAAACGTGCTGCTGTTGTTCAGCCGCTGGTTTCCTCTTTCTGGTGAGAAGTGGGCCAAAAACAAACAAGAGAGACGGACTCGCGACAGAAAAGCCGATCAGCTGATCATTAAGCAGTTTCACGATTGAAGCAGCAGCAGGAGAGGGAGAGAGAGAGGCAGTCGCTCCATATCTCGGTTGTTAAGCTTAACGTGGGAACGCTTTACAAACATTCAGAGATGAACTTACACACTTGCTTTACTTCTCTCTGGGATAACTTCCTCGGAGATGAAATGCTGGTTTGCTAGCAAGGCTACAAATACACACAGCTGCTCTATCACGTGATGCATACTGCTGCTACGTGCTACAGTTATGAGCCGAGTTACGCCGTGTAGCAAGTTTTGTAAGGTGCTTTTTTGATATTTAATGGATCGGATTACATTTTTTATTTCTCACCGATATCCGATCCAGTAATTTGGGTCAGTATCGGACCGATACCGATACGTAATATCGGATCGGTCCATCTCTAGTCAGGATATTAAAAAAACAGGCTGCAACCTTTACTCCTCCTAGCTGAAAGATACATACCTGGATTTAAGGTGCAACACGAGTCGACTGATGTGCATGCAATTCATCAGTTAGACTGCAAACCTCATGCTCATTTGGTCTAACTCTGCTTTCGTTATATGAATTCAGGGCTCTGCAGACTCCTACACCAGCCGACCGTCGGACTCGGACGTGTCCCTGGAGGAGGATCCTGAGGCTCTGAGGAAGGAGGCCGACAGGCAGGCTCTCGCCACACTCGAGAAAGCAAAGGTCAGAGATCAAGCCTTTCACATCCATCTCTTATGCTGTGTGCTCATCCTTATTGAGTAACTGTCATGTGATTAAGTGTTTGGACACCGTTAAACCTCTTCAGCGGTATCAGGCAGCTCTAAAGTACGATTTAGTGAGCTGCTCTGTGCATACTAATACCTTTTCTCCCATCTTGGCTCCAGACCAAACCAGTGGCATTTGCTGTGCGTACAAATGTTGGTTACAACCCAGGCCCCAATGATGATGTTCCTGTGCAGGGCATGGCCATCTCCTTTGAAGCCAAAGACTTCTTGCACATTAAAGAGGTTTGGACTTATTTCATTCTCTTATTATAGAGTCATTTCAGTACATTTTTCACACTGAGAGTAATTTCTGTGGCTTAGAGCACCAACGTTAAATAAAGTTAATGCTTTTGAGTTCGAGTGAGGATATTTTGGATTTTGGATGGTATTGGGAAAAGAATGCCAGTAGCATATTGGCCCCATCCAAAAACTGTCAGTGGTGGTGGGTGGGAAACCAATGAGGGATCATGCTACAACTTATTGCACTGCCTCCTTCTTTTGTAAAGCCTAGCCAGGCCATGAGTGGGAGTTAGCAGCAATACAAGCTGCAGTGCAGTGAGAAATGGGTGATCCAAATTTGGGAAAAAATGGGAAAATATTTGCTAAATAAAAGTAGTGCTCTGATTTGTTTAATACTGTTTAATACTTTGAGTGACTCAAGATACAGAATTGTGCGTTTTTACCAAGTTTGGGCTGTCATTTAGCTTGTTTTACAGTTTTTATTTAGTCTAAAGTTTCATATAAAACCTTAATAATCATATCCAAAAAGTTTTAAATGATGAAAGTTTTAATGCAGCCCTATTTGGGAAAAATTTCTGGCTGCAGAAATGCTCTTGTGCTCTACTGGAGAAGTGATGATTCACAGTTTAAATTAAGCCTTATATTGGACCTTGGTCTTCTGTTTGAGATGAGACACTTTAACTCCACTCCTTTTAAGGCTGCTCTCTCCTTAAGCCATTTCTTCAGATAGTCATCCCCCGGCATTAAGAAGGTTTGAAACTATAGCCATGTTTGTACAATGGTGGATTCTCATGTTTAATATATCCATGGCAGAAAATAAGGGTCAAATGGTAAAATATATGTGTATAAAATGCTGCATTGCCCTCTGATGCCTGTCTGTTCTGAATACAGAAGTACAACAATGACTGGTGGATCGGGCGTCTGGTGAAAGAGGGCTGTGAGGTGGGCTTCATTCCCAGCCCGGTCAAACTGGAGAACACCCGTCTGCTGCAGGAGCAGAGGATGAGGCAAAACCGACTCAGCTCCAGGTAACAATGAAGAGCGAGCTCTCTGTGTCTGCGTTATCAGCAGCACAAACAAGAACCCACTCTTTAAAACAGGTCACACATGAGTCACACAGCACTCAGCGGCAATGTAAAACATACTGAAATAGACAAAAGCACTGCTGTGAGTCACTGTGTTACTCAGTGCATCTATAGTATAGTGTGTACAAAAGTCTCTATAGTCTCTGTATTTACACATGCAGTAGAGGAATGTTAAATACTGAACTATTTAAATGTCAATGCTGAAACAGATTTTAATATAGATATTAGTTGGATATGAATTTCTGCACAGTCAGCAGGTAATTTAAGCAGTTTTCCACGTGTTCTCTTTGTTTTTTAACCCTTTAAAGCCGGTCGGAGCGGGCACTCTCCGTTTTGCGTAACTATTTTTAAATCCCGGTAGCACTGCAACCACGTAAGATAGCGCAATAATTTTTTTTGCATATGAAACCGGAGGAGTTGTACTTACATCTTATGCCATCAGCTTGTCCTAGGTCACAGTTTCCTTCCACTTATAGCTTTGCAAAAACTGCATAAAAAGCACTTGCAGCAACAAAAACATAATATTCCAGAAACACGCTTTGCCGATCCGATCAGCTGTTCATAACACTTCCTACTCCATCAGCACGAACTATCGCATGTCCGCCATGACCTGCCCGAAACCGGAAGTGGCGTCATTTTGCAGAAATGTAGTTTTTTTTACTATCAGGGCCTTATGAGCCTATACTGGTGTTTTTAAAAGTTATGTTTGACTTTATGACTTTCTGTGTGGTTTCTGGGATGCTTAGGACTCATATTGCACTGCTGGAAATAGTTTATTTTGATGCACATGCTGTTTTTTTGCAAATTTGCATTATAATATTTATTTTTGTTTTTCCTGCAGTATATGAAAATTGGTGTATTTCAAAAATAAAACTATGAACACACTTAAAATAAATTTTCTGTGGTGGGAAACTATTTTGTGCAACTTTTTTGTATTTACAGTTTTGAGGGATAAGCCTCTTAAATTTCTCTAACTAGAAATATATGTTAAAAAAACAAAAACGATTTTCAATTTCTTTGTAGCTCTGGCGGAAGGGTTAATGTTCACATTCGCATCATTATATGTAACAATTTGTGTCTTCTTCTTTGTTTAAGGTAGAAAATAAAAATTCAATCAAAAAGAATCATGCATCGTTCTCCAAGCTATGATTTATGCCCGTTTTTCTGTATTTCAGTAAATCTGGAGGAAGTTCTAGTCTTGACGTTGCCACGGGAACCCGCAGGCCTACTCCACCTGGAACAGGTGAGGTCACAAGGTCGCCCTGTCACGTGGAAACATAGTGCCTGTCTGTGTGTGTGCGCGTTTGTGTGGGCACCTGAAAGGGTGAGAGAGAGCGAGAGAGATAGCAAGATGAGACGGGCGCCTGATATTTAGATGAAGATTTTAATTGGCTAGTTAGTCAGGCATGATGATGAATCACAGCGTGTCTCAGTGGGTTGCTGTGTGAAGGTCTTAGGAGGTCTGTCATTAGCACACAAGACGGGACTGAAATAGAGCCGAAAATGAACTTCACTCATTAAGCTTGTTAAGTATGTCTGGCTGACAGAGAGAAGGAGAGACGGTGGAGGAAATGGGTAAACATAAACATCTCTTGATTGACTTTAAAAGGCTTTGCATGTCTGTGTAACAGAAAAATCATCTCTCTAACACACCTTGTACATCCTAAGTTGTTGTTCTGACTCAAAGTCAGAATTTGACATAGATTCGAGATATACTAGAGAGAGAGTTAGATATATACACACATTTTAATGAGCCAGTAAGTGGATTTTGCTACTTTTGTACAATTTTGTTACAATTACTCAACCCTTCCAATATATACCTTTAAAACAAGACACCTGCAAGGCCCCATTCACCCTCCCTCATCCTTATAGCAACACACACCCTGTCTCCACCCCAAACTTCCCTCTTTGCTTGCTTCCTTCTTTCCTACCTGTACCTTTTTCCAGTTCCCGCTGCAGCCATCCTTCTCAACGGTTCGTTCACATCTTTACTTCAGGTTTTGTTTCTTTCTCGTCGCACCAAACTCACTTTCTGTGCTCTGCCTCATAAAATTGTGGTGTGTTCTTTTTAAGACTCTTGTAAGTGTCGTTTCCAGTTTAAATCATACTCTGTGTCACTTTTTTCCAGTCTCTGTGCCATCTCTTGCCTCTCTCTGGATGCCTCTCACACTTTATTCTTCCCCCTCTTGCCTTTTCTCCCTTCTGCTATTCTCTCTGCTCTCATCCTTTTTCACTCCGCCTCATCTCGCTTTCTCCTCTTTCTCCTGTTCTTTTGTTCCGTCTCTCCAACGTCCACCCTTCCCATCATCAGCTCACGTGGACATGTCCACAGTGGCCTTTGACGTTGACCCCCTCGACCTGGAGGCTGAGGAGGCCCCTGAGTCCCAGGGTGACCCTCGCTCTTCCAAGAGCATGTCAGGCAGCGTAACATCCCCCCAGGCCAACATCCACCGACTGCCCTTCTTTAAGAAGGTAACATTAGAGGGCCGGGTGATCTCTCTCCTCCTCCGTCCTGCATTTGCCCCCCTTTCCTCCAAGATATCCAGGTTTAAGCTCTCCTTCTTCCACTCTACATCTCTCACTAACCTCTAATAACTGCTGCTGCTATAGACCCAAAATCTAACACTGTTTGGCCCCTCAGGCTCCCACGGTTACACTGATATGTTTGGATGTGCGTTTCTGTGCTTGTTGAGCTGGGAGAGGTGTTGAGCTAACTGATCCTCTCTGAAATGGCTGCTGCTGGATATCAGTGTGAATCAGTTTGAAAATGAATTCACAGTGGAGGCAGTCAGTGTAAACTCTGCTTTAATCAACAAACAGCTCCTCTCCCAATTCCCCCACCCCTCTAATCCAAACCTGTCAATAACTAAACGTGCTCTTGTGTTTTGTGCTTTTTTTTGTCTCCTCTGGCTTTTGTGTGGATTGATACTGTAGGTGGCCCGGCTAAACAGAAACAGAAGTCGGTGAGTGTGGCTTGTCTTCAAGACTAACCTCTAGCATTTCGTCTTTTTTCCTCCGTCTCCTCGTCTTCTGTTTGTTGTCTCCTCTTTTTATTCTGTGTATCACTTCTGCTGCTCGTTAGCGCAAAAATATTCACTGGATCATTTGTGAATTGTGTTGACACTTCTGTCATTTCCTCAGAGCGTGTATCACAGCTGTTAATGTGCAGATGCAGGTGCAGAGCCGTCCCAGACCCTGTTAGTCAGCACGTGGCTATAATGCGTCCTGACATGCTTTCATTTTCATTTGTGATGGCTGATTTGAGTCACAGTGGCCCACAATCAGCAGTTTCTATGCTTTTCTGCACAATTTCAATCACACGTAAAGGCTGAAGGCTGTTGCGGTAGGAGTAAGAAATACAAGCAACACCATTCGCACAGCAATACTTATCACAGCAATATCTCACAAGGTTTAAAATTGTAAAACATTTCACGACATATTATCATCAATTTTTTTATTCACTATGCACTTTTAGCCCACTTTAGGACATTTGTAACTCCCAGTCATTTCAATTAAAAAATGGAAATTGCACACTAATAAATGAAATAACTACAGAGCAGGAGAGAAAAGAAGCCTGAAAGGTTTAATCAAACATCCCACTCACTGCAGAGAAAAGACATTATTATAGCTTATTATTATTAACCGGGTGGGGGGGGGGGGGGGGGGGGGGGGACAGCTAGGGAAAACAAACAGGAGAGAAAACATGATGCCAGATAACTTGAGGGTATAATCAGACATCTGCACTGAGGACAAAGAGAAAGAGGCAACTGTGGTTGCAGCCATATAGTCAGTTTCAAGGTTATTAACTGAGCGAAGTATCTACATAACAGCCGTAATAACATCTGTTTATCTTCTCTGTATACTAAGAAAAGGTAGTTCAGTACTTACTTTATTACTTCCTTTGGCAGCAGATATATGACAAGGAAAGAAGATAAGCTGTTCCAGAATTCATAGCAAATTCATCATCATACCATGACGATCAACAAAAAAAGTGAAACATTTTGTGTAAAGGTTTTGATATAAATGTTTCATTTTGTACTATAGGATGTTAAAATGTTTCATATTTACAATAGCAGAGTGTTAAACCCACAGCTGAAGCGATGAAGTGATTTGAAGGGAATTTGACTTTACTCAAGGAGTAAAATTGTAAAATTGAGAAAAGTGGTTATACTGGTCTTTAGTAAAGGTCATAAGAAAATAAGATTTATTTCCTGAAGACCGTAAGCTTGCTTTTCTTTAAAGGATGAGTTATGAAAAGAAAAGGGAAGTAAAACTAGAAGAAGAACCACCTTTAAACTGGGGAAAACAGGTAACAGGTACTGATATACAGACAGGAGAAAGCAAGTGAGGGAATCCTCAAGCTACACTACTACTATTACTATAATCACAAGAAGAAAGGACAAGAGCTGAAATTGAATGATATCAACAACAAAAAAAACTGAGATTGTGACATGAAAATAATGCAAATGGGATTCATTTTCTCCCTGGCTGAATAAAATACTTTAAGTTCTTTCTTTCAATTCATGTTTGAAACCTAAACAAATATGGCTCGGCCCCCACAATAGACTGGGAAAGCTCTCCAGTTTATACGCCACCTTTCACCCTCTGGCAGCTGGGATAAGCTCCAGTCCTTCCATGGCTCTTAAACTGGATTAGCAGACATGATGGATATGCAGAAGCACATGTAAGATCATTGAATATAAATAAGATATATTTTATTTACGCCAAAGCTGTGAAATGTCTTTGTTACAGTAGTTAAAAATGAAGTAAAAATGAAGCCGGGGTTAATACCCATCAATTCTTCCATTCCCATCCAATTCTGGAGCTGAATCCGTGTCATAATAATATTATTACTTATTATTGCAATATAATATAAGGAAAACTGCATATCTAACATGAAGTTCAATGAAAGGATGGGTAAGTCGGGTAATTTGATTTCAGTTTTCCAGTTTAATCTTTCGTCTGATCTTTAATCTTTAATCTTTTTCTGCGTGATACCTGATGGAAATTCACAGTCATCCTTTGCATCATTTTTGAAAAGTATTGCATATAAATTAGATTTTTTTCTATTGTATAAACATGAAACTGTGAAACCGAATATCTACACGCCGGAACTGTATAACGTGTGATTGGAGAAGAACAATAAACCGCGTGTCATTCCTCCCCGTGCTAAATTGTTCCCTGCGCTCCTGTTTTTCCCCGAACGAATGAGTAGTGTTGTGATGTTCAGGGCTCCAGCGCTGCCCCTTTATAGACGAGAGCCATTTGGAAGCTTTTATAATATGTATTTTTAGCTTCTGTGAATACAAATTGGGTGAAATGAGCTTCCGTTGTTCTGCTTTATGTAATGTAATGTAGAAGCGGGACACTCCAGCACTTTCTCTTGCCTGAAGTGCTGTACAGCGTGCACAGGGGCGGCGGCGTGCTTGGAGTACAAATGTAGAAAAGGTTAAAAAAAAAAAGAAAGCATCCATTTCATTGTCAGAGTATATTGGACATGTGACTCCTTCCATCCATTTCTCACTGACAGAGGACAGAAACTAATGGATCAGTTGATAACTTACAAATGAGCCTAAAGTTCAACAATGCAGGTGGAAATTTGATTATAAATGCTACACTGATTTTTTAGTTTTATTTTTTTTTTAAATATAAGAAAGTTGATTTTTTTTACCGTAAAATACTACTCGTACTGCAAACAATACCTTGCAGTAATTATGTGACATTGCAGAAGGAAAAGAAAGAGCTGCAAAGGATGACATTTGTCTTAAGAGCTGTGACGCAGTCACAAGATTTCTCCTGACAACCTGGCATCTGGGTTAATTACAGGCACTTTAATTATGTGAGACTGCAGACTGAGAAGTAGAAGCCAGGGCTTTGGGTGAGAAATTGATCCCTGACCCTGAACATTCATAGACACTCAATAACGCGAATGGACTCCAAACTTCTGGAACTCTCCATCCATCAATCTGACTGCTCACAGAAGAGAAGGAGGGTTTATGGGGAGTGGGCGGGGCTGTTTTGTGTCAAGTTAATGTTGATTTGTGTGTGAGTATAACCCTGTGACTGCAGGTCTTCTAAGGTCTTTGGAAATGTGCTGAGTGTATAACGTGACACCAACTCACGTGCTGTGTTGTCCGTGCTCAGATGGAGCATGTCCCCCCTTACGACGTGGTTCCCTCCATGAGGCCCATCGTCCTAGTCGGACCTTCACTCAAAGGCTATGAAGTAAGGAGAAGCAGCGCATTCTCGCCTTGTAATTTCTACTTTCATTGGATATTACTATTAAATATTACTTGTTTCTGATGTCTGATGTTTTTTTAGGTGACGGACATGATGCAGAAAGCACTTTTTGACTTCCTGAAACACAAGTTTGAGGGCAGGTAAGAATGGAGGCTTACACCCATCCAGGATTTTAGTTTTTTAATGATTATCCATAATCATATACACTCCAGCCACTTCATTAGGTACATCTTGTCCAGCCCTTAAACCAGTTTGCACCCGATAAGTCTTCGTGGCATTTACTTAACAATGTGCTGGAAATATTGCTCGGAGATTTTGGTCCAGATTAACATGAAACCAGTTCCAGCACACCCCAAAGATGCCCTATTGGGCAGAGATCTGATGACTGTGAAGGCTGTTTGTTTGTATTTGTGCTTTTTACATCAAATTCTGACCCTACCATCCAAATTTCACAGCATAAATTGAAATTCAGTAAGACCACGCAACTTCCCCCCCAATATTCTGTTGTCCAGTTATAGCCTCAGTTTCTAGTTCTTAGCTGACAAGAGTAGCACCCGGTGTGGTCTTCTGCTGCTGTAACCCTTCTGCTTCAATGTTCAACATGTTGTGATTCAGAGATACTTTTCTGCAAGCACTGGTTTTAACAAGGGGTTATTTGAATTACTGTTGCCTTTACTTACCTCAGCTTACAGCTTGAAGTAGTCTTGTCATTCTCCTCTGACCTCTGACATCAGCAAGGCATTTGTACCAAGGCAACTGGAGTATACTGGATATTTCTTCTTTTTTGGACCATTCTCTGTAACCCCGAGAGACGGTTATGTGGGGAAATCCCAGCAGATCCTGTAGATTAGCAGTTTCTGAAATAATCAGACCAGCCTGTATGGCATCAACAATCATGCCACGTTCAAAACACCTAAATCACCTTTCATCGCCATTCTGATGCTTAGTTTGAACTTCAGTATGTCATCCTGACCGTCTACATGCCTAAAACACACGATTAGATACTTCGATTAGTGAGCAGTTGAACAGTTGTACCTAATAAAGTGGCCCGTCAGTGTATATGACATTACTGGATCATAATACTGATTCATTAAGGTGTATATCCCTTAAATTTTATACCCTGAGATGGATTACAGAGATCAGCATTTGCATTAGAAGTGGAAAGCACTGTAACATAATTACTTAAATAAAATAAAAGTACAGTAAAACTGTATATGAGTAAGTGTTCGTAGTTACTTTAGATGTCTTATTTATGCCTTCATCCACTGATATTGAGGATTGTAAGATGAACAGTACTCTAGTCTAGTTGGTGGTACAAAGGGAGGCCAATCATATTTCTGTGTCACTCCATGCCCCTCCCCCGTCTGGACACACCCTTGCAGCCATGATAGACTCTAAATTTAATAGGTTTCTTTTTACTGACCCAGTAATGTGCTGGCTCTCTGTTTCAGGATATCCATCACACGGGTGACAGCAGACATCTCTCTGGCCAAACGTTCAGTCCTCAACAACCCGAGCAAACACACTATCATTGAGCGCTCCAGTACCCGCTCGAGCCTGGGTAAGAGGACGCTTTTGTTATCCGCAAACCACAACGGGCAGAATCACACTGAGAAACGCAACGCAGACAGGTCATGACAACTAGGATTTTATTTTTACTATTTCAACAGCTGACATATTAAAGTTTAGGGAGAATATTAGTGTAATGTATTTTTGTTCATCACATCATGTTACTGAACATCTTTCACTGTCCTTCATATCTATATTTCTTTACGTGTGTCTCTCTTTTATTTAGACAGACAAGAGTCCATTAATGTTGTGTTGTTGTTGTTGTTGTTGTTGTTGTTGTTTTTTAAATACTCAACAGCAGCTGGGAAATTACATTTTTAGCAAATGTCACTAAAACAGGAGAAACATTGCATTTGCTATTTTATATGAGCCACACAGGGAATGTTGGACTGATCAAAAAGACAGTGTGTTTCTGTGTGTGGACATATCTCCCACAAGCTGACTTATAAATTATTAAAGGGATGACTGACCCCAAAATCACATTTACATATTTTCCTCTTGTCCATAGTGCCAATTATTCATCTACGTTGTTATGGTGATTTGCCAGTTTTTAAGATTTTAAAGGTGTCTGCCCTCGCCTGCATATAATGAGACTAGATGGCGCTCAGCTTAAATTTCCCTCAATCATGACCCAGTTCCCAAAATATGTCCAGAAGTCTTGTTATAAGCAGTTTTATCTACAGTCATGTGAAAATACTGCTTATGTAGGACTTAAGAGGGAAAGTAGCTGCCAGATCCTGCTAATCAAATCCATAAGTACCAGTGGTGGCAGTGATTGAATCGATCATGTCTAGAGTCGAATGTGAAGCCATCTGCCATCAGCTAACGGTTGGCCAAAATCAGGTCATGCAGCAGAATGACCGAAAAGGCATAAAAGTGTTGCAGTGGCCCAGTCAGAGTCCAGACCTCCACCTGACTGAAATCCCTGCCTTAAACAAGCTGTGCACAAACAAATGCCAACTGCCAATGGCTGCCCCTCTCTGAGCCTGGTTCTGCTTGAGGCCTCTTCTTGTTAAAAAGGAGTTCTTACTCTCCACTGTCACTAAATGCTTGCTCATACGGTATCATGTGATCGTTGGGCTTTTCAGCATTTTTTAGAACTTCTATCCGTTCATCCATCTGCCACTTGTCCAAATCAAGGTCGTGGGGGGTTAGGGCGTATCCCAGCTGTCATAGGGCAACTGAATAAGGTGCCAGTCCGTCATAAGGTTGACACAGAGAAAAAACAATCATTCACCCTCATACGTATGGCCAATTTACCTCGGAGATAACAGGTAAGCATCACACACAAGGGCTGGTATCTTGAGATCTGAGGAGCTCACAGAGAAATGGCCTAGATAAATAAAAAGCACTACAGGCACTACACAAGTTAATATATTTGATTATGGGGTGAGCTATAATTTATAGTCTTTATACCAGCGCTCCCCAACCCCCGGGCCTCGGACCGGTACCGGTCCGTGAGTCGTTTGGTACCGGGCCGCGAGAGTTGAGGCTCAGGTGTGAAATGTATGGTTTTCAGGGTTTTTATAGGTTTTCAGCGATTATTTTGTTATAGTTTTTAATCGTTAACTCGGTTTTCCTGGGTCTTTTCACGTGTGTTATGAATAAATCTTCTTTTTTTCGGTACCAGTACTAGTTTTATTTTGTTGTATTTATCCGCGACACCTTAAAGGCCGGTCCGTGAAAATATTGTCGGGCATAAACCGGTCCGTGGCGCAAAAAAGGTTGGGGACCGCTGCTTTAGACAACAGTCACACTCTTCTTCATACAAATATAAACTTTAAAGACTTAAAGATAGACTTTTTAAAATTGGGATCAGTCTGTAGCTGGGTTTAGTCTTTTTATTTGACTTCTTAATAAGAAGACAAATGTAGAAAATCATCAGACTTAATATCTTTTAAGCTTTACACATTAAGAATATGTGTAAAATAGCATACTGTCTGTATTCGAGCACAAAATGAAGCTCTTGAAGCTGAATGTTTGATTTCAGCATCTGTGTCGTCAGAGGTGTGGTTAACAGTGACATCACATGGAGGAATTTTCTTTCAAATGTATACACGATAAATCTGAATATTTTAGGTTAGATAATTACTAACGATCAGTTATAGCAGTTCACGTACTTCAGTTTCAAGTTTGAGGTGTATCATCCAAAGACACGAGACTGTCACTTATTTTCCTTTTACACCTGCTCTGATTGCCTGAGTCTGATCTGGCCTCCTCTCTCTCTTCGTCCTGTCTACACCCATCCTCCCCCCTTTCTCTCCCACCGCCCATCCTCTTCCTCCTCTGTCTTTTGATTCAGACGTACTGGGTACGTATGCTCTTCCCGCAACAAAACAATGAAGCATCTCTTTCTCTTTCTTTCCCCTCCCCTTTTTCTTCTAACTATATTCATCATCTGCTCATACATCGTTGTCTGCCTGTCTGCTTGCCTGTCAGTTTCTCTGTTCCTCATACTTCTGTGTGACAGCCTGTAGTCTCTTAACAAAAAGAAACCAATTACAAAACCCAAGCAGGAAGAGATCCGTGGGAGGGCAGCAGAGCGGCTGGTAGCAGAGAGGGAAGACGATACTCTCCCATCCTGCTGTCACCCTTATGTTGTGACTCATAATGCTGTTTATCTTCAGTCATACCCAAGGATAGCATCTATTGCAGCAGGACCTTGCCTTTTAAATTCGCTCTTGTCATCACGGGGGAGCAAACGTCTCTCTGAAGTTAAATCTAAATTCGCAGAAGGCTTTGTCGAGGTTAATGGAAACCTTGGCTGCTGTTTCTTTGTACAACTTAAA
The DNA here is from genome assembly GCF_963576455.1 of Neolamprologus multifasciatus. Lineage (NCBI taxonomy): Eukaryota > Metazoa > Chordata > Actinopteri > Cichliformes > Cichlidae > Neolamprologus > Neolamprologus multifasciatus. Next base: position 7,579,270 of record NC_140442.1, on the reverse strand, counting down.
AGTTCACGTCTCTTGTCATTCTGCAGAGACCCCGCTTCGCCTCCGGCTTTAATTCTCTATCCTTTAGCCCTCTGGAGGCTGCTGAAATGTGCGGGCCGCGTCTCTGTGCAGATTGCTTTGCCCCTGTTATCTCTCTTTGCCACTTGGGTTGGCAGCGCACACACACCTCGGAGGCGCTGAGGGTTGACCAGACAGACGAGGAACATTTTGGTTTTCTGTTTTAATCTCGCTCCTTACACGTCGACAGGCTGATAAAAAGGTGGCGCTGTCTTCGAAATGCTAAATAACCAGCTTTTATAGGCTGCTGTTGAGGAACAATGAACGCAACGTTCAGCATTCTACAGCCTTGAGTGGTGCACCTGATAGTATAATTACCGCTCTGCCTATTAGTGCTAACAAAACAACTAATGTTCCACTTCATCTATTTAATGAGGTTGGTTTTTTTTGTTTGTTTGGTTGTTGTTTTTTTGTCGTTGATGTTTCTGTTTTAGTTACATGGTGAGAAATTGTGCCCTTATCGTAAGTTATTTCAAGTACCACAGGCATCTCATTCTTAAGTGCCTCCTTTCTCTGCACCTTTTAAAAAAGCATTAAATACGTATCTGAAATGTCAGGAGGGGGCAGGAGAATGAGGATGTTGGAGCGCTCCATTTAGCTGTGCATAAATGGAACTTTTAACTGTGGTCCGATCTGATTCATACGCTTGGAGCTGTTTTGTTTTCCTCTTAACTCCGACATGCATGAGTAAGAACTAACACGTCTGTTATGTACTTGTGCACAAAGTTAAGGAAGATTGGCTCACATATGCAGTGCTTTAACTCCTCAAACAGAGATAATGTATCTGTTTTGTTGTCTCACTGTATTCACGTGTCTTGTCTGTTTCCTGGGCGTTCAGCTGAGGTGCAGAGTGAGATCGAGCGTATCTTCGAGCTGGCCCGAACTCTCCAGCTTGTTGCTTTGGATGCCGACACCATTAACCACCCCTCTCAACTGGCTAAGACTTCCCTGGCTCCCATCATTGTTTATATCAAAATAGCTTCCCCTAAGGTACGCCTGTTTCATTCATTCATTTAAACTGATTTTTATACTTAATTTTGGAATGACTCTACCGTCTTCTGATTCTGATAGCAGTAAATACTGTTTTAGTAGACACGGTGCTCTGCTATCTCCCTGCAGGTTCTCCAGAGGCTCATTAAATCCAGAGGGAAGTCCCAGGCTAAACACTTAAATGTGCAGATGGTTGCAGCAGACAAGCTGGCTCAGTGCCCACCTGTGAGTTTTGCTTTGCGACTTAAGCTTTTTTAACATATTCTCATCCCCGGCTCATCACACCCTGACACTCAAATTTCACCCAGTCTAATGAATTTGAACTCATCAAGTACCCCCTTGGGATTCTTTTCCAACAGTATCTGACGATTAACAGCTGAAAGAAGACAGGTTCGAGGCCCTCAATTCAGTTTAATTCAATTTTATTTATACTGCCCCACGTCACAACAACGGCTGCTTTTATTCTTTTATTCTATAAAAATAACAGTCAGACTACACCTTATGAGCAAGCACTTGGCAAGTGCTTTTTCCATCACAGTTTTTAGGGGGTTTAGGCATAAAACCTACTTGGATGGATTTCAGGAAAAGATGTAAAAATTTGTATCACAGTACTTTCCGGTTTTACAGAATACCACTTATGCATCTATCTTTACATGAGCGGGCTTTGACATGATTTTACAGAGCAGTAAATGATCTACTCTCAGGCTTTGCTAACAAATGATACATTTTTGGCACAGAGCTGCAGGCTGCCTGTTATGCTTTTACGATAGACCTGATCGTTCTGTCTTGAGTAATATTTAGTCATCATCCCAGCTGGTCCCCTGTCGCCGTGTGTGGAGGAGCATAGAGACCATAGTCTGTATATGGCTGTTGTGTCAGCCATTGGTTTAGGACAATGCATTTTGAGCTCTGTCCACCTCCATATCAGTTTTTTGAACGAGCGGGTCCTAAGGGCGGCACGATGATTCAGTAGTCAGCAGTGCTGCCTCACAGCTTTTTGTTTGGAGTTTCCATGTTCTCTGCATCCTCTAACAATACAAATACATGCTTGTTAAATTAATTGGTGACACCTAACTTACTCTAGGTTGGATGTAAGTGTGTGGTGTTTGCATATTTATAAAAAAAATTTTTATAAAAAGTTATATAAATGCCAAAAATATCTTGTAGAATTCAGAGGCAAAACAGAAGAGAGACGGAGAGGCATTTTCTTTAGGTTCAGAAGTGGCTTAATGAACTCATGTTGACTGTGAGCTCACATATCCACAACGTATTTTCGCTCCTTTTGCAATTTTCAAGTAGGGTCTTGCTTTAAAACTAGCTGCACATGCTACCTAGGCTTAAAGAAAAGTTGAAAAGTCTGACCTCCACAGGCCACATCATTCACTGTCTTCCCCTGTGATGCTGGTTGCCATGATTTCTGCAGAAGCACTAAACTGCAGTGAACCGAATAACTACATTCGGTTGAACTCTCACTGAAATAACTGATCAGAAATATGGTTGTTTAAGTTTTTCATTATCAAACTGTATGAATTAGTGTAACTTACAGTCGAACTTCACCATTAGAATTCAGGTGAGGGGGAACAGTGACTTCAATAAAATAAAATAAAATACCATACAGCTGTTATGAAAGGGATAGCTAGATATTAACAGTTTTTTCCAACAAACTGTAAATCTGCTTTTTAATACTTTTTTTTTAAATGCCTGACTCTTTTGTCAGGTTAGCCTCAAATGGCTACTAATTCCTTTCTCGCCACTGGCATAATTTTTCAGATAGAGTTACCACTTGCTTAAATGCTGACCAGGCATTCTATATATGATGTCTTGAAAGGCGGAGCAGATGGCAGTGTTGGGAAGGTTACTTTTAAAATGTATTCCATTACAGAATACAGAATACATGCCCCAAAATGTATTCTGTAACGTATTCCGTTATGTTACTCAATGAGAGTAACGTATTCTAAATACTTTGGATTACTTAATATATTATCATGCTGTTTACAACTACATGAATGTACTATTGCTGTGATTTATTACTGTAACTGAAGGTCCGCGGCTCCGAACCGTAGTACGTAGTAAAGGGACCTCTGGCTAATACGGTGGGTTCGTGTCGGGCCGAAAAATAGCTTTACTTTGTTGTCTGGGTCAACTTTGCTAGCGAGAGACAGAGAGGCTCTGAAAGGCTGCTCCAACGGAACTTATTGTTTTTGGAGAAAAACACAAACACGGTGTACAGTCGAGTCTTGATAGCTTACTTACAACTGGGCTCGTCAGGCACTCTTCTTGGCTGCAGTGGTTATTATTATATTTACATGCTTCCAGCTCCAGTTTTTGCTCGATGACAGCTCGTACTTTTCCTTTTTCTCCCTCCCTCGCTCACAGACACATAACGTGTATGGCAGTCCATTCTCCCTGCAGCACGGACTACACTGCCTATGATGCTACATTCTTTAGAGCTATACCTGTAGCATTCTGCCTATTAGCTTAGCACAACAACAACAGGCGCTCTCTCACCCAGGAAACACGCAGAGAGAGAGAGCGTCACCCTGTAACCATGGCAACCATAACGCTGCCGCCTGGAACAACAGAACGTAGCTGTCAAACAAAACCCAAACAGGCCTGACCCGCCACAATATGAAACAGGGAAGTACCGCCGTGTAATCCATTTATTTCAACAACGTAACTGTATTCTAAATACCAACTTTTTAAACGGTAACTGTAACGGAATACAGTTACTCATATTTTGTATTTTAAATACGTAACGGCGGTACATGTATTCCGTTACTCCCCAACACTGGCAGATGGTTTTGTGATAAAACAATTGGCTGTTACTAGAATTCACGTAAAGACAGAAGGAAAATTCACGTTGGTACAGTGAAATAAATGAAGAGCTGTTTTTTGTTGCAGGAATTATTTGACATCATCCTGGATGAGAACCAGCTGGAGGATGCCTGCGAACACCTGGCTGACTACCTTGAAGCCTACTGGAAGGCAACACACCCTCCGAGCAGCAACCCTCCCAACCCTCTGCTGAATCGTACCATGGCTACGGCAGCCCTGGCTGCCTCCCCAGAGCCCGTCTCCAACCTACAGGTACAGGTCCTCACCTCCCTGCGCAGAAATATGGATCCGTGGCCTGACATGGACGGCACTGTAGCCACTGAGGGGAAAGAGGAAGAACATGCTCTCTGAAGTCCAGTAGCACAGGGGGGTGGGGGGCGACTCCGGCAACTCAACCCAAACTCAGCAGCCTGTTCCTTTTACCCTGGAGTAGGAGTGCACTAATAGCCTGTTTATGCTGTATATAGGAAACCGCAGATACATCTGTGCAAGAAATTAACACCCAAATGAACCAACAAGGATCCAATTTTCCACACATGAACAGCTAGCCTAAGAACACCTACGAGTAAAAATGATGTAGTCTGCATGTTAGCAGGTCAGCTTTTCCTTCTGTGCACTGTTTAAAACTGTGAAAACAGCTCAGCTGAAAGCACACTGGACTCAAGGAATAACCTCAGAAGGTACCTCTGCCCCCACAATCCCTTCTATTTTACTGTAATCAGAAGTAAAATAGCGTCTGCTGCCCCCACCTTGCCCTCTGCAGCTCTGTGGCCTCCTTTTCTTCAGCGCTTCTAGAGGCTGAAATCCAGTTTGCTGTCCTCCTCTCTGTTGCCATGGTACCACCCCTGAAAACAGCAAGTCATGTCCGCCTCTTCAAATAGAAACGCTTAGTTTGGTGGAGGCTGTTGCTAACACTCTGTCCGGTTTAATCAATATATCTTAAGAGTGAGAGCAAAATACTAATCATTTTTTATTCTGTTCTTCAGTCGCTACTGGCTCCTTATCAGCTAACATGAGCTGCATGCTGTCAGATTAATTACATGGCACACAAGCGACAGTCTTGCACCGAATGGACACAATTATGCAGGGATCCTTGACAAAAATGAATGAAAAGTATTTAAAAAAAAAAAAGATTCAAACTGGATTGAATTTTTAAATTTAAGGAAAACTGTTTCAGGATAAACATGTGAGTTATATCATTTTGCTGCTTTGTTCTGCCATGAGCTCAAACAGCCAGCAGATGGCACTATTGTAACTGTAGATATACAGTTTAGCTTCTTTATAAGTTGCTGGGATCTGTTTTTGTTTGTAGGTTGATATCATCATTTTATAACAGTCAATTAGCAGAACTAAACAATTTCTACTTACTGATTAAATTGTGTTGTTTGAGTATAGACTAGTGTGTGTATGCACAATGTTAATGTGGAATGTGTTTCATATAAGTATCTTCAGCACTAATGCCTTTAAAGTCATGGATTCTTAAGCTGGAACAAGTATGCATCTTTGTTCTTTCTGCCCTGTCTGCTAACCCTGCTAATTAACTGCTGACACCTTGGTGTGCTGTTTGTGTCTCTGCATGCTTTTCGTGTGGCATGGGTGCGGCTCGCTGCAGGGGGCGTACTTGGTGCATGGTGAGCAGAAGCGGGAAGGGCCTCTGACAGAGTGTGGTGGGAGCGGCACGCTGCATGACTATCAGACAGACCTGGGAGGGAAGCCCCAGCAGCAGCACCAGCAGCAAGCATACCTGCGCTCCTCCCGTGGCCAGCTACGAGGAGGCAGCGGGCGAGGTCTTTCACGGCAAGACACCTTCGACTCGGAGACCCAGGGCAGCCGGGACTCGGCCTACACCGAGGCCGGTGACTCCTGCATGGACATTGAGACCGACCCCTATGAGGAGCCTGAGCCCTACCGAGGAAGTGGGGGCAGCCGCCTCCACCTGGCGCAGCATCTCGGCCGACAAGCCTCCTGGGAAGACGAAGGCGCCGAGCCGGACCAGGAAAACCGAAACCACCCTCCGATGCCGAGCCAGACGCATCCGCATGGACGTGCCAAGCTGAGGGAGCGTTACTGCCAGGATCCTGTGGACACAGGGGCCAACATGAGCCGCAACAAGAACCAGGATGACTGGGGGAGGGACGTCTACATCCGCTGAACGGTCATCATACCACAGAGCCAAGGAAGCCCCTGGACAGACAGAGGACAGAGGGAGAGGAGGGGATGGAGGGGAAATGCTCTGCTTTTTGGGTTCAACAGGAACTGAAGTGTAGGTTTGGGGCCATGCCGGTCAGGCTAACAAAAAAATCTGTTTACATCCCAGTACAATGTAAAGAAATACATCAACTGCCAGATGCCATTCTCATCAAGTTCTTCTTGTAATTCAGTTTATTTACATTTAGAAAAAAATAATATTGGTCTTTTTTGTTTCTTATGTTAATACTGCATGAATATCATGGATTTCTATACTCACAGCACAAGGAGAGTAATTGTTACGACTCTGATCTGTATGATTCGATCCTCTCTTCGATTGTAAAGTGCAAAGGTCGGTAGAGCCGTAGTGCGTCACGTCTGTCCTCTGCAGTCTTAAACAGGGTCTAATGTCACGGTTCCCATGTATGTACAGTGTCAGGGTTTCTCTTTACCTTAAGCTCACTCAGTGCTTTTGGCTTTCAGGGTTTCCTCCCATACTGATATCCAGAAGTTTTGAGTCTCTCACCTCCACTTTCTTATCACCCAGACCTTAAAAAGTTGGTGGAGAAGTTGCCATATTCTAGCACGTAAATTTATCAATGTTGCTATACTCATGTCAGTGCGATAACAATGAATAATACACTCCAAAGATGTTTACTTCTTCCCTGACCTGGTTCAGTCACCATACCTGACTGTATATGTCTGAACCAGTCCTCCCATTTCTGTTATCCTCTTCTTCATGGCTGCTGAGGGCACCTCCAGTTGTTCTCTGGTTTCCAAATGTGGTGCAGATTCAAAGTAGTTGTGTGAACGAAACGTCCTGCCTTAGTCACTCCCACCCCTTATTTCAAGAAAACTCCAATCACAAGTGCCGGAATGTCTCGCCAAGCCATGTCCGCCGCTGCTGCGGTGGGATGTCTTAACTCTTGTTACACTCGTTTTCATACCATATCTCTGTCTCTTTGTGTCTCGTGGCTGCTCCGTCCCAGCTCGTTGCTCATCTCTTTTTTTCTTTGCACCAGCTTCGTCGTCTGTTTTTCAGGGCTAACGGTTATATAAAAAGTACTTGTACGTGTGGTTAATCACTTCGAACTTCCACCCAAACAGCTCGCTTGTCTAATATTAAATACCACTCTCTTCTTACTCCTGATTTCTGACTGAATTTGTGTTGGGTTTTTGTTTTTTTCAGTGAACATTTGCATTATTTTTTAAATCTTCAGTTCTTGTGAGCTAGTGAGAGGAGTATAAAGTGCGCAGTGGGGGAGATAGGATCAGCTTTGGTCTTTACACAGTTATCTATAATGGAGAATCCATGAATGTCTTCGGTAGGCTGCTTTGGCCCACCCCCGTCTTCAGTTGAATAAATAAATATTAAATAATGATCAGTAAATAATGTTATTGTTGCATTATCGCAATTGTTAAAATGATGAAATAACATGTATCATTGGTGCCTGATTGTAGCTACATTTTGCTTTTTCTGCCTTTCATTTTTAATCTGTGGATAAATTCGTATTTTAATTAAAAATCGAATAAGAAAATGCCATTGTGTCATTTCATTGTTACAGTGAAATGTGATGAACGAAAACAGCTGTCGAAGATGCTAAATGTCTGCATGTGTATGTCTGCGTGGTGTTGTTTATTCCACTGGATACATGTGAACACATAGTTCAATACAAATCATAGAGAAGATTCGTTTTTCAATAAATTACATGACAATTAGTCAAAATTGATATGAAAAGCAAAAGACAGGCTTGCTGCTTCCATAGGAATTAAGAGGGTAAGTAGCAGCCAGCTACTGCTAATCAAATGCACTTAATTAATTAATCATCAGCACCTCTGTGGAAGCAGATATTTTCATAGTTTGCTGGTCTGGAGCATTCAGGTGGGTGTTAACACAATGCCATAATTTCTCCAGGAATGGATGTCTCAACAAATTCGCCCCATGTCAGAAAAATACCCAAGAGCTACATCTCAAACTTGACAGGCTTCTGTTAGCAATGCTAAATGCTAAAGTGCATCATAGAATAATTAGAATTAGAATAAAGAAGGGTGTGAATTGAAAGGTCACCATCAGAAAGCCTCTTCTCTCTAAAAAGAACACAGTATCGTAGCTTCAAAAAGATGAATCCGAACAAGCTACAAGAGTTGTGGAATAATGAGCTTTGGATAGATGGGACCAACGTGGAAATGTTTACCCATAATGCACACCACCAGTTTAGCACAAAAACATCATAGCAACTGTGAAGCACAGTGGTGGAGGAGGGGGAACAGTAGCGGTTTTAGATACGGGCGACTAGGGCAGTTGCCCGGGGCGGCATCGTGGTGGGGGGCGGCATCACGGGCATCGGCAAAAAAAATAAAAAATGCTCGTACTCATGCTGCCCCGACGTCAACCAGCGCATATTGGGAATGTCACAGGCACCGATCGGCTTTCTACATTTGCTGGGAGTAAGGGCGCTCTTCGTTTGCGAGTTGCGCCTGCTGCTTGCGGCGCAGAGAGGAGAGGGCGGGGGATTTTCTGACCGGCTGGAGCAGCATCTAATAACCAACTCGCAAAGTAAAACAAAATAAAAACAAACCAATAAACACGAAAACACCAGACATTATGATACAGACTTATAATTTGCACCGATGTTTTTTCGAAATTCTATACGCGAAAAGTGAGCGCGAGAGCCCTCGGTGCGCCTGCTCGCTGCTGAAGTCAAAGTAAACTTTATTGTCATCTCCGCTACATACAGTTCAGTTTATAGAGAGACGAGACGACGAGGCTCCAGTTACAGCAGTGCAAATAAACAAACAATATATATAAGAATAGTAAGAAAATAAATATACACTTTAGGACCAGGGGTAAAGGGATCAATAACAATTTAAAATTTAAATTTACAGTTTGATGATTTAAAGTCTCACACACAACACGTCAAAAGGGGAGGGGGGCGGCTGTTTCCAAATAGAACACATTTTCATTCATAATGTTGTAAATCCAAGCCCATTATGTATTCATGATTTGAATCCTGGGTTGTTTGAAATCTCAGAAATACACCTTAGACAAAGTGAATCTGTGAACTAAGGTGTTGGTCTGTTAGGTTATGTTGTGGTTGGGGGATGGGTGTTCATACTGGAGTGCAAAATTAAAACCAATGGAAGATGGACAAGAAAAGTTCAAAGCCATCATGTCTTCAGTTTAGAAAAAAGAGAAAAAAAGAGGAAGAGAAACAAGCAAAAGATACAGGTAAGCAGATGTGTCATTGGATAATGGCAGGTCATTCTGAACCAATCAGAATCAGAATACTTTATTAATCCCTAAGGAAATTATGTGGGTTACAGTTGCTCCAAGAAGAAATGGTAAAAATAGCAACAGTAACAGACTAAACTCCAAACAATACATTATGTTACAGATTTTAATATTAATTAGTCAGTGTCAGTTGTTGATTTGTCCTGTTCTCATTGTATGACGAATTATGATGGCTGTTTGGTAGCCGTTTGCATACTATGCATACTCTCTCTCTCTTCATATGTGTATATGTGTGTGTACAACAGTTTTATATTAATGTACAATCCTTAATATGTTTTGTGTGTGTGTGTGTGTGGGGGGGGGGGGGGGCGCCAGATGGAGTGTTCGCCCAGGGCGCCAAACAGGCTAGGACCGCCACTGAGGGGGAAACTGTGCTTATTTTTGTTTTTGCAGCAACACGACCTGGGCACCAACCATGTAGTCAACCATGACTGCCTCTGTATACGAAAATATTCTGGACACAAATGTGAGGCCATCTGTCTGACAGCTACACATTGGACCAAACAAGGTCATGCAACAGAATAATAATCCCAAGTGCAGTAGCAAATGGCTGAAAAGGAAAAGAATCGACTTGTTGAATCAACCTAAGGCCTTTAAAAAGCTGTGCAAAAATAAATCCCTGCAAATCCCAATGAGCAGAAGCAATGCTGTAAAGAAGAGTGGGCCAAAATTTCTCTATAATGATGCAAGAGACTAACAAAGTCGTGCTGAAAACAACTACTCTGCATTATTCTTGCTAAAGGTAGTTATACAAGCTATTGATTCATCAGGTTGCACTAAGCTTTTTCATATGACTGTGTCTTATTAAAAAAAGAAAGCCAACACCACGCTGAATGTAGAAACTATCCCATACTTCTGCTGGGTGCAAACCTGCAAAACAATGAGCCACAAGAATGTTGGCAGATTTCCGAGAATAAAAAAAAAAGTTTCACTTTGTATTCACAGAAACGTAATCTCCAAAATACTCGTATCAAATTGCAGCACATTTCAAAACACCTGCATTTGCTGAAGTGCAGTTATGAAGTGCGGCTGGCTCACTCCAGGATGTGGTTTTTGTCATCGTCGAGCTGATGCTCTGCACAGGACGAACTGTCACAGACCTAAGACGCGGTTTCCATCTGTAAATCGAAATGTGAGACTTATGTCAGAGCGTTGCTCAACAGGGTCAAGATGACTGTAATAACAAACTGCTAAAAACTGACAGAACGGGACAGAACAAATATGTAACACATGCTTGCATGTAAAACTAAAACTAAGGGTAAACTTCCATTATTATAGTTAAAGCAGGATAATTTTAAAGAAAAACACAAAAAGTTATCTGCAGTATCACTGCTTCAGATTTTTAAGTGTACACATGTGGAATGACATCTTTCAAAGTGTTTCTGATGACTGTTATCTGATCATCTGTATTAACAATAAGGACCATATCACGGTTATAAAGAAGAGTTAATTTCAAGTATATACTGTTTGAAATGCAAGTAAATTTTTTTTAAAAATCACATCGTAGATCCTTTAATGTAGCAAACAGAAATACTGGAGAGTGATAAGGTAACATTAAATGTTTAATTATAGTGGAAAAGAAATGTGCAGCGGTAATAATCACAGTAATAATAATAATAATAATAATAATAATAATGATGATGATGATGATGATGATGAAGATAACAGATACCATAACTGTATTCCTGATGAGAAAGTGTGCTTATGTGATTACTTTTACCTCAATAAACTAAAGAAAATACCTTTCACCTTCAATATATGTTCATTTCCAGAATGAAAACTGGCAATTAATTTCACTTAAAACACTTCAAGCTATAAATAAATTATAGGGAAATAAATACAGGTACAATAATTTGGCTGAGGTGAATATAAGTATGCCTCATTACTGAATCTCTTATGGGTTTGAAATTAAGACAAATCTGTCAGATCAGAGGCCCCAATATGCAAAGAGGTCATCAGTGTTGTGATTGTGTAACTGGAGAGTTGAGAGTAGAACTGATATAAAATTGCTTGGACTTGGTTCAGTGGAAATCCCGGGGAATTCTTTGGTTGAAACCAGTTTTGCTTTCTGTTGGTTTTTACAGACCGATAAGTTCCTGCGTTTCTCAGAAAGGAAGGTACATAGTTTTACTTCCCTTTCCATATATAGAGCGAACATACGCGTGTCACCGACTGCGTCATTATCCCACTCGTGCCGTCGGTGTGGCAGGACTTGTAGGTTGCCTTCAGGGACTATAGGTGAGCTCAGATTTTCGATATTTAAGGAGGTAAATAAATTGTCAGCACACATAGAAGCATTTAATGTACGCTAATATCTCGTGATGACGAAAGATGATTTATCTAGGATTTTTTTGTACTTATTCGGCTTTTACAAACATATTCTTCCTCAGTTTGGAGCACAAGTAGTTTTCTACAGACCTGATAAAGAGGTCACTACACAATGGGCAAAGAAAGCGATTTGGGAGACATTTAAAATATATTTAGAATATTTGGCCCAAATAAAAACAAAGCAAAACAATAAAATCTTAAATGCCTTAAATTACTTTATTACCCAAAGTAAATAATCACATGTACAAAGAATCAGAATCAGAAATATTATTAATCCCAAAGGAAATTATGGGCAAGGGCGGCTGCTATTTCTATATTTTTTTCCACTTTGTAAAAATGAGGGTAGAATAAATAAAATTCTATATAGTAGAATATAGAAATGCCAGGATATATTGTATTACAGCTAGGACGATACTTTCTGTCCAGGGTGACAGGGTGCCCCATTTATTTGGTACAGCCCAGTATTTCAATAATATTCTCAATTATGGAGTCAGCGTCTCACAATTTAATTGGCTCTATATAATAGTGAACAGCTCTCTCACACTCGTGCAACAAAAAGATATGTGCTGATCTGTGACAGCATCCCTACTAAAACACAAGCAAGTAAATGTGTGAAAGTACAAAGACGACCACACATGACCCCAAAACAATCTCAGTCTTCCAGTGATGCTTTTAAGATGTTGGGAAAATCTAATCTGAGCAAAACGTCTTTAACTTACAATTATTTAAACAAAAAAAGGAAAGAAAAAACAGCCTACCCACTTGCATCTGTAACATAACCCACATCGTCCCACACAAACCCCAACTTACTTTGTGGATAATCTAGCCCTTGGCAAATCCCTCACCGGCCCACGTTTTGTATTCCCCACAGCACTGAACGCGCCATCATTACTATCTACGCTGCTCGTGACTCACTCGGCAAAAAGTGCAGACTTTCTGAGGAGGAAGCGCCGCCCACAAATGGTATGCCGAGGCAGAAACTGATAATAGATCCCGCAGCAGAGTCAGTCTGACAGTCAGCTTCTAATCGATACTGAAGTCTGCTTCCTCTGGATTTCTTTTATTTCTTGTATTCATCGCTCACCTAGCACTCACACCTGTTGAACATGGGATTTCTGCTGTCTAAGATGATGGCTGTGTTCGGGGACAAAGGTACATCTGCTTTAATTCTTGTGTTCGTCTTGTTATGCCTGCATTGTTGCTGTTTAAATGAATTATAAAAGCCCGTCGGCGTGTTAAGCTCCCAGTGTCGGGTAATATGTGATAATTGTGAAAAACTATTTGACTCTAATGTTTGATCACCTTACTAAAAACTGATTTCCTGACACAGTAAAGTTTCAGTCCTTTCTTATATAAGACACTTGAACCAAGTGTTGGACGTGTCTTACTGCAAGAACAGTCTTTTGATAAGAGATGTGAATCTGTTCAGCACATCACCATCATGTACCTGCCTTTTATCTTATCTGTGTGTACATTTATCTCTGTGAGCATGCAACTTTAACATGTTTAACTTTCCTACAGAGCACAAAGTCATCATTGTGGGTTTGGATAATGCTGGGAAGACGACCATCCTCTATCAATTGTGAGTGATCTGATTGCTTTCTGAGTCTTTCAGCAGTTTTTTAAGATCTGTTCTCGCAGTTTAATCTAATTCTAAATGCATCTTTTCCCTTTTTCAAATACATCTAGTCTGACAAAAGAAGCCGTCCACACATCACCAACTATTGGCAGCAACGTCGAGCAGATCACCGTTCGGAAGACTCACTTTTTGGTTTGGGATATCGGAGGACAGGAGAGCCTGCGAGCTAGCTGGTACTCCTACTATGGCAACACAGAGGTATGGCTCACCTACACTCTTTGGATCCTTTCTATCTCTAAAAACCTTTTAAAACACAGTAAATTTTTTATTGAAGTGATATTAGCAGTTCCCAAAAATAAATCCAGAGAAAGTGAAAGCTTTCGAAGTGCTGGCTGCTAATGCACCTGCATCTGTTTTGTGACTGTAATCCATTGTTTACAGATACTGTATCTTTAATAGAGCATTGTAGACATGCTGTGCTCCCTCTTATGAATCAAGCGTCCCATAAGTTGGGTCCTGATAAGAACGACCTTATAACAGGTTTAATAACTATTATTTCCCTTTCAGATCGTCATTCTGGTTGTGGACAGCACTGACCGGGAACGACTGACTGTAACCAAAGAAGAACTTCACCGAATGCTTGCACATGAGGTAGGATCTTTAAAACATTAAAACATTTAGGGAAGTTAGGAAACTTTACTTGGTCATAACTATATTAAAAGTGCCTTTTTTAACATATTTGAATACTGCTTACGGATGATAAACAGGTAGAGGAGGGTTTATCATACTTTGCTTTATTGTTTAAATATGAAGTGTTTTTGTGAAGCTTCCCTCTTTTGGCATTTGTGTTTTGGTGTTTGACGTTCCCACCCGCTTTCAGACACACACTGATTGCGTAATAGATGTGAAAGCAGATTACTCACCCATGACATACTGTGATGAGGAACTTTCTTCTTATAGTCAGCATGTCTGTGCGTTTCTATGTTCCGCTGAGGTTGCTGTTTTTAACAACATCGCCTGTTTCCAGTGGAACCCGAGTGCAGACACGGTATCGGTAACCCATTTTTTAATTCTTTTTAGGACCTACAGAATGCAGCCGTTCTCATCCTGGCCAACAAACAGGACATGAAGGGTTCCCTGACAGCGGCAGAGATCTCCCAGTTCCTCACGCTCGACTCCATCACAACACACTCCTGGCATGTTCAAGCTTGCTGCGCCCTGACAGGAGAGGGGTGAGTCTAACGCACCTCCAGCTCTCAGTATCACCGACTATTACTCAACCTTCACAAATATGTGACGTAGTTGACAGAAACATGCCTCTGCATACCACAGCTTTTGTTGAAATAACAGCCTTTGAAACACTTATCAAAATGCTTCTGATCTCTCCCTGCAGTCTACCTGCCAGTCTGGACTGGATGAAGTCGCGGGTTGTGGCAAACTAGAAGAAAACAATGGATTAAAAGTCCTGAAACTGAACCAGCCTCTCGGGCACCGCAAAGGCCGCAGTGTCAGGATTATTTACAGTGTTTTGAGCCTGTGACCATGACATCTGTGACAGAAACTGCCTCGCCACGTCTACAGTATGACTTACTGACAATGTGACATCCTGAAGAAACCTGCGTTGTGTGGACCTCAGCCTTGGAAACATGACAACAGACAAGCTTCAAAAACTGTTTGGTGGTTTGATTATATTTTAGTAATCTGGAGGTTGTGCACTGAGGGAGAGAAAGTGCTTACAAAGTGTTAGTAATGTATTGACATAAGTGGCCTGTGTGTAAATGAGAACAATGTTCGGGCAAATTATCCTACCTCACCAGAAGTATCACATTCCACTTTAACTGTCAAGAGTGACTAAAATGTTATTATTTCATTATTAGAAAGGAAAACAATAAGGCAGGTTGATATGATTGATAACACTAAGTCATATATTTTCCTATAAGTATCTTAATTTTGTCGAACTGATCCAGTGATTCCACAGACACTTTAAAATAAGACAATCATAACTTCATTTTGACTTAGTTCTCATAAATGAAAATTTTTGTTCTTAGTTCACAAACTACTGATTCATCACAGTTTACCAGCAAACAGTAAGACTATAAAGAAAAAAACAAAAGAACATTATGCAGCTGCTGTGGTTTTCCTTCTCAGGATTTCTGCAATGTTGCAAAAGCCTACAAGCCTGCATCTGATGTTAAAATTTAATTTAACGCCAGCAAATGATTTTAGCTTTATTAAACCTGAATATTTATATTAATTTATTCTTTTTTTTTTAATGCTCTTGGACTGTGTACTGTATATGACAGCAATTTCTTGAATGGGAGAATGCGCTAGCTGCTATGAGTCATAATTTTACATGTACATACTGTATAGTTTGATTTTTTTAAATAAATGTTATTATTGCTATGTGTGTGTTGTTATTTTAATAAGCGATGGGCAGCATGCTATTGAGGTTGTTAACGCTTGTTTACCTTTGGCTTCCTTTGTCTTTATCATCCTTGTCTCTGTCCCTCCAGCCCTCTGTATACCCTCCTTAACTACACTCACGAATCTTCTCTGTGGTCTTCCTGTTTTCGTCCTGCTTGACAGCTTGGTATTGACACCCTTTGTTCTATATAACGTTTTTCTTGTTTATTAAACAATAGCGCCTAAACTACAACCTTACGATAGCACTAACACGACTTCAACAACAAATGTGGCGTTTTTCACTGGCAAAGAGCAAAATTAGATTTTAGGGGGCATCCGGATTTGAACCGGAGACCTCTTGATCTGCAGTCAAATGCTCTACCACTGAGCTATACCCCCGCACGGTATCAAAGGCGGCCCGCTCCTGTTTTAGATACAATAATAACAATCCTATGTTCTTGTTTTGGACATTCTGTTTTTCATAATCACTCGAAGATCTAAATTCGAGTTGATTTTGACGACAGCCGTGATATTTAATCGCTAAATAATAGACGGTTTTCTGACCGCTAGAGGGAGAAATGAGCTTACATTTATTGCTGTCACTTTAACTGGAAGGCGAGAATAGGAACACGCGTCACATTCGTGACAATAAGCACAAAGGGGGTAAGTTTGCATATTTATTTAGGCAAAAAGAAAAAGAAAATGAAAAAACAACGAAACTTACACACTTTCATCATCACGTGGTTTAACATCAGACGGAAAGTTATTAAACATACAACAACAATCCTTCTAGATGCAAACATCATCAGCTGTTTTAACAACGACTCAGCATAAATGAAGAAAAAGTTGATGTGCAGAAGTGACTTTTTTCTTCTAAAGGTGAGAAGTGAAAACTGTGGTCACCTCAGCACTGTGTGACTATCACCACATCTGAAGACTTTGTGATTTTTGAAGTACCCGTTGTGGCTGAGGAACAAGCAGTGTATGTCTTAAGTCACACATGTTTACCTACCATAGAGTTTGGGATTTTTTCTTTAGACATGAAGCCACAATTTTTCTGTCCTTTTTAAAATTTCAACTGTAAACAGTCATGCTGACAGGAGCAACCAAGTAAGGAATGTTTTTCAAGTCCCCA
The DNA here is from genome assembly GCF_963576455.1 of Neolamprologus multifasciatus. NCBI lineage: Eukaryota > Metazoa > Chordata > Actinopteri > Cichliformes > Cichlidae > Neolamprologus > Neolamprologus multifasciatus. The sequence continues at coordinate 7,562,464 of NC_140442.1, read as the reverse complement.
TTTGATTGCCAAAAAACATTTTTCTTAGACTTTTATTCTGATATACCACCTTCAAGTTACTGAAATACACACATGAGCAGGACAAATATATAGGATAAGGTTGACTTTTTGTCCCCTTACTCTTTGATTTGTTGGACCTCAGCGAAGCCCTCGATACAGCTGATCATGAGACCTTGTGTTGTGGTACCTGGTATTTACCATATACTAAACTGGTTCACTGTGATAGTGTCATACTATCACAAGTACCTGAGTAAATTTTTGATCAATCTTTGATTTTTGATGTTCACATCAAGTCTCTGACCTGTTCTTTTTTAATTTTTTCTATTTAAGAAACATGGCTAAACTCCTACAAGTTGCTCTCAGAAAGTGGACTCGCCTGTTCATCTCCTCTTGCTTGGAATGTTGTGATGTCCTGTTTTTTGTGGTTGATGTGTCCTCATTTTGACTTTGCACAAGCTAGTTTTATTGATGCTGCTGTAAAGAACTTTGAGACTGGTTTCTTATTTTGAAAAGTATTATATAAATAAATTTTACTTTCTTCTTAAATCAATTGGCTAAAATAAACACAGATATACAACTAAAAACATATCAGGCCGAACAAAAAACTCCAAAAGGTCACAGGAAATACCTAGAAACATGAAAAGTACCATCAGGACAGAAAACAAGGACTCGAGAACAGGAACTGAAATAGATAGGCAACTGAAAAGAGGAAATGGGAGCGCAGACAAATGCAGCCATCAGAGGGTTTCCAATAACTGACGACAGCAAAATACCATTATGCCTTCGTGAACTTTCCCCATCCATGTGAATAAAAGTAGAATATTTTATTTATCAAGAAACAATGTGTGATTTAAATGTTCTTTTATGTTTTGGAACAGTGCATACAGTATATATACCAAAAACTATACTAATAATTCAACACAGGTGATACTAATGAAAGCAAATGCAGAGCAAGGAGAAATGACAAGCTATCAGTGACCAGAACACAAAATCCACACCCAAGTGACACAAGCAAATTGAACTGAAGCATTTTGCTACAGCTACTTGAATTACAGCACATGAATAAACCCTTTGATGAACGTTATAGCCTAGGCTGGATCAGGTGACCCTGAGCTATCCAGTCATGCATCTTTATCCTCAGGCTGCTGTGAGACTCTCCATGATGCACATACCTTTTCACTCCCAATGCTTTTATTTTGCACTGCTGCAGTCATTAACTTTTGTAGTTGTCCTGTTTGTTATTCCTGGTTTCTCTGTGCTCTTCTTTTCTCTTGTCTCTGTCAATTCACCCATAACCAGTGCCTGGTTCTGCCAGAGATTTCTTCCTGTTAAAAGGGAGTTCTTCCTTCTCATTGTTGCCAAGTGCTTGCTCATAGGAAATTCTGTAATTGTTAAGATTTTCCCTCTATTATTATTAATAATAATGCTATTTTTAGTATTATTATTAATAATGAAACCGTTGCTGTGATTTGGCACTATACAAATGAAATTGAATTGAATCTTGCACACTTATTTTCTTTTTTCCAAGGTGATATGTCAAAATGTCTTTTATGAAACATACCCATTGAGCTTGGAAGGTTCCTGTCTGAGGCTTCACTTCAGCTTTAACTGAAAGTCAGAAAATAAAAATAGTAATATTTTTAAAATGCACAAGGGTATGTCAGCATTGTTTAAAGAGAGCCTATGAACCCAAATGATCCTAAGCGATGTTTAGCAGGCAGCAGTTCCTCTTTGCACGTAATTGCAGTAAGTTTCAAATAACAGGATTCCCCTTGTGAATGCAGTAGGTTTTTAACCATTGTGAATATTATGCACACCAACATTTTAATAGAGGAAAATTTGGAAGATGCATATTATCCATTTATTTACTGTCCTCACATTGTCACTGTGTGAAAACTGCCACCTGCTGCTGTCATGCTGTATACTGGGTTTACGATCGGGATTATGAGACATGGTACTGATTATCTCTCCATCTGTGAATCTAATAAACTCTCAGCTGTCATTTTCCCTGCCAAAGATCCCATGTTTGCTCACATAGCAGATAGAGATAATTAAATAGAGAGGTGGTGGAGTGAACCGCATTACTTGCAAACTTTGCTTTTTGCCAGTTTGCATGTCATCTAAAGCAGGCCTTTTACAAAATCGCTGGAAATTAAACTCCTACAAAGAAAGTTTTGCGTGCCATGTGGGCTACGAAAGGTTAATGACGATGTTTAGGTTTTAGGTCTGGCATTGTTAGCATCATGATGAAGATGTCAGATTCCTAACCGTCCTCACAGCCCGTTTGGACAGAGGGAGGCGCCATTCTGCTGCTGCCATTGTTGGTCTTACTTTTATTATTTCTCTGAATGATGCTGTGATTCCAGAGAACTTCACTGAGGAATGAGCAGAGTTGCTGTGTGGTTAATATAAACAGAAAGGAGGAAAACTCAAGGTCCAGACCTTTTGTGGACCCCAGCGAGCTGATCTCTGTGTCTTTGCAATCACCATGGCAGCAGGGGAACAACGTTGAGGAGGAGAGAAGGGGTGTAGTTACAAACAGGGTGGTGTGTGCCGGCAGTGAGATCGAGAGTGGAGAAAGAGGAGAGAAGAGGAGCAGAGACGAGGCTGTCATTTTTTGCTTTTGTCTTTTTGAGGTCAAACATGTGTCTGACGTTGGTGATGCTATTTCTCTGTCTCTCCCAAACACAGCTTGCTGAAGTTTGGGTTCAGCAGCAGACAGGTGAGCTCGGTGTCTTTTTCATGCATCATCATTAATGCTTTTGTTTATTTTGCCTGATTTTGTCGCAAAGATGCTTAAGCCTGCAGGTGATTTTTCTCTGGTAGCTTCTCCATATATATATATATATATATATATATATATATATATAAATTTGATTTTTAATCATTTGCCGTATGCTTTGAAGCCTGTGCACTGGTATTTATGATTAGCAATAACAGTCATTTTCCCATTTACTCTAAAGCTAAGCGAACATTTGCCATTCTTATTTACAGAATGTGTGTTTTTAAAATTTTTATCCTTATGTTGCACATGCGACTCTGCGTGTTAATTTCATTTGCTCTAAGCCACAGAACTTCAGTAGGAATCTTTATGGAGCAGCAAATGGGTATACCATGCCCTTTTCATTTTACACACAACAAGTGAATGAACTAGTTTACAATAAAGTGCACAATAAAAATACCCTCTTCCACAAGCATGCGACAGAGTCTAAGCAGCAACCCACAAACAGCCCGTCTCAGGTTAAAATTAGATTTAGACTTGTTTTTCTTCCTGCATCCCTGCAAGTTTGGCACAACTTTTTACGAGCCTGCTGCATGGACGACGTGAGTCTATCGCTTGCATTTCCATCGCGAGATATACAAGTTTGTCGAGTAGTGGTCGGGAAACATGTTAGCTGATTTGGGAGTCTGAATGGTTAGTCTCTGGAAATTCCCTTCTTGCATCCCAGCTCATCCTTTCAGCAATTCCTGAGCTAAAACAGCTGTCTGAGAAAGGGATATGATATAAACTGAAAATTGGTCAATAATTTTTCTTCCTCGGGATAGAGCTCATCAGAAAGCTTATTTCATTAAAACAGCAGAAAGTTTGAGAGTTCTTCTGCATCAAAGTGTTGCGAAGGAGGGACTCCATGTTCTTGCAACATTAGGGGTCAACTGTCTCTGTTGATCTAGCATAATCCTCCTTTCCTTTTCTTAATGGTTCTTATCTGCACTGCCACTCAACATTATATACAGTTCAACCTTTTTTAAAAATGACTTTGGCCCGAAAGCCATCAACATCATCTGAACCAGACTGTAAAAACACAGAGCCCTAAACTGAAATGAATCGTGCACCCAGAAATGACCTCAGTGTTTGGCCTCTCATCATTTGTCCTGCTGAGAAGTTTGCTTAACAAATAGCCTGAAGTTAATCCAGGCGTTTTGGAGCAAAGTATAAAAAAAATATTACAAGAAAGAGAAACAAAGTGACGGATTGTTTTCTAAGACTGAGCCACAGATAGGATGTTATTGTCTGCGGGCCCTTATTTTATAAAAGTCATGTGTAATGTCACTGGCGATAGCAAAACATGGATGTGTTTTAGGAAAGTGGCAGGAACAAAAACAGCCATCTGCCAACAGCTGAGCAACTATGAATTATGTAGTTATTTGGAGAAGGCTTTGTATATGAAATAGCTGCGATCTGAGCTTTGTCTCCTTAATTCATTTCTCTTATCTGAAAATGAAAAGCAGAAATAATGTTTTCGTGTCTTGAACGCAGAGATTTTGTTTCTCCATAGCAGAAGAAAAGTGAGGTAATCAGTACATTTGTTTTCTTAACAAAGACTTGTCTCTTGTCTTTAAAGGCTCAACATGAAATTTGTTGCACCCTCCTGGGGTTATTGTTTGACATGTTTTATATTCTGGGTGTTATTTTTAAAGGACGTTCCTCTAAAATCATTAAACTATTGCAACAGCATGCCAGCCCATGTTAGCGAGTCCACTTATCAGCTATCTCATTAGAACTGGGAGACTTCCAAGTTTAATATGTGCTTTCTATTGAAACTGCACTTCTACAATTCAGACACGCTCCTTGAAATGAACCAGGGGATGTTTGGTGCTTCATGCCAAATCCTTCAGCCTCTGCACAGGAAGGGTGTGTCCTCTCAGACCACTCTGAGCTGACCACTTGCAGAAAAAGGCAGCTAAATGTTGTGGTTTGGTAGCTCCTAAAAGAGTGGGCAGAGATCAGTTTTCATTCCAAAACATCTGCCTATTTAGTGCAGGGGGGGGGGGGGGAGGAGGTTTCTCTTTCACCTCGTGAGGCTTTTATTTGGTTATCCTTTATCTTATTCTTTTAAACTTTAACCCAGCAAACAAACCTTTTTTTAAATAATCAAGTTAGACCAAACTCCATCTATATACGTGACCAGTTGTGGCTTCCTTCTTTATTATCCAAACTCTGTGGAAATGTTAATTTTCTCAGGTATTACCTTCTAACCAGGGAATCACCCGAAACTTCACAAAGCCAGAAAGACGCGCAAAACAAATCTCGATGCAGTCACCGCTCAATCCTCTCTCTGTTGCACCTCCTTTCTTGTGTGGGTCTTTTCGTGAAGTAATAACATTTATATGCTAGGTTTCCATTCATTTTCTAAAATGTTTGGCCATATGTTTAAACATTTTAATGAAAGGCTCAAAATTTTTAGAATCAGCCTAACTTTAGTCTAAACAGTTTTTATAGCTATATCTTGTAATTCCAAAGACAATTCCTGTGTTACAAATTAGTTCAAGTGAATCTTGAAATTAAATCTCAAAGCATGACTGAAAAGGGGGTTTCTATTTTCTTCCTCTGCACAATCTTCTATTCCAAGAAATGTTGTTAGACACCAAGCAGACTGGACTGCGTTATGCAGTTTTAGCTCACTTGCAGAGTCTGACTCAAATCTCACTGCTTTTTCTGCCAGTAAATTCAATAAAATGCCTGGTGGGGTCATGATGATGGCCCAAGTAGATTTCATAGCTTCATATTCAGTACATGCACTCCTCCCAGCTTTTGTTATACTAGAATATGTCCATCTGCTGCACTGCAGACATCATTTGTGCTCTTACCTCATAGATGCCACTACAGGGTGGATCTGGTGCTCAGCAATCACACGTCTAGGCGTACTATACAAGCTGCCACGAACACATTGACGCAGCACTTAATTGATTGAAAGGGTGGAGAGTAGCATAAATACAATGGGTTCCCTATGAGGTCAAAACATTTGAGCTGCCACTTTAGAAACTTGTTAAATGACACACTGTAGCTTTGGTGACTGTGGAAGATATCAGCATTATAACTGTGAATGCAGAGCGATGTTTAAAGCAGGCCTCACCAGTGTCCCACACAGTCTGAACTCTGGGGGTTTGGCACAGGACAAAGCTGAGGGACCAGCAGGCCTGAGCTCTCCTCCCACACTCAAGACAGAAACGCAGGCATCAAACCAACATCAACTGACATTTCACTGGCAAGAGAGGAGCTCCACTGGGTACTGGCACCCATTGAAACTCGGTTACGGAATTATGGCCAAATTGAAAATGTCTGAGTCAATATATAAATGTTGCTTTCCTGATGATTGTCTCACTTTTCTTTGCTGAGGCTTCTTTATGGAAAACTGCAGCAAGAAAGGATTCAGATCTACTCTGTTAATTTTCTCATTAACACAAGCTGGGGTGGGAGGTGTCTGCATGCAAGGGAGCCCTCCCATTGTCCTCGATTAGACTTGACAACATGAGCACAACAAGAGTTAAACAACACACATGGTGTTTTACACTGAACAGATTGAGTTCACTCTTCAGCTACATACACCCTTTGAGTTTTTGAAAACAGTAAAATCTGTACTGAAATTTCCAGGTAAATTACAATACACAGCCGTGATGTTAGGCTGCATTACGGTATATTCAACTCAGGTGTGCAAGACTGAGTCATTGCAACAGGTGGCTTTAGCTTGCTTTTAAAACATGACTATCATTCTTTTCCATACAAAGCACTAGCAGTTTCTATTTTGATAACTAATACAAAAGAGTGTAGGCTGCAGGTGGCTAGCCTGACTTAAGCTGAAACTAGTTTCTACTGCTGCAAAGAAAAATAAATGCATAGTATTGTCCCAGCTTCAATTCAATTAACGATGAAGCTGCAACATTTCAGCAGTTCAGCTGTGTTAACGTTTAAGATCTTCTCTGTCGCGTTAGCTCATGGATGAGTTAGCAGTACTTGCTAGGATTAGCGTGACCTGGAGGGCAAGCAGGTCCACATTACGTAAGTAGCAACCTAAATTATGGCGTTTGAATATTAGTTTACGGAGTGTTTGAGCGTAGGTTTCCCAGCCAGACCACTGCAGGTCCGGCAAGTTACCTTGCTCATTTTTAATCTGCTCAATTGCGAAGACTCCCTGCAAGAAGTCACCGGAGCAACAGAGACGAACTCTTCGCGGCAGCCGGGCTGACCACGGCAATACATTAACGGTGATTCTGAAAGGAAACTGAGCTTGACGGGGTGATTAAGTTGGCTTTTTTTTATATATATATAACCCGCGGCCTTTCCAATGCTACTTGAAAAAAAATCACCTGTAGTTTGCTGAAAGCCCAAAACAGCAAACGTTACGTACAGGCGACGACCCTCATTTAGGGTTAGACGAGACACCCCGCAAAAAAAGTGGCACTGCCGGGGGTTTATATAGGCTGCTGCGTGACGTCATCGTCGTGTCCCGTAATCTAGGTAAAAATCCCGCAACCAACTGTCGTAAATAGAGCAATGACTGTAGACAGATGAATGTATCTTTCCAGGTTTAATTTTTCAAAGCAGGAAAACTGGCAAAAAAAACCCAACAACATATTGCACAAAAGGGTTTGCCCTTGATGTTATCACCTAACTAAACAATGCAAGCTGATTCAAACCAGAATTGATTGACAAATGGCAGCAGGAAAACATTTAAATCACTTTATTTTGAGAAACTTGCTAGTCCACAACTGAAATACATTAGATGGCACCTACAAAACACCAAGGGCAAGGTTAACAGTTAGGAGACCACTCTAGGATGCTGAAAACGCAGCAGTGTATTTTGACTAGTCCATAAAAGGAAAAGATTAAGACAGAGGAACTTAAATATAGGCCTAGAAATAATTTTGAAAACTTACTAACATCTGTTAAGCATAATAGAAACACATGATTTATTGGGGGTCCTTTGGTAGCAAAGTGAACTATCTGAACTGCATAATGAAGCCAGTTTCCTCCTACAACAGGTCAATGGCAGCTGCAAACTATGAAAGGTCTATTTAGAGCCATTTTTAAATTTAATTTTATTTATTTATTTTTGCCATTATCTTTGAACTGATTCTTTAGAGCTGAGAGGAGACATTGTTCATTGTGTGGCTTCATGTGTAGACCTGCACTGGTTCCAGACGTTGTGCAAGGACAAAGATGTCCACAGGTTTACATCCAACTCTCAGTATAAACATACCAGCAGACATGCATTTTCCACACTCCATAAGAAATTACAGGATGGTGTTAAAATAAACACCTAAAATTAACCAGGAATTTGTGGCTTGAAAGAAAGACAAGTTGTCAATTAAAACACCCAGAATTTTAAAACAAGTCCTACCTACCCCAGTTTGCTTACTACAGTATGGTTTTCTTTGTTTATAAGGTCTGACAGTTCTTTCCAAGCGTCAGTAAATATTATTTGTATCCTATTTATTTTCATTCAACAAGGGCATTTAACTGACAAGGCTACAGCTGATACCGGCTTGGCTGACTGACTGAGCACTAAGCATGACCATAACACCTTCAGTCTGAATAAAAATGAAGTGTTTCATGTGCATTTTATTTTTGAAGGCAGTGAAATGAAACCAGCAGGTTTATAATCTGAAATGCATCCTGACTAGGGCAGCACTGTAAAATCATATGCATTATTTTGGACAGATGATTGGTACAGTGTGGTCCCACAGCACCACGAAGAGTCTAATGAAGGTGACAGCAATGCTTATAGAACCCTGAGGTCAACTTCGGGCCACACTAGAGTAAGCAGGGCAGTTCTGGGTGGAGGACTAAGCATCACCACCCTCCCAGACAACATGACACGTGTAGTGGTAAGTTATACACCACAGTCTTCCTTATTACTGTAATGGTTTGTGGCATTTCATATGTTCTTGGCTCTTACCTGGTTGTATTTGTTTTACTTGGAGTTAAACACTGCCCTCTTTTGGAAAGAAACATTTACTCTTCTCTGCTTACACGGAGAAGCTGTGCCCAACACCTGAAATGTATTATTTAACCGTGTTCTCCGGGAACTTTTGATCCTTTTGCGACATACTCTGTCAACACACATCATGCTTTTAAAGCTCTAATCTCTTCTGTTTTCTCCATGGAAGGAGGATTCTGGCAAATATTACACATGGCGCATCTTTGGTCCAGAGGACCAACGTACTGAGAACCTGTGGATAGACATGAATGATGTCCGGCATGGTCAAGTCAGAGTCCATGGCATTCTGTCAAATTCATACAAACAGGCTGTGGTGAGTCTCACACACAGACATAAGTGAACCGTCTTACTTTCTGTTTCTTTCTTAACCCATAAAAAGCATATTAATGAAGTAAAATTTTACAGAATTAAAAATTAAAATGATTTGAACCCTTGAATAGAATTTGTCCTGGTTTGTAGACAAAGTGGCTCACTACAACATTTCTTTACACTTGGTCTACAAGGTTGGTATTTGTGCATGGGGGTGTAGCTCAGTGGTAGAGCATTTGACTGCAGATCAAGCGGTCCCCAGTTCAAATCTGGGTGCCCCCTACTTATATATGCACTGCTTACTTTGTTAAGCTGAACTGCTTCTTTATTTCCATGTTCAAGACAACCTGCTGGAAGCAAATGGGTGACAGAAACAATACAATTCATGTGAGCTCTCCAAAATTGGGCAATAGAACATTTGAAAAAAATTGCCTTTTTTTTACTCCAACATTTGAATGGTATGATCAGGATTTGGCATTAACAACATCAAGGCATGAATCCTTTCTGCCTCGCCGCTGCCAATATTCAGGCTGGTGGTGGTGTAATGGCGTGGGTGATATTTTCTTGGCACACCTTGGGCCCCTTACTACCAATTCCAACTGAGCATTATTTACATGAGTCACCTTGCATATTGTTGCTGACCATGTCTGTCTCTTTTTGATCGCAGTGCACCTTTTTCAGATGGCTGCTTCCAGCAGGATAACATGCCACAACATAGCTCAGATCAACTTAACCCTGTTTCTTGAACACAACAGCGAGTACCTCTGCAATCAACAGATTTAAATCCAATAGAATACCTTTGAGATCCAATAAATTTACAGCAACTGTGTGCTTTAATGACAATATGGTCCTTAATCTATGAGGATTGTTTCCAGCATCTTGTTGAAATTGTGCCACAAAGAATTAAAGCAGGCAAAGTGCTGAATCCAGGCAAAGCATTCATCACAGCACTAGCAAGCTGTACCTAACAAATTGGCCAGCAAGTGTCACTTGCTCCAGATTTTTACTGTATTTTTTCACCGTATTTCTTTTAAAACTGACAGTTTTGGTTCATCATCCAGCTGAAGTATAAAAATAATATGTTACTGCAAACTGGCAAATACTTAATAATTCTACATTAATTAGAAATACCTGAAAATTTCCTTTAACATTTGATATGAGACCAAGTCAAGATGAAGTTCCCTCGTAAATATGTGGTTGCATGGAAGCTGAGGCACATTAACATATTGGTAAATGTGAGGAGCTGCAAAACTGACATATAATAATACACTTTAAATATAGAAAGGTGAAAACTACAAAGAGTGAAGACTGATGGAAAAAACAGAACTGCAGCACTTTGCCACTGCAGATATCGAGGTTATATATGGTGAAACAGCACTTGTTTCACTTCTCAGATCACATTGAAAATGTATACCTCTGTTAAGACAGAGTTGACAGCCATTTGGAAAGTCCCAAAACAGCTTAAGCGTGTTTTGATGTTGCTGCAACTAAAATTGAACATGATAATTTTTATATTTGGTTACATCATGTTCCCGCTCCTGTTCCTAGTCATGATAATGTGAGTTTTAGGCATGAATTACAGTGTTTTGAATGTTAGTTATTTAGAAGTATATCTGTTTTGGAAAGTTAACACCCAGCCAGTTCAACTCTCTGTACTTACAAAGCCAAGTTGTCGCTATAATTCAGCTAGTACACTGAAAAACAATTACATCAGACAGCATGCTGGGAAAATGTTAATCACAGACAGGCTGCTTCCAGTCACATGTCCAGATCCTGTACACCTAATGTGTTGTCTGAGCTCACATGTAGGGGGTATAGCTCAGTGGTAGAGCATTTGACTGCAGATCAAGAGGTCCCCGGTTCAAATCCGGGTGCCCCCTTATTTAGATTTTGGTCATGACAAACTGATGTAGTTCTTGTAAGATAACATACAGGATTTTCGTCACATTCAAAATACAGCTGGTTATAAAATTGAGTATTGTGCTCATTTACAGTTACATATTTTTATTATTGTACTCTATCAGAGAAGCTCAGCATGTTGCCCAGTTCAGAATGCTGCATATTTATCTTATATGATCTTTCATGTAGCCATGCAGCTCCTTTCCCATAAAGCCACTCTCCTTTTAGGCCATCATTTCTTCTGATTAGCTGCCCTTCACGTACAGCAAGTGGGTGTTGCTTCTGTGCTCATAGCTAGAGCTGTGTGCCTGAGATGACCATATTAAATATATTCCTTTGTTCTTTCTCATTCAGAGGAAGAAAAGTAGAAAAGACTGTGTGAAACGGAGCAGTCTGAAAGTCTTTTTAAAAAAGAAAGTAGAACAAATCTCTTTACTGAGAGATTTCTCCAAAACAAAGGTTTTCCCAGAGATTTTGAAGCTTCTTTGTACCATATAAGGAGCAGTTGGGGTGCTTTTAACTTCAGAATAACAAATCAAAACATGACAACAAAGAAATTTCTTCAATCTGTTGTTGTTGTTTTTTTTGATGACAGATAAATCATTTTTTAATCTCTTCTTATGTCTGTGTCTGTTTGAATCTTCTCTTTTTGCAGCGAGTTGCCCTGTCCTTTGACTTTCCTTTTTATGGACATTACCTGAGGCAGATTACCATAGCAACCGGGGGTACGTTTTGATTTTCTAACAGATGTTCAAGTGACCTTCTGCAGTGCACTAAGTTGTACACAAGTCTTACATATTTTTTCCTTCTGGCCTTTTTCCAGGGTTTATCTTCACAGGGGACATTACTCACCGTATGCTGACAGCAACACAGTACATCGCCCCTTTAATGGCTAATTTGGACCCCAGCTACTCCAAAGAATCCACTGTGCAATACCTTGATAATGGTATAATACCATCTGACATTTGAACATGTCCTTGAGTATGAGATTGTCTGATCTTTCTGTTTGATTTCTATTTGGCTGTCATTATCTTCAGGTGAGGTCTTTGTGGTCCAGTGGGAGCATGTCAGAATCCCCGGCAAAGAGTCAGTAGGAGGTTTTACCTTTCAAGTTGCTCTTTACAAAACAGGAACCATCACTTTCAGCTACAGAGACGTGAGGGACATTTCTGCTCTGTGCTCTTACTGGCATTCTCAGATCAGGTCACTTGATCTTATTTTTGCAAGCATTAAGTGAAACTTCTTTTTTGTCTTTACCAGATACCTCTGTCGGTAGACGTGATCAGTGCAGCTGAGCACCCAGTGAAAGCTGGGTTATCTGATGCCTTCATGGTCATGTCGCCGTCTTCTCAGTCAGCAGGTCAGCAATAATTGTGCACTACAATAAAGTGCTACCATAAAAAAAACACATATAAATCATAATATTTCCATTTCAGATCTCCCACGGCAAATGATCTATGAGTACCATCGAGTTGAGATAGACGTTACAAAGATTACCAACTACTCTGCTGTTGAGTTCACTCCTTTGCCTAGTAAGTGAATATCTAAATCTCCAGAGATTTCTTTCCACAGTCAAAGATCTAAAAATCAGCAGTGTTTTCCTTTTCTTTCCCCGTGCAGCCTGCCTTCTGCATGACAGCTGTGAGCTCTGCCTCTCAGCCAGCCAAACCTCTGGTTGTAGTTGGTGTCACGTACTGCAGAGGTGAGTGGGGAATTCTGCAAACCGACAGTGTTAGCAAAATAATCATTTAAATGTCTCCTGTTTTAGATGCTCAGACGGCATGGACAGACACAGACAAGAATGGCTGGATTATGCTTGTGCAGAAGAGGTATAGTTGGACTAAATATCAGTTTATTGTATTGTGTTGTCCACGTTTTAACATGTGTTTATCATTAATTGCACTGTCAACTGTATTGGCAGAGCCAAGGCGCAACATGTGAGGATTACTACAGGAACGACAACTCCATTGGGGCCTCCATCACGCCAGAGATCGAGGACATTACCTCTCTGACTCCACGACAAAAGGGCTGTGACAGTGACGGTGAGAATATGGAACTAAACTCTATGGGTTTGCTCAGTAAAAACGACAAACAGAATCTACAATGGAATAAGTATTTAAACTTTTACTTTCAGATGAATCTAAACATCAGGTTTTCAAGACTGGTAGTGGTGAGTACCACTTGTAGAAACTGGTAAGATTATGTTTGGGAATGAATTCTTAAGAATTTGTCTTAGTTCCAGATGTAAAAACTGATTCTTCAACAAAGAGCGTTGGGTTTGCTAACACAGGCTTGATCGCTGGCTTAGCATCTGCCCTGGTGCTGCTCTTGGCCCTGATACTGGTATCTCTTTACATCAGCTACCATCCTTCTGCTGTATCACCACTTTACCTCATTCAGGTGAGTTCAAAACATATCCTATACATGTTCAGTCTGAGTCAAGCTGATGTTCATATTCTAAACAATGATAATAATATGAGTATTATTATTGCTTGATGCATTTCAGCGACGCAAGAGCTACTGGCCCTCCTTGAAGTTTCAAAAGCAAGAGTCTGGTTAGACGGAAGTGGAAGGAGGCGGTCATGAAAAAGACAGCATTGTTGAAGCCGGGCCATGTTAAATCCATGTGAAGGGAATTATGGATCATGTTGTGCAAATAACTACATTGCAAATTGAGTTCCAAATAAAGGATTAAAAGTCTTTTTTAAAAACATACCTTAAAGGGATGGTGCTGTTGTTGAACATTATTTAGAAATGTAAGGTTTTCATAGTCCTTCCACTGCATTACAGTGTAAAATGCATGCCACTAAGCTGACATACATAAACTTTGCAGTTTTTACATCAGATAAGCAAAGACATGAGAGAGTGAGCTTCACTTTCAGTTCCTGCTGCTGCTCTTGATTGCGATTGTGATGCTTTTGAGTTCCACTTTTTTGTCTTGCTCAAATGTAACCCTATCATTTCCTGAACAGTACTCCCGCTTGAAATGCATGCTTTGTTGGAGGGGGGGGGTAACTAAAGATTCTGCATTTTTCTTCTATGCTGTACATAAAATAAGTGTAAACAAACAGTCTAATGTTGCAGCTGGCTACTCACATTAAATAATGCAGGCCGATACGCAGATACAGTGCAACTCTTTTGTCAGCAGATGTCACTCTAAACAAAAGGATCACACGAGCAGTGAAGTAGGGCATGTAGTGCAGTGAACGTGGCAGACGTGTAAAATTTGATGTGAGAAAACTGGACTGGTGAAGCACAAAAAAAGAAAAGGGAAAAAAGCCCTATAAAGATGATCGCACAAGTGTTCTATGCGAGCACAGATGGCGCAAATAAAGTTAAGTTTCATATGCAAATGCACAGGCGTCGATTGGACCTTCATACTGTTACAGAAAACTGAAATAATGTTGCTTCATTTCCAAGTAAAACAGTGCTATAGTCCCAGTTAAATATATAAATGTACGAATGTTCTCGTTCCTTATTTTGTAGTAATATTTTTTCTTTTTCAGAAATAAAAACAAACATAAAAAACGGATCCTCCTACACAACCTCTTCCCTTTCTGCTCGGACACGCGCAGTCGAGGGAGGAAGAGAGGGGGGCGGCGGGAGCGCGCTTTCCGTCTCTGGTTAGTGGACTGACAGCCAGCTGTGCAGCTACAACGACAACAACCTCCTGGATTTCCTACATACAACTAGATTAGAGTTGGTCTGCTACTGCTTCTAATCATACATTATAGCTGTTTTTCGGAGCAAACACTCGACGGCACACAGCTACGACCAGTATCATCGGCGTTTTCTGTGCTAACTAGCTAGAAGAGCATTCCTCCAACATGAATCCGTTGTGTAGCAGATGTAATCTAGTCGTTTACCCCACGGAAAAAGTGAATTGTCTGGACAAGGTAAGAACCGAAACCTTCTCGTTTTCGTATCTTTCTTTCTTAAATTAATGCTGATACACTGCCGTGGAGTGGTGCAGTGACTCAACTTATTTCAGCACCCCAAAAACTACAAATTTCACATATTTTTGTGAATGAATCGAACACCCCAACTGGACAGGTATTTCGCTAGCCTTGCAGGCTAACGGCTAACTCACGTCTGGAAGGCGGCGGCACAACAGTGCGTACACTAAAATCAAATTAAACCGCATTGTGGTATTGGTGGGTTATCTTAAGGGACCGGAATTTGTATTTTTGTCCCAAAGATGATAGCCTCAAGCTGTGGTACGGATTTACCCCAACCAGCACTTCACAGTGCTTCCGGAGAGCCATGTCTAGTCTAGGCCTGGCTCCAACCGCTGCTTTGACGAAACCTGACAATCAACGTTTTTAACCTCGATGGCAGACTGATTGTGTGTATTTAAAAATTATCTATTAACGCACGATTTATAAAGAGAACGGTATAGTCCCGTTGTCATATTTTTCGTGTCCACTGTTGTTGAAGACAACGTGGACTGATGTGGACGTGTCTGTGTCTAATTCACTGGCTAATCCAGGTCAGGGATGATTAGTCGAGCAGCCTAGTTAGTTTTTAGGCAAAGTAGACGTATAATCTCATCAATTGTAGCCACAGTGGATCTGTCGAAGCTACCAATTTGCACGGGAGCAACAACTGGTGTTAACATGGTGCTGCACGTCGTCTTCCTCTTTCCCTTTCAGCTTTGATGAGGCAAAGGTGTCCAGAATGTGTTGAATATTGCAGCAATCACTTCTGATGTAAATCTGTAAAGAGATATTGCACTCGCTGTGTTGATCAGGGTGGGGTCTGGTTGCTTGATATATGATCCATAGGTTATATTTGACCAAAGAAGGACCTGGGGCAAGTACCCAATTTGTCTAATGGAAGTCTGAATGGTCAATGAAAATCAATGCCTGTTGAGTTGTCTTATCTGTTGGGCTTAACAGATGGAAAAGGTGTAGAAAGGCACATTCACAAAGCAGTTTATCTAAAGGAACATCAACAATGACTGGATACGTTACTGCGCTGCTTCACGGTTGTCTTCCCCAAGTGCCCTGTATTCAAATACATTTACGTCTTCCTGCATAAGCACCGTAGTACAAGTCATTTTAGCATGCTCGAAAGTTAGTGTAAATGCGAGTCAAATTGCCTGAACTACAGCTTGAATGCAGGCTGTAATTCAGCCTAAAGGAGCGTGCATTCCAGCAGACAAGACACTCCCGTAAAACGTGCTCTGTCAGTGGCCTGCTGTGCTATCTCCCTTCTCTGAACTGAGCACAGGAGTGTAGCCCGCCGTCTGTCTTAGCTGCCATTCCACATCAGCGCACACCCCCTTTTTAGACATGCCAAAACAACCTCCCTTTCCCCTTCTCCATGGGACACACACACATTGCCATTCTATTTTTGTTTTAAGCAGCAGAGTTGAAGATTTTTTTTCATGTACCAGGCTAGCTCAGGTGAATGCTCAGGGGCCTAAGGGCTCTGACACGTCTGTGTTTTTAATCTAAACCAAGTATCTTAACCTGACAAGCTTCTTCTTTTAATATCCCTCTTTTGAGAGGCTAAACCACATAGGCTTTTTTTGTCTGACAGTTGCATTCCTGTATAGCGGGGTAGGGCCCCGCGGGCAGCTGAACACACGTAAAGACAGGAAGTAAATTTTAGTTCAAGCTCTTGTTGGTAACGGTTTTGCCTTGTCATTTGGCTTCCTTTGACTACCTAAAATGCTTGCTGGTAGTAATGAGACGAGATGCATATTTGGCTCTAGTGTCCGACTCATATCTACCAGAGTGTCTTTTTGTCGCTTGAGTTGAGGGCAGCTTTTGAACTGTAGCCAATGAAACTTTTAACAAGGAAGTGTTTTTTTTTTTAAAGCACAGGCTAATATGCAAATCACACTAGGTCCACTTTAAGTTGATATGCAATTCTTGGATAAATAAAATTATTGGTGTGTTTTATTAAGCGATAGATTCAACACTTTAGCGGGAAGTGTGGATTTTCAAGTTAAACTGAGTATCTGTGCAGAGTCACAGAAACACTCAAACAAGCTTTGCAGGAGTGTCTGTGAATTTATCATTGCTGCATGCTGTCTGCGTTTTGTATGACTGAAATATGCAAACTATTCCCACCCACAGGTGAAATGAAAGTCCTTGAACATCTTTAAGGGGGTTCATTAATAATTAACTGTGACGTATGTGTGGTTGTGTTCACAACCTAGCTGAACTGGTTAATTAGGTCTGCAGTTTAAAGCTTTTTCAAATGTATGTAAATATTGTGAGAATGTGCGTTATGACGGCTTGTGTTTTATTAAGTATGTAAAACATGCGCTACTTTGACATGTTTGGCTTGTGAGCCTGTTAGTTGGGTTAACATATTTTGATTGTTCTTTGGAATTTATTTGTTGAAGCATGTCAGACACAGCTTTTATGCAACCAGTTATCTCCCACATGGCATCAAGTTTAGTAGGTAAGTCTCAGCCTAACTCTGAACAAGCAGCCTTTTGACAGAAAGCCAGAAGAAATACAGATTAGCCAAAGCCAGATGGAAACTTTATTTATATGAAAATGAAATGGAAAACTTTTATGGAGCAAACAAAGAAGAAATAGCGTTGCATGTGCTTTATAAGTGCTTTTTATTTGTTATTTTATGTTTAAATTATTTCACACATTTAAACTGTGAGAATAGTGTTCTCGCAAACTGGGGAAAATGGAACAAATATCATGTCTTAATATTTGTTCATGGCAATATATGATGCTATGCATATCTCTTTATTCATATAAGTAAATATAGACATGCAATACTGCAGTCACTCTAATTAAAACTGACATTTCATAAACATTTCATAGTTTGTTCTTAAAAGCAGGCAGTTTCCCAATGACACGTTTTGGTTTCTTTGAAGTGGGACTGTTTGAGGACCTGATCCACAGTCTGTGTGTTACCTACAATGATGGTTAGCGGCTCAGAAACTAACCAACGTACTGCTGTGGATGGAGTCCACACCAAATTGCATTTATCCTCCTGAAAAATCAATACTGCTTTTATGTATGCTATATTTAGAAGTTTTTTACTGCTTTATCCACCATTAGACACCTCTTTCAAACGAGGAACTGAAGGCGCTGTGCTTGTAAAAGCGACCAGTCTCCATTGAAAAAACACTGCCTTTTTTACTTTGTGAAAAATGGGGATGCTGATCTATCACAGTCTCTGCTCAGTTAATGTTATAGTGTGACTTTAGTTTTTTAATAAGGTAACTTGGCTCCAAACTATTATGCTAAACATAAAAATTTACAGCAGTAGACCAACACCACCTGTTATCTGCTTGGAAGAACTGCTGTTTTCATCAACAGTCTGGTCGTTTTAAAAAAGAGCAATTTCTTTCTTAATGTCTGGTTTATAACTTCGCATCTGACACGTTTTGTTGCTCTCTAACCAATCTTTTAGAGTTATGGCTAACTTGTGTCCCATTTTTTTTTACTGTCATTGTTAACAATGTGGTTAGTCTGTAATTCCTCTGCTATGGAACAATAGTGTCTAAAATGGGAGCTTCAGTTGTACTGCTCCCTTTCAATCCCTGGAAGTTGTTAGAAATCTGGTTAATGGTAATGTTGTTCAAATTGAGGTGCTCTGTACAGTTTATACTTAAGCGTGATATAAACTCTTCCTATGTGCCGAGATGTGGCTTATAATTTATAAATTGCTCCTATTAAAAATCACAATAACAATTTTCTGGCTTGCAGAATAGTCTCCCTACTTCTAACATTAAACACCTTACTGTTTGTAGGTTAGTCTTATGCAAATTTTTTAATTCTGCAAAAGCTACACAATGTTGTGTAGGTTTAAAAAAAAATCTTAAAGGTAAAGTAATGTCTGTATTTTCACTCTGTTATTCTTGCTCCAATTTTTGCTCCTTACCTTAGTTTCAGAGGAACCTGTCTGCTGCCTTTGCCTATATTTAGACAGATTATTTTGAGAGCTGATTCATGTTATCCAAATGTCACAAGAGTTGAGGACTCTGTGCAGCCACTGCCACCAGTCACATCTCTTTGATGACTCAGAGTCACAAACACGCATGAGGTGTTGACTTGACATCAAGTGGCCAGGTACTTCTGCTTGGTGTGAAGAAGCCAGTGCACATGTGGGGTTGGTTGTCCCAAACTATTACATTCTTATTTGTACCTGCACACATTTCTTGACTATAGGGGTTTACATCTTGATTCTTGGGCCACAATTTTTGTTCATATTTTTGATTTTCCTTTAGAAGGGTTGGGGAAAAAAGAGGGAAAAATAGTTTTCCCGTACATCTGATGACTTGATCATGATTACACTCTGAACAACAACAAAAAAAACAAGATTTCAGCTGCTTTTTTTTTGACCAAAATAATTTTAAAGGAATGCGAAGAAGTATGTTCTGGCTTTTTCCATACCAGCTCACCTGGGTTCTTCAGGTTTATGAATTTTCTTGAACCTGAAAAAACATGGAAACCTCTGTTCATGGTACACAGCAAAATTCAAAAAGAATACCTGGCCATGTGATTTTCAGCATTTTTGAGATTAGTTTCTTGTGAACATTAGCCAACATATATTGTTTATTTTTGTCTGCACCAAGGGACAACATTGATAAATTCCTGCATGTATTCAAATAGATAGATGCCACTAAGTGTTTTACAAAAATCTAAATGACCTATCTAAGAATCTTAGGTTAGAGAAAGTTAATGATATACAAATGTCTGCTGCAGGAAATTAAAAACTAGTGGATATAATAATTATTAATGAAAGCATCTTTTTTCTTATAATATAAATGTAAATAACATTTTACCCTCAGCAAACCACACAAAATTTCACGCTTTTCACATGATTAGAGAGTTTATATGCAGATTATTTACACTTAAGCAGAAGTGTTTTGGCATTTCTTATCAACTCTGTCTCTTGTCTTTTCTGTAGTTTTGTTTCCCCACACAGAAATATGTGTATGTTACACATTACAGTCTGGTGTAGTTTGAAAAGTTAATATCATACTGGGGCATAGCCTGTCAAATCACAGTCTGCCTGCTGGACAGCAGCAATGCTCTGGGCCTGGGTGAAAATTAATGGTATCAGTTGGGCTAATAATTAACCTGCCTACATTAATTAGTTAGTTTCCTATAATAGCACCAGCCAGATGTGTGAACTTTGTCTTTAGGCATGTGCTATCTTGTGGAAGACTAATCATTCACACTCGCAGAGCTGCTGTGCACTGTGGTGTGTGGTGTGTTGGTTTTGGCCACTGTTGGAGACAAACAGCCCTCACAGCATGTTTCAAACTATACCACTTCCCAAATTGTCTGTACTGAAGTTTAATTTCTGGATATTTAGCCATAGGTAGGGAAATATTTCATTATGGTACCAGGAGACATCCTTGGGTGCACTAAATTCCTCACATGTCTAATATGGTGATTAACAGAGGACTGGAACATGCATATCCACTTAATGTGGAACATAGATAGTAATGAAACTGTTTTTGTGTTAAAGTGATAATGAGACTGTCAATTAATCAAATGGGAAAGTAACACCAGCCAAGCCCTTGAAAATGTGTCTGCTTTAGTGTCTCTTAGGAGGTGCCCAAATGGTGTTTCCAACCAATATTTCTATTGAAAGCAGTCATTTGGTTTTGTGTTTTGGTTTACTATTGGACCATGGTGAGTGAGTAATCTGCCCTAATTATGTACTAAATGTGAAATCGGAAGTGGTTGACACAACAGGCCTGGGGTACTTTAATGCTTTAAGCTGGGCACTTCTATCAGAATATTTTTAGTATGTTATAGTATGCATCTGGTCAGACTCTCAGTACGTTTCCTCCTGATTTGTCTGCATAGACTGTGTGTTTAAAGGGTTACTGACCTTCCATGCGTCTACATGGGATTTTACATGGTCCATTTGTATTTGACTCTTACTGAGAGGAAGCTGTGAGACTGAGTGAACGTCTCGGCTCTTGGCTCGATCGTTGGGTCCACGCTGACACAAATACATCATGCATTAACACATATAACCTACATACAGTAATACACACATCCACTGACAGGGTTAATTCTCACGCACACACAGACACAGGCGTACATACACAACTGCCCTTGAGCTGTGCTGATGCAGGGAGACGGAGCATTTTTTTTAAATGGTGTTTTATTTCTAGGGCTCTAGTTCTGCAGTGTCCTCATTTTACAGCTGACTGCCAGATCTTGTCTTGGCACCCAAGAGCCAGGTTTTCCTGGAGCT
This sequence comes from Neolamprologus multifasciatus, assembly GCF_963576455.1. NCBI lineage: Eukaryota > Metazoa > Chordata > Actinopteri > Cichliformes > Cichlidae > Neolamprologus > Neolamprologus multifasciatus. The sequence continues at coordinate 7,541,336 of NC_140442.1, read as the reverse complement.
GGACAGGGCTAACTGCAGGATGACCTCGCTAACACACGGCTGGAATGTTTCTCTTTCACATATTTTTGTTTGTCCATTTCTTTCTGACTGCCACCTACTCATCTTATCATAGATAGGTGATAGCAGTTTGTTGGTGGTGTTAAAGAAGGCAGGGTAGAGTTCAGGGTTCACCCATGGTTCTGTGCGCATGTATGGGTTTTTGCAAAAGGGATCTTATCAGTTGCCTCCCAGTGAGTCTTTAATCCTGCTGTTCAATGCCACTACCATTAGCAGCACTAGTCCTTGTTCAGCATGCGTGACATAGCAGTACCTGAAGCAGTTTTGCACCTGTTGCAGTTTCTTATTTAGAGTAGCTCTCCAGGTCATGTAAAAGGCTGCAGTCCAGCATGGTGGAGATGGAGGTTGGTGTACTAGTGTGGAGAGCCACTGGTCACCCAGCAGATAGGGAAGGCCTTGGTTTAGCTGGTTAGGACCCGGGATGACCATGAAATTCGAACAGTAGAATGATATTTAAGTTTTAAAACATTATAATATTTTCACCTCAGTATTTATTTACTTTTTGTCTAAAATATAAATGTTCTTTTAACCAGTGTCTGGTTGGATGCACATTACCAAAAGAATACAGGAATTAAACTTCGACGCAGTGTTTTTGTGACATGATAAATACGCCATTCACAGAGAACCTACCAGGCTCTACCTTTGAATGTATGTCAGTAGTCTTTAAACCCACAAAAACAGTGTTGCACTGTATTGCCAGGGCTAGATTTCTAGAAACAAAACAAATCCTGTTTTCCTTGCTTTTCTAACAATACCACTGAAACTTAGTCAGCTCAGGCATGATGTCACTCCCAATTCTGACATTCGACTTCAGAAGGAATAAAAAACTCAGCAGTAAGAGAGAACTTAATCCAGCATGAAATGTACCAGGTAATGTTATCATGCTCCAAATCTGCCTTTGGGATAGTTGGGGAACTTCGAAGTTAAATAGCTGTGGAAGAATATCAACTAGTATTTTTATTATTTTTTTTGCATAAAATGCCCAGCCACAGTTGGCAGGTGACACATTTCCAAATAAAGAGGGGGGTTTTCCACTAGTAAATCAATCACTTTGTTCTCTCAGATAGATGGGGAAAAAAAATAACCAAACACACTTGGAGGAGTGTCATTGTAACTAGGTGAACTGCCCAAGTATATAAAGAGTGTGTTCATATATCATACCATTACTCAGAATGTTCAGATTACACTAAGACGAGTGGCTGATATTTGCATTGTATCACATATTGGTGTTGAGTGACCATAATGATGTCATCTATGGCCACTGCTATGCCTAAAGATATGTCTGCTGTGGACAGTAGGCTAAATGCATACTAAGCACTTAAAGTGTCATTGGTGGTCCTTTACTCTGTCCATAATGTTTAGGCTATAAATTTGAATATTTAGATCTTGCTGAAGCTGTATAATTTCCCCTCTTCAAAAGGCTTTGTTTCCTCAGTGCATTTCGGCACCTGTTTAGAGTCGTCTGCTAGTGATTAGTTCAGTTGAAGAGACTGTTTGCTTTGAACTGCCAGAGTAGGGTGTCTGCCACCCGAGAAGGTCATGCTGTCCAAGCAAAGGTCTCGGTTGATGAGGGTCGCCATGGTGGAATCTGGGTTAGCAGGTTGGGCAAGACTTAGGGGATAGTTTGCTAAACAGATGAGTTCAGCAAACTTGTTCTCAAGGTCAATATTTATTCTAGGAAACAACGGGAGTATCAAGGTCCATGCTCAGCTCACGTGTGTGACTCAACAGAATTTTCATTTACACTTGTCTATTTAGGCTCCACATGGATAATTTATTACTAGTTTATTATTAAAGAATTGGGGGTTTTGGAAGGGATAATAATAGAGACTAATTAATAGTGACTATGATACTGGGCTGCTGCGTTGGAAGTAGATCAACCTGCAAAGATGGCTGCCAGCACAGCTGCAGATCAGCTGAAGCTATAGGAAATGGAATCTGCTTGCAGTATGCTGTTGTTTGTGAAGGGATTTGCCATCGCAGTTCTAGACAGAAGAATGAAGAGCAGGAAAAAGTAACATGATGTGTCCATCTGCAGCTCCCTCAGGCTTCAGCTGGGTTGTAGTGGGATAAAGAGTTTGCATTCGAAGGCTTGGCACAGTGCGTTTGGCTGTGGATCACAGCTCCGCTGAGGAGAGCCGAGGCCTGATTTCCACTGTGTGCTGCTTCTTTCGTATGCCTCAGTACAGTATTGCTTACCCCCAGCTACAAACACCCATGCCAAACACATTCATACACTTGTTTGTTGTCAGTACACACCTCTCTGGGTGGGCTGTTAACATCCAGACAGAACAAAAGTTGATCTCAAAATCAACCTGAAGCCATGTCTTTTGATTTGATAATTTCTGAAGCCTCCATTGTGCTGCATGTTTCCATTCATAATAGTGCCAGGATTGCATTGTCGATCTACAGCGTACATATGCAATAACCCTCAACATCATAGTGATTTATTCCAAGCACCCTGTAACGCATCAAATTGCACTGCACACAACAGAACCTGATGTTGTATTTCCATATGCTTCTGTGGTTTTATCCTCTGCTTTGAATCATCTTTTCCTTGTTGTTTGTTTGGAAGACTAGTGTTTAGTGTATGGGCAGTTGGTGTAGAAAATGATAAAGAGTAGGTGAAAGAAAGAGAAGGAGGGCAAAGCGCCTCAAGGCCATGTTAATAAGGACTCCCTCTTTCTCTCTCACTCTCTCTTTATGTCTCTGCGCTCCTCCCTTCATTCCCTTGATGATAGCAGAAACAGCCAGATCATTGCTTCACTGTCTGGCGTTTTCTTTCTCTTGCCCACCCCTCCCAAACATGCTCCCTTCCTCTTGCTTTCTCCAGCTCCTTACTTTCATGTTTCCTCCCTCCTCTCGGTTTTCTCCAATCTTCAGTCCCTCTCTCTGAATCTTCAGGCTGCAAATCAGCCCAGTGCCAGAAGAGTGAAGAAGAGGAGGCATGAGGGCGAGTGGGTGGTAGGAAGGGAGAAAGGGTGGCTAGGGAGATGGAGGCACAACATCTTGTGACAATGGTAGGGGAGTCGGAGAGTGGCCTGCACACCAAGCAGAGTCTCTGTAGCAAGTATGTCGCTGCTGTCTTTGCACTTAACCTCATAGCTAATGGTAAAGGTGTGAAAATTTGTGACCACAAGAAAATAAACACATAAACTTTACAGCTATCCTTTGTCACTCACACAAGAGTATCGCGACCTGCTTATAAATAGCAAATACAGTTTGCTAGCAAAGGAGAAGTTTTGTTTCTGACTCTTCAGTGCCAGCTGACGCAAAACTGCATTGCTTCACTTTTTTCACACAGACCTAACAGTTGTCCTAACTCTGTCATTTCACTTCCCTCTGTTTGCTGATGTATCAGCATCTCTTCGTATACAAGTAAAATAAATCGAACTCTCCTTGCTTAACTTATTGTGTCCTCTCTGTTTTGACAGTATTGGCATAAAGGATGCTTCAGCTGCGAGGTCTGCAAAATGACTCTAAACATGAAGAATTACAAAGGCTTCGAGAAGAGACCATACTGCAATGCGTAAGTTGTCCCTAAGTTAATCACTTTGTGTGTGTGTCAGTGAACATGTCTCATGTTTTGTACTCAAGCAATTCAGCTTGCATCCCTAAGACAGAGTGACAGCAGTGTTTAATTTGTCCACAGCCTGAAATGGGACTCTGTTTGTGTGTGTGTGCTGCGACCCAACTAAGGCCCCTCTTTCCCTCCCTTGCCGGTTATCTGTAACTATTCCAGCTCCCCCTTCAGAGAAAACGCCTCGATGTGGTGTGGGAAAGTGCCTCCCTCCCTTCTCCTCAGTAGGGAAGGGGGGGTGTCAACAAAGGAAATTCCTGAAGTTCCTCTACAGTGACACAGGCGGACACTGAAAACTACCATGTCCACTCACGCTTAAGCACTAAAGGCTCATCAGGAATTTATGGAATCCCCCTCTCTCATTACTTATAATGATTTTCTTCTCCTCTGTGTGTTTGTGAGAGCTTGAGTGGAAGTTCAGAGAGGGAATGAAGGCAGGAGGCGTGGCTTCATGTTCTGACAAGTTCTTTTGCTGAACTGCCATTTTATTGTTGAGGAAATGACTCAAGACAACATGCTACCATTGTCACTTTCAACTTCAGTGTGAAAATAGAAGTAGTATGCTTGTTATTGTCAGCAGTGACATGCAGGATTTAGCTTCCTTTGTGATAAAAACCTTTGTTTGTTGGGGTTTTTGGGGGTGTACATTGACATTATAATATAGGCATTCCAGAGTTAAATGCTTCAAAGTAACTGCAAGTAAGTGCCCAGAGGTTTCAAGATGACTGTCAAGCCAGAAGGACTTTGCAGTATCTCTCGAGCAGCTGGAGGGACACAAACATGTCGTATGTTTCATGTCATGGCGCATATTGGTGCAGAAACAGAGTAAGAAAGGCATTTGAGAAATTCCCTGCCCCGCCCTGTTTAAAAAAGAAACTGAGATAAGAAACCCAAGTGTTGAACTGATTTGCTCATTTGATTAGAACTTCACAGTCCAAACAGACAGGAGTGTAGAGTCTAACTTGATCGACTGGTAGAAACATACAAATGCTAAGGAAAAGTCTAAATGTTATGGTTTCATTTTTTGTTTTGAAACCACATTTTTCTTCTCAGTGTATTTGGCTGCTAAAAGTTGTTGCCTGTGCATGTTGTTTTTTTTTTTTTTATTTCCACATGCTAACAACCATGTGCCCTGTCAGGTAATACAGGTGATGGCAGCTTGGTGTGGCCATTAAAAAAAAAAAAGAAGAAAATGTTTCCTTGTCTTTCTGTTCATTGATCTGGATTTGATTCCCTTTCTTCTCTGAAGTTGGAATATGTCTAACTACTTGGGAAGCTGCAATTTAACCTGAGAAAGCGAGTTAGAAATGATTAACTGCCAAATGTGATAAGCAAAACCTGCCTTTAAATGCAAATCATTTCTGGGTTAAACTGCAGTGTAGGTCAGCCAGTTTATACAGTAGACACGTGTATCTATCATCATATTTTGACCTTTTTTAACTGGAGAAGCAAAGGTCTTACTGCAACAAACAATATCTCCAAGCTATAGTGGACTTTGAAACTGAGCCAACCAAATTGAATTGAACCACTGATGTTTAACAGATAATACTTGAGCTTTTCCTACTGAAACATTTACATCGTCTCTGCATTTTTGTTGTCCCTGTATATAAATCAAAACTGCCATGTAAGCAGAACAATTAAAATACAATTAAAATAAAGCCATACAGGTGCTGTATACTCGTACAACTGTGCCTCCTCTGACTTTCCCTGTTGGCTTGATTTCAGCTGAGGTCTAATTGTGCCACAATGAGTGTAAACACCTGTTTGTAGGCCTAATTATAAGCTTATATATGATGATAATATGTGGTAATGTTAATGACTGTTATTAGTCGTGAAACATCTGTTCTTGTTTTAGTGTGTAACACAGACTCTTATCACTACTTTCATTCACATTTATATTTAGCTTGTTGGCCTCCTACAGAAGGTGACATCTCATCCTACTATCCCATTTGTTTACTAAAAATGAAAATGGCCTCTTCTTTTCCCAATTTCTGCTTCCGATGTTCCCTTGATAAGGCAGGGAGGCCCTTCAGAGCCTGTTTATTATGCCTCTTTCCGTTTGTTTAAAACGGCCTTGTTTGAGTAAACCTCATCAGTGGAAGAGCTTGCCGCTACTTCAAGAAAGGAATGCAGCTCGCATCCCCTGTTATTATTCTGTGGGATAACGACTTTATCATTACTCCTCTATATTTGTACTTAGTAAGTGATATAGGCGATGTTTATTTTCTCTGTATTCCCATCCACCTCCTCCCTGAGAATCTCTGGTTAGATAGTTAGAAGTGGTGGGAGATTAGGAGGATAAGTAGAGAGGAGAATTCATTATTCCCCCCAGAGACTAAAGGAGCCAAATAATAGGATACTACCTTAATGACTGATGTGATATTAATTTGAGCATCACACAGTGTTGTTATAGCATCTCATGATTCCTTGATTTACTGTTGTTTTTACAATGCAATTTCCTTACTTCCCCTGGACTTGGGCAATTTTCTCTATAGTCTAAGTATCTCGCCACCCTCATGAGATCGCTCATAACCGATAACCATCCTCCATAATATATATACTGTGTTTACATAAAATGGCGATTTAGATTACTGTAACTCTTGACTATGAGTGGGTGTATATTAGCTCAACAACTAAAACTGTAAGTCCTCCATTTGTCTGGCTCTTGTTACTTTCCCCCCCATATTCTTTGGGCTTATATGTATCTAGTATCTGTGTCTACATTTTTATGTGCATAAAGCGGCACACCCTCTTTGCTTTTCACCATGCTATCCCCCCAAACACACACACGGCCAAGCACACACTATCAGTGCCTCAAAGAGTTTGAGAGGAACTCTTCAAAAGGAAACGTTTAATAAGCACTACAAGCTCATTCATTCCAAAGAGTGAAGAGTTGCAAACTTATGTCCTAAGTGTCAGTTAGAAATTTATTACATTCAATTTTGCATTAATGTAATAATAATAACAATAATAATAATGGTGATAGTGTTTAATGTACAAATGTAACAACAGGTTTTTTAAAAATCCCCTTGATTGCCACACTGTAGCTGATTATAGTAAAAATAATAATTACTATTATTTTGGTCAGTATGACAGTCCAAATCGTATAAACCGTTCTTTTTAGTTAGTTAGGTTTTGATGATTGACTCTGGCTCACAATAGCACCTCTAGTCTTTGTTGGCTCGCCTCCACTGTTTGAATGTTTCCGGGTACAGATGGGGGGTGAAGAAAGTCCTGGGCCACGGTCGAGCACCGGGTAGAAATGAGAGCTTCATGGCTAAAATGGATGCAAACGAGTAATCCTTTTAAGCAAATTATTTTGAGTTCATAATTGATGCAGAAAAAAAATGTAATTGATATTAAAATCTGATTTATTGTCTAACTCTATTGTCCATTGTCACAAGATAACTCAAGTTGATTTATTTTTATGCTGGAAGCTGACTGACAAAGAGACTGTTATCTGCTGCACATAGTGCAACTGTGTGTGTGTGTGTGTGTGTGTGTGTGCGTGTGTGTGTGTGTGTGTGTGTGTGTGTATTTTTGTGAGGCTGCTGTTCAGATTTCACAGTTAGCTGCCCCTCAGTTACGCATTGAACTTGCTGAGTAGGATGCTGTGTAAATGTAGATGAAATGTTCTTGCTGAATGATTCATTACAACCTTTCCAGGTCTCACAGGGTCAAGCTGGCCACAGCATCTCCTGGTTCCACTATTCAAACAGGCCTCTCCTCCATCACAGTAGGCAGCTTGTGTGTGTGTGTGTGTGATTACACATGCGTGGCCTCCTGACTACCCCACTCCCCTCCATTTTGATCACTCCCTGTTTAGCATTTGTGCATGTGTCACCTCTTCCCGTTTGCGACTTATTACCTTGTTATACAAGCTGACAGACAGATGAGTGTTCTTTTGACTCATTCATAGCCTCAAACTTGCACAGAATCATGAGCTTGGTTACACACACCGACAGAAAGACACACACACACACACACACACCTCTCAGATCTCACTGAGTCACTAAGCTTGTATCTGAAATTTAATGGCCCTTGAGTGCAACAGTTTACAGATACAAAGGTGACATAAACACAGTTAACACAGATCAGGTGCAAACTAGACACGCCCAGCTTTAGAAATAAAAAGCACATATTAGTTTCCCAGCTTTGGTAAAGGCACAAATACCTGGACAAATTTAAGGGATAAATTGCTTGTAAAATGACCTGTAGGGATGCTTGATAGCAGCCAGTTTGTAAAATTTTTCTCCATACAAATAGGCATTTGTCAGTGCAACTAGCATATTCTCAGAAAATTGCTAGTATGTACTAAGTACTGCTATTAAAAGGACAGATTCTTTAAAAAATTATTTATATAGGGTCAAGGATCTGTAATGTTGTTGATGGATGAAAAAAATTAGAGCAATAGTACCATGGCCGTTTTTTTCCCCCTTTAGACCATAAGGTTTTTTTGCTCCTTAATTTAGGATTTAATGTGGTAATTAATGTATGCACTCAGCTGTGAGTTGCTTGTGTACGATAAACAAATGAGGTTAGTGCGCTTCTATAGGAAAATGCCTTTTTGCTTTTATCACTATATGTCTGAGAGTAGTGAAAGTGTACTTTAATTTGCATGATTTGATTAGCTCACCTAGCCTCAGCTGCTAGGATAGCAAACCACTACATCTAAATGTGTAGATAAATGTTGCTTCAGGAAATTGAGAGCCATATACCTCTGTGTGTAGATGGACACAGAAACGCTGTTTGGGTTGAAATTCCAACTTCCAGTTTCTGCTGTTGTCCAGATCTGACTACTTTTTTCTACTTCCCGTTCTCCAAAATTGTCCCTTTTTAAAATAAGCTGGTATACGCTGTAATTAGCTGTTGTCAAGGAAACCATAAACATATTGCCTAAGTGGGTTACCCAGAGGCACGGAGACCTGTTAAAGATTTTTCGAGGTCACCCAGTGCTAAGAGGCAGGCTGGGAACTTCAGTTCATATGAGCAGTTAGATAAGCTGTTTGGGCTCTTCCGCTCCTGCTGGACTACTGCCATGTTCTTTTGCAGCCTTAAGGACCACACTGAACTGGCAGGCACAATTATTTGTGGACCTGAAGGCTACTTGTACTCAGAAGCCTCCAGTGTATAAAAACACAGAGTTATGCCACATATACACGCACATGCACACATTAACTAGTGATTGCAGTTCATGCAGTCATTATGTAAGTATGTAATGAACAGCTTTTGCTTGGTTTGCTGCATGTGAGCATGCTTATGCTGACCAAAACAGTATTTATATTTGCTGTATGTTTTCCAAACAGAGCATTTTCTCCTAAGCAGCTGGAGTTCCGATGGTTGTTACGGATCTGAGACTGCCAAGAAGATTCCCAGAATCAGTTGAGGGGGAAAAAATGGTCCCTTCGCGGTTTGCTGAAAGGAGCTGCTTATGACATCATTCACACTCGCCCATGATCTCTTTGACTCTGTTGCTGTGTTGGGTGCATGCTGTTCCTCTAGTGTGCCTATATGTGCATATATGTGTCAGGGTTTTTTTCACGCCTGCTATGGCTCGCCACAAAACACTACAACCTTGAGCTCACACCTAGTTTCCTCTTTCTCAGAGTACCTTGGCTCTCACTGACAGAGCGTTGTGTGTTATACTGACATGCTTTTTGTATGCAGGGGCTCTTAACTCAACCTCAGGACCACCTTGAATAACAAATGACCCCAGAGTGGGGCCACAGACTGCACACTGCTTGACTTGTGCTGTTTTTCTAGGCTTGAGCGTCACAGTGAGAGTCTCAGTGGAAGCTGGCAGCTGCATATGTGTGTCTACTATGTATTTACAATCTCTGCTGTTCTGTTTATTTTACAGACACTACCCCAAGTCAAGCTTCACCTGTGTGACTGACACTCCAGAGAACCTCCGCCTCAAACAGCAGAGCAAGATACAGAGCCAGGTATCCCATTGGGAATATCCATAATATTCACTGCTGAACTAAACTTCAGCTGTACAACATACCGAGTATAACACTGTGCCATGTGCTTGTGCATAAGAGGCAGTAGAAAAGTATGCTTAATTTAAAAATTCAATGAGTAGTAGTAAGTCTAACACGACCAGCTTTCAGATAACATATTCAGTCTTGCTCCATTTCAGCGTCCGTCTGCATGCTCACAGCTTTAAAACAAAGCCCTGAGAAATCAAGCATGAAATTGACACAAGTAACACATTTGAAGCTGGGAGGCCCATAGTCATGCAAACTAAAACTGAGACAAACTAGAACAGAAACAACTCAGCATTTATAATCAAAAGATGTACAGACTGGAACATATGAAAAGGGGCCTTGCTTAAATGTGTTTTGCAAGAATTTCAGTTTCCCTTTATTTAGATTTGAAAAGAAAAAGTCTTGTTAGACAAGAAGACGTTGCAACATTTATGGCTGTAACGCTGAATGTAAGCTCATTTGCTCAAGGACCTCATTATACCCACCATCCAGTGCATGTCAAATAACACGCTACAACAAAGTTCACATCAATTTGCCCACTTATTTTCTAACCGCTGTTTCTGTTGTTCCCTTACTACTTGATTTTTTAGTTTTTTGCTGTCTAGTGTATTGTCCACTTCCGCCACAGCTGGGTGGGTACATGAGCGCATTGTGTCAGCGTTTGACATGCTCCCATGAATGTCCACTAAACAAAAGACTAACTGCTTATTTTAAATAGTTTAAATTTAGCTGATTCTTTTTTCTTTTTCTTTTTTTGTAAATTAGGCTGGAGGCTGACAGCTATAGTCAACCCCACTTTTTCTAGTAGTGATACCCACTTGGCAGTGTTTAAAGTGGGCAAGATAATTTATTCCACTACCTTTATGTTGAAGTTTTGGTTACTAGTTATTTTGTAAATTATTCATATCAAATGTAAATTACTAAAAAAAATATGCTAAAATATGCTAGCTTAGCAGTATACAAAGTGAGTTGGTTCTAGAAGGGCAAACTGTTGCATTGGACGCTGTCCGTGCAGTTGTTTCAAAACATTTAGGTCAAAAGTGTTCAGTGTGTTTGTAGAAGGATGTAAATGGGGAGAAAATAAGGTGTAGTATCTAGGCCATTTTTAATAACCTGCTTGTTTGAGGACTCCCCTTCATTAGTGTTCATATGTTATAGCCTTTTGTTTACCATTTATGATGGTTACAAACTGGATTATCATATCATCATCATATTGATGTGGATACAATTTGCCAACACTCCTGTACTTTTAAAACCACACCAAATTATTAATGCAGTTTGAATACTTCTTGTTGTACAGCAACACTCAGGGGTTCACTGATCTACCCAGTTTCTCTGCTCCTATTTTTCTGCAATTAGTAGCTTATCTTGGTCTAATTTGTAACCACAAAAAACCACTAAGGTTGTTCTTGCAGTTGCTAAAATTGCAAACACCCAAATGAATTATAATATGTTTCAAAAAAAAAAAACGAAACCCCACTGACCAAAATATCCTCCTTAACTGGGTCATTCCTTATTGCCTTAATAGAAAAGAGAAAGCTAGAATAGAGAGTCGGGGAGATTTGTGCTCGCTAAAGACTGTTTCCCTCTTGAACTGCTTGCAGTTAAATTTGGATGTCAAATCATAGAGTAAGTTTAAAATATTATTATCTCTGTCCACAAACTTGTTATAGTAGGCATTCCACTGCCTTAAAATTTGTCAATTTCAGTTTCACTTCTCCAAATAATAGTAAGATGTCTGGGCTTTGTATAATAGAATTCCAGGAACTTGTCTACGTCCACTAAAGTAAGCACAGAAAAACACAAAAAACAACACATTAACGCAGACTTGCACAAAGATTAGAACAAATCTTTCAGCACAGTTTTAGTCTCTAATTAGAAAAAACTATGTGAGAGATATAGCTGTTGAAGCCTCTTTACTTTGGAGAAAGAAAACAACACACAATCCACCAGGAAATCTGAAGGAGAAGCTTGTTTTTGCAGCTTGTTGTAGAAGAGAGAGTGCTGTACAGAGAGGCAGGCAGGGTAATATCCATATCTTATCCAAAAGTCTGTGTCAAACACTAGAGATGTGTGTGGATGTGACAGGGGGTTTTGCAGAGTATAGGGGTTTGGATAGCGGTCATATGGGGAGGGGGATGACTGAGGAATCAAGGGACAGATGGTGTTTTTCTACATGGATTGTGCATCAAAACAGCCCCCACAAAGACTCCATAATACTGAGAGAGAGTGTTATGCTAATGGTTTACTGTATCCAATAAGATCCATATAATAAATGCTAGTGCATGGGTGAATTTTAATCATTTTTTTTCTATAGCATTTCTTAACAGTTATAACATGCTTCATGATTTGAGTGAAACACAAACATCAGAAATGTGCCTTAAATGCAGTAAATACAGAGATGCATTCAAGCATGAATTCTTATTTATGATATAAATCGATGTTTAAAGAAAGGCTACCATATAAAACGAGTTTTCAGCAGGTGTTTTAAAATGAACCACTGAGTCAGCTGAACTGATGCACTGTAGATTTAGGTGCAACAACCTTAGAAGTGCCTTTGGTTGTGAAAAATGATCAAGGAATAAGGTCTTCGTGGACCTGCTGTATAAGGAGAAGTCTGGCCACTGAGAAGTACATGTGAAAAGTGAGCTACAAAAAACTGTGTACACCCAAGTTTTTGGGTGACGGTAAAGGTTTGATTTTCTCAGTTAAAAGGAAATGTGTTGCTGGTGATGACGGGTCCGTTTAACCACTGACCTCCACAGTGGAAGTTTCGGGGGCAGGAATTTCAGTTTTATCGAGGTTGAGATGGACAAAGAGTAGTGTGGGATGTTGTGACTTTTATTTCTCTTCTCATTTGCAGTTTAATGTCACAGCGGACAGGAAAATATGATTTCACAGGGGGAAAAAAAACACATAAACTTTAAATTTGTCAAAAAGATTATTTATTTATTTATTTTAAATCCCTTTAGCAAAGTTGTCACCTCCGTGCAGACGTTTTTGTGTTTTTTAGCTGAAGGGGTTGATTGTGCTGTCAGTTCAGCAGACACGCTTAAAGAAAAAAACATCCTGTTAATTGCTGAATCTTTTGAGCTAAAGTTGTGTTTTTGTTTTTTTTGTTTCTGTGTCATCAAATTAAAGTTGAGGGGAGGTTTGTTTGTGGAGATCGGTAACTGTCTAACCCCTCACCACCACCACGCTGCTGCTACTGCGTTGCTACGAAACCTTATTGCTATGGTAGCAGGGTTTGTCACACCTCATTACTAGACTTTGTGGGGGGAAGACAGAAAGAAACAAGACAGAAAAAGAGGGGAAAAAAACTAGAGAGAAACGAATTGGGAAGGAGGAGAGGAAGAGCTATGAATTGCACATGAGAAGAGACGGGACGGCACCAACCAGAAAGAGGGAGGAGTGTGTGGTGAGAGAGTAAGAGATAAAAGTGAAATTCCCTTAGGAAGGAAGGCTGGTGGAATGCAAATAGAAGCAACGAGAAAGATTATAATGAGGAAAAGCTCCAGCTCTATGGGATGACTGACTGTTGCCGTTGAAGCAGTAAAATATGAATGAATGAAAAAGGAGCACAGCAAGAGCAGAGTGTGGGTGGGGAAAGAAAGCAGAGGTATGATTGGAGGAGAAGAAGCTGTTGCATAGATCCCAAAAGACAAAGGAGACAGGCTTGAGAAATAAAAAAACATAAGGGGGATCACATATTGAACAGAGAAGAGCAAGGAATGAGGGACAAAGATGGGTCGAGATCTCATTAATCTTCTTATCTGTGTGTGCATGCCTCAAAGCTGTATACAATTCCTCATTGAACGAGGATCAGCTATAGTTTTGCCTCATTTTCTCAGTGGACGTCACACCGAGGGTGACGGCAGATATGGACCAATTACAGCGCATCACCTACGCACTCGCGCACATTAGCTGTGAATCACAGTAACATTGTGTCATCACAAGGCTCCGGGAGATGAGAGGGAGGATTGGTCACTGTATTGAGCAGTGTCAGGCATTATGTGGATATCTGGGGGAGAGGATGCAAGGGTGAAGCTTTGTTTCCTGGTAATAGACTGTGCAAGCAGGCGTCCTCCGTCTTGGAGGAGTGCAGGAAATCAGTGCAGTCACCATGGAGGCAGGGACAGAGTTTCGGTGTGGGGGGTGGAGTCTAAAATCCTCTGAAAAGATGACAGAGAGAAGCGCTAAAATGTGTTACAGCTTTAGTTCAGAAATAAAACGTGTTTTCCTGTTTCAGGTTTGTTAAGTGGTGTATGTGGTTGTGGCTTTGAGTGATCACCCACGGTGCAGCAGTGAGGGAGAGCTTTGTAATTTCTGATTCTCATCTGACGTTACATGGGCAGGACGTTTCCTCCCCTCTGCCCCTTAGGGTCAGAATAGGGTGGGAAGGCTGGAAAATAACACACACACGCTGACACTGTTTGTTGCACAGTACCTCTCATTTTAACCATATATGGTTACTACCACGTCCTGCATGTAAGGCCTTCACTCACTCAAGCAGGCAGGAAGTTAACGTCACCACAGAAGACAAAGCAATATATGCAGGGCAAACCCCACTCAGTTTGTGCATACAACACAAACAGAGAGCCTGCTTGATGCGTACAAGATTACTGAATTTGCAGAAAATGTAAAATTTGACTAGTAAAGGCCAGAAGCAACTTTGTTGTATTGTCGTCAAGCGTATGCTTTATAGTGAGAGATATAAGTAAACAAATACAATTAAATGGTCATAAAACTATAATTAGTAGTTAATGTGATTGATCCAGTTTGTGGATAATTGTGTCCTGTAATCTTTTGGGTGCTTTTCCTGTGCATATCAAACTGAAAAAAGGAAAAAATGTGAGACATCTTGTCGATCTCAAGAACATATTACAAAATAATCCACATTCAGATATCCCTCTGGATCCAGGGCCCCGAATCATGTGTGGTGTGGAGGGAATTTTCAGCCTTAGAGGCGGTATGTAGATTTGGGCTGCTGTTGTAGTAGAATCTGGTACATTTGTTTAAATGTCAGCTAGCCTTCTTATGGAAATACCCAAGGAAGAAGATGCAAAATATAAACGAATGTCAGTTTCCCAGAGACGACTTGTCAACATTATCATATTAGTCCATCGCATGTTGTTGAGCTGTGGTCAAGCTGTGATCGAGCTGCCAATAAAAGAATTTTCTTCCTTCCTTCCAAAGAATTTTATAAACCCAAAGCTTAGTTCAGCAAAACTCAGCACTGACATTAGCAAAACCAAGAATTTTATTTATTGTCTTTTTACATTTTTAAATGAATTGTAAATTAATTTCAGAGGTGCAGGAAAATACCAAGTCTCTATTATGAATCCTCAAAATGTTGAATATGATTTGTTGAAAGAATCTAGGTCACTGCATCTATAAATAACCATTTCCACTGCATTTACTGGATTTTCCTTGTTGACTCACTAAACTGAAACTGTTGATGTCAATGTGTAATTCATTTTACATGTAATTTGCCTTGCGTGTTGACCTTGCCTTTATTTCTAACATGATCCTGTTTTGTTGTGCAGGTTCTTTACAGGGAGGATTTTGAGAAGAATAAAGGGAAGGGTTTCAGCGTGGTCGCAGACACACCAGAGATGCAAAGAATTAAGAAAACGCAGGACCAAATCAGCAATGTAAGCGTCACCAAAACAAGTACTCCATTCACTCCACTTGTTTGTTTATCTCTCAACATCTTAATAATAAAGCAGACTGAATATTTGGAGCTCTTTCTGTGTTTCCCCCCACCCTGACAGCCTGGTATGAAGCCAGTCTGCTCTGTGTTGATTAGTTTCCCTGTGTGACTATAATCTCTTTGCCAATATTGAACTGAGGATTTCTTCTGTGGAGAATGATTGGTCTACATGAAGTACTCTGCAAACGGCTCTTCAGTTCTTTAAGATTTACTGATTTCACTGCTTTAAAGGAAAGCGGTGGCATTTTTAATCTTTTGGGTGTACATTTTTAATTGGGACCAAAATGTTTGGAATGGGTCCAGTTATTGAGTGAGGACACTGTTAATGGCTACCACAACATAAGATTTAAAAAAAAAAATTAAAAAAAATCAGTATTTCTGCATTACCTCCTTTTCCACTTGACCGGGAACGTTGTCTAAAGACTTTGAGAATCTGGAGAATCCACCAGACTCAGTTAGTCCACTCCGAAGTTCACTTGACTTAGTCTGAATTGTTTTCCACACTCGGAGTCTACTGAGACAGCTACTGTGGTACTTAACTCGCTAGGTTCTCCATGTTGGTCAGTCATCTACTTTTACCAGTTTCAGTTACAACTCCCATAATTATTCATCTTCTGTCTCACTAAAATAAATACCACTTTATATGCATCTATCGATCTAATCTAGTCATCTATGGTTTAAGACAGCGGTCCCCAACCTCTTTTGCGCCACGGACCGGTTTATGCCCGACAATATTTTCATGGACCGGCCTTTAAGATGTTGCAGATAAATACAACAAAATAAAACTAGTACCGGTACCGAAAAAAAGATTTATTCATAACACACGTGAAAAGACCCAGGAAAACCGAGTTAACGATAAAAACGATAACAAAATAACACTGAAAACCATACATTTCACACCTGAGCCTCAACTCTCGCGGCCCGGTACCAAACGACTCACGGACCGGTACCGGTCCGAGGCCTGGGGGCTGGGGACCGCTGGTTTAAGATATGGCAGCCTGCTTATCAAAATGTCTCTTACTAATGGATAAGCATTGCTAGGCAACTGAGCATGCCATGATTGTTGAGTGCAGCATGGGAAATTAGAAAATTGTACAAGGAAAGCAAAACAAATAATTTGTTAAAAATGTAGCAGTTTATATTGAGGAAGGAGCAACAGCCCCAATCCTGATAGCAGGCATCTGCAAAACAACTGTAAATCCCAGGGGACAGCTGTCTGTGCCACGCCAGGCTGTAATCACAACAACACATTTTCATTTTATTAGTATTTTTACGATCTCTGTTCAGATGAGATCAGATGTTTTGATACTGTTTTAGAAATAATCTCAGCGCGTAATAACTTGCCCTTAAACACGTATTACATGACCTTTAGCGAGTGCTGGAGATGAAGCAGAGTAGAGAAAGTAAGTGGCAGAAAATGTGAAAAATTAAAGCCAAGGTTTATTTTTTTATTTTAAACAAAAAAAAATTGATTTCCTTTAAAGCCTAGTCATTATGCTTCAAATGAAAGCTTTGGAAGCCACCAGAATAACGTGGCGCATTTTTGTCATCATTTTCTGTTACATTACCTAATTGGTTTCGCCTCCTCCAGCTCAAGCCTCAGAGAATTTCCCCAGATTAAGATCTCAAGTTCTACAATTGTTTTGTATACTGTTGCTTTTAAGAATCTTTTTGTCCTCTTACTTGCTCTTATTGCTCCTTATACACCGTGAAGGAGTTCTCTCCCATTCACTTTCCTCTCCCTCTGCCCCTGTTATTGATTGATTTGCCATTTCTCTGTAAATACACGACAGGAATGAAATGTTTATATTGTTCACCTTGTGTCCCCCAATCTGCTTAAGTCAGCTGCAAAGACCTGTCTTTCTATGTGAAACAAACTGACAAAACAAAGACACCTCTTCATACATACCGAGCTCTGCACCAGCCTCGCTAATGGCATAATTGGTGTGGAGGGTGATGGATAATTACAGTTTTCATGTGATGAAGATCTTGCATGTTGGAGATTAAGGAAGTCTGCAAAGTAGGAAAACAAACACATATATTATATGCATTTATGGGCGTGCACACAAACCACAATTTCACTGTTTAAGGATAGATTTAAGAGCATCGTGAAGTGGCTTTAGTTGAAGCTGATAAACGAGACATCTGCTTGCAATCAATTTGTCATTCACAGCCAATCATAAAGGAGCCACTGCAGATGAACATTAGTGTCTTTTATTTCTCTTCTCTGGACGCTGAGAAACAAAGTGCAATAAACCCTCTTCTAGTCTCATCTCTCTGTTTTGCCCTTCTCTTTGCCACATCTCTCGGTCCATCCTTCTCCACTTCCTGCCACCAGCAAAGATTGAGAGGAATCAGGGGGGATGGTCGGGGGTAGTTCAGCAGCAGCTAGGGCAAGTCCTGTAAATCCACACACAAACACACCATCTGTTCAACCTGCTTCTTCAAAACAAACTAAAATAATCTCTCTCACACACTCTCACTTAGCATATTGCACTTGAGAATAGCCACTGTGTTCTCCCAGTCACTCGCTTCACTGTCCTTACACAAACACTCCGTCGTCCCATCCAGTCGGTGAATACACTCCTCACTGACGCCAGCAGCACAGTGGGCTCTTTGAGCCGGGGCATAAGCGGGAACAGAATACAGGGTTGTAAATCTTGACCGAAGAACTGTTGAGTAAGTCTGTTATCAGTCTGGTAATAAGGAGACGGGTTGTATAGAGCAGTCACTCAGTTTCTGTTTCATCAGTGCTGCCTGTTTGGTTTTGAAACACTGAACACAGCCTTTGTCACACTGGCTGGAGAAATGGTCATAAAGTCTGCCTAAACATCTAATTGCACTGCTTTTTTGTTTTTGTTCAGTTATAACTCAGCGTATGGCTTACAGAATGAAAGAAAATCTATTTTTTCTCTATTCACTTACACTTGAGACTGTAGTACTTTAATTTAAACGTGATTCCATTTCATATGCTTAGTCATACAACCCCACCCTTCTCCTTTTCCTCTCAGTAGTTCCTTTTGAGTCTTGCTCCGTCATTCCAAGCGAGTGTGTAAGACTCGGGGATTTGAGTGTCTTGTTCTCTGTAATCCTCCTCTGCTCTTTTTTTTTTTTTAATCTATTTTTTTGGTGTGTGCTTGTGTGTATGTTTCACCTGTCTGATGTATCAACAAGCCGTTGCTATACACCTACGTCCTTACACTGCTTCCGGTACCTGAGATGTCATTTCCTCTCAACATCAAGCTGCTTCCCTGAGCATTTGCTGCAAATAGTGTGCCCCACCTATCTCCACAGACACTGAGAAGCTAGAGAGCAAGTGGGAGACCCCTGGTGGATAGAAAAGGAACTGTACATAGCTACAAGTCCTTTTTGAATCTGGAAAAGACTTGAAAGGATTTGAATCTCCTAAGAGAAGGTGCGTTATTCCTCATCTTCATGAATGACCTGTTTGTGTTTGTGCTTGTGCATTGCAGATTAAGTACCATGAGGAATTTGAGAAGAAGAAGATCGGAGGAGAGGGTCCACAACATCTGCCAAGCCACCCCAGTGCAGGTATGACCAGCAATTACTAGTAAATGTAGCAGAGAAGGCAGAAGTGAAGAAAGCACCGTCTGAATCCACAAATATATCTGTAGCTGGATTCTGAGCTGGAAAATGTACATGGACTAGAGAACAAAAAGCATTATGTTTTTCTTTAGCTTTCTTGGCTTGTCTGCGCTTGGTTCCTCCCTCCCAGAGGCTATAGGAGCTCAAGTTGTTCACTGCACTCCTCTGCTTTTTAATCTTCTTAGCCATAAATGACTACATTACTGCAAGCATAATTCTGTTTCACAATCACAGCTGAAATTATAATTGGACATAATCTGTTTTTATTCATTACTCAAGTCAAACAATTGTTTGCTGAAGCTCAGGCACAGAAACATTGCAGTAATAATTGCAAACAACAACAGGAGCAGTTATGTCAGAACAGTGCTTTCAGCATTAGGAAGTAAGTGAAGAGGAATGACTAGTCAGCCTGCTATTTGTATTTCGTGTGCCAGTTCAACACCTTTACACAGAAGGTCATTGTTTGGAGGGTTGTGAATCAAGAGCATGCGTGCCTTGGCTTGCCATGTAGGGTTTTTTTTTTTAGCATTTACTGTGAAAGAGCTTTTGCACAAACAAACAATAAATACACAGCTTGTATGCATAGAAAATACATGGAAATGAATGCCTAATTATAGACTGTACTGAGTCAATGTTTACAAACTTTGTGGAGCTTTTTTACATTTTCTCAGTGTTCAGTAGTCAGATTTTTCTCAGTGCTTTTTTTTTTTTTTAAAACCTGCGTCTCAATGTTCCTACACATATTTATTAGTTATTATAGTCATTTATCTAATTATTTATGGGTCGTGTACCTGAATTGTGTAGTTGTGAACTTTATGTATGTGCAACCTACTGTGTGTAACCAAGTCAGGTCATTTCTGACCCCATTATTTTATACAGGAGAACATTTTTAATAGGTATTGTGTTTATATTAACTATACTGTTACCTGTTAAGAGAGATTTTTTAATTTAATTACAGTTCTGTCATTTTTATGCAAATATGGTATTGTACAAACAAAATGACTTTTATTTACACAATTTATTTATTGTCTCTCGCTTCTTAAAAAACAGTTTCTCTTCATTTTAGAACTGCTAGAGAAGAAATGCATTTTAAACGGTAACATGTGTTTGAGTGGCACCAAAACAAAGATGAACTGGTGACTCTTTAATAACATTAGCAACAACAAATTGACTAAGCCAGCGGTCTCCAACCTTTTTTGCGCCACGGACCGGTTTATGCCCGACAATATTTTCACAGACCGGCCTTTAAGGTGTCGCGGATAAATACAACAAAATAAAACTAGTACCGGTACCGAAAAAAAGAAGATTTATTCATAACACACGTGAAAAGACCCATGAAAACCGATAAAAACGATAACAAAATAACGCTGAAAACCAATAAAAACCCTGAAAACCATACATTTCACACCTGAGCCTCAACTCTCGCGGCCCGGTACCAAACGACTCACGGTCCGAGGCCCAGGGATTGGGGACCGCTGGACTAAAGTATTAAGAGTGTTTTGTTTTTATTTTTCGCGTCCTTTATTACTTGTAGTTAAAACAAAATGTATGCAAACATCTTGAGCTTGTCTAATAATTAAAATATTTTGTGTATTAAGTGATCCCGCCCTCCTTAATCCTTGCCACAGCAATGGGCAAGTACTCTTAAAACTTTGCAAGGTAGCAGAATTTGATGCTACTTTTTATGATTTTAAAGAAAATCACAGAGCCGCATACAGCCATAAATGACCTTTTGTGTAGGTTAAAGCACCAATTATAAGTAGCACTACTTATGATTCTAACTCCTTCATTATCCCTGTACTCCTTCACCAGGTGGTTACCAGCAGCCTGCAGCCACTCAGAACTACCACTATGATCCTGCTCCTGAACCAGTGCGCCAGGCAGCCGCTGCCCCGCCTCCCAGTGCTGGGGTACATCCTTCACTCTTCTAATTAAATTCACCGATTCCAAAACCTAACAAGAATCAGAAGATTTGTTGTAATTTAATAACACAAAAGCAAAACAACAATCTTTCCAAGATGATTAAGCTCATTGTCAGCAGACTGTAACCGCAGCTACTCGTTTATAAACTAACCAAGCTCGTTCTTTTTTGCTGACAGAAGCGATACAGGGCAGTATATGACTACTCTGCCGCCGATGAGGATGAAGTTTCCTTTATGGACGGAGATGTGATCGTAGACGTGCAGCAGATTGATGAAGGCTGGATGTATGGCCGCGTGGAGCGTACCGGCCAGCAGGGCATGCTGCCTGCCAACTACGTGGAGGCCATCTGAGCTAGAGGAGAAGAAAAAGAGGGAGAGAAAAAGGAGGAGAAAGGGAGGGAAAGTAGGAAAGGAAAAGCCCAGTGCCATCTCATCTTAGCGCCGCTTTCTCTTATTTTTACTCTTGTTCCCTAACCTGCCCTGAGAGACCCTGAACCCCTTCCCCTTCTACATCCCTGCTCTGCTCTCACTGTTCGCCAGCCACAGACACACACCCTCTATCTAGCTGTCTGTCCTTCTGTCTGTCTATCTGCCTGCCTGCTTCTCTATTCGTCCGTCTGTGCTAATGTCTCTCTATTTGGATGTTCGTCATCCTCTTTGTCTTTGTCCCCATCCTGACTCCTCTCATGCAGCTGCAAGTGGGAATGGAAAGTCCTCAAAGATGAATTCACAGTTCATTGCAGTATGTCAGGGGTCCGTGCCGTGTCACACAGCTCCATCCTAGCTACGCCACTTAGCAATCCTACCACTAAAACATGCAAAAATACGGAAGAAAATGTTTGTTTTTTGAAGAAAAAAAAAGATATCCCTGAAGTGAGTAAACCTGCAGACGCAATTCAGTGAAGAAACTAGCTCAAAGTGTGTTTGAGTGGCGTTTTAATGGGCCCATTTATTTGTCTTTTTCTTTCTTTAATTTTGCAGCGTGATCTTGGCCAGACTGGAAAAACAGTGTATAGAATCTCAGTCTGTCTTAGCGTGAGTTTTTTTTCACTTGAGTACATTCCTTTAACCTCCAACGCTGTTGCTGTTGCATCAGTCAGCCAGTTTTCAGTCTTAACAGAGAGGTTTTTTAAATATATTTATAGATGGACGCACATCTCGCCAGTCTGCTCAAGTAGGCACCCTCATGTTCAGCACTGTGCTGTTGTCAAACTGGAATAATAACCTAACTGTAGAGCACCTCCTGTTGAGCCTTACACAGGCTTCCTGGATACAGGAGGGATCAGGGACACGTTAGGGGACTTCATCAGTCTTTCTCTTGCAGTTACACTGAACACACGTCTGCATGTACAGTATACACGTTTATTCCTGATTTTGCAGCCTAAATGCCTTCAGTCCTGTGAGAATCACAAAGACATGGTGATCAAGATTAAGCTGTTTTGGGGGGGGGGAATGGCTCTTCTCCTTTGCTAAGAAAAAAATATCACCATCACAGAAAAATCCTTTATAAAAGACGAGGCCAAGCACAACTCGATATTGTGAATCGTTTTATTTGAAATTCATTCCACTGTTTTTGAAAGAGTACATTCCAGTCTTTTTTTTTA
This sequence comes from Neolamprologus multifasciatus, assembly GCF_963576455.1. Lineage (NCBI taxonomy): Eukaryota > Metazoa > Chordata > Actinopteri > Cichliformes > Cichlidae > Neolamprologus > Neolamprologus multifasciatus. The sequence goes on along the minus strand of NC_140442.1, from coordinate 7,518,864 downwards.
TGGCTGTGGTAGATGTTGTCATTTTTCTCGCTCTTTTCTTCCTGAACTGACCTTGTTGTTATTAGATGTTTGTTTTGAGAAAAAAAAACAGATCTGTGTATTTAATAAATAAACCAGCAACTCAGTTTGCAAGACAGAAAAGGAGTATTTATGGAGACTCTTGTAGTCGCTGTATTAGATCAGTCATGGGATAATTACTTGGACGGCGCTAACTGCTTGTTGTTAAAGCCCGTTTCATTGTTCTGCAGCTTCAAAGAAGGGAGAATTTAGAAAAAAATCATTTAAAATACACCTGAAAGTTAGATTTTATTGTATGCTCTGTTCATTTTAAAGGCAGGTGCCACCTGAGCCAGGGCGGCACATGTGGCAGGCCAATCCCGACAACAAGCCAGCCACCGCTCGCTGGCAGCTAAATGTTGAAACTGCTGGTTCTTGAGCGTAAAATGAAGCGTCTACGTTGCTGGCTCTTCCACAGAAAGGCTGCGACACAGGATTTTCTGTTAAAACCATAACACGTGTAATTGTCATTATTGTTGCCATTCCTCTGTGGTGTAAATAATGTCACAGGCCCCTGACCTTATGCACCTTTCCCCTTTTCTTGCAGTTTCATTCTCCTGTGATGCACTGTGACTGTCACAGACATGAGCAATCAGGGTGGGGTCATCCTTACGGTGGAGCTGGGGAGCGGGGAGGGAGGGGATTTCGGCTTCATTAAGGCTCTCTCAAACAAGGCTCTCACTATGTAGCTAGATGACATTGTACAATTGTATATGTATCATAAATGTAAGTTAGGGGGAATTGTTTTTACAGGTCACGGTGCTCTGGGAAGTGGCTTGCCTGCAGATAAAAGCGTTTCAATATTTTTGTGAATGTGGAGAAGTTCTGTGATTTTTAAAAGCTGACTCACGGTTGGTGCACGTTGTCAGTTGGTGTTGAACAATCAAACTCTCTAATGTCATGAATTGTGACAGTGCTGATGAAAAAAAAAAGTCACTGAATTAGAAAAAAAGACTCTTCTAATAAATGAGAACGAATGAACACACTGTACAGCATCTTTCCTGCATTTTGCATTAATCTCTATTCGACAACAGGATATTTGCAAAACAGACGCTAGATCGGAAAGCTGGTTTAGAGCTCACGGTTGTGTGTATCTCTGGGGTAAATTGAGGAATTTTGCGGTTTGGCTTTGAGTGAAATGATTGTTGTTCCTGGCTGATGGTGCATTTGCTCAAATTTAATTATTAACAAAACTACTCACACTGGTAGATTCCGGATTGCGTCCAGTCCAAACTTATCTCAAGTGTGTTGATTGTTGTTAGGTGGTGGTGTGGAGGAAATGAGGTAGGGAGGGGGGGAATGGCCAAAGACAGCCAGTGTTTAAGTGTGGCTCAGGATGGATTTGTTAAGGCACTGTCAAATCTAAGTGTGCAAAGATGTAAGCATGCGAGGCTGGGGGGAGAGGGGGCGACAGAGGGTGGCGATCCTCTCGATTTCCCAGTCTGTGAGAGGCGGCAAGTTGTTTGTCTGACCTGGATTTTAGTCAGGAGTTAACCTCTTTGCGCCAAATACCGCTCCTCTGCTCTGGCATCACTACTGAACCCTAACTTCATATCATAACCCTGCTTCCATTCAGTTTCTGTCTTCTTATGCTGTCCAACCTCCTGCTGCAGTCCCTCTTTCCTCCGGCCTTCATCGTAGGCTCCTGCTCTTCTGATGAATCATTCCCCGCTTCTATGATACTGGTTATATACTGTAGACTTTGCAGAGTGAAATCATATAATCCACAATTGCAGGTTTAGCATTCAGACCAGTTTTTGTGCATTCCATCTTAAATTGTTTTTGATATAATTTTGTTATTTTTTTAAAGAAAAAAAAATATACCATATGCATATTGACATACACATGTATTCAACACTCTGAATACATCCTCAGATTAAGGACCTGATATCATCTCCTGTTGCCCTGATACAGCACTTCAAATTGTACTTATGATTCTGCAGATTCAATAAAATGTCATTTTTTTTCTCAAGACTGCTCTGTCTGTACAGTCTCTTCACTTGGACGCATGAATAGCAACGCAAGCATAAAAATCTACATAGGTGTGCAAGGCCCTTTTTCAGCAAATGTCACATTATGTCGCTTCTACGAATTTACGATGCAAAAAAGGACAATTGCTAAATAGGAAAACTTTGTCATGTTATGTTGTCATACCTAAAAACCATTGTGCTGATTAATGAATTAATATGTTTAGCTGAGTCTTTTGGGGGTTTGGTTCTAAGTCTCAAATGGTTCATTAAAGGACCTTCATTAGTGTGTTTGTGCTAATAAATTCAAGCTATTCCACGTGGGATAAGAAGAAACAGTATTTCATACAACAATTTTCACCACTCCCCTTGCAGAAGAGGGAAAACCGGCTCTAGCCAGAATTCAAAAGAAGTGGGAAACACTGGTGCATAACTGATAACACAGGCTCCTCAGAGTCTCTAATTTAAGACCTTGAGAATCTGGCAGGTCCTGAACTGCTAGCTTTATTAAATATGAACTGCAAAGCACCCTTCTCAGCATTGAAGAAGTGAATCAGGAATGTTTCCATATCTAAAACCATACTGGGTCTGCACTAAATCAGTGGAGATGCCCTAACCAGGAAGAAATGGATTAATATTGTCCCTCATTTGGCAGGTCTATCAGAGAAACTCAGAATCGTAACAGCCCAGTGTGCTTCAGACCTAACAACACAAGTGTACATTGTGCAATGCGTTGAGGAGCATTTGGACTTTTACACGGGCGAGACCAAAGAACCACACGTGACACGTCACACAATGCAGTTATACATCTTCAGCTAAAGCAGAGAGGACACGGGAATAAAGGAGGCTATTTATATCCACACTGAATGACCGCTGTTAGACTGCTGGTGTCCTAGAGCACCAGTCATCAGTCACCTATAACACAGTCTGAAGATCCCTTTCCAGGTGATTCAATCCCCACTCACACCATAACCCATGTGACCTTAATCATTTCCAACATGACATGGTAGGACAGTGTCTCCAAAGGGATTCACACCTTGGCCTCTGTGACAGTAATGACCTACCTTGATTCACACCTGGGCTCATGTAACTCACAATGACAAAGATGGTGACAATCCCACAAGGGGTAAAATACCCAAGACTCTTCATTAGTTTCTAGAACTAAAGAAGCCACTTGGATGAGAAGTAAAATGTCTTCACAAGCAGAAGGAAGTCCATTTGCCTTCATTTCAAATGCTTAAAAAAACAAAAGACCTCAAAAAGGAAAATTCTGAACCTATTTGTGAGAGGTGAGACAACTGAAAAGATGCTGGGGGGAGTTTATTACCTCTTTCAAGCATAATGGGGGGAAAATGTGGTGGTAAATGGGAGATTTGTGCAGATAAAAGGGATCTTCAATGAGGACGGTTACTGCTCCATTAGGCAACAAGATTTGAACATAGTTTGATTGAAGCCAGTTTACTTATAAAACAGGAAAAGGTCAAAACGATGTGGTTATCAGGGAGAATTACTGGTTCAGTTGTGGTATGTGGAACATCCTGATTCGCTATTGTTGTTGTTGTTGATTTGTGAGAAATAAGAAGAACCCATCAAGCTGATTCAACTTGTGGAAGGTTCTCTACTTCTGTCACACCAGCCCTTTGGATGTCCTCCTTCACTACAACCATGAATCTTCTCTGTGGTCTTCCTCATTTCCTCCTGCCTGACAGCTCCATATTCAACATCCTTTGAGCAGTATATCCACTATCTCTCCTCTGCACATGTCCAAAACATCTCAGCTTTTCCTCTTTGTCTCCAAACCGCCCACCCCGAGCTGTCCCTCCGATGTACTAATTTCAGCCTTGGCCATCCCAATGAAAATCTTAACGTCTTCAACTCTGCCATCTCCAGCTCAGCTTCCTGTCTTTTTATCAAAGCCTTTATCTCCAAAACCATACATCATAGCAGGTCACCAACATCGCCTGCTAGTCCTCTGTCACAAATCACCCCTGAAACTCGTCTCCACCCCCTGGCTACGCTCTCTGCTTCACCTCTCTTGCGACTGTCCGTTGCTTTGGATAGTTGACCTCAGTTATTTACACTCAGACTCTTTCTACTCTTTGTATGTTCTCTCTTGCTTCTCCTGACTTAAGACTTTATTATTGACTTATTATTGATTAAAGCTACAAACTGTCGCAAACGTGCCTGAAAGCCAAAACTCCGGGTTAGAAAATCACATGCGCTTTCTTTTCCCCCTTGCACATTCGCGTTCTGTGTAGGGCGGGGCGTGTGGAGCTCTCCGAGTTCCTCCGATCTGTTCCGATCTTCGCCGATCTTCTACCCCGGTGGTAAGGTCGCTGTTTGTGCTGCGTGTTCTCCTCACATCCGCACAGTCTGTCTCCGACCGAGCTCCCATCATGGTGGACATCTTGGTGTTGATGTTTTTCGCCGTTATGGGCCTCGTCTTCCTCTCCTACATCATCTACATGCTGTGATGAAGATGCGTCCTGGTCAGGCGGTGCTGGAGCCTAACGGAGGGTGTTTGTTTTTCCTCTCCTGCATCCCCGGTTTACACCACAAACAGAGGTGAGTGTTGTATTTGCAGGCGTTATTAAGCGAAATCCTTCTGTGGTGGAAAATGAGTGCATATACCCGAGAAAGGCCGGTGTTCCTGTTGATGTATCGATTTTGGGATGATTGGTTTCTTTCATCGCCGTCAGTGTTACTAAGTTGCCAGCGACAGACCTGTTAATGCTTCCCATGTTTCAGGGAGTAGAGCCACGGCCAGGCCATGACGGTTCCCTTTGGAGCTTTCATGTGGGGATGAGAGGAGCGATCCAGGCAAGAGAGGAAAAACAAATGGAGAAGAAGTGGAAGCCAAACTGTTTTGCACTCTGCAATCATTCCCCTCCTTCCTTCTTTGGAACAGTCAGATCTGACCAGGATGCCCAAACAGAAATTTTAACCCTCATCATCATTTTCTGTGGTACTTCTGTGTCAGTATTACTGTTTAGAGGAGTAGCGATGTTACCTGCACATAAGGATCCAGGATGGCATTCATAAAGGTGTAGAATTTGCCTTTTTTTTTTTTTTTTACGATTATTTATTTATTTATTTTTTAAGGATGGATTTGATTTGAAGTGTCCAGTTTGACAGTATTATCCAGATGTTTTATCAGCTCTTTTTGCACAAGTTTGTGTTTCAGCAATCAGTTGGAGAGCCTCAGACTTGTGATGTCACTATACTTTCCTTCTCACTGTAATCATCATTGTCCACTAAATTAAGAGGAATGGAAGGTATTTGTTGAACTATATCAGTTGCTTTAATTTTCTGAAGCTTTGCAACTACATTGCTCTTTTTCTGTTTTTGTCCTTTTTTTTGGCCACAGATGACATCCACAAAGAGGCGTTGTTTGTGTATATCTGAGTTTCATATTATCTGTTATATTTAAATAATGTTCACTGATGCACACACAATTTTCTGATAATTGTGAAATGTCAAATAAAGATGATTCCAGTAAACCAAGGTGCCTTCTCTTTCGCTTTTTGGAAAGCAAAGTTGAATTCAACCTTTTTGGGCACTAACAACTGTCACGGTCAGTTTTCAAGAAGATGACAAACATTGCATGGTTCGAGCTTCTCAAATAGATGGAGGCTTTCCTGCTTATTCTTAGGTGTATTAAGTTTAATACATTTGCTCTTGGAGTGACAGACCAAATCACTATTTGTTGTTGTCCGCAGATACTTTTATTGAAATTTATATTGCTTGAGTGGTTAATAAGCAAAAGCAGGGCTGAGGTTGCACCAGACCACTAAAAGTGGATTGTGTTGCCATATTGATGTAACCACAGATGGAAATTACAGGAAAGAATAATCCTGGGGGGGGATAAGAAGAACTGTTGTCCTCCGCAATTCAATATTAAAAAGGTCTCCAAACAAGAGTCGAATGTAAAGGCAGAGGCTTTAAAACATGCTGTAAACTACTGATCCAGAACAATAGGGTCAGGTTAAACTTTAGCAGAAAACCTCTAAATGAGCCCACAGAGTTCTGAAAAAGAATTCCTTAATCCAAGCAGATTGAAGAGCAGAGTGTGGCTGATGACCATAGCATTGTACGCTTTTTGGTCACTCGAGACACGACTGAATATAGAGAGAACATATTTCATCCCTCTGAAAATGGGGGACTATGTACAAAACTCTCTAGAATTTTTAATTAATACAAAACTTCTATCAAACTCATTGAATTAAACCTGAGAGTCTGCTCTTCAAGTACATGTTGATAGATTTAAAATCCACCGTGGGAGGTATCCAAAGACAAAATTACAAAAAAATAAAATAGACCTAATTAGGCTTTTATTATGAAATTTCTTAGGCAATATACTTCACAATTTTGTATTTTTTTTAGTCTGGTATGTTTATTTCTCTAAATAAAAGGCATATTGCACACATAAAAATTCCACTGTGAAGTAATGTCATGCTGTACACTTTCACATATCTGCACATCACATCCACATCTCAGCTACTGAGAAAACATTTGAGCAGGATATATATTTTTAACCCTTGAGCATGTTGGAAAAATATTCATTCTTCTCTAAAAAGAATGGGTATGACCTGAATGATGACTAACAGTACCATATTCCATGCACCACATTTCCTGCCAAACCCGCCCCACGCTCTGTAGCTGTTGTGGATTTTTGTGCCAGATGCTCTCCTGCAGATGGTGCTATTGACCTATAGCAGGCTGTGGGGCCTGACCTGAGAGCAGCTTATCTGTAAATAGATCAGAACAATCCAGATGCATATATGGAACAACAGGTTACAGGAGGTGGGTGGATAAAGAAAACACTCTGTACTGTTACACAAAACAGGATTTATTCATAATTTTCTACTTTACCAACAGACGAAGGCTCCTCTGTCTTATTTCTCAATGAGGACTCTTGAACATTTGCATCTCTCTGCAAGGTCACAGGTCAGCTTCTGCATAACAGTGCATATCTTACCCTAACAATTTTATTTAATGAACTCTGAAAACACGTTGTAATGTCTCCTTTAAGTTATATGAACGTAAGCAAGTTAAGCTAGTTAAGCTAGTTAAGCTAGATTAGCACAAAGTGTAGAAACATGGTAACATGGCTAACCTGGTTCACCGCTTACTCAAAACGTTTAACCTGTATGAATTACACAAATATAACATAATATGTTAATTGGCGAGCTGTAGAGTTGCTGGTATGTAGATTTATTTTTTATTTTTTTCCTGCTTTGTTCTCACTTTTATGCTAAGATAAGCTAAATATCTGTAGCCATGCAGTGTAAACATAAACTGTAGCAATTTCAATCATATCCTTTCTGAAACTATATCTAAAATAAATCTATTTCCTAAATGTTAAACTGGGATGCATCAGGGACCCTGATGAAAGCCACAAGCCGAAACGCGTTGGTCAGTCAATAAAGTTGTTCCTCTTCCCTTAGGTGTTGCTGCAGTTCCTGCATTGTGAATTGTTTCATCCTCTCCATGCACCTTGGAAGTAGGTGAATTTGTGCCAGAAATCTTTGCTCTAAATGTTAAACTACTCATTAATTCATTCCTTCCCACCTCCTCGAAGCACTTAGCTAAAGTTTCTCCCACATAGGCAGATAGAGCCCCTCTGGGGAATGATCAGAATTCCTCTGCTGATAGTATAAGCTACCCCTCTCACCATTACAATACCCCCACTGTTTTATCAGAGAGCACACACACACACACACACACATGTGCAGTCATTTTACTTCAAACAGCATCTTTGGCACGGCCAGATCAAATGACACTGCAGCAAGCTGACACTACACTTGTGAGTCTTCATCTGGGTTAGAAAGAGAATGAAGCATTGAAGCTGGACTAAAGGAAAGATTTCAATCACACTCCTGTTCGCCTCATATCAGATTGTGTCACAGCTATGTTTTGTGTCCCCTGAAGCTCGACAGGCCCGAAACAGGTGCTCTTTTGTTTTTCAGCTGCAGAGACCTTGACTTTCCCCCAGAGCCATAGTTTTGGTCTAACGCAGTAACACAGGACATTTATATGTGCTTATAATTACTTTAAAAGGAGAAAAACAACAATCTGTATAGGACCCTAGCACTGCTACAGCTGCTGACAGCATTCCTGGCATTCCCGAGGATATTTCGTTGTCTTTTATATTTTTGCTTAATTCTCTGGATAGCTGGAAGAATGTGCACAACATTACATCATGTCCAGATGCTTCCGGTGCAGACTTTGATGGCTGAACTGTCATCGATTTAAAACCTAAATGTTTTTAGGATTTAAAGACAAATAACGTGGTGTTAAGTTTTAAGTGATTCCTTTTAGACTTCTTACTGTCAGAACATTTTTTTTGATGCTTTTTTTTCACCTTGTTCTCCATTTGTCAACTCTGCAGCTTAAAAAAATGAACCTAAGGAGCCTTTTTGGGAAATAAACTGTAAGTAATCAGTCACTGGAAGAGAACTGGGAGCAAACTGAACACAACGCAATCATAAAACACATCAAGTCGTTCCAAAATAACCCCTGGAAGGGGACAGTGGAGTGGGAATAACAAATGATATAAGGAAAGACTTTCCCGATGTGAAGTTTCCTTTTAAATTAATCGTGCACAGTTATGGAAAGCCAGGAGGAACAAATGCACATCGACAGCGTAATGCATAAACTACTGCCTGTTTAAATAAAGGATAATATGTTTACATCTTTTTCAAAAATCTCTATATTTCCATTCATGAAGGCGTCTGCTGATTTTAGATGGTGATGATAACAGATGTTGTGATATGATGAATCTAATGTATATGTATGTGTTCAAAGTTCAAAGTTCAAATATCAGGACCCGTGTGACTAGATCGTAATAACATCTCGTATCTGTGGCACCTTTAACCTCCGGCAACTTTTTGCCAGTGAGCCGGAGTTTGGGATTGAGCGGATAGAGAGTGTAGTGATAATAATACAATAGGTGAAGATGGAGGGAGGTGGAGAGGATAGAGGCAGAGCAAATAAAGAAAAACCAGGCAATGAAAGAAAAGAGAATGAGGGAAGGGAAATGGGGTGCCTCTGTGCTTATAGCCGTGGCCTTCAGTGTTAGAGTTCCTGTTGTTGTGGGGTGGGAGTTTCCCTCTGTGGCGGCGGTGAGGGAAATGGCAGAGGATGTCTTTTTCCTGGCTGACCAAGAATGCCCGGCTCTCGAGGTCTTTTCTCCTCTCGTGTGTGATTTTTAGTCATTTTTTGCCAAAGGTTTTAGTGTTAATAATACAAACATCTCACCACAAACTCCTCGTTTTCTTTTCATTTGGATTGCATTGTGGGTAAACTATTTTCTCCCTGGGGGCGCAGGGATATCTGCTCTTAAACGCCCAACAGATCCTGACAACAGATTGGACTACACGTCCCAACATGCTCCCCTCACAATAGGAGGCGGGGGCCATAAATCCTGCCAGCCAATGGTTTTACGTGAAGCGGTTCTGTGGTTGGTGAGCTGCATGGGCAGCTGTTGTCAATGGCAACAGAGGTTTGCAGGGAAGCATGAGCTGGACAGCTGGTAGAGGGTCCTCTGCTAGGAGTCACATGAGCTCCCGGCAGCCAATCTCAAGCCTTCCGCCTTCCTCTATCGGCTGCTTCTTCTCGCTCATTTGCTGTTCTGGTTCTCTTCAGCTGCAGCAGGAGGGGGAGGGGAGATGGAAGGAGAGGAGGGAAGGGGAGACAGAGAGAGGGAGGGAGAGGGAGGGAAAGGAGGCGAGGCCAGCGTACACAGGGAACGAGTGAAAGAGAACGAAAGCGGAGAGCGGGAGTCTCTTCCTTCTGTGTGGCCATCAAGCAGAGAGGCGAGAATTGGACGTGCACACTGTTTCCCCTCTAGCTGTCACCCAGAGCGGCAGGGGAAGAAGAGGAAACAGAGACAAGGACAAAAGATGAGTGTCTAGCTGGATGTTTCAGGCTGTCACACTCAGAGACAGAGTCATGCCTGTGTGGAGAGGCGAAGCAGCAGCAGCAGCAGCGCTCGGCTGCCAGGCTGCCTCGCCTGTGTGACGAGAGCAGGACTGCATTTCTGCTGGGAATACTAAACCAGGAAAAGAAAAGAGAGAAGGCAGGCAGCCGGTGATCTTGTGCCATGACTGGGAAGAGGAGGAGGGAGGAGACTCGTTGAAATCATGGACCAGGTGAGGATGGAGATGAGGAGGAGGGGAGGGGAGGGAAGGAAGTGAAGGGGAAGTGAAGGGGAACACCACCTTTAATGTGCTCCACATATCCACACCTCTCTGACACAAAGCACGCAGCGCAGACGCAGCAGCCGCTCCTGGTTTATTCATAACATGCATCACAACTGTTTTCATTCCCTCGAGGCAAAAACAAACTGCACAGCATGCTGCCGAACCCACGGTGCGCGTTTTCTGATTCACCCCCGGCGAGCTGGTTTTCACTCTGAGTGGGTGGGGAGGGGGGGGGACAGGCCGGGCCGGCAAAGGTGTCGCCACCGGCAAGTGGCAGGCCTCTGGAGAGATGACACAGTTCAAAACATCACCGGCTCATATCTCAGGTGAACACTTTGGAGATGAGCAAAAGAACAGAATGAAAACAGGGGTGTGGCTGATTTTTACAGGATAACATGTCGTGAAGCGAGTGGCACCTTCACCTGGAGTCAGACAGGAAGGAGTAAGGGGATGGGATGTCGCGCAACAGTGTTCACATCCAGAGCGTTACTGATAGACACCGAGGCAAGCCGAAATATTGTGTACTCATGCCACAGCCTTTGCAATAGGTCTCGTCGCCTGCGCCACGTGTTTACTCAACGCTGTAACTTGATGCATGTCGAATGTCCCTCTCTTGTGCCCTAAACAGACAGTGTTTGTGACTGCTTTGGTGTATTTTATGACCTGTTTCTCAGAGCTCTGTTTGCAGGCTGATTGCTGCAGCTGTCTCTTGGTGTTGTCTCCACGGTGGAGGCGAGCAGCTGCTGGTAGTTTAGCAAAATGATGGATGGTTTAGAGGAGCAGAGACAAGAAGCAACACCAATCAAGTCTCCCTCCCTCTCGCATCTCCCCTCCATTGCCCTCAAATGTGTCTCCTGCTCATTGATTACCTCATCCCCCGTGTCCACCCTCCCCCTGTCTCACTCTGTTGCTTTGCGTCCTCTCTTCTCCTGAGAGGGGATCTGGTGAGCATCAGGTTTGCGATGAAGAAGACGAGGGATTACGGACGTAAATAGGTGACACACCCAAAGCCCAGCCCTTGCCTCGGGGTTAATTATTCATGCTGTCCATGGGTGGGGGGCATGCCTGTCCTGTATGTGTCCGCCTGCTCAGGTTGGGGTGATGTTAGCCCCCTTGGTACAGCAGGGATGATGTCATGACTGCTGCTAGCCAGACAGTCCGAGTGTCTTTGTTATTGTGGGTGGAGATATACTTAGAGGCAGGGGTATAAGCTAGCAACCCAAGCAGCAAACTTCAGGTAGTAACAGAGAGCTCACGATGTGTTTGGAGGAGCTAAAAATGTCACGTATGACTTATTAACCAAGTGTTACACACACATTCTCATGAAAAGTATCGGTTTATCTTTGCAACAACAATGACAAAAAAAGAGAATGGTGTCACTTACTGTGCAGTATAGATCGCAGGAAACAAAAACTATTTATAAGACTCCGCAGTGCTGTGAAATGCTGACACGGCGTGGCCTTGGTGCAGTGCTAAAGCTGGGTCAGTGTCATTTTAATAGATGGTACTATATTGTGATGTAATGTATGATTATACAGTAGCACTTTCCTGTTCACGTGACTGTGAAGCATTATCTGCTGTTTTTATTCTGTTTGTTTCCTGGGTGTGTTTACAGTAAAGCCACGAGATGGTTCTTGGTGTACAGTCTAAGTCTGTGAAACGTTTAGAGATACAGTGAGAGTTGGAAGCCTCAGCATGCACTAATATCACTGTGTGGATGCAAAAGAGGCATGCAGGCTGTACTGCAGTCATCGAAAGGCTTGCGAAGTTTACACGGCATCGTCACACGCTTTTGTCCTTCTTTCTGTTTGTAGCTGTCTATTGAAGGACACGCGTGTACATTCACAGTGATAAGGAGGGCAGAGGCTCAGTGTGGGACAGGAAAAAGGCTTGTGAGATAAAGTGCCTGTGAGAGAGAATCCAGGGCAGCAGCGGGACACCTCTTACTCTCAGAGTCCGTCTGCGATGCATTCTTCTGTGTCCGAGTGTTGCCACGATCCTCATCCTCACTGCACTCTCTGGTTTTATAGGCTTATAAATGTTCTTAGTTCAGAGCACCTCTTTCCATGAGGATGATTAAACTATTAGACTAACTGCAAATCAGCGTGGGTCATTAGTGCTTTGTGATCAATAGTCATTAAGGGAGACATGGGCAGGGCTTGTGGTGACTGCTGGCGTGCGAACTCGAAGGGCCGGAGATGGAGTTGCATGACCGCATCCATCACGAAGAACCACATCACTCTTTCTACTGTAACGTCCTTGGACTCCACTGGAGTAAATTTGCAGGATTTACAGTTTATATTAAACCTTATTTATCTTATATTAGGCCTTGGTGCACTCCCCCACACTTCTTCCGCTCTCTAAAACAAGTTGTTTCAGCTTGTCTCCTTTTACGCCAACTCCCTTCTGATTGTCTGCATCTTGCAAACTAACTCTCGGTGCAGCAGGCGGTCTTAGTTGTGTGCCTGACATGGTTGTATTAAGGATACCCACTATCTTTTTTTTATCATTCAAATCCAAGAGATGAACCCCCCCCCCCCCCCCCAAAAAAAAAAAAAAAATCATACTTTTGGCTCACCGGCACTACTTGCACAAATGTTGAACTCATTATGTGAAACTTAATATGAGCAACCACAACTGCAGCTGTTTGTGTATGACAGAAAATAAGGCAGAGCACGATAGATACATTTAAAAGTGTGTCACTACATCAGAGGGAATCCCTGATACAACTGGATGAGGCGCATTCATGTGGACAGGGGTGACGCTGTTGTGTTTGTGCTGCTGTCTGAGTACAGCTCCCTGGAGGCTCAGTAAAGGAGGCTGGGCGACATGTCTAACTTTAGTGTGTATATGTGTGCATATATATATCTATGTGTGTGTGTGTGTGTAAGTTCCTGTGGCTGTCAGCCAGAGTTATCTGGCAAATTGCTTTGTCTGTTTCCCATAGATGTGACTGAAATGGAATGCAGTCAGAATTAGCTCAGGGCGAAGCAGCCGCGGAGGGAGATATTTTATGAGAGTGAAAGTGTGGGTGCCTGTGTGTGTGCGTGTTAGGGAAGAAAGGGTCTTATTAGGTTACAAATGAGATAGTGAGAGAGAATGTAAAAGACAAATGTGTGAGAGGAATGGATAAAGAAAAAGAAGGAGTGTGTGTGTGCTTCATGGTAGAACAGGTGGTCTAATCTGATGTCCCACCCGTGGCACCCCGAGGCCTCCTGTCTACAGCCCTTCAGTCTTTGTACTCTGAAGAATTTCTCACCGCGGGGCAGCAGACAGTGAGAGACTGTTAAAGATAAACTTTGAATGTGCGTTTTCATCCAAACTGAAATCGAACAGTCACATACCTGCTTGCAGTAATCAGACGTGATATTAAAACCACGGCCACAAAAACAGCTCCGACCTACCCTGACCTATCAGAGCAAGGAGTCGGGACCTCTGTCTGGCGACAGATCCTCTTATGGATGCTTGTTACAGCTGGCCATGTTTTCTGTGTTGAAGTAGCGTCAAAGACCCAGAATTTCCCAGCAGCGTTTTTGCATTCTGCTAAGATGATTAATGCTACAGTCATTCAGTGTTTATATTGATATATTTACCCGTGTTTAGAGCTTTTGTAGCTTCTCTGGTCTCAGTATGAGTTCTGTAACACTGAGTGGAGGGGAGTTACAATGACATATATCCACACTGCTGTAGGAAAGCAGAGGTCACAGAGGTACATAGTTCCTTGCAGACAGTCTCTGCAGCAGCAAGAAGGCTCTAGTACTACTACATGCTTATCAGTGTAATACTTTTCATGCGGGCTTCAATTTCATGTAAAATCAACCAAATCTATAAAAGGAAAAAAATAAACTAGGACCTCTCAGAACCTGTAGTCAGCTTCAGTTAGTTATATGTGGAGCAGCACAATGGTCTGCTCTCATTGTTAGCTCTGCAAAAGACTGGCAGCCAGCTGGATTAAGATCCATCCCCCGCCCACCCATGACCCTGAATTGGATAAGTGATTAAGAAAATCAATTGATGGGTGGGTGGCCGTAGTATATTTATCAAAGCTATGAAAAACATTGCTGTCATAGTAAAAGAAACTCTATAGACCGAAGTCAAAAGAGACAAACAGAAGGCGTTTTATCATTTCCAGCGTTTTCAATCTCTTGTAAATTTTTATGTACAGAAGCCGGCCACCAAACCCATTTTAAATCAACATTAAGCGTCACCATCCGAAGCTTAAATTTGGATTTTTTTCCAGCATGATTTTTTCTATAACTTTCCTTTGAGCCTGAATATGATGAAATGTGTGCATAATAGCATACTGTTAGCCTTTTTCCTTTAGGCATCCAACATCTTGGAAGAAGTGTGAGCTTTTGACCCACCTCTGTGTCTATACTGCGAAATGTAGCTCAGTAATTTTAACATAACATGAAGGTAAGATTTCGCACAATTTGATTAAATATACAAAAGAAATTAACTTGTTCCGAGGGAGTCTAGAAGAACCGGCTCGTTGATTTTTCAAAGAGAAAACTGTAGATTTGGATCTATTCTGTAGGCTCTATTTTTCCACAGAAATCCTTTCAACTCATTTTTAAGATATTTAAAATGCAGAAATGCATTTAAACATATTGTAAATATCATGTTCACGTCAGGTATAAAGAGCTGTTTGTGCATGTGGAGTATCTTAGCACAGGTCCCGTGTTCTTAATTCAGTTGAATTTTTAAGGCTGGAGATAACCAACTGTTTCGAGGCCAGCAGGCAAACAATGCACAGATTGTCCCGTGAAAGAAAGTAGGACACCCATCTCCAGCAAGTAAACATCTCCCGCTCAGCTTAGGACCTCAACCTCAATGCACTTAAGTGGCAAGCAATGAATGCAGATGGCAGGAGCGGAGGGGGGGGGCGTTCTCCCGCAGGGGTCAGAGGTTAGCCAGTGTGGCTAAAGCCCTTCCTGTCAGCAGCACTTTGCATCAGTCCAGCCCACGTCAGGGAACGGCAGGATGATGACACGGGACGAGAGCAGCTGAGCAGGGATAAACCAGCCAAAACAGAAGAATGAGGTTTATCGGTTGCATTGGGAGACCGTCCAATTAGGAAGCCATTTGAGTCCAATTTAACCTAATGGGCCTGTTTGGCGTGCTCAGTTATCAGTTTGACATGTTTTCGACTCCCTATCTATTCCCACTCCTGCTCTGTCATCCTTGAGTCTCAGAGCAGCTGACTTCAGTGGTTGAGGTGCTGCACGAGGATGTAATGTAAGTCTGTAATGAACAGCTGCTGTTTCGTTACTTTGATCATCTAACAAGCTAAATGGATGCTCTAAAGTTACTGGGCGCCACGGCAGCATATCAGTAATGAACTGAGCTTCATGACCCGCTGACCTCTTGGCCTATTCTCCTTTGTACTGTCCAACTTTTCCTTCATTCACCGCAATGACCCAACTCTATCACATCATGAGTTCAGACTCTCTTGTTGTATTTTGTGGCTCTCGTGTCCAGAATAAACTGTTCCCTTCCCCGTTTCTCACATGGCCACATATTTCTTTCCATTTTTAGGGCTCATTAAAATCCTTGTCATCACTTTAAATCACATGAAACCCCATAGATGGGAATAAAATGAAAAACTCATCTGAGACACATGCAAGGACCTAATTTTGTTTTTATTCTCCACCCTCACACTGTATCTCACCATCTCTTGTAGGTATGGAGCCCCCTTGTGGCATCCAGATGCCACTGTGGCTCAGTTTCTATCTTTCAGGGTTGGGAGCGAGGATTATCTATTTAGGGAAATCTCTGTGGTGAGCAGCAAAGGAACAGATGGTTATCCTTTTACAGAATCCAACCTAGAATAAGGCGATGTTTGCTTATTTTGTTATTAACAATGATGATGGTGCACATTTACATTAATTCCACGAGCAAAGTATATAATCCTCTCTGTCTTGGCCATTAAACACTGCAGTAAAAAAGCGTCACATCTCGGTTTGTTATAAAAAGCACTGCCCTCATTCTCAGATTTATGGTTAATACTTGTAGATCAACGTCTTTATTAGTGATCTGTGTTTTGGAAAACAGCGCTGACTAACCTTTTGAATTCAAAGATTTTACAAGTGAGCAAATCCACTCCTTTTATCTCAGTCTATGGCTTTAGTTCAGACACGTGACAAAAGCATTTAACGCATGCGATCCAACTGTTTTAAGCACTTATAGTTGTTTATATTAAAAAAGTGGTGACCTCTCTGAAGGTTAGAAATCTGTCAAAACGTTTCTCTTGTGTGGTCTCACGTCTCCTCCAAAATGAGAACACCCTCCTTTAAGGCCATGTCTAGACAAACTTATCTCTGAGTTTTAAGGCCAGAGAAATGCTGGGATTAGGGTATGATCCCTTCAGGCGTACGGGATTATTCAGTTTACTGTATATACTGCAAGAGGTGTGGCTTTATGTGCACCACAAAGCAGATCTGTCATGGCCGTAAGGTCCTTGAGACGATTTTTCTTGCTGCTTCAGAAAGTCTGATGATGTTTATGTTGTAGATTATAAGTTATGAAGACCTTGGGGGTGCTTGATTATTCTGAACTGAGTTATTTATGGTAAACCTTGCTCCATCTTTTTGTAATAAGTGCTTCTGTGAAGGCAGAGGATTAACTTCAAAGACTCAGATCCAAAGACAAAACACACTTTAATCCCCCAAATGTTTTAGGAGAAGGAAATAGTCGTCCTAAGATGCCCAAAATACTAAAGTCTAAGGATGTGACCATGTGATGTTAAGTTACAGGACTTTTTAAAGGTATGAAAATAAGGAACAAACATTTGCCTCTGGATCTGGAGCTTATGTCATTCTATTAATATACGAGTTATTTCTGGATGCTACTGATTCATCGGTAACCAGCAGAGAAATCTGATGCAAACATGTTGAATGATATTGCACTCACCGATTCCCGAATGTGACTGGAAAACATATCTCATCGTCCGAGCTCATTGCCATTGTTTTCCCTCATGCCACAGGAAGTGATATGAGAGAGAGGAAAAAGATCTGTGAAAGGTAAAGACGCAGCAGACACATTCAGCCAGCAGGAAGGAAACTCCGTGCTTTGCTACTGGAACCATGAGTGTCTGTTTATTTTATTTCTCTGTCTCTCCGAAGAGATTTAAGGGAAAAGAAGAGGTTGTCCTTTTGAAGAATGTGTGCCAAGCATTTATAGTAACAGTGGCCATTTATAGAAATAGTGGAAACCCCTGGAAGCTATTCAGCCCTTGTTGTCTTCTGTATTTGTCTGGAACTTTGAGGAATAAATTGATGGGGAGACACACTGGCGATCTCAGGATGCTAATTCTCCACTCGTGTGTACTGACACTAACACCTGAACATCGATTAGTCTTCTTGTTAGACTCTGGGCATTTCCTTCTCTTTGTTCCTTTATCTCAAACACTCCCGCATGGCTGTTCTTATCAGCTGTCTCCATGTTAAGGCCTGCTTCTGTATCAAAAAGAAAACTCCAAGAAGTTGAGGCCCAGCAGTTCATGAGTGGAGATGAGATAATGTATAAGCTTGTACAGGAAGATGGGACTTAAACTCTCTTTACAAAAGGCTTATACGCATAAAAACCCATAAACCTCTATCTTTGATACAAAGGATTCTTTTTGCGGTGGAAACTGGATCGTGCACTATAGGATAAGGCGTATCAGCATGTCCAGTGTAAACCCCAGGCTTGTGGCAGTGTGTGGCTTGCATGTGTGTGTGTGTCTGCAATGAGTCACTCGCTCCATCCTACACCCAGCTCAATGTCCGCTCCAGCAACAAAAGCTATGAGCCTAACCTGTCTCTACCTTTGCAGATTGGGTGCCCACAGGCCTTTAGTTGTTTATAGAGGAATGAGCGAGGCAGCTGCAAGAGCGAGCGGGGATTACAGTGAAATGTAGAGATGGGTGAGGGAGGTCTACAGGTCAATAGAGAAACAAGGAAAAGAGTATATGCTATGTTATAATATCAAGGAGGTTCGTTACTGACCATAGCTACAAAAACCAAAACAAAACAATGAGCTTTCAATGTGCCAAGCTGTTGTTCCCTCTGCTCCCTAAAGCTTTCTGGGCATTACCTGACAGAAGGGCATCAAATGAACTGGTAATTCAACAGTCATGACTACGCTCCATCCCTAGCACCTAGTTCCCAAAGTACCTGTGATGTTACCTACTTGGTCCGTCTAATAGTGAATTCAAATTGAGCAGGTTAATAGTGAGAACAAGTGTGAAGCAGACTAAATTCTGATGTGAAGAAGGGCAACAATGTTTCTCCCAGAGTTGAAGTTCATTTGGGAAAATGGCTGTTTATTATTTTTCGACAAGCACAGTGCAGAATGACAGGAAATGAGCAGAGAAAAGGGAATAGCTTGCAACTTTTGGGAACTGAAATATGACCATTGCACAATCTTAGTCTATATATGCTTATCCATATTAATAAAAACATTACTAACACTTTCCCTGTTACCCTTCCTGTAAACCCCGTTACCACTTACAAATGATGTCACATTCATTTATGTGGATGAATGGCATAGCTGTCAATCTCTTTAAGCATGCAGAAATAAATGGAAACCAATTGCTGCAAAACGGCTACAAAATCCAAAAGCACAAATGAAAGGTCTGCATCATTTTGTAAACGAAGCTCTTAGAAATCAGCGTAGCGTGAATAGAAAGCATCTTCTGAATGGGGTTCAGTCGCTTGGCACAGCATCAAGCGATTACAAAAGCTGCGGCAAAGGCTGCAATTCAGGCTCGGCGTTTAACTACTTTTATTTATGTAGCGGTATGCAGTACAGTTACAGTCCCTCTCTGTCCGTTTAAGCTGCCTGGTCAGCTGTTTCCTCCTCTCGTGCCAGTTGTCCGGCCAGACAAAGAGGACTCCTCTGTCATGCGGGGGGTGGGGGCGGGGGTGCAGGGGTCACGGCTCTGGTTGGAATCCACGGGGTCACCGCTCTCCCTCTCAAACTTCCCATAACACCCTTCAAAGGAGTGCCACGGGAGCTTTTGTGTCTCGGAGTGAGACACGCAGCAGAATTGCTTTCATAACTACATCTTACTCACACATACATAAATATTTCAACCTGTCTCTTGCTCATCTTTGACGCCCGCGTTGCAATCACACGCTCACATATGTTCAGATGTGCTTAGCAATGAGCAGCTGAGAGAATTACTACAGCGTAAGCATATGGGAGGTCAATTTTTAGGTTAGAATCATCACCGGACATGTTTCGCGCTATCAAACCGAGAACATGTTAATCAGCCTTTTATTACATTTGAAACAAGGATTTAAAGAAGGTTACTCTTTATAATAGATTTGAAAGCGAGTGGGAGATAATGTACCTTGGCAGGATTTCCACAATGTGTCCTTTTGGCTCTTAGCAGTAGGAAAACCCTCCAAGTACCATCATTAAATGCAACAGTATCAAGGAGACGGATATAGAGCAACTCTGTAAAAGCTTAAGGAGAACGATGTTGAGAAGTTCTGGCGACTAGACTCCTCAGACATAAAGTAAGTGTGTGCAGAGGGCGTTACGGACATTTACCGAGAGGCTGGGCACAGTAACGTAGGGGAAGTGAAGTGAAATAGAGGAGATATGAAAGAATTAGGAGATAGAAGCCTTGGGCGTGAGGACTGGGCGGGGTTAGCTTGGAATAAATGGAGTGATAACAATGAATAGTAGCATCCTGGTGCACAAGCTGTGCGAGGTGGCCTAGAATGGTATGAGGAATGCCCACCCACCATTCCATCCATCCGTCCTGCCGCTTTTACAGCCTCAGCCAGGCAGCGTCGGGCCAGCGGAGGGAGGCGGGAGTCGAGGGGTGGGCGAGCGGTCGAGCGAGCAAATAGGATGATGGTTGTTTATGGGTTGGTCCCACTAGGCGTCGGGCTGTGCGCGCGATTATGTAACGGCTGAGGAGAGGCTCTGGATGCTCTCTGCTCATCCCCAGCTGACCCTCGAGGGAAAGAGATTGGGGAGGGAGGGGTGTCGCCTCACATCACAGTCACAGATCGGGGCTTACTCAGTCAGTCGTGGGGGACATACCCAGCGCCTGAGGATGTGTGTCAGTGAGTAAGCCCGACCCAGCGATGTGTTAGCCGTCAAGTGCAGGAGAAAAAAACGCTTTCTTCTGCCCGCACTTACTACTCCTTCCTGTCCTTCAACAACAACCTTTGCTGTGTGTTATACCTGCTCAGATATAACACACAGCACCTCAAGTACACAAATCTTTCTCTCCCTCTTTCTCCCTCCCTCTCTGCACCTCTTTACTCTCAGCCTACCAGCAGCCATCAATAATAGAAAGCCCATTTTGCTTGCCTGACAGGGAAATTAATGTGTTGCGTGACTGTGGATCTGCATGCAATCTGGGATAAGATGTGGACAAGCCCCAACTCAGGAGGGGTCTCCAACATAGGATCGCTCTTCCCACAGAAGAATGTCACGGCAAAGACTGATTTATGCCTCCGATTGCTTGAATTAAAAACATACTGACCGCAGAAAGAGGCTGCAGAGTTAGCTCCTGATCCCAGGTCAGAGAGAAGATATAAAGTGTCCAGCTGCACATCCCTCACACTCCATGAAACCCCCCTTTCCCCACACCAGAAACCAAGCTTTGTGAACCAGACCGTCTGCACCATTACCCTTCTTACTCTCGGAGACCATCTGCCCTTCTCTCCCACCTTAAGACGGGGATACTCCAGCTAAGTCTCTCGCTCCGCCACGGTGGATTTACAGACAATCTGATATTCACTGAAACTACTCTGACCGCTGTAGATGTGTAACCTGGGGGTGGATTTAGGACACATATGGTAATTGTCTGTGTCAAATGAGGGATGAGTGAAGGTCATAGCTCTGGCTTTCGAAGAGTGTCCCCTGTAAGCTTTTGGCAGGGATTGTGTGTCTCCAGGCAGGCTTGAAGCAGAGGTTGGAGTCCACGAATGGAGACTGAGCAGACATGCAGAGATGAAAGCTGAATTGGCAGCTGTGGCTCTTGGCGTGGGAAGAGTCCCGTAAGCGGCTTTTTCCCACTATGATTCCAGTTGGTTTCCTCACAGGCAAGGAGGTTTTGAAGTGGCTCCCTGATACTCATACCCCTTCAGAGTAATAGCAGCCACATGGGTCCCCCCCCCCCCCCCCCCCCCCCCCCCCTTAGCTTTTAGTCATCACAGCAGCCAAAGACCCCAGTCTCAACAATTTTATCTTCTTTTTAAAAAATGTTATTTATTTTTTATCCATAGCTCGTGCTGAAGTTTTTATTTGCACTTTATATGATGCCATGGAGCATATGTAGTTACACTGTATCCTCCTGGCAGCAGACTACACTTCCTTTTGTACTTATGAGTAAACTTCCTCTGACTACATCTATTGATTCATATAAATTGCATCCAAAAATACAAATCTCAACACTTTTCCGAGAATACACAGACTGCTCTGGGCGGGGAAAGAATTAGAACAGCTATCAATGAATTATCCTTTCAGTCTTTCTTTAGCCTTTTTTTTTCTGTCATATCCACATTCCCGAGATTCTTGCTACTCCTGAAATTATACCCAATGCATTGTTTCCCCAACCCTGTGGTTACTTTTACAGTAAATACTCATTGGGAGGATGCTTTTCTGTGTGATCTATGATGATTAGGCAGCTAACTATTTGTTTAAGCAAAATGCCAGAAACTGACTCACTCATTTCTTTATCTAAATCTGAATAACTGCTGTTTAATTGAGCTCTGTTGACTAAAGTGAGTATTTTGTGGGTTTGAACACATCACCTTGGGTTACAGAGGTGATTCGGTTCCCTTATGACAACATTCACAGTACAATTTAATCAATAAGACATAATGTAGAGTCAGACAAATACTTGTAGTGCCTATTGTAGTTTACTTTTTAGACATTTTAAGGGACACGCTGTGTCAGACTGTGTTATTGTTGACATTTCATAGGTTCAGCAAAGAAATGGGACGTTTATATTGTATGTATTGTTTTTATACTTGAAGGATTCATAGGTCAGCGATAAGTGGGTTAACAAACAACAACAAATTCCTCAGTTACAAGGAGTAGACTGAAAGTGACTGAAATGGCTCCTCGAAAGCAAAATATAAAGCAATGTGTAATAACTATACATTTACAGTCACTTTCCAGATTATAGGAGTGCGTTTAAATTTAAATCCATCTTTATACGGTGAATTTAATATTTAGTAATACATAAAACATTTTAAAATAGCACCACATCAAAATGATAGAGCATAAAAGTGTTGCATATAAGGTTACAACACTGGTTAGATCTAGTTTGTCAGGTGTCAACCGGGGATAAAGACGCAGTTTCACTTTTAATTTCACCGATAATTATTGTGACACAGTGACTTTTACAGGCGCTGCTTTTGCATTTTCACAGTTCTGGAATTCAGTTTCTAAGGTACTCCGATCAGCGCTGTGTTGGGTGTGCTTTTGGCTTGGAGCCCTCCTCTCGTTCAGCGCACAGCCAGAGGGAGCCCGCATGCTTCGCGTCTGCAGGGCGGAGCGCACAGATTTATCCAACGCACCCTCATTTAATTTGACTCTCTCCGTGTGAAGTTTAGTACTCTAAAACAGCTCACTTCCGGTGCAGATAGCAACCATAAAAGCTCGAAAACGGCTTTTAATCGACACTAGATGCCTTCTCTCAAACTCATCCACGTTTAGAGCATTTCTATTGATGGCAAGTCCAAAATTGCCTTTTCCCCCCACTAGCGAATAAAAATAGACTCTTAAATCTTACGAGAAATGACTACAGCACTAATATTTATCTACAGCTTCCAGAAATATTTTTCTTTTGGAAGTTGTTTCTTTGAATTTGGGAATTTGGACACATTCCTCTCTCCAGCTTTACTTTGAAGGCGGAGTCTCTTGACTTCCTGTGCACCCCCTCTTTGTATTTTGATGCCGCTACAGTCAGTTTCCAGGCAGGGCGAGTTCGCAGGGACTTAGATATGTACAACTGATGCGGTCTGCCGGAAGAAGAAGGAGAAGAAAAGGAGGAGGAGGCGGAGGGGCAGCGCACCGGACTGCCCCAAACAACGGGAAAAGACTTGGGAGTTGTTTTTTTTCCTTCTAGGAGGAAGGAAGCTGGAAAAGTGTCGAATATATAAGTTTGTGTTTGGAGCATTGTTACCCTCAGAGCTCCCCGTCTGCCTGTGCGGCAACAAATCTGCCTCTCCTCGTTGCAGCCAAACAGTTTCTGCTGTCCAATGAATGGAGTTGCTTTTTGCCTTGTTGGAATACCTCCCTACTCTGAGAACCACGTAAGTACGCCGAGCTGACAGTGTGGTCCTGCTCCTTACATATCGTTAGAGGTATTGATACTTGGACATATTGCGCTTGATTAGTGTGGAGCGGTGCGCGCTCGGGCCGGTCAGAGAGCGTGATTTCCTAAGAGGATTAACTGTAGTTTACATAGCCACTGTGTACACACACACTCACAGTCATACTGTACAGAAACTAAGTGTTTGATCAGAGTTTTTCTGCAGCTTTTGCGTCGCTGCTGTGGACGCAAGTGGTGCGCAAAGAAATGAATTTAATCAGCCGCTTTACAAAAGCGAACGTCCCATTTTACGCCCGGGTGGGTTCAGTCTTTTGTCCGCGTCTCGCTGCATCGGGACGCGGAGGAGCTGTCAGTCCAGACGGGACGTCCCAAATGGGGATGGTGCGTCACTCCTCCACTATTATCGAGCTTCTCCTCAAATCAAACATATTAATCACGCGGATTTGGCTGCATGGGGAGTCTTAATTGATTTAGCTCCATCAGGGGATGCTACCTTTAATCAAAACTGGTGGTCCGCTGCTTTTAATCTGTTACAAATAAGCTGTAAAGTGGTGGGCGATGACTGCTGACACTGGTATAACAGTAAATGAGAAGATGGGAAAGGTGTGACTTGGTCTCAATAAGCATCACAAGATACCGCGGCCACCATCACTCACTCACAGCAGCTGTTTTAAGCCTGCAGAGATATACATGCAATGGTAAGTTGTTTTTTTTTCTCCTGAGCAATGCTCTGGATGTCTGTTGGCGTGGCTCTGGAGCTGTGCATTGAAGCACTCATAGTGAAGTCATGAGGTGAGATGAGAGGTCTGCTTGCATGTGTGTGTCTGCTCAGATTTAACCTCTGAGGGTCCTTATCTTCTTGTGTGATATGGCTCCACCGTGAAAATGCAGGACTAGCAGATATTTCCTGTTGTTCTTTGGTAAATTGCATTCATCTTTGTGTTTGACAGGGTGACGAGGTTATGTTTGCCAGTATCTCTGCTCTGAAATCATCAACCTCCGCTGTCACTCTCTAAGCTAAGTACACGAGGCTCCGAGCCCTCTCAGCAGTACCTCATCCCTGCTGTTCTGCCCCGGTGCTGGAGTTGTACAGATCCCCTCAGCTGTACTGGACACTGAAAGACAAGAGTTCACGTTTAAAGAGCTACAGGATCCACATTAGGTGGCACAAGTCAGAAGACTGCAGTTCATGTTCTGTTTGATTGGTTTGTGTTTTGCACTTTGTGTTGCTATTTATGTTGACCTCCACTCAGAAGTTAGGTTCAGACAACAAAAACTACTTGGTTAAGTTGAGAAAATTTTTTTTATTTGGGTTGAAAAGCTGACATTAACCTTGTATGTTGAAAAATGACAGTGTCTTTAAATATTATTTATTTATTTTTATGAATGAATTCAGAGCGAAAAACCTGTCGTACTATTTCCTAAACCCAGTGAGACCAAACTCCCATGGCACCAAGTGTGCATGCATTTTTAAAGCCGGCTCAATGCAGACTAGAGATTAATATAAGAAAAACAACTTGTGCATTCCTGATCTACACAGCTGCGTTCAGTTTACTGGCCGGTTGCCGTGTGTGTCTGCTCAGATTTAACCTCTGAGGGTCCTTATCTCCCTGAAACAGCAGATATTTGCTTTTGTTCTTTGATAAATTGCATTCATGTTTGTGTGCGTTTGACAGGGTGACGAG
Organism: Neolamprologus multifasciatus; assembly: GCF_963576455.1. NCBI lineage: Eukaryota > Metazoa > Chordata > Actinopteri > Cichliformes > Cichlidae > Neolamprologus > Neolamprologus multifasciatus. The sequence goes on along the minus strand of NC_140442.1, from coordinate 7,493,660 downwards.
GTTACGTTTGCCAGTACCTCTGCCGTGTGTTGCAATATTGCTCTGAAGGAATCGAACCTCCGCTGTCACTCGGCGGCGCGCTCAGTCTTGCTGTAATTAGGAATTTGTCTGCTTTTATAGCTCGGCTCTACATTTTTTCCCCTCCTCTCTGTTCTTGCAGAGTTTATCACCTCCAGCAAAGAGCAACACTTCCTCTTGTGTGGTCGCACATTGATTGAAGCCCCTGCTGTTTTATGTCACTGCAACAGAGCTGCGAAAGCCCCTTCGGACCCACTGAATTCACTTTTATCTGTTATGTAGTATCACAGTAAAACATGAAACACTTTGATGCCGTGCGTGTTCCCACATAAAACCGTAATTGAAATGAACAGGAACTCATAAAATTCAAAGGGTTTGATATCCCCCAGAAAGACTGCCTTAGCTGTCTCATGTTGCAGAGGCTTCTGTGCTGAGTTCAGCTCGTCTCATTTCAGTCCCTGATCTGTTCTAAACCCCGTGCTTCAGCCAACACCCTGCTCTTCTTTTTAGCAGTGTTTTTTTTATTTATTTTTCATGCCATGGTGCAGGAAATGAGTCGCATGCATCCATCAGCACAGATGGAAATGATCGGGATTGTTCTCCTCTCTTGCCCGAGTATTGGCAAGCGCACAATTGAACATTATTCCTTAGCGAGATGCAGGATGACACTAGAATCGAATAAAATGTCTAATTTGTCAAAATGAGGCGCAAAGTGAGTACTTTGTGTGTTCCTCCAACATTCGAGCACAGAGAAGAGGGAGGGTGGAAAGTGTCTGTGTGATGAGAGCAGTTATGATGATGTCCAGTGAGACTGGTTTAATGTTGTTAGCAGTTCTGCTCTAATGTAGCAGTGCAGCGTTTGCGGGTGAGATCGATACCGGCAGCGGCGAGCAGGGAGGGGGAAGAGGGCAGGATGAGCGGCGCTCCTGATGTCTAATGCTGCATTGTGCCACGTGATGCTGGAATATATTGATGATGGGAAACATGAGAGCACTTTTATGAAAATCTTGCCTTGAGCTGGTCGATGTTAAAGCTCACGTTTGTCCCTGCGGCACGCCCGTGTTTGTTCACTGATACACTGCAGACTAACGCAGCATCGCCCTGTAGCTGTTATTATGTGCAAATCCTTCAGTTCTCTCTACCGATCTGGAGACAGTTATCACACTGAGGTCCAGTCTCAGAAGTTGCTCATTGCCTCAGAGAAAACCTCTTCTGGCAGAGGCAGTGGATCACAGGACAACCACCTCAGAGAGGCTGCAGACCTCAGACCACAGAGCAGTCTGCAGGTCCAGGATCAGCTCCTGGTCAAGGGAACCTTAACTGAAAGCAGCTGTAAGAGGCTGCAGAGGAAAGCATTTTAGTGATCATTAGCAGATGGCCTCACCACGTAGTAGGCACATCGCACAGCAGATGCTGCAGTGCTGACTATTTTACAGATTTTCAAAACGGTTAGGCTTTCTTGGACTTTTTTTTTCATTTTCCAAAATATGTTTTGCTTTCATCGACTGCTCTGTACTGTTAAAGTAAAAGTTGATTCACTTTACCGTCAAACAGGTGGTAAGTGTCACCGCCACCATGAAGCAGAGTCACATCTGTAGGTGAATCTGCTAACAGGACCTTCAAGTTTTAATATCCACATTTGGATCCAAAGTATTCGTACTGAAGTGATAGGATGACATTATCGTATCGATATTTGTACTTTTAGTCATTTGGTTACATTGTTTCATTTTTAGGTTGGTAAAACAAAGTTTTTAGGATCAGCTGCAATGTACTAATACTACAACTCATAGGCTAATACGACATATAAGCTGTGAATATTTCTTTATTACACCATATATTGCAATTAAATTGTTTACTATAACGATTCAATTGTTAACAGTGGAGTCAAAAGATAAGCCAAGTCAGAAAACTATACAAAAAAAGCCCCAAAATGCATTAATCTCTCATTAAAGCTGTTCCACGATTGTTGTGCACCTTTTGTTTTTGTTATTCCTGCCACGAAAGTAATTCCTTTGCTTGTATTGTGCATTGCATTATGGGACAGGATTGTCCACAGAATCGAGCAGTACCCAAAATATCGGCGAAGCTACACAGAGCACACTGTAAAGTAAAGTTTGTGTTTTCTCTGTGTTATTGCAGGATGTGTTGTTGAGATTTGGTGCTGTATAAAAAAAAAAAAATCACTTAAATTGAATAGACCATCCTACATCAGTCAGTTTGTACCTCACACCTCCTCCCCTCCGCCGTCACCCCTGCTGCATTCCTCTAACCCAGAGACAACAGCTGCACCGCTGCTCTCACACCTCACATCCACAGTTATTAACCCTGTGAGTGCGCGTGTGTGTTGACACATGTTAATGACACTCAGACACAGTCAAGCACACAGGCGTTTGCAAAATTAGCCACTCCTCCTTGTTTACATCCTACTTAAAGGGTCAGAGTTACACCTCAAACTCATAATCTGTGCGCAGGTGCATGAAACGTCCACACAACAGACACGCGCAGATGCTTTTTGGCATTGAGGCCAGTCTGAAAACTAGCTCTGTGAGAGTTTTAATTTGGCCTTCTCCCCCATGTGTGCATGAGGAAGTCCTTGATGTTGTACAAACATGGGCCAGCCGGTATAAAGGTAGGCGAAGGACATCAGTCATCATTGACCTTGTTTGCTGTGGTACGAGGGGAGCAGCTGTTGTAGCTCTGCAAAGCAGCCGTGTTTCTGCTACTAATGGCTCCTTATTGATCTTCCTGTAGGTAGTGAGGCAGTCTGCATTTCTCTCTGCCACGGTTAAGCATCAGTAATTAGTTTAGTTTAGTTTTTAAAAATTTTACATTTGTATCTGTTTATTATGCAGTGGGTGAAAAGTGAGGACTTTTATAGGGTGTGCATGATGCTCTGTGCACATGTGCAACATGTTCTCATCCCAGGGGGCAGATACTGCTGTTCTGTCCCAGTGCTATGGGAGTTGTAGAGATCCACAAGATCTCTTGCTGCAGAGCCTCAGCAGCACTGGATTGTGAGGGATAAGAGTTCATTTTTAAAGAACTACAGGATAGCACAAGTCATAAGTCTGCAGATCACTTCCTGTTTGTGTTTTGTGCTTTGTTATTGGGCTTTCACTCGCTTTTTATGTTCACTTTCACTCAGCGGGTAGGTTTAGACGCCCTTGGTTAAGTTTAATGGAAGTGGAACTCAAGTTTGTATATAAACCATCATAATCAAATAACTTGATATTTGTGCTTCCTGGGAGGTATTGCTGTTTTCTGAAACTGGCCAAAGAATTAAGAGAATTTCTAATTATTTACACACTTGTGAGACGCTCTGCTGGGTGAAAAGTGACGGATCTCAAACCTACCTAGCTCTTCTCTTGCAGGGCACGCTCGGCCTGTGTTGTGCCCCAACTGGGAGATTTTCCTGTGGCGTCTGACTGGCAGGCGGTGGGAGGTTTGGTGTAAAACAAAGCCTCTCTCTCAGAAACAGATGAGAGCTAATTAGATTCAGCCTGTCGATGGTCTGGCATGCGTCAGTACCTCTTTGTATTTGTGCCTACAAAGACGCTGTGTTGGTGTGTGTCTCGAAGTGTTGTTTCTGTGAAGGAAAATATGAGGCTGTTGTACAGCACATTACATTGCATGAGGGGTTTATCGTTGACATATTGAAGAACGAAGAGCACGCCAGGTCTTGTTTGGAAATGCAGACTTGACTCTGTCTGTATCTGCTTGCAGGATCAGTCTGAAGGCAGCAGCTCAGGGTGAGGTTTGACTCAGGGTCAAGGTTCAGAGGTTAGGGGCCCCACTCGTCACACACTTGGCCCCCAGTAAAGAGGCTAAAGAGGCAGGCGGGAACGCCTGTCACTGTGTGCAGCAGGGGGGCACAGGGGTTAACCAAGGGCTCCTGCGTGACTGATTTACATTCACATCATCTGATCCTGCGTGTTGTTTCGTCTCGGTGTCGACTGTGCACAGTTTTACTTTTCTTGCACATGTTCTGTTGCTGTCTTAAGAGCGAGTGTGTGTTTGCAGAACACTATATGGAGCGATGCATCTTGCTCTCATCAGCTGTGCACTTCTTTCTTTCTTTTTTTTTCTTTTTGCAAACAGCGGGGATTGCACTGGAATGTGAGAGAGACTAGGGTGGAGGAAGGGTAAAGAACAAGGAAAGATAACAAAATCGGGAGAATCCTGATAAGTCATGTGGGGGGAACCACTGAAAGGTAAAGAAATAGGAAAGAAAAAGAGGTTGTTCCTCCATAACTTCCATATAACCACCCAACTTCTCCCTCTCATCTTATAATATGCACCATTTGCACTGATTGCATAAGTGGATGCATAACGAGCCCATTAAAATCCTTTTAGTTTCAACCAACCAGGCTGATTAGAAAACATCAGAAATTGTGTTTATTTTTGTTTCAGTGTGTCTTCATGATACGAATCTCCAATTACACGCCATGGCTCAAGAGCGCTAACGTAACTTTATGTTTTTCGGTGTGATGCAAAATGTTAAAGTATCCAAAGAAGAAAAAGAAGAAGAGTTGTGTTTGCTCATTAGTGAGATGACGTTTGCTCACTGTATTTAACTTCTCAGAAATGCTGCTCTGATGTTGTTTATACTGTAAATGGCAGCCGGCCAGGTACCGTCCATCAAAGCTGCAGTTGTGAGTTGATGAACTGTGAATTGCAGGTCACACACACGGTAGATCGGTGTTTTTTCATTGGAGGTCGAGCGCTGACTCACTAACCTCTATCTCTGTTTCCCAAACATCCCAGGCCGCAGTGCTGCAGTGTGCATGCACGCGCAACAACAACAGCAACGGTGTGTTTCGTGCTATTTGTAAGCGGTCTCAGACGGGAAGGCTGTTTTGACAGTCTGGCGAAATCATGGGACAGAGATTATCAGGAGGCTAATGAGCTAAGTATGCTGGGAAAAGATAAAGTGCTGTGGTTTTCATGATGCCTGGTGGTTGAGCACAACATCGTCTCTGTTTACATATTCGCTTAGATTCTCTCATTGGATAATCGTAGTCATACGATTTATTTGGTTTGCTGGTTTTGTGTGTAACATTACTCCGAGATGTTGTCTCTCTTTGTTATTGTGCAGCTTTAAATCAGTAGCTTGATGCTGCTTGTATTCGGGTTTCAACACTTAACAAGAAACTACAGTCAGAAGAGAAAAAAACTTCCTTGCTAAAAAAAATATCCAAGTTTTAGCTTCAAATTTTGACATCCATCCATCCACCCATCCTTTTTTCCACTTATCCACTTCAGGGTGATGGTTTTGGGTTGTGGGGAGCCTGGAGCCTATCCCAGCTGCTATAGGTAAGAGGTGGGGGTACATCCTAGACAGGCTGCCAATCTGTCACAGAAAGCTGGGACAACCAAGGCTAATTGAAAAGCAGCAAATTTCAACCTACACCTCCCAAAATATTCATATTCTCTTAAATATCATTAGATATGGTAAAAGTATTGTAAAGAAAGAATCAGCTGATTCTGATGGGTGACCAGCTGTTACAGACCCTTATTTACAAGGAGGTCACTACAGTTTGTACCTTCTTGTTTGATTTGGGAAAGTTTTTTACCCGGATGCCCGTCCTAATGTAAAATGAGGGGTTTGTGTCCCTTATTTTTCTTTCTTTTAAATTTAGAGCAAAGAAACCCATATTTAATCCAGATATGTGGATTTAATTTGAAAGTAAAATCAAACAAAGGAATGTGGCTCAAGAATGTGAGACACAAAAGCTTAAAAAATGGCTGATTGCTCAAAATCAAAGGCGCCAAACTAAAGGTGAAATCCAAAAATGATTACCAGATATGGACTAAAATTTTGAGAAAGCTACTTTTGGATGAAAGAAGAAATACACGAGCATAAGAAGAGTAGAGCACAACATATGGTCACCTCTGCAACTCCCTGATAACTGCCGCCGCTAGGGAAAAATTTGTATTAACAACTGGTGAAAGAATGTTTGCAGATAAATTGGCATTTTCCATGCAAACTACAGGTAACTTTGGCAGTCTTTTTGCAACCACAGCAATGGCAAGGAGGTTTTCCAGACTGTATATCTCTTTGTGACCTATTTCACATAGCATCAGCCAACAACCACTCACCAGCTGAGCAGGAAATAGACATTTTTCCCTAGCAACCTGGGGTTAAAAGGGGGTCGCTGATCAGTCTCTAGACTGATGTGACTGAAGCCTTACTTGCTCAGGCAAATACACAGCAGTTGTGTTCTGTTGGCTGAAGGTTTGCATGAATTCAGATGTACTCAAACTCAACTCTAACTCTGCACACATTGAGCTTCATTATTCTCACTCGTATCTCTTCTGGCTTCCTTCTCTTCTCTACTCTTTGTTGCTCTTTTTCCCTCTCTGTGTGTGACTGTGTGTGTCACAGTTCTTATTAATAGAGTAGTACTTTTTTCTTCTTCTCTGGCTTCTTCCGAATTTGAAGCTATCTTGTTTTTTCATTTCCTTGTGAATCTCTCGTTGCTTTGATCCCCTCTCTGCTTCCTTCTTTGGGCATCTCCTTTCAGGATACTCTGCTGCCGCCGCTGCTTTCAATTCTGTCTGTATGAGCCGTCTGTGAGCAGAATGTCATCCTTAAAGCAGCGGGTATTCACATGTAGGTTTTTGCCATGAAGGGTTTGTTTTTGTACAGTTCTTGTATATCCAAACCCCCCACCCACCCACCGCCCTGAGTTTACAGAGTGAAAACTAACAGTCCAGTGTGTTTCTGTTAACTTTCCTCTTTACTATAAGCAATGGCAACGTGTCTTTAATCCGAATAACAGAGTGAAAACATATGCGAGTGTATGATTCCTGTGTTAACAGTTGGAGGCCTCTGCAGGCGTCCCATTAGCTAAGCAAAATAAGAATACAAGCGCGAGCCTAATTTCCTTCAGGTGGCAAATTTGGCCTTCTTTTCTGAGGTGATAGAAGTCACGAAGCTACAAAAGGACAGTTTATTTCTGCAGGGCGAACAGTCTCTGGGTTGCATTAAAAGGCCGCTAATGCAGAGTGACAGAGGTTAAAGATGCAGACATAGCATCATCAGCTTGGCATATGGATCTCATCGTTGCTCGGAGCGCTCAAAAGGGCAGTGCCTTTGGGATCTGCTCGAATATTAGGACTAAACAGGGTTTTACATCAGTCAACAGGAAGGAGCAGATGAAGTGATAGCGTGGGACGATCGCCCTGTATTCAAAACATGCCAGTCAGTATCTGCAGAGCATCTCTGCTCTGCTGGGGAATGCTGAAGAGAAGAGATGGTTTGCAAAAGCAACTTTGGATTTAATCTGAGGATCGCCAGGTTTATCTCAAAGTGAGAACAGACGCTGAAGTTACTGCCAGAAAAATCACGCCTAGTAAGTTTCGCTTGACCTCTGCATCACATGCGTTTGGCTGTGCTTCAGATTTGACTAGATCGAAAAAGGGAAGAATTGATGTGTCTGCCTCCAAACTCCTTTAAACTGTAGTAATTGATTACGTGCAGTTGCTATCTTTTGCCCGGTGGCATCATGCCTACGCTGTTAAAGAGAGACTTTGTGAGCCCGTGGAGAGTCATGTGAATCAGAACACTGATCTCAATTTGAGATAGTCTATGTGAAATATTGGAAAATCTTACTGAACTTTTAGACAGTGGGAATTTGTCCAGTTGGGTTAAGAGCTGCATCGGTGTACTAGTGCATCTGCAAAAGCAGTCTTTAAAACTATTTTCACATCCCCAAATACCCAGACGTAACCCACAGATTCCCAGGTGATCAGATTCCATCTGTGAGACCCAAACATAAGAAAAGTTTTCATTAACTTAAACTATTCTTCACTACTCTGAGAGCTCCCTAAATGGCTACTCTACACCCCAGTCTCAGCTTTGAGAATTGCTGGATCGTACAGTCCTGTGTGAACTCAGTGATGGAGACTTCCTCGTGGTGTGAGCGGTGGTGCATGGCAGGAATGTAAAAACCAGATGACCTCAAATGGAAACTCCAGGGCTGATGGAGGCAGTCAAGCAGGCCATCTCGCTAGCTCTAATAAACACTCTGACTCCTTTCTGCAGTCGTCTTTCTCTTTCTTTTTTAACTGCCTCGCTCAGTTTCCCAACCTGGCTTAGCATCGCCTCCACCACGCCCCACATGTTGGACCGCCGCCTGGTTTTTGTCCCCCATAGGGCTGAAGCTTAAGTTCAGCTTCAGCCAAGGAGAACAGCAACGTCATCTCCGAGTCCCAAAGTTATAATTTTCATCTGTTAATTATACAGAAGCAGAGATGAGCTAAATATATACATGTGGGTCTGAAGAGGGAAGCAACCGAGAAGAGGGGGCTCAAAGTACGGCCGCGCTTCTTCCCAACGCGGGCGAGGGGGGTGGAGAGAGTCAAAAGGCCTGCTGGAGCCCTGTGGTTTTCTGTTGCCGAGGCCTTCTTCTGAAAACAACCAGGAAAGAAAGAGAAGAAAAGGGAAAAAGGGGAAAAAGAAGGGAGGGGTAGCGAGGGAGGGCATCTTATTGCAGTGGAGCTCAGACGTGACGCTCTGATTGCTCCCAGCGGTTGTGGTCAGTACAGTGGAGCGGTGAGGGGCGGGGAATACAGTGCAAGGAGCAAAGTTAGCTCTCTGCCAGATGTCGTCATAGATCCCGTCAGTATCAGAAGACTCGTTATAAGGTACAGCTGGGAATCTACCTGATAAAACCCAGCCGTCGCCTCATAGTGGCTTTCAGAAGCAGCAGGATGTGGCTGTTGTTTCGGTCCTCTTTGTTTCATGTTCTTCGGCTAAGCGTGAGGGGACGCCACATGACTGAAAACACAGTGGAAAGAGAGCACATCTTTAGCAGGAACCAGTGTGTTTTGATTTAAGCATTCTTGGTGACTGCTCGGCCATCACACATCTTTCATGCATCAAAAGGTGGAACGTTTTCAGACTTCCAGATTTTAGACATGTCTGAAAAGAGAGGAAGGATCTAGCATTCACACCTGGTGGTGTTACCAAGTGGTTTTACAGTCTGAGAGTCTTGAAGTTCAGACCTATAGTAACTATTAAGGTGAAACATAGGCAACTTGATAGTATTCATGGCAACTTTGAGCTGTAATTATCATCTATTTAACGTGCCATTCCCTCTCACCCTTCACTAAAAAATAAGCGGACACAAAAAGTTAAACTGTTAATGCATGCATGAAATATCCAGTAAGAGACGAAGCTTCCTCTTCATTTTAGTTCCGTTTTATTATCGAAGTGACCTGAACATAAAACATGCAGTCGACTAGAGGAGCCGCTTCTCGCTAATTAGGTTAAAGTGGAGCACCGTCTCTCCACTTAGTGTATGTCATAGTGTGTATGCTTCATCGCTCTTTATCACATGCACAAATAGAAACCATCTTTTCCTTCATACATCCAGTTTTGATCCCATGCAATATGGCCTGCAGGTCTCTCCTTGCTATGAAAAATTTATAGCCACGAGAGACCCACCCATTAAATTTGAGAAGTATAAATGCGACACTATCAGATGTTGAAACTTTTTGAATTTGCTTCCAGAAAGCCCGTCCAAAAAAGTTCAGACTGGGAGAGCAAAAGCCTGCAAAGATTGTGTCATGTTAAAACAAAACACCGGCCAACAACATGAAGAAAATCATCCCAGTGGAGCTGAGGACGTTACATGTAATTGGAGGAGAAGTTCATCGCTGTGGAAGACTTAAGAGGCATTCACACAACTATATATGGGGATTAAATAAAGATTCAGATGATCTGAATCTTGTAAACTGCCTGTGGATGGTTTTGATATTCAGGCTGTTTACAGGAAAATCATTTTATAGATCCAGGAGCATTTTTGAAAACCATGTCAGTGAATAGCTGGTTCTTTTATCGTAAGCGATGCAATTCAAACAAACTCAGAAACAGTGACACTTACTTTGTGCCTGAGATTATTTTTAGGGGTTTCATGGTTTACTTGCACATCTGTGAAGGCAGCATTAATGCTGAATGATACATACATGCTGCAATTCCACCAGCATGCTTTTCAAGACAATACCAAGATATTGTCCATGTGCTCAGTTTGCCTGCCTGCAACCCAAACCTGTTACTCATTAGCAGGATTTGACGACTTATTTAAAAAATCTATACCAGAGGAGTCCCCGAACTCTTGAGTATTTATTTGCTTTAAAGATTACACCTCTCTTCCCAAGCAATCCCAGAATTCTGTTAAAAGAAGAGGTGATGTGCACGTTTTTGGAAAGCGAGTTGTAAAACGGCAAAAATCCATAGGATAGATCGTTCTCAACGCTCACTCACACATCTCTTAGTGTGTTTAATCATTTGTCAGCAGATCTGTTAATGGATTCATTTCTTAGCCTTTAATTAGCTTGATTGAGCAAAGAAGTGACATTTTTGTGGTTTAGCCTCCAGCCGTGCAGTCTGGACTGTCGTCGTTTAAGTGCTGCATTAAAGTCTTTATTTAAATGAAACAATAGAGGAGGTATTTAGAGTAAATACGCGCCTGCGCCGCTGCTGTCTGAGCCCAGATGTTTAAATCGTCCTCTCCTGTCTCCTCTCCATCTGCTCTCTTCAACTTCCTGACTCTTGCTTCTGCTTTAGATCACTCTCTGTCCTCATTTTTTATTCCCTCCAAGTTTCCCCCCCTTTACCCCGGTGTTCGCTCTCCAACATCTGTCAACGCCCCCACCCTTTTCGTGTTCTCCTTCCTGCTCTGTATCGGGCATTTTTGTCCACGTAGATGCTTTGCAGGCCGGCGGGCTGACTCATGTATCCCAGCGTTCCCTTGTGGCAGAAGTAGCACAATAGGCACATTTTTTTGTGTTATAATTTCCAAAAAATGGGTTATATGAATGAATCATTTTGCCTATAAATTGAATTAATGAATGAATTCTTGGGAAAAGGAGCAGATTGTCATATTTGGGAAGCTGGAGTCAGCGCTTTAGCTCACCTAGTTAAATGAGTTAAGAAGTTATTATCAGTGCTAAATGATTACCTTTTGATTTAGGTCCCTAATTGAGATTGTGTTGTTGTTATCAATTTATCTGATGTGTTAAGCCAGCTGAATGATTGTTGATTAACACTGCAGTAAAAGAGCGACATGCTAGAACACTGAAAGCCAAAGATTCACTGATTTGGCAGGTTTTGTAAGACTTCCATTATGATACACCACAGCTTCAGATTTCACGCTGTTGGGCATCAATGTTTTTTTTACTATTTTCGGGACTAAACAGACATTAATCTTAACCTGGTTAATTATAGAAATAATCTTTTTGTGGCCTGTTTTTAAAGCAGTGTAATGTCGGTTCAGATTAAAAGCCTGACTCATATCAGTAATCACAGACTTCTTGTACATTATTAGCTTCACGGAGCTAATAATGTCTTAAGTGTGTGAGTAAGTGGTCGGGAAAAGGTGACTAAAGAGTTGATATTTCAGTTCTCAGCCAGCTCACTTGGGCTGATGTCATGTGGAGTGCATGCATAATGCAGTGGGTTTAACACAGAAGACGCTTCTTCTGGTTTGCAGATTTGAGTCATGCATTGTTGTTGTTGTTGTTGTTGTTGTTGTAAAAGTCCTCTGGCCAGTCGGGGAGGGTTAGACCACCCCGGTACCACCTCAGCTGTGTGTTGATTAGATATCTGACCCTTGCGCGTTTCGTCTCGCTCTGCACCTGCTATCGTCTCCGAGCTTTGCACAACAGAGACCACAACAGGTGTGACCTCCCTAATATCCAGCCGCAGTCTCCCACCCCGAGCTTATCCATTTGTAACTCATTTACAACCACAAATCGCAGATAACGGCTTACAGGTCGACTTCTTGCACTTCCTCGCCCTGGGCACACACTCACGCCACCTATTGTTGTAAAACTTTACATTTACATGTAGCTCATCACCCTTTGCCCTCTCCCCTGCGGCCCAGTGCCCTCTGGGCTTTCCCCCCCACCCGTCTGCTTTTAGACTCTGGGTTGCAACTGCCCTCTAGTGTCTGCTGTCTGCTCACTACATTGTGAATGCTGTTACATAGGCCTATAGGTTCCATGGCGTGGGGATTTACTGGAGATTAAAGTTAAAATTAACCATCTTAAAACAGCTACATCCCCTTTTTTTCACACAAGCGCTTGCTTTTGTACAATCCACTTCAGCAGATTACGCTTAATGTCTGTCTAGACGGAGAAATTGACTCCATGCTGATGCCATCTAGAGCCAATTATTGAACCGCTACATGTGAAATGTGCTCTAATAAAACTCATTCTTTTATTAAAATAGCCTCATGTTTCATAACTGTAGATTATATTTAGTTAAACCTAAGAAATAGTGAGGCACAGAAAAGTTTTTCACAGCCGCTTTGTGAACACTCTTTTAAATGTTTTCTTAAAGCACGAAGGCAAAAACAAAAGTCCCCAATTCTTAGTGGGAAAATGGAAAAGACAAACAGCTTTGTTTAAGGAAAAAGTGTGGCTTTGATTTATTTGTTACTCATCTTGGGGGACCCCCTCGGAGGTTGGTAACCGCATCGTGCATATATTTGTGGTAAAATCAGAATCATTCCTTAGTTTCCAGTGTGATGACACAGATAACTCATGTGGGCGCTCCTTTATCGCCTTTCCTGGCACATGTTGAGTGTGTCACCGGAGTTTGTCTCACCAGAGGCGACGGGATTTTCCTCAAGGGTTTCCAGACGTCAGATTATAACGATATTAAAGTTCTTTATCTATGTATTGTCTTTGTTGTGTCAGTCATTGTAAGCATCAAACCCCGTCTGTCCTTTTCTGACCCCTTTTTGTGCCTTTTCTCAATTCTTGCAGCCTGTGTTTAGAGAAGACACCCTACGGTTGTGTCTGCAGCGCGGTTTGTTAGCGACAGGCCAACCGAGCGCTCAGTCAGCACTCTGAATGGCTTCACTCTGCTCTTTCCTGCCTTTTTTCTCCTCATCGTAGCTCTGTTTTGTAGATGCAGCAGAGAAGAGACGGACTTTTGTTTTGCCTTGCGAGGAAGCTGCAGTGGGGAAAACAAAAAGGGTAGGGAGGCCACTGTGCGTTAATCGGTTGGCTCACTGTCATGATCCGACTATGAGAGGGATTAAAACATATCGCCAGACTAATCTGTCCCTTACACCAGCGGGCAGTTTTCACTTTCCACAGATGTGTTTGTTGTCGGAGAGCAGTGAGGGGCAGAGACGTCGCTCCTCTGAGAGCTGTGGTGCATGTCGGGCTTTGATTTCCTGACATTTCCAGGAGTTTCGCGCTCCCAAGTTAAGATCTAAAAGAAACGGGGGAAGAAAAAACCTCGAGTGCTGTTTACTGAGCATTCAAATCGTTACAAGCCAGATAAAAAAAGGTATGCTGTTGTGATTTAAATTAAGCCCATATGCAGGTGATGTCTGCCTGCTCGGGCATGTTTCAGCTAACCAGTAGACCATGTGCTTTTGTTCGAGCTCATCACGTGTGGCTCACATCAGATGAACTGTAACTCAATGCCTTTATTTTCATTTTTTCTTTTGCCAGCAATCTCTCTTTTTTTCTCACTTAACCTCCTGTTTTTGTAAGTGCCGCCATGGTTCATGAAAGGGTGACAGAGAGAAAGAGAGGGTGTGAGACAGCCAGAAACCTTTTGTTTCCAAATTAGGCACTCCTCCCGCCTCACTAAAACTAACTGTTATTGTGAAAAGTGCCATATGAAATCCCACCTCGGTGCTGCCGCTTTGAAATGGATGCAGATTTTAAATCCCCGTCCGGCTTTTTCTTTCTCTCGCATCTCCCCCTCCTGGTGATGAATCGGACCTCCCCCTGGTGATCCAGCAGGGCGGTTCCGGCTGGTGGTGCATTGAACCCGGCGCTCTGGTCTGAACCACAGAGAGAAGACAAACCCCCCTGCAGCCACAGCCTTCTGACTTTAAGTGGAACCATAATTACATAGCCTAGTGTATTTATACTCAGCAGTGACTCAGTGGGACATGTGGCATGTGCTTGTGTGTATGCATGTGCACAAGAAAACCAGCCTTTTGTATTCACATGTAACTGGTTTCTGTGTGTGTGTGTGTGCCTGTGTGTGTAAGTGAAAGTCTACTGACTCAATAAACTAACTGGGGATAAAGTGAGGTGTGGATCCACCTCAATGTAGTTTGTTATTTCTGCAGGAAAGATCATTAAAAGAGCCACTATGTGACTCTTGGAAGTAGAAAAATAGAAAATGTGTGACGCCCATAAAAATGATGTTCTTTATTATGATGACGTACGAATTAAGGATGCATATCAGTCACGCAGTGCAAGCGCCTTGCTGCTTTAATAGGCCTGTTGCTAACATGCACAAAATTGAACAAGATCAGATGTTTGCATGCTGTGTATGAATACTTGGAGCTTATTAATAAAAAAGCTTTTTAAAGCCTTTCCAATGTTTGCTGTAATGCAAAATTGAGAACATGAAGAGCATGGCCTGTGAGTGATATGTGGGTGACTTCAGGCCAATTATAACATTCTGGATTCTTGATCAAAGATCTCCCATAATGTAAATCAGAGTTTTATTGTAAATAAATTACTCTTTACATCATTCAACGACTGATCCCACAGACTGCACATAAAACATGGTTGTATTGAACGTAGGACCACTGCAGGGATCTCGAAGTGATCACATCTGGATGAGAGCGTAGCTAGCTTGATTAGCAAAGCGATTAGCATCACACAGATACTTGCGAAAGAATGATGCACAGAAACGAAACTGCTTGAATTTCATTCGCCAAAACTGGCGTGTAGACTTTGACTGACTGTTGTCCTGTCACTCAATGTTGCATAATTTTACACCATAATAAAATTTAAATTGGTAAGTAGAGATGTAGAGAAGGGGGACGTTAACTTCACAGTTAAGGAAGTATCTTTAGCCTTTCCAGATTTGCTTCATTTTTCAGCCTTGCATTTGCAGCCGCACATTGCACAATATCTTAACTTCCTGGAGTAAATGTAACATATCTTCCTAACGCACATGTATACGTCCTTGTGTGTTTGCACAAGATTAACAAAAAAAAAGAAAAAGTGACCCACACGGAAGAGAAGCACAGGGTATCATATTAAAATGCTAGAAGACACGGAAACGCTTTGACTTCATATTTTATATTAACTGTGTTTTATGTTTTTTGATACTTTTATTGGACAGGCCACTATTATTCACTCTTCTTGGGGTATGTTTCTGCATGTGAAAGTAACAGACTCGTTAATTTCTCACCTCCTCGGTGAGTATAAACTATCAAAGCCCGCCGTGTGTGTTCTTGTTGGCATAGTGCGACATATCCAGAGGGTACGGTGTTTTTTGCGGATGACGGCCTTCTCCAGTCGAGTTGGAACTTGCCCCGCTGTTCGGCAGGTGAAACCTGTCTAACCTCATCGGTAACGGATGCTCAGCAGGTTAACAGTGACGACAACCGGAGGGGAACGTTGGCTGTCTGTAACAACAACATGGTTACCTGTCTGCCGCTCTCGCGCGTACCCTGGACGCCTGGCTGTTTGGTGAGAACTCACCCCTGACTGATTTAGTGGTTTTCAGGTGTCACTGTGTTGTATATGGGTGGGTCCTCTGGGAAGGAGTGTGTTTGCACGTGAGAGTGGGAGTATAGGCTTGACAAAGAGGTCATGTTCACATCCAGTAGCGACCGTGTTATTTTCAGAGCTTTTACAACCACAGCAGCGCCCGTTGCTCTCCTTCTCTGTCTTTGGCAGCTTTTTTCCATGTTCTCTCATTATCATTCTCCCTCCTCTGTGTTTTCCCCTCCTAACTATAAGAAAAAGGGAGTAGAAGACTAAGCATAGCAGCCGCAAATGTTTTTTTTCCTCTCTCTTTGTGCTGCAAATTGGCCTCTTTCTCTTTTCTCTCTTTTTTTTTCGTCTCCCCTTTGAGTGGAGGGGAGGTGGTGGAGGCAGGGCTGGCTTTTGTGGAGTTTAGCAGTGGGACCAAAGCTCTGTCACTGTGTTTGTGTCGCTCACACACACACATGTGCAGCACACGTGCAGCACAGGAAGGATCCAACGTGGATTTGACCTACCAGCAGCAATCCCACAGGAGATATCTTCACCTGGACCGTTAACAGCTGACCCGCTCTCGGTTTTTCCCAACGTATGGCTTCAAGAGTTCCTCTTTACAGTGCACAGGTGTTTGTTTACTGATGACAGTCAGACCGGTTCATGTGGAAGGAGTCAGTAACTGTCTGGATACAGTCCGAGTAACAAAAACAAGGACTAAAGAGAAAGCAAAAGAGGAGACGCAACAGAAAAGCAACAGATCGAGTAGCTGATGGTCGCTGTGATAAAGTAAACATTCGGGATTAAGATGAGAGAGAGATGAAGTTTGTCTGGCACTAGAGGTAGAGAGGGAGGGTGAAAGGAGAGAGTGGGGGCAGTGGGAGGGAGGAGAGACAGAAGATCCAGCCCTCTGGGACAGCAGTTGTGTGTTTTGGGGGGTGGACAGAGTGGCTTTGAATGCAGAACATCACTGGACACCGACAGGAGGGCTGCTGTCAGTTGGTCTGTGTGTGTGTGTCTGTAGTGAAACCAGACCTACCTCTGATCCCTGCACCACACATACTCCTCTATCTGCTGCCTTTTTCTTCCTCTGGTTCGAACCCCCCAATAGTGCGGATGAGGGTCTTGGAGAGCTGACCGATGGAGGTCAGGAGGCTGTGATGTGTAACTTGTTGGATTAAACTTTCCCGAGGCTCAGCAGCAGCAGCAATGGACTGGAGCCAGGAGGCGTGAAGTTAAATGACTGGAGAATCGGAAGACACTAAAAGCAGCCACCCTGTCTTGGCTCGATTGTAGATCTGTGTCTGGACATCGTCCAGGACTTTGTGTTGGTGCTAGAGTGTGTGCAGCCCATGTTGGTGGCGAGCGATGCGGATCTGACCAAACTCAGCGCTCCGATGCCCGCTGCTATGCTCCCGTGTCCTGCGCCAGCCGGGTCTGACTGGAGCTTCCAGAACCCGGTGGGGGTGGACTGCAGCTCCCCCGAACCTCGTTGCATTTGGCTGGCGGTTCTACGTGGGGCCACGACCTCGGAGCCACCCACTTCGCCACCTGCCATGCCTATTGGGCACAGCCAGAGCTCTCATCAGCCCAGGGTAAGAAGGGGTCACCGGTCTTCACCCATCTAACGTTAAGATGTGGTGACTGTGGCTAAAAGCATCAGTCAGTGGCTGCTGTTAAATGACAAGTTGAGTCCAAATTAAATGCTTTAGCGAGATAACTTGATGAGGATTTCCATCAGTGTATTGATCCCCATCACAGCTTCTAATAGCAGGATGTGAAATTCGTAGGAATTTCCTGTTTTATCTGTTTTTAAAAATAAGATTTAGCAGTTAAAACTGTACATTGCTTGTTTGAATAGTTTCTCATTAATTTTTCTGTTGTCAAATGAATTGACCACATTGTTTATTTAACATACTTCCTGCTAAATCTTCTGCCACTTTACACTCCAAGACATCGCAGATGTTTTTTGTCGTGCTCGTGGTGACTTTAGTGGTTCTCCAGAATTAACACAGCAAACAATGATATCAGCAATACTCTCCAGAAACCGCTGTGTGCAGTTAGTCATGCATGTCAGCAATGCTTCTCTGTAACTGTACTCATTGTTTGGAGCCGGTTAACCCCTCAGCTGTTGGTAGATTCTTTAAAGTTTCTGGAGAAATGCCTGTGTTGCCTTCAGGCTCTTTTTTTTTTTGGCAAGCACACTTTGTTTAGACTTCTTTGAGTGGATCAATATAATTAAGAAAGTGTCGTTTTTACCTACAGTCAAGGTGGCTTTTAGCTGCAGTTGGCCTGCAAAGACCTATACAGGACCACGTACACACCGGACTGTTGAATTTGTTGTGGACTTGTTAATTCTGAACAAAAATATACTTAGAATTATGAATTTAAGATCAGATAAGCTACATTTAGCAAATAAAAATATTTCCCAGCTTACTCACGTTTTCAATCCATTGGATTAGAAATGGCTTGCATATTGACCCTTTTCTTCCTCTGGGGAGCTTCTAATTACTGGCTAAGCACAGTTTAAGGTGGCTTCTAAGTATCACTTTGATCGAGGTGTCATGCAGTTGTGCAGCTGTGCATCCCCACCCCCCAAGTTCCAAATGCGCTCAGAATTCAGGCCATTACTTCCTCATTTAACCGTGATCATTTATGTGGAATATCGCATCTTTTTTCACTGCTTTTTTTTTTTTTTTTTTAATGATTCTCACCATCCCCCTCCCCCCTGACTCATTGACACAGTTTTAAAAATTCCATAGTGAGGAATGTACGTGTGGGGGGAGGAAAAGGAGAGGCTGTACGGACACAGCTGGGACAAACAGACACTGTACACTGTTTAAATTTCAGGAGAGGGGGAGGAAGAGCAGTTGCACCTAGCCGTCTCTATCTGTTACTTTAAGTTGAAATATGCACTTCTACTATCTCTCTGGCACATCATATGTCTGGTATCTTGGTCTGCTTTATTATCGTTGAGATTTATTGCATTTGAGGGATCACAGGATTGACCCATTCAATTCTTTTTGCATTTTTTTTCTTTACATTCAGCTGCCGGCGCGACCGCAACACCCTCACGAGTTGTAAAGGTGAAAATCTGTCATGTAGAAGGGGTCCTCGGATGCCAGAGTGTGATAAAGCGCAGTGTTTTGTTGCACTTTCACCTCTTTGTTAAAGCAAAAAGTCGAGGCAGCGAGGATAAAAAGTCCCTGGTCAGATTTAAACCCACGACACAGACTAACTGCCATGTGCTGCTGCCCACTCAGCTATCAAGTCATGCTGTAAAAGTTATTCTAAAACCGCTCCTCCTGGAAATGATTCTAGGCCTTGGATTGAATTAAAATAGCTTAAATGAACTTCACTGCTACCAGTGATGCAGGTTTCACTTGGACAAATAGGCATGTTTTGCTATTCAAGAGAAAAAAACCCTGTTTAACAGACATTGCATCATCACCTGTTGGCCTGGTTGAACTGAGCTGGACTGGTTTTTCAGCAAACATTCACACACGTTCGCAAGTATGGCCCCTTAAATATATCGTTATATAAATAACAGAATATGCCAGCTTCCTTAAGAGAGTAAAGGCGGATATTCACGTGCACGTCATACGTTTGTGAGACATAGGATGCTTGTGGAGGTGCAGAGGTGGGGGAGCGCTCTCTGTGTGTGGCCGGTGAGTCCAGGAATTATCAGGATGAGATGGTTTGGCTTTTTTTTTCACGCCGTCCCCTCTCCTGTTCCCTCTTGGCAGCTCGGCTCCGGGCTGCGGACGCAGACAGCTATGACCATCGGGATTAAAGGCTCGTCAGCATTTGTAACAGCCGCAAAGCTCCACTTTTCAAACAGGTTGCAGCTCTCAGCTGTTTAAAAGAGCATTATTGTTCTGTCCTGCTGGGGTTTTAGCAGGAGCCGGGCTCCCTGACAGTCACTGCATTCCTCTGAACTGCTTTACCTCTGGATGGAGCAAGGACAAGAGCGTGTGTCTGTGTGTACGTGCGCTACCCTACACGTACGCTGTTCCCGACGATTATGCCGTCAGCTTTACAATATTGTCATGTCCTAGAAAAGCCTCTTAAGACTCAAAAATCCTTTATTACGGGATTTCAGGGAAGATTACCACCCCCGCTGTTTATTTATAGCGTTTTTATTCTCTAATAAAGCTGATGGGGCTCTAAAATTTTGGCGCCGCAATTTAAACATCAAACATTTCCTCTGGATTTTATAGATGCAGCATACTATGTTGTCCTTGAGCTGCTCCTTTCTTGTCTTATCAGTCCTGCATCTTAATTATATGGTTCTTAATTGAAATCAGAGGAAAATGTCCTCGGGGAAGAGCCGGCTGCTGCTGTGTGTTGTCAAAGCACACCACTTTACCCACTAAACATTCACTCAAAGGAGGAAGCTGTGGTTTGACATTACAAGCTTTTCTGCATATTCAGTTGTTTCCGATGAAGCATTTGTTTTACTCTTTTTTTTAATGACATCATCTACAGGTGATGACAGGATTCTTCAGTTCTCTGTACTCGCTGAAGTTTATTTGCTAATCAGCCTCAGCAGGTAATACTTCTTTCGGCGAAAACAATGTGAAACAGTTTAAATTCCCACTTGCAGGGCAGGAAATACCAAATGTCTTCTTTTCTCAGCAAAACAGGAGCGAGGTTTCCCTCGTCTGTGCTTCCAGCCTGCGTAGGAAGTCAAGATTAGACTGCGAAACCGCAGAAACAATTTTCCAAGTTCCTTGTTGGTTAAACCGAATGTCCTGTCCCGGAGAGGCCTGTCAGCAAGCTTAAACTGTTTTTTAATTTTATTTTGGTAGTGGTGGCAGAGGAAACTGGTCGAATCATGCTCAGAGGGCATGAGAGGGGGTTTGTCTTGTTTTAGGGGGAAAAGGTTGAGTTTAGATTCGGCAGAATGGCCGAGCAGAAACACAGCCCACACAGTCCAGAGCTGCAGAGTGGGAAACTGTCCTCCTGGCTCAGAGACCCAGGCAGACCCTGTGTGTTTTGGGTAATCACAGGGTTCAGTATTCTCAGCGCCGGGAGGGGCCATGTGGTCGAAACCGGCGTGCTGGAGCCTGTCCCTCGCTGGGGCCCGATACTCCTCCTCCTTCTGCGTCTCCTTCTCTCCTCATCCTTCTCGTCTCATTCACTCTATCTGTGCTCCCGCCCCTCCTGTGCCAGTTGCTGTGTGTGTTTCAACTTGTCCAAAACCAAACCGCGCCCTCCGAGGAATTCACTCTGTCTCTTCCTCCTTTCACCCCGTTGCTCTTTCATTTCCTCTTTTTTTTTCTTGGCCTTTTCTTTTTCTTTATCATTTTAATTTGACACTCCAAGCACTCCCCTGCCTTCCTCACGCACCTCTTTATGCAGCTCGCATAATAGGCCTCGCTGCATGCCTCTCTAAGAAAATAGAAGGGTTATTTTACATTGTTTGGACTGCCAGACTAAAGATCCAGCTTTGAGAATCTATGGATATCACAGTCTGCGAAACGTGCACATCATATCTTCCAAAATAATCGTTTGTGATTGTTTGGAAAATAGCCAAGATTAACCAAAATTATATTTATACTTCTTAAAGTTTAAGAGTTTTAACCAGCAAACATTTTGATGTTTCTGAAAGTAGCCTATACGTGCAAACTTATTTTTTGGTTTCTTTTTTTTTCCCTTGATGGAATGTGAAATTAGAGGAAAAGAACATGTGCGGTAAATGTCGGCAGAGCCAGGTTTCCACTGCAAGAATAGAAGTGGAGAGAGAGGAAGAAGAGGTGGAAGGGAGGAGAGGTTGGAAGGAAGGAGAAAGACGGGTGAAGAATGGAAGTGCCTCCATAACTCTCCGTGGTTATATTTGTAGGGTTATCCCGCCCCACAGTGCTGCCCCACTTCCTGCCTCAAGCCTGCCACTTCCTGTTGTTCTGTGGCCATGCGGAGATTTGCCAGGACAGGCCTGTGCGCGTTATTGTGCGTGCGTGTAAGCATGTTTATCGGGAGGACAGGAAGCGGAATGTGGGGTGTGCATCTAGATGATGCGGTCTAGAAATACTAACCCACTGACACGAAAACATGTATGCAACATACACAATCACAGAATCTGAAGACGCGCAAAACAGTTTAGGATTTCGACTTTGAAGGGCACACTGACTCATATCTCAGCGTGGTTTGAGTAATCTGAATCTCAGAGCGTTCACTCATTTTTCATATCAAGTGACATGCACATCAAATCACACCTACAACGACATCTGTGGCCTCTGTTTGTTGATTCATGGCTTGTACACTCATAAAATAAGTCCCTTTATTAGGGCTGTGCAATATGACCAAAATCTCATATCCCGATATAAGAATTCTATCGTCCCGATAACGATATAAATCACAAAAATGTAACATTTTCTGTAAATTCTTTGAATCTTGTGCAGCTCGACTTGCGGGAAGTGTTTCCAGCTGTGCGTCATGTAGCTGGAGTCGAGTGTTTTAACCGATGCATGAAACGATACATTTTTAGAAATAAGTTGTAACGGCCGACGTTTTCTTTGCAAGTATTTATTACAAGGCGTGCTGCGGGGAAAAGCCTGTTCTAATGTTTGAGTCTAAGGTCTATTTTTTTAGCACCTGGCGGCTCTTTTTTTTACTTCTCATCCGTAAATAATCTGCTCTTTTACGTGATTCAGTTTATTTTGAAAAGTCTCAACAGGATCTTGAGCTTTATTGTGAAAGGTTTATGTGGAACATAAACAAGCGGACACGCGATGCTGTTACCGTCGTTGTTGCTAACCACAACGCATAAAAACGGGGCTTGTCCGTCTGTAGTTTGGTTATATTAAATATAAGAGAAAGAGAGAACTTTAAGAAATTACTATAGCCACTACCGTGACCATCAAGACGATGAAAAAAATATTGCCGTAAACAGTTTATTTTGCGACATCAGGAAACAAAAGATAGCATAAAATGAAACGAGAGGTTTTTGATATATATCATTATATCAAACAGCCCTACCCTTTATTGTATCTTTAGGGCTGTAATGGCATGTCACAAAGTGACCTTCGACAGGGGTGTTCATCCCATATTAAATCAATAAAACCTGTGGAAAAAACATAAGATAAGTAAAACGTCCAGTATACAGATGTTTTTATTAGTCATTAAATTAGTTCAAATGTGCTGAAGATTCTGTGTGGGGAGTAAAATTTCTGTTGTTGCAGGGTTTTAAAGGCTTATAGCACAAATTAAAAATGTATATTCAATTCAGTTTTATTTATATTGTGCCAAATCACAGCAGCAGTTGCCACATGCCTTAGTAAATGTGCAAAACCCAGGTGAATGTGAAGGCGGTCAAGCAGGTGGTACTTGTTTGTATCCGTTGACAGTTTTGTACATTAATGTAACAGTTAGTAGGTGAGAGGTGGATCACATTTACTTTTAATAGACTCCTGTAGCATTTCTCAGAGTGTATGACGTTAGCGTTTAACCAGTGTACGAACTTATTTGGGCAACCTTTACCTCTGTCATCATTTACTTCGTGTAATGTAATCTAATCTTCAAGTAAGATTAGATAAAATGTCATCATTTAATCTGGTGTCCTCCTGAGCTCATCGTTGATTTAACCGAAACAGTACGTAGGCGTAAAAATGTGCGCAATGTGATTTAAGATCCCCGTGCAGCTCCTGGTTTGCTCGTATCAGTGTGAGCCCTCATCTTTAGTTAATGAAAAACAAATCAATGTCTTTTTTTGTCTAAATGATCATTTACTAAGAAGAAAAATGATCCGACTGTTTATAATCTGTCTTTCTGAAACTGTTAAAAATGTTACTTTTGTCTGCTGTGCATTGCATTTTTATGCTGTAGCATCCATAAGTAAGATGCTAAGAAGTTATTTTTACCATCAGTATGCAGAAGATTGCAGCTTTAAACAAAATAAAGCACGGCACGGTGACTGAAAGACCGGGCTGACTTGGTCGGACTAGTCATTACAGTGTTTTAATTTATGTTTGGGAGAGTGTGAGAGTGCAGGGAGTTCAGTTTTACTAAGAAAAGTTTTTCAGTGACTTGATGTGTGCAGCAGACTTAAGCTGTGAGCTGGCACTCAGATTCCCTTCTTCCTCCTCTCCCTCGCTCCCACTCCTGCCTGTTTGGTCAGGTGATTGTGTTTGACTGACAGATGTGGGTCGATGGGGCAGCAGGCGGGTGATAGTTCTCACGTGTGTCTGTCAGCTGAGCTTGCCGGACTTATTTACTCGGCAGCAGGAATGAGAAATTTAGAGAGCTGTGCTGAAAATCTGCCTTTATTCTCCACTCTCAGAGTCCCTGGATCTTCTCTCCCTATAATAAGACCAAGGTCACTGTAGTCTGAACCGGGTGATACCTGCATTTCCCGCTTGGCCCCGTCTAGATGTGGCCTCTTCCTGATAGTCCCCCCTGCCCTCCCCCAGGTGTGTTTATTGACTATTGTTCTGAGGCTGGGTGGCATGCAGAGGCTAGCAGACAGGACTGCACAAGGAAGCTGCTAATGAGCGGTCCGGCAGCGGCGGAGTTAATGTCACCGAGTACAGAGGCACCTTGTGCTTCTCCAGTGAGCCATAAATCTGGACAACTGCAGGTTTTTCTCGAGTGTTGGTGCGAATAATGGGAAAGAACTGATATTGTTGACATTTCTGATGCCCATAAATCTTATTAGAAGCATATATTCCAGCTTACTAAATGATAAAAATGCAGTCTTTTTGTATAAAATTGCTTTTCCTGCTTGGGGTAATGTTTTTAACCAGATCTCTTTGTGTTTACAGGCTAAGGGGCGGAGGGATGGTTTCTCCTCAGCCGGTGACAACCCTCGGCCGCCGATGGCGACCCGGCCGGGAAGGGAGGGGGTCGGCATGGGCTGGAAGGGTCCCCGGACGCTGGTTCTCCATAAGAACTCCCAGGGTTTCGGTTTCACATTACGCCACTTCATCGTTTATCCTCCAGAATCCGCTTTGCACACTAACCTCAAGGTGAGGGTCACAGATGTCTGCAGGTCCCTGAAACACTAGAAAATGCCTTAAATGTTAAAGGTGTTTAAAAGTGTTGAATTATGTAATAAAAATACCATTTGTGCCTCAGGGCTTAGTGTCACAAAGTACTTTGTGTTTGTTTTTATAGTACACATGGTCTCCATTTC
The DNA here is from genome assembly GCF_963576455.1 of Neolamprologus multifasciatus. Classification (NCBI taxonomy): domain Eukaryota; kingdom Metazoa; phylum Chordata; class Actinopteri; order Cichliformes; family Cichlidae; genus Neolamprologus; species Neolamprologus multifasciatus. Next base: position 7,469,032 of record NC_140442.1, on the reverse strand, counting down.
ATCCTAGCTGGCATTTAAAGGGCTTTCGAAGGCCTTAGCTTTAACTCGCTGAACTCAGGAGAGAGCCAATTTGAGCTCAGAGATAAAGCCAATCATACTGTGGCTGCGGGTCAGCGAGGTTGAGCAGAGCAAACTGAACACAAAGACAAAGGGAGAAAACAAGCCTGGGTGATTCGAGACAGCAGACGACGAAGAAACCGAGCTGTTAGAGGAAGAGAGGCACAAGATTTGGAGACAGAATAAGGACCGGGGCTTAGATTTTACTACTTTGAGGAATTTAAAAAAACACCTCCAATTTTACTCCTGTTTGTTTCACAGGCCTGTTTTTGTCCCTGGTGAATTCAGGCTTGTGCTGGTGTTGGGAAATGAGCCCGAGTGGTTATTTAGCTGTTTGAGGTGTGGGGGCAAACGTCTCCAGATGTGAAATTGAGGGATGTGGAGGCTGGGGTGGGGTGAGCCAGCTGAAACAAGGCCTCTATTATTTTTATACCACCCCACCATCTAGCAGCTGCTGATAGGAACACGAATTGAATGGGATCTGTTGTCTTATTCTGGTACCACTCACTGGCAGCCGGGCCGTACCATGCCAGCCCTGGACAATAGGCCCACTGCTGGCCTTTGGCCTCATTTCTGCCCTTGTCTCCTCTGCCTCAGAAGGGATCACATGTTGTTTTTTGGACAATTGGACTCACAGATCTTTCTGTTGTTATCTGAAGAGGCTTCATGGAAACCTCCCAAATTAACCTCTTAGTGTCCAATTAGTACAGATTCACAGGGTCTGTGACTCATTCATGCTCCCGATTTATAAGTCCACAGGTCGTCTGGGTTGTGGTTCTAACAGGACCCTTCAGCAACCTTCTCTTGACACTTCCTCTTATCAGGATGTAACTTGATTTTTATTCACTTCGGAAAAACAACAATATTTTATTTAATGTGAAATGAAGTGAACTAAAAAAAGAAGTAACTACAGTTCCACAGATTTCTTTGTTACTTAATTTCTTTGCTTATTTACTCTGTGTAGAGTCAAAGTACTTACTGAGTTACAGCATACAGCAGTCATGCTATTGCCATACATATAAGCTGAAATAAACAGAAGTACTCATTCAGATAGGGAGGACATACACTGGATCTATTTTTAGATGCTAGCTCCTTTTATTATTTATTATATCCTGAAGCCTGTAGTAGAAGATGTGAAAAACAGCTCTGCTTTTGTTACCTGGTCAAAATTCACTCATTCTGAGGAGACATTTGGGTGGTCTGTGGTCTTTAGCTACCAGCCTTGTGTTTCTCAGCACATTTTGCACATTGCTGTCACATTTCTTTCCTTATGAGCAATAAATTCCAAGCAAAGCACACATTTGCCACCGTTAAACTGGGAACTGAGGAGACTGTTTTTTGAAGGGTTTATGTAACTGCATAACCATTTGATCAAGGAGAAGTTTCTTGGATCGAGAGGTCAAAGTTCAGTCGCTTTCCTCGAACTTCCATGACCTGAATGACTGAGAATCTCCCCAGATAACTATGCGTCCAGTAACTTTGATCTTAATACTGAATTTTGGACAAAAAGTGTGTTACATTACATTAAAGTAACACGTTATTAGTGTGATGATACAGTGAAGAATTGCTGTTTTATTATCACTGAAAACTGGGATGTACCTTGTGAGCAACAGGGTGGATACGGATGCATTTTTGTGTGACACCTTGGTAGGTTTAGAGTCTTTTCAATCCAGTGCCAGTGTAACCGGTGGGATTCTGCGTTGTGTCTGATAAAAAAGGTAAAAGCAAGAAAGGCCTCCAAGTAAATAATTTGCCCACTCCAGCTCCTCTCCCACAGGGGAATTGTAGAAAAGGGGGCTGGCATTTATTTTTACATTAAACATAAAGTATGGATTTACACGTAACATATTTGACATAAGATAAAACAAAAACAACAACACAAAATCCGACATACCTGATAAAAAAGGTAAAAGAAAGAAAGGCCTCCAAGTAAATAATTTGCCCACTCCAGCTCCTACGACCAAATGCAAACAGTGGGGAAGAGGGTTAGCTCAACCCACAACAACTTCCAAGCTAGCAAGAAGTATATATTCATGCTAGCATTTATGGCGCCTAAAACCCATTTATGATACATACATACTACACACTTGTAACATCTAACAAAAAACAGGCTTAATAATGACAATAATTGAACTAAAATCACAATCACAAACATCCAGGTGGCTAAATATGCATTATATGAGCGTTTTACAGTGTTGGGAAAGAAATTATACCAACCTCTCCCACAGGGGAATTGTAGAAAAGGGGAGAGGCAAAAGGGGTACACTGTATTTATAGGGTTGCACCAAAGAAGAAGAAGAAAAGAATGAGGAGGGGCTCTAACTGATAATGAACATAACTACAGGCTTGGAGGTCCTAAAAGTCAGATCTAAAAGGAACGGTTTGGGGGTTTAGGACACATTTTGTGTAATTATAACAATGTGATTTATGACCCTGTTACACCAGAAATCCGCATAAATTAAGGGATGAGTAATTTTCCAGATGTATAGAATCCCTAGCATAGACTTTTGTGTCCACCTCTTCCCATCTCCTTCCGGATGTGGTGAAATTAGGACTGGCCGGGTGGTGAGTGTCCCCAGCTATGAGTTCTATTCTGGGGTCGGCAGCTATCCTTTCTCTGCCTCTAAACCCTCCACCATTGTCTGCAGAGCCCGGAATGAGCCCACTCAGCGCAGGATAAAGCCCGGCAGCAGTCAGCCCACCGTGCCCCTGCCCACAAACTGTCCACTCAGCTTAGTGTGTGTGTGTCTGTGCGTGTGTGTGTGTGTGTGTGTGTGTGTGTTTGAAGGTGATCAGAGAACCTGCAGCTATCAGATCTCACCACCTCGTTTCTCACTGTCCCCGCCTTTATTTACTCGCTGTGTGTGTGATGTCATGAGCACCTGCAGATTGTCAAACCAGATAGTCAGTGTCTGTGCTGGATCTGCAACATTAAGAGCTCATGAAAACAAACAGGTCGGTGTCAGGAGGTTTGGCATAAATTGTCAGTGAAGTCACCGGCACGTGAGGGAAAGCTGTAAACAGTTGATCTCATCCTTCCACATTTTGGTTTCTGTTCAGAAAAAGGTCACCTGGGGTTGAGACCTGTGGCCAAAGTTAGAAGCCGTGTGCTGCTGAAGTGTCTGTGTTTAAACCAGGAGTATGAGGGCCCTGTATGAGGCCTTTCTACTACATGATGGAAACCCCAAATCAGCACTTGGTAGCATTCCTGCCTGGAAAAGTAGTGATAGCTTTTGTTTTTCCCCTCAGTTTTGTCTAAAAGTTGTCTAAAAGCACTTTATTATTGGTTGCAAAATTCTCCATATGGCACAGCCAGTTTCCGTCCTGCAAATCTTTGTATATGGTCGATTTTGTGACAGTGTCTGAAGTAGCAACTTTTCCCACATTTCCAAGAGTAAAACCTTTTTTTTAAAGCTCAGCGCTTGCGTTGCATCACATGTCGACCTTTCTGTGCATGTGGAAAAATTTACCCCTTGCTATCAGATCTCTCTCGTCTACAACTTCTTAAACGCGGCCAAAGACCATCTCAACAAATGTGTTTGTAATTACTAGGACAATAATAAATGTCTCTTACAGGAATTTTACGCTTTAAATTTGCTCTAATATGTGTAATTCTGTCTTTCTGTTCGCAGGATGAGGAGAACGGTAACGGAAAGGGTGAGCTGCTTCTATTTTTTGCCTTCTCAGTCTTTTATTAGTGCTCCAGTTACTCCAGCTTACTACAGGGATAGGGATAATGATGATGTAATTGAGGCAAGACCCTACTGTAGTTCCCGCATGTCTTGCCTGCTCTGCAGCCTTTATGCGCCACCTACAGGACGCTATCCAGTACTACATCTAAAAATCCACCTGCAGTTAGACTTCTGGTTCTCCAGCTTTTTCTAGTTTTCTTGACTTGAGATGCTGAAAACAGTGTGAATATTTATCAATAAATATCAATAAGAAATTTAATTTTACATAAATAAACATGCAGTAGTATAAGCAGAAAAAAAATGTACCTTAGTTTTGGACCCCACAGTCTGACAACCTCTGAGTTAGATGCTCATGGACGTATTTACTCGTCTGAAAAAGTGCTACTTTCAGCTGCTACCTGGTTCACTTGGAGTTGGGACAGAAGGTCGCTCTGCATATGTGAATTGGAAGAATTTAACAGGAGATGCTCTTCCTAACACAACCCACGAGGCATTTGCGCCTCCTCCCGGGATTCACCTGACGAGTTTTCACTCGTGAGGTGAACGTGTAAACGACTACACTGTGGAGCCACGTCGCTCGTGTCAAAAACAAACCCTTAACAAATATCTGATGGGCGCTGATAGAAAGTGTCAGCAGTAACTGTTCGTAGGTGTAGCGCAGCAGAAGGAGAACAGATTTGTTTGAGCCTGCAGCTTTACTCTGCGCTTCTGAAAGATTTGTGGGTGTAGCGCTTATCAAACGACCAGCCTGGCGTGGACTCCCAAGTGATATTCATGAAGTAATCGCAAAAACAAATACATCAGAGAGTACATCTGTATATCAATGTCATGTCTGCTTAGATATGCATGTGAATTTACCCAAATGAGTTCATGCAAAAAATTGTTGTACTGTGCACCTCCAATACAGAATGGCATTTTATTTATGTTATTTTACTATTATTTACTATTTGACTATTGTTTACAATATTTGGATGATTAATAATATTATATAATATTGTATAATGGTAAATGTTCATGTGTAAGAAAGGTCATACCCACATGTGCATTTCTTTTTCTTTCCTTGTGCATTAACTGAATCTGTCTATGTCCTGATCTTTGCACATCCCCTCTTTTCTTGTTGTCATTCAGGGTTTCAGAAAGGTCAGTTGGAGCCAATGGACACTATATTTGTGAAGAACGTGAGAGAAAAGGGTCCGGCCCATCAGGCAGGCCTGTGCACAGGTAAAAGGAACATGTTGTGCAGGAGCGAGGACGCCTCGATTTGCATTGGAAATCTGTTCTGCGCGCAGGTCACGTGACGCTGCATGAGCATGCAGAGAGAAGTCGACTAACAATAAAAACAAAGGAGACGAGCGTTATTACAGAACGAGAGCTCAGTGTGTGCGAGGTTTTCCTCTTGTGTGTTTCTGTGACAGCAGAGCAAACCAGTACTCGGTGTTAAAGCACCAGCTTGATTTAACGCGGAGTTGCACGCTACCTCAAACGTATGCAAACACACGCCCTGCGAGCACCGCGTATGTGTTTCAGCTTGCATAAAGTAACCGCAAATGCATATAAAATTTGAGCAGGTAGTTATCGGACGCCTTTCCTCAAGGCCTTGGTTCACAAAAGCTGAGCTGTACCAGACATACCTGTTCTTTATACTTGAAAGCTATTTTAATTTTATTGATGTACTTTTTTGCCTTTAAGACATATTGAACACCACATGAAGTGAAAAAGTGTGAGATTAAGTTCAAGCTGGCTTTTGATGCCAACCAATACAGGTGATTTGCTTAATGTGGTTTTGGTTTTGCTGACTTTAGACAGCCCAGAGTCAATTATTCAAAAAGTTCACTACTTATTTTTCACTCCGGGTCATTATGATGTCTTCATTCAGGGAATTTACCCCTTACCCAGTTTCTTTATCATTTCCTCTTGCTTTAAAGGTCAGAGTTCGCTGATTCATTGTTTTCAAATGTATCAGTGATATAATATGACAATCTGTCCATGCTGTGCAGGGGATCGTCTGGTGAAAGTGAATGGAGAAAGTATTCTAGGAAAGACGTACTCACAGGTGATCGCCCTCATTCAGAACAGGTAAGAATCCCTTCCTGTGAGCCCCTTCAGAGCCTTTTAGGTGTTGATTTATTGTCCTGTGAGAGAAGTCATAGGAGAGTGACACAAAAAGTTGTGATATGTGCACTGACTCGTGTATATCTTCATGCTTGCCAGCTCACCATCTGGCTATAAGCCGAGCTAGGCAGCAACAGGAATAGCTTGTTTCACCCTGAGATATGAGAATAACCTCATGACAGATCAATGCAACGCATCCAAATCATATTTAATGGCCCAAATGTAATGTAGGAGGGAGTGCGTGACTTCACCTTTACAAATATACTTGTTTAACTGGGCCACAGGTGTTTGTTTTTTTTAAATAACATAATTTCATCAGTCTAAATGCTAAAAATTCACACAAGGGCAAAAAAACATTAACTAAAAAATCCCAACAACCAACTGTTCTGATTGGCTTTCTGCCTTCCACATAGTTTGTTAGTCTTTTGCTGCATATTATGAGTTTTAATGGAAGGTATGAAACATCAAGTGACATACATCAATTCAGATTACCCGATGGAACTGATTCATTATCCTCCTGCTCAAATCAGTGCTGGTATTCGTTTAAGAATAGCTGGAGTTTGTTTAAGGTTTCTTTTGTATTTGATTTTATTGTATTTTTATTTTAGCTATAACAATCCACAGGTACAGATGTTGCCTCTGAAATCTTATTCTCGCTCTTGTCTCTTTTTGTCGCACGTGTCCTGCAGTGAGAGCATGTTGGAGCTCTCCATTATGCCAAAGGATGAAGATGTGCTTCAGTTGGTAAGTGTGAGTATGAGATTTTTCACACATATTTTACCCCACCCCACCTCAAATACACACACAAAATAAACCCACACATAGTACATGCATTATTTTAGGACACTGCAGAAGTCTGCAGAGATGATTCACGGTGTCACTGTTGAAGAATTTCAAGATTTTGTCAGAATGGCTGCAGAGTGACTCACAAGCTCTCCGCTCTGTGTTTAGATTACAACACATGATCATTTAAAACCACTGGTATCTGTCAAAGTTTGTGCTTGGGGAAAAAAAAACCAACCCAAAAACGCGGTTGTCGCTCACACGCCCATGTTCCGTAAAACACATTTTTATCGCTCCACAGGTTGCTCTTTCACAAGATCCAACATGCATCGTTAAATGCCCCTCCCATTAACCTGGAGCAACTCGTCGACACACACAAACACCAGATGAGCTGATTTAACTGGTCTTTCTCACAGATGCAGAAACATCACCGTTGCTCCAAGAAATGCCCCAAACTGCCCTCTCCTTCCAAGCGTCCTGCCGTGTCTTAATATTATAAACCCCCTCCTCTGTTGTCTCGCTCCTCCCCTCGCTGCTACGCCTGTATTTGCTGCATTCCTAGCATGACCTCACCAATCCCGCGCACCTCCCTCCACACTCCCACAGGGTGGAGTAAGATGAGGAGGAGGAGAGAGGGAGTTTGGAAAGATCTGAGAGAGGCAGAAACGAGTCGATAGAGCAGATAGAAAAGTCACAAATACAAAGGAAAAGAAGTTGAAGTGTGGATGTTTTAGGACGAGGACGCGGTACAAAATGAAGAGCAGAATGTTTTAGCTGCAGAGCTGTCGCATCCGCGGTGTTAGTGAGCTCTTCTTTTTCTGCTTGTGTGTCTTCGGTCTTAACGCACAAGCTGTGGCAAAGCTCTGGATTCTGTTGGACAGCCTAAACGTTTCATTAGGTAAACCTTTAAAAGTGTCAAACTGTCTCTGATTTAAAATGTCTTTGTCATGCGAGTTTAAAAATAACTGGAAGTAGGTGTGTTTTTGGTTTAAATGTGGCAGCGTGGCCGATTCCTGAAATGATCGGGTAATTTAAAGCTAGTTGTTTATATTTGGATTCTCCTTAAAGCAGCAAAGTGTGTGTGTGTTCTGTATTTGTTTAGGTAACATTAGAGGATACTTTTGTATTTATAGCTAGCTGCAGTGCGGTGAGTGTTGTGGCTTTTTCTCGGGGGAATTCTTCCAGTTTGGTAGCTAGTTTGTGTTTGTGTGGAGAGCCGAGGCCTCGGGGACAAACTGTGGTAATAACGCAGAAGCTTCCCCTTTCAGGCTGTTGTTGTGTGTAAAGCGGCACAACACTGTGCTGTTGTCAAACTTGTTTACAGGAGGAGGCCGTTTTTATTTAAACTTCTCATTCCACACATACATAGACGCGCACACAGACACACACCTACCTACCTACCTTTGTAATTTCCCATTTCTTCCTGTCACGTCTGTTCTCACGGTTCCTCCATCTTCCCTCCTTTCTCTAGGCGTACTCCCAGGATGCCTACCTGACGGGTAATGAACCGTACGCTGGGGGAGCTGAAAACCTTCCGCCGCCACCCCCCTTATGTTACCCACGCTCCAAGACGACGTCGGTTTCTGGAGCTCCCCTCTCATCCCCCATGGGCCAGAACCAGCTGGATAACTGGAGTCGCTGGCCAGGTTCTTCCAGCCCCTCATCACCCTTGGACAACCGATCTGCTGTGTGCAGCCCCGCCAGCTGGCAGGAGGGGCGGCCAGGCGAGCCCGGTGGTGTGGGTCACAGCAGTCCAGCCCACCGCACAGAGGAGATCCAGTACGGTATGACCAGCCAGCAGCCTCAGGGCCAGATTAGGGGACGCTCCTACTCTTCGTCTTCCTCCTCCGGAGGCCCTTTGTCCAGCCCGCTACAAGTTCACTACCCCAACCACCATGGTGCCAGCTCTTCACAGGCTCAGCCACGCAAGTCCAGCTCAGCCTGGACCAGCCCCCCTCAGCCACAGGTCAGCCACAGCCGCAGTGACCGCTGCCAGCAGGCCCTCTCTGATTGGTACTACAACCAGCAGCCGGATCGCTCAGTACGCAAGATGCAGACCCGCCATCGGAGCTACTCTCAAGACCGGCTCAGTGAATCAAGGAGGCAGCAGCAGCGTACAGGTGGCTGGCCACACAGCGCCTCCCAGGACACTCTGCTCTTACTTCAGCAGTCAGGACCCGGACCCCAAGGGGAGCCATACTGGTCCTACGGAGACCACACTGCCACTAACTATACTCGAACACGCTCGGAAAATTTGCTCGCCTTCTACGACCACCATGGTCGCTCGTCAGAGATGTTGGACCGAGGAGCAGCTGGACTGGTCTCGCCTCGGATTGACAGGCCCGCGTGGCTCCAGCAGGCCCCCCAGCCTCCCCCGAGGACTGACGCTTACCACAGGCAGGGCAACCATTTTAGCGCAGCGCAAGCTCCTCAAGTGTCCCGGCAGTCACAGCCAACCTCTAAACACCACCCGCAGACCCACACCCAGCCACAGCCGGCGCCCACTCAGAGCAGGCGGCTTCCTCCTGGACAGAGCGTGGACGACCAGCCGGTGGGCTACCGTAGCTACAGCCCATCTTTTTACCGCAAAACAGGCCGCATCCTGCAGCAGGCTCATTCGTTCAGGGACCCTTCATACTCTGGCCCCCACTTAAACTGGAACCCAGTACCTAAAACCAGCCCTCCAGAGGGGACGCCAGCACCTCCCACTGCCTCCACCACAACTCCAGTTGCCTCCGCCACGCCCGAATCCCAGGACAGAGGGTACAGGCCAACAAACCACGAGAGGGAACGAGGGGCAGTGGAAGGGCAGGCTGAATTGGTGGCACAGACCCAGGAAGTGGTGATGAGGCAGAAACCCCCCACCGGGCGGAGGAATGTCCAGGGTATGCGTCACCCTCACTACGCCCTGCCTTTGGATGGGCTAGAACCCTCTTTGTTTTCTCCTGATCCCAAAGACTCAGCCCCAGCTCCCGGTTCCACAGGAGATGTAGCCTCAGGCAAACCAAATGGAAACCTTGCTCCCCTCCCACTAGAGGATGACTCTCTGGCCTCCATCCCCTTCATAGGTGAGTAGGAAGCCTCCAAGCTTCCTCCCATGTCCCTTCTCCTACTTCCCTAACACAAAAAAACCCCACACTGACCTTGAGATTTCATTAGTCGTCCTCTAAAATGTAATCTACACTGAGTGTTTACTGAACGTTAGCGAAAGCTTAACCGAGAGGAAATGCAAAGCAGATGAAAATTAGAATTTGTGTGTTGTTTAATTTCCTCCTCGTCTGCATATTCAGACGCCAGAGTCTGCCCAGACGGAGTTTCCGATCCGTCTGTGAATGTTTGCGTTGGGTAACAGCGGTATTCCCACAGTCTTACGCACCATATTAGTCGTATGTGCGATGGAAGTTCACTAATCCTGCTGGCTGCCCTCCTGACTTTAAGGTCACCTCACTGTGCTGAGGAAATGAGGTGGAGGTCTGGACTTCCTGAATGTGGGTTGTTGTTTAGAGGGATAATTTTCAATTTCACATCGGTGGAGTTTGATTTTGTGTGTTGAGGCGCGACAGGAGCTCAACAGCTACTGACAGTGGCTTTAATCTAAACCAGTAATACTAATAACGAGCTGTCATAGCACCGTCCGAGCAGGACATGCAGTCTTTTCTGTTTGTTTTCTACAGTTATGGCCTGCATATGTTGCCGTCAGTGGGAGTTGACTGCGATCGTGTTCGAGCTTGTTTCTTGCTCTGAAAAGGCTCAAACAGAAGGGGCCCTGTAGGCTTCTGATTAGATTCTATCACTTGACACTGGCATTAGTCAAAGTCAAACCACAAGCAAATGAAGTCAGCCGGTGAGGCTGGACTTGCCTATATCGCCCACTCGCAGCCTGCGGAAAACTTGCACTAATGTTGAATAGATTCAAATCAGCTGACTGGGAAGCTTTGACCCATCTTGGAATGACTGGATATTTGAGCCAAGCTGCGCTCTGCCCCAGAGAGTCATTTAAAGAGAGAAACTACAGGAAACCAGGAAGGCATCTCTCGGCCTCTCTGTCAATCCGTCAGAGCACATTCTTGCCTCGTACTTTCACCTGAATTAAACGAAACCAAGCAGCCAGAGCAGCAGGTCAGAACATGTTTAATATCCATAAACTGAAACTAGGATAGACAAGAAGTAGTCTTTCTTTCTTTCTGTCTTTTTCTTTCTTTCCTTCTTTCTTTCTTTCTTTATCTAACTGACGCAGATGCTGATATAATCGGAGGCTGTTTAGGGACGTGCAATTTCACGGGCTGTTGTTTTTCTTCTTCTTTTCAAAGCATGGGTGTCTGTGAGATAGCAGATCAAAGGCAAACCGTGTCTGAATGCAGATACTGTATGTTTTTATCAAATCTCGTACACCATATTGAATTTCTCCTAAATTCAATGAAGTGTTTAATACTTTCTCTGTTTCTGGTAGCTCGTACGAAATGAAACGACAAATTATATCGAACGCTGCTGCAGGATTTTATTGTGCGCCCACTTGGAGTCTTTGTAAGCTATAAATTGCCAGGAGGTTTTTGTCATGGTCCTTGTGGGGGAACAGTGGGGGCTCCCGCCTTCAATGCAGCTATTGTACTGCTCTACTAGATGAAGGGTTTTATGTGGGGGTTCATTCTATGACTGTCTTTACTAGCTGGACCCTGGACATGATGGACTTCGTGTACTGGCCCTCTGTGTTTTCTTACAGGCACCTGCTTTCAATTACTTTGTATTGAAAGCTCAAGCTCATTCTCTCTCATTTTTCTTGATCTAAACTTCTCTACATTGAATTACAGTTGCTACATACAGGTTAGTTTGATAGTCAGTTAATTCTTTGAGATATTTCAGACTATTTATATTCAACTCTTGGCTCTGTATGATGTCACAGAGAAGGAATATCCTTAAGAAACTCCACATGGAGTTCAAACCTTCTAGTTGTGAGGGACAGCCAGTCAAAGGAAAGCTGGCATCTTTGCCCTAAAGGGAGAGGAGCTAAAAGGGTTGGTTTCTGATAGTTCAGAGTCCATGAAATGAGGTCCAGTTTAGATGTAATAAAGATAAATAAGAATTATTTGGAACTGTATATCATGCAGAGGATAAAAACTAGAAAACAAGCACAATAGGTCCCTCTTAATAAAGTAAATATTCCAAAGAGGAATGAGTTTTTAAGCGTTTCTTCTATCTTCACCATTCGTCCAGGACAAATCTGAGTCAGGAATTCCTCCTTTACTATACGTACTGTAGAGCAGCAGCACAGTGCACTTCAGTATGCTGCTCCCCTCTGCTGGTCTGTCTCTGTGTCGTGTTTCTGAGCTCACTCTGGCTGCCTGTTAATGACGGCCTTTGTTAAACCCACAGCCCGGCTATTTCTGGGCCGTGCTGTAAACAGGCAGATTCCTTATCCCAGACTGGGAATGTTTTCCGCCTTGTGTCGGCCTCTAAAATGCACAGGAGTGAAGAATAGAAAAGCGAGGGCGGGAAGAAGAGCGTGAAGAAAGGGAAGAGACGAAGGATGTTAGAGGACTGGACTGTAAGAAGAGAGATGGTTTTTAAAATAGGGAAAATTAAATATGAAATAAGTGCAGAGTTTTTCTAAAATGACCATGTGGTGGTCAGTTGAGGTGTGGCGGAGTGAGGCTGTGCTGCCCTCTGCTGTTTCCTTCGAGAGCAAACCAGAGCCTCGACGCATTTCGGTCCTGAGAGTTTAAAACATCACGGCAAATCCAGCTTCTCCTCACTGTATGCACATATTAGACCAGCCCCTAATCCTCGCGGTCAGTCAGGAAGTGTGAGCGTGTTTGTGTATGAATGTTTCTCTGCGTTAGAGTTTCATATCCCTTTACTTTACCTGAAACTGCTGATGACTAGTAGCCTGTGTGATCCTAACCATTTTATGCCTTTGTCTTCTTAAATACTACGTTTCTCTATCAGCATAAAAAAAATCCCCAGAATTCTTATGTTGGAAAGGAAAAGATCATTCATGCCCAGTAATTTATTTTCTACCTTTTGGACAGTAACGGTTTCTCTTGCATGTATCAGATCATGCCTACGCTGGGGTAGATTTCACAAAGAACTGAAACCATGAGCCAGTAAACCTGTAACAAAACCCCCTCCTCTCTGTTAGCTACTGAACAGTTCTCCCTATGGCAGCAGAAGACGCAGGTATTGTATTTTCTGTAAGCTTTTTGCCTGTTCAGCCGTGTTCCTGTGTGACCTTTTCTTACTGTAGTTGGGTCGCAGCTATGCTTACTTTCCTGAGAGAGGACAGGAGCTTTTAGTGACTTCATCTGTGTATTCTTAAATGACCATATAAATGTGTGTTTCTGACTTTCTTGTACTTCTCACGGGAATCTGGAAGTGCATCATGTAAAAGTATTGTGGTAAATGTTTTAAGGTGGTAGTCAAATTTAAAGATAAACTGAAAGAAACTGTGAAAAGCGTTTTCTTTTTAAGTTTCTCTGATGGTAATCCTCCAATTCCTCATCGTTCCTCTACCTTAAAACCTCTCCTCTCCTTACTTTCCCCTAACCCAACCCATTTTTTTCTTACCTTCTCGCCCTTTTTGCTAACACCTAACCCGTCTCCTTCTCTTTCCCCCTTTCCTTCCTTCCCTCCACCCGCCCACAGACGAGCCAACCAGCCCCGGCGCCGATTTGCGCGCCCGGCACGTGCCGGCGTCCTCCGTTGTCTCCAGCGGCATGAGTTCAACGCCCGCCATGGTCAACAGCCCCGCATCCCCCACCTTCACCTTCCCCCTCACTAGGCTCTTCTCACACGACTGCAGTGAGTGCCCCCTCCTCCCTCCCTTCCTCGCCACTGCATGCAGCCAAAAATTAAGATTCTCTTTTTATTTCCGATGTGGATTTATAAAGCATGAGATTTGAAGAGAGTGTAAAATTTTATAACTGCTGTAATTTCCATCTTATGAAGCATTTAGTCTCTTATTGTGTTTTAACTGCCTTATTTTCTTAACACAAATGGGGGAAAAAGCTGAAATCTTGAACTTAAGGACGCACTTAAGTTGTGGAAATTTACGTTTTATTTTATAGAGCTGAAAAAAAGTTTGTTTTTATGAGAAGTGAACTTTAAAATCTCACTTTAAAAAGCCTTAAAAACCAAAATAGCTTGACAAGATGAAGTTTCAGCAGTTTGCATGTTGAATTTGTAGATTGGACTTGAACACATTGGTTTAGATCATTTTTTGGTCACAATTCTAAGCGTGCATGAAGCCCAATCTGTGTATTTTCACATTAATTTAGCCCATATTGGTGGTGTACAAACCAAGACTTGCATGATTGTGAAAAAACTGCACAAAAAAATGAATATGGGTGTGTACACCTGTATGCCAGAGGTGAGCAAACGGTCCAAAGAAACCAGTCTAACCCCCACTCCTCTAGCTCATGTCCCTACTCACCATCTCCACCAAGTCGCTGATTCACTCGCCCTGTTAAACCCCCCACACCTCCTCCACCACCTCCCGCTTCCTCCCTCACTGCCCCAATCTCCTAATCCAACACCATCCACTCCGGTGATTGGCATTACATCAACATTCTTTCTCTGTTTTTTTTCCCTCTTTCTCTTTCTTTCTGCTCTCTTCTCTTCTCTCTCTCTCGTTCTCTCCATCCATTCATTCATCCCTCACTGAGCAGGCAGTATTAAATCCAGTCGCCGTTCCTCCTATGTTCTAGCCATCTCCAGCGAGCGCTCCAAGTCATGTGACGAAGGACTCAACACGTTCAGAGAGGACGGACAATCCTTGTAAGTACTGCAGATCCCGGACACCTGCTAGAAATTATATTTCACGTTATATATTAACGACTCTTTGTTGTGATGTTATATTCAAGTAGGAGGCTTCCAAAAAGAGTGAAGAGCTTCTTCACAGATGGGGTGAGTTCCTCACTTTTTATTACTGCACATAAACTGACACGATCTGTAAATACTTTGCATGTTATCATAAAATTCAAAGACGAAGCTAAAATGCAAACAAATGCAACTAAATCATCTTCAACCCACATTGAATTTAAAATAGTCATTTGTAATTATTTAACTAAGGCAATGAATTAATTATGGCAAACCAACATTAATATTTTTAAATGTGGTCATACAAAAAAATGGATGGATGGTTGCACAAACGTCTAAAACAAGTTATTATAATCATTATAATCATCATTATCAAATTCAGGCTGAGGTTTCGAAGGAGTTTCAAATGACTTCTTCCTGCCACCGCCGAGCTACAGAGACACAAATCATATTAAACTTTTGTCATTAAAACCAGTGAGGTGTTTTTTCTGTGACGCGCTGCCATAAAAGAGTCGTAAAGTCTGAAATGAAGTGTTGGGACACGTGGCTTAAGTTTGCCAACGTTAAATATAATTTAACTACAGCTACCGTGAGCTGGTTACACTGGAACACTATGAGTGTGTCTTCTGTTATTACAGCTTTTTAAATCAGCTTTTTATTTGTGCAAGGAAAGGATTGTGTTATGTTTTAATAAAGCTTTTATCAGGTAATATTTGGCCATATACAAAGACGCATAAAGGTGCGATAGCTGATAATCCTGCAGTATGGAAACTACTGCAATCTTCTGCCAGGTCAGCATGAAGAGTGCAGTTTTTTTTTTAAACTGTTGCATGGTATTTTTAAAAGCAATTTTAAATTTAAACAATAATTAGCAACACAAAATAATATGCATTGATGTATTTTTGCACGTTATAAAACGAGCTTGAGAGTTTAAAAAAGGGTTAAAAATAAGTATTAAAGTTATAAAAAGTAACCAACTAAAATAAAAAATAAACAGAAGGTGAAAACTAGCTGAAACCATTTTGTGAACTTTGAAAACTAACGTTAAAAGCTGTTAGTTTGGTAAAAAATGTTATACAACCAAAATAAAAACGACTAAAACTAACACTGAAACCAATAGAATCTAAACTAAAACGAAAGATTTTCAGATAATAAAAACTAACTTGAAATGAGAAAGTCAACAAATGTCCTGAAAACTTTTCCGGTTGTGTTTCAGTCTCTGGACAACATCGGGACAGCGGAGGAGGTTCGGTCGAAGCGTCACTCCACCTCGGAGCTGGGAAACATCACTTACAGCGATGTACGGCGAGAAGGATGGCTGCACTACAAGCAGATCCACACCGAGAAGGGCAAGGTGGGCAAATCGAGCTTGATTACAAGAGAAATCTGGAAAGCATAGCAAAGGAGTCGCATCACATCTCCTCTTTCCTTCACAGAAGGTAGGCAGCGCCATGCGTCCGTGGAAGCGCGTCTTTTCGGTTCTTCGCTCCCAATCGCTGTTCCTCTACAAGGATAAGCGGGAGGCGGTGCTTCGCGGAGCCACGATTGGAGGTTCGGCCGAGGATGAGCAGCCGATCAGCATCCGGGGCTGCCTGGTGGACATCGCGTACAGCGAGACCAAACGAAAGCACGCCCTCCGGCTGACCACCCAGGACTTCTGTGAGTACTTGCTGCAAGCGGAGGACCGGGAGGACATGCTGAATTGGATAAAGCTCATCGGGGAGAACAGCAAGATAGACAACGAGGTCAGAGAACACACTTTTACCGGGCAGATTTTCACTAACTGCATGCATTTAACATGTTCTCAGTGAAAACCTCAGACTCATAATGCAGGCGTGTTTATGTCTCGCAGGAGCTCGGCTTTTCCAGGCAGGCCCTCATTAATAAGAAGCTTAATGACTACAGAAAACAAAGGTGAGTCACCCGATCATGAATATTGCTGTCCTTTCTCCTCATCCTGCCTGGATTTTCCCCTCCCACGCACCAGTCAATTTTACTCTAACCTGTCCTGGATTTTTGCCACCGGACGAGCAGATACAGCTAAATTTAAATGAACCACAACAGTAATACCTACACTGTCTCGCTGTCTCCCCCTACAGTCCAGCTGTCAACAAGCCAGACTCCTCTCCCAAGTTGTCCCGTATGAAGCCTCCCTTCCTGCTCAATAAGACGGAGAACGCTGCCGGAGCGCCACGCTCGCCCAAACCAGACGGCAAAGGTCAGTGTCGGGGAACTCGAAGCCATCCACGCTGGCATTCGGCATTTGCTGAATACTGGGCTCTAACTTTGCTACCGACTTTGTCTTCAAACTGATCTTGGGATCAAAACTATAAAGAATTAATTGGACCAATTTTGAGTGTATTTGGAACTCCTCGAAGTTGTGAATGGCTCATCATTAGTTGTCATATTCACTCTTGTTGTGGAGGCACCTTTAGTCAACTGCTTTGTTGTTTCTTCTCTTTTTTGTCCATATTATTTCAATATTTAATTATACCATGCTAACACAAAGCAACTATACATAAGACTGACCTAAAAAGTGCAACTCTTGCCCAAAGTAAGTACTAATCTTTTCAAATGAGTTTTTTTTTTATCCCATTCTATTAAAGCAGTCTGCTGGTTTTCAAATCCTTTTTTATTTTTGTTTTAATGGGTGGATAAGATAAGATTTAGATAAGGTGTTTAGTCAAACATGGAAGTTGCTAAGTTTCTGTTCAACCTGCCTACAGACGAGAGCAGCCCTCCCAAGTCTCCATGGGGAATTAACATCATGAAGAAGGCAAAGAAAGCTGGGCCCAAAGCTTTCGGTGTGAGGCTGGAGGAATGTCAACCTGGTACAAATAACAAGGTTAGCCACACGGACCTCTGTCACCACCTGAATGCGGTAAAACTGTTTTCCTTTTCCTTATTTTCTGTGATCACACGTTTCCGTGTCTCCTTCTGCAGTTCGTTCCAATGATTGTGGAGATCTGCTGTGGCCTCGTGGAGGAGATGGGTCTGGAATACACCGGCATTTACCGAGTCCCGGGGAATAACGCCATGGTGTCGCTGCTCCAGGAGCAGCTCAACAAGGGCGTGGACATCAACCCCGCAGAGGAGGTGCAGGAATATAAATATACATTCAGTCGTGTAAAAAAAAAGAAAAGAAAGTGCAGCCTCTTTCATTTCTGAGATTTTACATATCAGCACATAAAAAAATCATCTGGTGCTTCGTGGGTCTTAAAATAGCTTGTAAACGCAACCTCAGATGAACCTCAGTGCTGTAATTTATTTAGCAAAAAATAAGCCAAACTCCAGAAGCAGTAAGTACACACTTATTGCTTCACGGGAATTAAGATGGCAAGTGGCAGCCAGGTGCTGCTAATTGAATGCACTTGATAAACTGATCATTAGCAAGTTTGAGCGCCTCATTTCCAAACAATTTGAAGTCTGTTATTGTCCAAGAGGTAGAAATGGAAAAGCTTCGAGAACAGCTGCCAGTCTTTCCAAAGATTGTTTGAAAAGATTCCAGGAAATTCCTCGACAACAATGCGAGAGGCTTCTAAAGTCATGCAGAAAACCACAACTTAAAGTTATTGCTCCTGAATGTGTTTCTACAAGCCTGCTGAATCATTGGGATCTACTTTTTTTTTTTTACATGATCATAGAAGGCAAGAATACTGTCGATCCTCAAAGAGAGGAAAAAAAGCAACAATTAACTGTCGCTTTTAGTACAAAAGGTGATTGGTAACGATATCTGAGTCGTCTCTGTGTGCTCTGTCGTCTGCAGAAGTGGCAGGACCTCAATGTCGTCAGTAGCTTACTCAAATCCTTCTTCAGGAAACTCCCAGAGCCACTCTTCACCAACGGTGAGACCAACAGGTTCCAACATGTCATCGCAAAACATCGCTACGCAGCCTAATCACACGGCTTCATCTGACTTTTTTATATCTTCTCATATCTTAACAGACAAGTACAACGACTTCATCGATGCAAATCGGATGGAAAATGCATCCGACAGACTGAAGACCATGAAGAAGTTGGTACGTGTTTACCCGCTTGGGTTAAGTGCGCGCAGAAGTCGGGCAGGTTAAACAGGTTTACGGTTTTGACGTTTCATTTTGTTTTCCTTTCATTCGTATAGATCCGCGACCTCCCAGATCATTATTACCACACTCTCAAGTTCCTGGTTGGTCACCTGAAGACTGTAGCCGACAACTCGGATAAAAACAAGGTGGGATAAAGGGAATTTGTAAACGCGGACGAAATGTATCACCGTTAAGTATTTGGTATTAATGTCATCAATATGTTCCTGGCGTCTCTAGATGGAGCCTCGTAACTTGGCTCTCGTGTTTGGGCCGACGCTGGTTCGGACGTCTGAGGACAACATGAAAGACATGGTCACTCACATGCCCGACCGCTACAAGATCGTAGAAACGCTCATACAACACGTGAGAGATGCAAACGCGCACGTACAATATAATTCACTTACATCCTTAATAGTATCCAAGTCATGCTCAGCATTTCTTTCTCCGGCTTTCTTGCAGTGCACCTGGTTTTTCACTGACGAGCTAGACAAGGATGAGAAGGTATGCTTTCAAAGGCAGTGATAGATGCTGCAACTGACCAAAAAAAGTGCAGAATGTTTGGCACAAAGTTGCAAACGTCACTGCAAATAACTGCAAAGCAGCTCTGCGAAAGAATCTGTATTACTCTAGAAAATGACAGGAAAAAAGAAAATCCACTGTTGCGGGAATTTGAAACATTGTATCCAACATTTTAAGAAAAATTACTGGTTGAGTGAAGAGTCACATCATTCATTATTTCTTTTTATTTGGTCATTTAATATTTTTTCATGATGTAATGGAGCTCTCTGACAAACCCATCGAGTCACTCTGCTGTTCGGTGGCGACATTTAATTTTTAATCTTTGTGAAATTGGAAATTGTCGAGACATGCTTTCAAAAGCAAATCATTCAAGACTTATTGACCTTTCTAGGAATTTTCTTCCACTTTCAATAACTAATATTTCCCTAATGATAATTGTCTCATAAGTATGCAGCAGCCGCTACACTTGATCTCCAGAAATGGAGCTGAATTAATGATAGCTGCATTTGAGCTCTTGGCCTAGGGATTGAGATGCTAGCCACGTCCCCAATTTGAGTCTGTCTCACTCTGTTCTTCATTTGCTGTCATGTACTGCCCATAATAAAGATATAAAAGGCCTCTAAAACTACGGCAGATACTTGACAGTTTATGGATGCAATGCTCTGAGTTTTTAAAGTGAATCTACCCCCGTCCCTGCAGACACCAGTGGACACGGAGGACGTGCAGCCCGCCCCCAACATCGACCACCTGCTCTCCAACATCGGCAGGACCGCTCTGCTCGGCGAAGCCTCGGGTGAGCGCGCCGTTTACAGCTCCGCCTTTCCGTGACAAGCCGCACCAGTAGCACTGAGTTAGAATTAGTAAACGCGAAACGAATGCTGCTGCTTTTCATTTAAAGCTGGAAGTAGGTAATTCCTCACTTGTGTGTTGAATGTCGTGCGGCCAGGTTTGTCTAAAACAAGACAACAGTGATACATTTATGAATATTAAAAGAAACCAATGATCACCGAAGTTCCACTGAGTGGTTTTTACAATTAATCTGAAAGAATATATTTCTAGGACTAACAGATTCTGTTTGCTTAAAGGCAGTTGATAGAATTCCTGGCCTGATTCAGAATTCTCCTTGGAAGTTTGTCCCAGTTTAAAGTATGATTTCCCTACTTTCCAACAGAACTGGAAAGCAGCTCAAGGAATGAACATCCGTTAGCAGTTTGAGTGTTTGATAGTGTGCCTTTACTTCTCTTCTTTCTGCTGACCTCTTTTTTCCCCCTCCATGTTGCTCACCTTTCACTTTCTCTGTACATTTCTGCATTTCCTTCTCTCAGCTGAGCCTGTGGAGCAGCCACTGCGGTAGGATGGCACTGTTTGTGTGTGTGTGTGAGTGTGTGCGCAACCAAATCAGTGCACCATACTGTGAAAGTAATAATAATGGGTGTGAGAGAGTGTGTGTGTGTGTGTGTGTGTTAGCGGTGGTGATGGTTTGTGTCTCCATGGTCTCCATTACCCTCCTGAAAGTCAGCGTTTCCCTCTCAGCGTCAGACTGAAGTCTCTGTAAAAACATGTCACTTCAATGTCGGCCCCAGTCTGACTAATGAATTAATGGATGACTGGATGCTCTCTGAGTGTTAAAGCTGCTTTATCTGACACCGGAGTGTAAACTGCGCTCTGTCACTGAGAGACAACTCCTTCACTGGTGGCCTGTGCCTTGCCGAGCACTGCGCTGCACTCATCCTGCAGCCAATTTCGGTCTGTGTGGCCCCATCGTAAAAATCCTAACCCCACTTCTGCCTCTAAAGGGACTCTGCATGGTGCTGTTTCATTGTTTCATTATCCCTTCAAAAGAAAATATTTTGTGTAAAAGCTTCAAGATGGCAGCTGGAAGCTCCCTCCTTGTAGCCAAAGCGAGTGCAGACGTAACAGGAAGTCTGTTTAGCTAATTACTTGGGGTGGACTCACAGGGACGTGTCCTCTCATGTATTATCGGCACCGTGTGAACTAGGAATGTCTAATGTGGCACTGGCATATATGGTAACAAGCAAAGCATCTCATATTATTATCTTTTAAAAAAAATATGCAAAATAAGGTTATTAGGAAAATTACATTCACAGTTTGTTCCGTACTTGCTTGTCAAACTGTAAAGTTGCTATGTAGGGCAACATATAACTGTATTTGAGTCAGGACTACTGTAGTCTGTTCTGAGGTTTCCTAACAGCCAGCCTGCATACAAGCAGGAAGAGCAGCAGACCTGGCTTCAGTTGCAAAGGATGTGGTACTCATGTAGTCAAACACTTTGCAAAAAGAACAGCTGGGGTGGAGATGGGTTGCAAAGCGGCTTAAATTATGCGCCTTATATGAGATTTGCCTAGAAATGTATCAGCTGATGTAGGCTTGTACTGAGATTGGTTAATCTGCCAAGGCTGCACTTGAGCTTCACTTTGCCTTACCCCTGAGATCTAAGTTATCATCAGCGATGATCCTAGCCTTCACTTTAACCCTGTGCTACTAGAATGTCTTTTCAATCAAGGCCAAAGAAAAATCCAAATTTTTTCCAAAAGTACTTTTTGCTTGTCTCCAAACATAGGGTTAGGGTTCAAAGCTCGGACTGGGATCATCACCAGTGATGGTATGGAGAGAATACTCAAGTATCCCACCCATCAAATTCATATTTAACATGTGTAATATCCTAATAACGTATAACAAATCTATACTAATCAACAAAAAAAAATGTTCTAGAAGAAACAACAGAAATCCTGCGATCCTCACATTAGAAAAGTTCAGATGAAAACGATTCAAAAGGGTCGTCTGTTAATATTTAATTGTTTCTGTCTATAAAGTCCGCTCATAGCTGTCGCCATAGTTGACTTAAGAGGCCAGATTTGCAATAATAGAACTCATGTGTTGTTGGTTTTATGGGTGATTTACAAAAGTTGTTTTCTAAATCCAGGCGCAGTCGGTTAATTTCTTACTTTGCTCTCTAATTGTAAATAGTGACAGTAGTTTCTTTATATGCTAAAGCCAGTTTGGGCTGGCATAATGTGTTAGTAATGCATTAGTAAAAAATGCGTTGGTCCTATGTGTATCAGAATTGTAGTGGGTAAGTGATGTTAGTGTAGCAGTAAGAAAGGCTGTGTTACATTTTGAATGTCATCACTAGCTTTCTAGTAAACGAGAAAACTTCTCTAAGCTGAGCAGAAAATACACTGACGTGATCATTCCTGCTGAGTCCCTGAGAAACAGCTCCATCCAGAAAACCTTACCAACCCTCGCCGGTTTCTCACGAGATTTGGGTGTTCCCTTTACCACAATACACGAAAGACAAATCCAGGGCTTCATTCCTGCATTCATTTGTGAGGAATGTGTTTCTTTTCGTACTGCTTCTTTTTCGTACTGCTTCTTTCACTGACCGATGCCATCCGTGTTTTTCGTGATGTCATCAGTGTGTGCCGTGATTTTTCTAATGAAGTTTCTCCTCCAACACCAAACCCTTCTCCCCCCCCAATCATTGTTTTCCCTGAACACAACTCCAGTGTGTGATTCAGTGTCTTTGTTCTCGTTATGGTCCGAGGCCACAGAGGAAAACAAGTTCCTTTAAAAATCCATCACAGGAATTGGAGATACAACTGCAGCTGCACTGCTCACTGCAGAATAAACCGTTGTATAGAGATGCAATTGTGATTTTTTTTTTTCCATTTAAGGTTAAGGAGCAGAACATCATATGCATAAATTTAATCCAATCAAAACTCTTCCATCTGCATCTGCCAGATCATTGTCGACCCCTTTTTAGGGGCTTAGTTAACTTGCACTCTTTTAACAAAATGTTCCTCTACAAGAAAAAAGAGTCTAATGCTGTCAAAATGTATTAGACCTTATAGGAAATCTAACATCTTCTTGTTTATGAAAATGTTTCCTATTTGGTATGTGACCAAACAAAATTAACCCTGACCCCAGACAGATTGCCATGACCTCGGCGTTAGTCCCTGAAGCATCCATCACCATAAAAACAGCACAGAATGAACCACTGCCTGCTACATGTGAAGTACTGATTAAAACTTTTTGCAGTTTTCTGAGAATAAACACAATTTTATCCAAAAATTAGCCGCACGGCAAGAAGCAATGTCCCAGGCGGTGTTGTCCACTTTGCACCTGATGGAAAACAACCTGCTTCATAGCAAAATCAGCATTAAAGTCTGTAGGAACATACAGGGAGCAGTGCAGGAGCAGTTATTTTATTTATTGTTGTTTTTTTCCTTTTATAAAAAAGTGATGATCACAGCAACTCCCTCTGTGTCCTCCGCCATGACTGTTCTGGCCCTTTTGTTTACTTCGCCCGTTCTGACCCACAAATGTCTCCATTTCCTTTTTCCCAGATTCAACCAACAGTGATTCAGCGAAATCAAAGGTAACCTCTCCTCACATGAAGCAAGCCTGATTGTCCAACCTCCTGCACGCACAGATTCAGCAGTAACATTTCCTGCTTTTTCAGGGGTCGTGGGGGTCAAAGAAGGACCTCACAGCCAAGGAATTCCTGGCTCTGTCCATCATGTCAGCGGTTACTGGCCGCAAACGCAGGAAGCGCCATAACGCCCGCCGCGTGGGCAGCAGCACCGACGACGACTCTGAGCACGAGCCGGTCAAAGCTGGACATTTAGGGGCAGGAGAGGAAGAGGAGGTGGAGTCGCCAGTAGGAGACACTGCTCCTCGAGCAGAGGGAGAGGAGGATGATGACGAAGAGGAAGAAGAGGACGAGGAGGAGGATGAGGAAGTTGTAGAGGGCGGAGTGAAAGAGGAGGGACAAGAGGAGCCGGCCGTGAAACCCAATCGGTTGTCCTGTAAAGTGGAAGAGGAGGCGGGAGGAAGGCAGGCAGCCATGTTAAACGAGGAGGAGGAGGTGCAGGCGGAGGTGAAGGGGCCTCAGTGGCGAGCTCCAGAGGATGCTCGCTCTATAGTTTCAGGTTACTCCACCCTCTCTACTTTAGGGCGGAGCTTGGGATCTGAGGGGAGGGGGGACGATGCTGACGATGAACACAGCGAGCTGGTGAGCGAGACGGATAACGAGAGTGGCTTCGCCTCGCGCTCTCTTACACAGGAGAGACCCGACAAACACCCGACGCCACCTGTAAACACGCAGCTGCCGGCGCCGCCGCCACGGAGCTTTCTCTACACACACTACAAAAGCCCCGCTCTGTCAACCAGTAACATTCTCACCCCACCCGCTTCCCTCACACAGACACCAGACTCCGCGGAGAGGAGCGACGGAGGGGCCCGCTCCACCACACCTTCTACCTCCTCCTTCTCGTCCTCCTCCACCACTCACAGACTGCACTCGCGGCCTTCCTTTAACTCTCACAAGCTGATCCAGTGCGACACTCTGGCCAGGAGGAAGCTGAAGTCTGAGAAAAACAAGACTCGCTCCCCGGACCTGATGGAGTCTCCCGAGGGCACGGCTCCATCCGAGGGCTCCGGCTCAGGAACGGAAGGTGCACCCACAGCAAAGAGGGATACCTCCAGAACCAACACTTCCTCAGGCAGCAGCCAGGAGAGTCTGCGCCCAGCCCGACCCAAGCCTGCCGCGCTGCCCAGCGAGGCCGCTTCCTTCACTCCGACCGGCCCGGGCGGGAAGTCGCTGGCCGATCAGGTCCGCGCCCGACTGCTAGGCTCAGCTGACAACCTGCACCGCGTCGGACTGCGGAAACCACCGTCACCCGAGACGCGCAGGAAGAAGCGGGCTTGGCGCAGACACACTGTGGTGGCTTCCCCGACTGAGATGTCCGATAAAAGACCCCAGCTGATTGTCAGCGAGTTCCCCTTGTCTCCTATCAATCAAAACCAGGTCAAAACACAAGGGCTGCCTCGGGATGCAGAAGGTCTTGACCAAGGACCTGCTACACGTCAAGCACCCACCTCCAATTTCCACCAGTACCTTTGAACCCTGACCCCAACCACCGCTCCAAGAAAAGAGGCCAAAGCTGCTGATTCTCAGTTTGTGCGTAGGGATGGGGGAGTGGATGTCCAGCTGAGCTGCTGACGGCCTGCAGGTCAGTAAACTGGCAGCAGTGCAAACGGGGATGTGGTTGGTGGACAGGTGAAAAACGGCCCACCTTTTTTGTTGTTGTTGTTGTTGTTTTTTTACTTTTCATTGAGCTCCGTTTGCATGGCAGGGTGCGTTCGTGTTGCCAAAGCTTTCATTTTCTTTTTCCTTTAAGTGTGCTCTTATAGAAATGATAGGACAGAGACACAAACAGACGTCATCACGGTCGACGTAAGAGCCAAGAATTCTGATTTGAGTAACAACTGAGCATCCCTCTTGTCTTCTCTTCCTTCCTGCCTGGATCACAGAAGACGTAAATTAAAAGCTTCTACGGTTATTAAAAAAAATTAAAAATCATATAAAACCATTTCAGGAGGGCAAACAACTGATTCTTCATATCAGTCTTCCTAACGTTTCCCCTCTGACGATTCACACTGTAAAACGCCACCAAACTTCAGCTCCCAAACACATGAACTGCAGTTGTCTCCCTCTACTTGTTAATAATGTTTATGTGTGTTTGCCCAAAAATATTCGTGACCATGTCTAAACGTGCAGGTGTTTGTGTTAAACGATTTTTGTAACATTTGTACAAAGCCTTGTTAAGTTAACCCTGTAAATATAAATATTATGTTATAATATTTGTTTGTACTTTTTTTTTTTTTTTTAGGTCTTTTTTTTAAGGTTTACAAAAGTGCAAATAAGTGCACAGTCGTTTTTTTGTTTGGTTTTGTTTTCAAGATGTTACTTGAAATGTTTCCCTTAATATATTATTTGTTTTTTGTTTTATATTCAATATATATATATATATATATATTAAATATATATATTTTGTATTAAAGTAAAATTTATTGCAATTTCACCTCTTGGGTGTACCTGTTTAAAGGAGACGAGATAAACACGACTAAACATATTCCTTATTTCCTCATAGATGGCCTTTCTGATTCACAGCACTGTGCAGGAAACCTTTATCTCACGAGATAAGTCTTATAATAAAGATTATCTCATGGCTAGTAACACAAAATGTACACAACACTCTGTAGTAACAACATGTAGCAAGTTCTGAATTTTAATCAGGTAATTATTATGTGATATCGGACAGTTTGCAGACAGCTGATCGTGCCGCCAGGGCTTCAAGTGTGGGATTACTGAGCATTGCCTCAACAGATCAGCTCATATTCACTGAACACAGGAGCTCAAAAGAAGATGCCTGACAGTGTTTAACAGACTGGTGTAGGATTTTCTTTTTTTTTTTTTTTTTTTGGTGTTTTCAGCACACAAGGTCAGGTTCTAATAAATCTTCCCTGAGTGGGGAAATGGTACGTTGGAGGAAATGAAAAAAGAAGAACAAGAGTCTGTTGTTTCTGTCTCGTCTTGACCGCAGAACCAATTTGCAGTAGCGAAAAAAACACGACCCGAGCGAGAGGTGCAAATTCAGAAGTCACAAAAGGCTTGCTTGTTTCCCTGCGACCAAATAATAACCCAATGAAAGAGAAGAAGGATGATAATAATAAATAGGTTCTAGTCTCGTCTTACCTCAAGGTTTTTTCTACAAGTGCCTGATTTCTGGAATGTGTTTTTGTTCTGCAGTGCCATGCTCGGTTCTTATCCTTCCATTTATTTTTGTTATTTCTGGGTCTCCTCCCCTCCTCTGCTGTGGTTGACGGTATAATTGAGGCACTGACCCAAAGATGTGTACATTAAATACAAGCAGTCTAACAGAGAGGCTGTGCAAAACAAAATAAAAGAAAGAAAAGTAAAGCACACTTCAAGCCAAGGACACTTCTATGCACTCCCTTTGCCTTTAACAGAGGAGGGGAAAAGCATAGTATTCTCTCAGCTGCTTCTTTTGTTTTTGTTTGTTTTTTTTAACAAACTGAGGTCACCTCTCTATGCCTAATAATCCACAGTGTGTGAATAAGGTACACCTAACACACCCCACCCTACAACTGCATTAGGTCATGCCAGACAGCATCCAGTTTCCTAAAGATGAACAAAAACCTCATCAAAGGGAAACGTCGACAGTCTGAAATGTGATTTTACCTTTTGTGTCGTTGTTGTATTTTAAAAGCGTTTCTTTTTTTTGTACATACTATCTTAATATGTAACATATTGTATTGTGTACATTTGGAATTGCTTTCGAGTATGACTAATATGAAAATGACTGGACTAAAAGAAAAAAACAAATTAAAAAAAAACATGGTTGTCCGCCTGAACTCATTTCCCTCGTGGCTGTGTGCTTAAAAGCAGGTTATATGATGTAAATAAACAGAACTATGTTTAAAAAAAAATGTGTTTGCGTTTGTGACTTTTGTGTGTGCGCAAAACACATTTTTTACAGTGGAGATGTGCCTCACATTTTGCAGCGCGTGCATCTTAAAATAGGAGCTGACTGGCTCCCCCTAGAGGCTCGAAGAGGAATAGGACATAAAGGGAAACGGAATCAGGAGTGTTGAGGGTCTTTATTTTAATTTATGGGAATGTTTAAATATTTATGGATTCTGTGAGTAGCAGCTGTAATAATGGGATTCTATTAAAACGGATGACCCCACCAAAGTAAAGACACACTTTTCATCACATTCTTAGGCTTTGCAAATGAGCAGCACTTCTCACATGATCAGTAACCAACCTTGTCTGCATGGCTGTCCACAGGCTCTTCAGGAACAAGTCTCACCACTCGCCAGACATTTTGGAACCCCCTTTAGGCATTTATTTGCGAGCCATTTCTAAATTAACTTAATAAAACTTTAAGTTACACCTCTACCACCATCTACCCTGCTACATAATTATCCCATCGATTACAAAACAAATCTCTGGGTGCTATGTCTCTTTGTATCAGGCCTGCCTAAACTTGTGAAGTTACTAATTTTAACTGGGGGCGGGGTGTAAATATACATTATGTGATTGGTAGCTGTAATGATGAGAAAATTCATTATCAAGTCAGAATAAAGACAATTTTCTGCAGATCCTTGACTTTGCAAAAATAATAACCACAGTGTGTCTGTATTACAACCTAGAAAATTCAGTAAAATAAACAAAATCCCACTTGCATGTCTTCCTGTATACCTCCGAGTGGACTAAGCTTTCATAAAGAGCATCTCATCCATATCCCATCCCCCCTTCTCATATGGTCTTCCATTCAGAGGCCACTGATGCCTTGTGTCTGGCCCATATCGGAATCCTCGCAAGAAATCTGACCAAAACCACTGACAGCAGCTCCTAGCTGCAGCTTCCTGTGTTTGAGGACAGGCTGAACAACACATGGCAGTCTGATTCAGAACTTCAATTTTTATATTATTTTATTGGAACTAAAAGGATAACACACAACTGTTAAAATGTTCACGCTGAAGTCTTTTTTTTTTTTTTTTTTTTGCAAAAAAAGTATCTGAAAGGATGGCCCAATTAGCTGAAAGTTCTTCTTGTTCAGTTTCTGGAGGGGGGAGAAAAATAATCCGACATACAATATTTGCTCTTAAAATTAAAAACAGAACAGTTTGTCAATGGATACCTACAAAGTTGAGCAGAGGAACAAACGGAAATTTCTTTTCAAATACCTCTTTATAAAAAAAAAAAAAGAAAAAAGAAGAAAAGAAAAAAAAAGAAATCAAATTTGAAATATTTACAATTCTCCTTGAAAACAATAACCGAATGGGACAATAACAGCTGAAATAGAAAGGGAAACGTCAAATATTTACTTATTTTGTCCAGGTGACAAACTGCTTACAGAAAAACTTATGATAAATTCTTTTAAAAATGCAGTAGTCCCATGTTTTACCTTATCCAAAGGATTTTAATTTGTAGCGACCTGGCCCCTGTCCTTGCTGGGCTGGCTCTTCAGGAGCAGCTCCATGTTTTGGGCTTTCAGTCTCTCCAGTTCCTTCTCCATCTCTTTGACCCGGACCGAGCAGTTCTGACCCCCGGGCTCCACGGCGCGTCTCAGCCGGTTGTTCTCCTCCTCCAACCGGGACATGCACTTCTCCAGCTCCAGGTACTCCTTGACCAGCTCCTGCTTGGTCATATTCTGCAGGCTCTCGACGTGATACATCTCGTAGGTCTCGGAAAAGTCTCTTTGGAGGAACTCTCCACCCGCGTTCCCGGGCCTCCCGATGCCATCGCTGCCCCCGCCGCTGCCGTCATCATAGTCCTGGTCCTCGTTTTCCAAGACCTCATCCTCGCTGCCAGTGTCCTCCATGCAAACCCCGACCCCAGAAGGCCGCCTGACCCCCATCTGGGTGTTGAGGTCGGGTTCCTCTCGGTCGTGCTCGTCCATCAGGAACTGAGTTGTGTTGTAAGGGGCAACCGGGAGCCCTTTGGCGAACATTTCCTCTCTTATGCGCGAAGCTCTGGCAGTCTCCTTCTCTTCTAGGGCTTTCTTTTCCTCCCAGGAAAGTTTGTTATACGGCTTCCAGTGGCGCTTCTTCTTGGAGGTCCTGCGCCTGTGCCTTTTCTTGCCTAGACGCGCATCTAAGCCCGTATCAGAGTCGATGTGCAAACTATCCACTTGTACCTGCAGCCGTCTGTCTTGGCCGTTTTTTCCCTGTGTGGTGTGGTGGTCTCCTGTCGCTCCTTGGATGCTGCGTTTCTGATGAGGCTGAGTTGAAATCGGGCACTTCTGGACCTCGTTTCCGGCTGCTAACCCAGGGCACACCTCCCTCTGCCCGCCTTTCATTTGCCGTAACTTGTCTGTGTTGATATCCTCGCAGTTCTCCGCCCGCTGCTCCTGCTTATGCTCGCTCTGTCGCCCCCTGTCGCCGTTTTGTGGTCCATCATGGTTTCTAGCTGGGAGATGCTCCAACGCGTCTCCACTGCTCCCACCTGAAGGGCTGGCTGAAGTTTTCAGGTGATGGGTCGTCTCCTCTGGCTCAGTCATCCTGGTGTTCCGCTCCTATGGCTCCACTTTAGCACATTTTAGATGATATTCATGTTCCCGTGACTGAGTTTAAAAGTTCGTTAAAAAGACGTTAATTTGAACAAAAAAAATTCTACAATCTCGCGTAATCACTAAAGAAACTTTTGAGATTGTTTGCGTTTGTAAACAAACGCGCGCAAAGTAAAAGTAAACTTCCGAACAGTAAACACTTGTTACTCCTCCAAGGGTTTGTCAGAGCAACTGTCGCTAACTACCATTAACTGTTTCGATGCTGTCAGAGTTATCGTTCACCCAGAGACTGCGTTCCACCGTCACAACAGTGTCCAGTGTGCCGCTCAAGAAGAGGGAGCTCGTGTTTATATACCAGCTCCGCCTCTACCCGTGCGCATGCTACTGCTTTCAACTCCTGATGGATTGTGGGGTATGACGTTTTCGTTTCGGCGAAGCCTTGGCGGAGACCTTCGCACGAAACTACATAACCCACAAGTCTACCATAACTGGCGAGCTTCTTGACCAATCAATTAAGAGGATCTCGAGTCCGCTAAAGCCTACCCTACTCTTTGTTGATTGGACCAGAGAATAATTTTGCTGTTGCTAAGCTCAAGGTATTTTCTGATTGGGCAGACCAATAGTCAATCACAGGACCGTAATCCACGCAAAGAAAGCAGTCCCGGGCATTTTACGGACGCTACTATTTACAAATGAAGGGGTTGTGTTTCTAATTGAAGAACTAAAAGTTAATCTGTTTACATTTGATATAAGTGATTTGCAAGCTGGGGCTAATATGCGTGGTTTAAACACACAATAATAGGCTGTGTTTTTATTTACTCATCCAGCCAGCATAGGAAAAAAATACCCATACAATTAAACCCCCCTGTATTTTAAGCTACAACAAGAAACTGTCTTGCGGAATCTAGTCCGTCTTCGACGTTCATTTGAGAAACTAAGTAAATACAGCTTATTCAAAACATAATTTTTTGTACATGTAAGCTGCCATAAAAATGCGTTGCTCGGGCGCCATTTGAGAGATTGAATGTTTCCGTGTCAAAAGTGTCTTCTGTGCGGAGTGATATGTTGTGGGGCAGAGGGCCAGGGGAACTCTGGAATCAGCGTAAACAAACGACATTTATTGTGAAGCTGCCGTGGAGAGCGCTGTTCCGAACCCCTCGTTGTTAAAGGGTGGGTCAGGCGATCTCACACTTGCTCAGTAATCCTATTAGCAGTTGACGAAGTGGTGTAGATCAGCGTTTGAGTTTTTCCGCGCAGCCAACTTTCTGATACGCAGTGTTAGTTTTACACTGTTGTCTCGTGTTAACGGCTAAGGAGACGCTAGGTAGCTAACGTTAGCCAAACGTTAGCCAACGGGCGCTACGTGTCGTGGCTCCCAAACTAAACACTACACGACTCCACATACATACGAAGCCATACGTACTACAACAAAAATAAACTTAATGTTTAACTCATTGGTCACAGAAAAACGCTCCTAGTCGGTGTGAGTATGACGAAAAACGCCATACTGCACTAAAGCTAGGTAAGCTAACGTAAGTTAGCGTACGCTACCTTGTAGCGATAATATAAAAAGTATTAAACCATGAGTGCTAGACCGTTTTTAAATAAAATTGTTTGGCTTGTGTCAGTTTGTCGATTCAACTGCAGCAAAGTAAAGCAACTACAATGCGCTGTGCTACTGGTAATGATAGCCATCTGCTAACTAGGCCAACGTGTTCATATGGGGCCCGCGTAATTCCTGGGCTGTTTTATTCCGATGTGATTTTGTCGTTTCACTAAAGCGATTAGTGTACACATTTCAAGTACTGCCACAGTTAGTCGAACTGTACAAGTCAGAGTACCGAAAATATACACAAACAGACTGAAAACATTCGTTTTTTGAAACAGTCCTTCACATGAGACGTTTGAGCAACTGTCTTGCTTTCAGGAAGTAGACCGCGCCTGATCTTTCCAGTTTCCCTTTAGTTAACTGGTGTTAGCAAGCTCTAGATGGGTGTAACTCGCCAAACCAATAATCTTCCACACTATTCACAACTTTTCTGTATTGTCGGCTTGTGTGAAATAAACAAATGGAAATAAAATGCTGTGGGGAAAAAGGTTGAAACCTTTATGTGGAATATGTTAATGTGGTTAATTTGTTTTGTTTGTTTTCTGATGCACATTATTTACATGTGCATACTACATGCATACATATTTGATGTCACAATGGTTAAAGAGTTAGTCATTATTCTGTGTTAATCCTTAACTGTGCATGCTTCACTGTGTCATCCACAAATTGTGTCCAGTTTTCACAAAGCAGTTTGCTTCCATTAATGGAAGAAGTGGGTTATTCAGTCTGTGGCCTTATGGTGGGTGACTGGTCTCTCCTAACACTGCCAGTGAAGACTGGCTACAAACAACACAGGCCCACTGTTTCTACTAATAGAAGCAGGCAGAGTTTCAGCTTTGGCAAATAAGCAAGGCAAACTGGGAAATCCTTTGAGAGGGGAGGTGATCTGTTCTAGTTAATATGAAACCTAATGACCATGGAGATTGAGAAACAGTACCAGGGCTTCCCATATTCTCAAATCAAGGAGCGGTGCACAGCTACAGCACCAGAGCTGCTCCTGCATAGATCACAGCTTGTGAGGATTAGCAGGCATGACTTAATCTCTCACCCTGTCCAACATAGTAGTTGCTGCAATTGAGCGGAGATGAAAGATATATGTAATATACTATTATACGCTGGTGCACAGGCCTGAAGAGGAGGTGCAGGAGGAGTTTGTGCAGACAGCAGGTCCAGATGGGTGTTTTAGTAAGGGAAACAGTCAATCCACCAGCTTCATTAAATGACCAGGTTAAAGAAACATCACCTTAGGGTCCATCCACCCAGCCTACCAAACCTGTATGTGTGTGTTTGCTTTGCACATGGCTGTGACTCAGCTCTGTCACTCTCTGCTCTCTGTTATAACTCCATTAGTAAGACTTAATTAAGTTTGCAGGCAGTGCTCTGGTACTGTGAGCACCATCTAATAACCAAAAAATTAAAAAAAAAAGACTGCAGTGCAGGTTTTCGCTTTCATAACCAACCCTTTAAATCTGTGCAGACAGCATGAACATACTGGCCACAGATGATGAATGTGGCATTACGGAACTGATTGTTGTTGTTGTTGAGAGCTAAGCAGTTACTTTTAATAACCAACAGGGGACGCCAGCTCCTCAGTCACTGGCATTTGAATGGGGAGTAGTTTTACTAAAGTGGAAGCACTTCTTTCTGCTCTTGATCTCCATTTAGAGGAAGGTGTTTACATATTTGAAAGTTTGCCTGAACAATCAGGGTCATAAGTTTGCTTTACCTCCCCTGAAAGAAAAGATTTCAGCTGTTTAATTGTTTGCTGAGCCTAGACAAAGGGCAACCTGCTCTTTGCCTGTGGACGTTAATCACGCCACTATATTCATGTAAGTATGCAAGCTTTTGTAAAATTTATATATGAAAAGGTAGGTGAAACAGCACAGTTTTTCTTTTTGGAATACAGCATGGCATCGGCGCAAAATCAACTCGAAATAAACATTTCAAACAAGTCTATATTTGGGTTTATTTATTTTATTTATAAAAAACAAAAAGGTCCCATAAAAAGTTTTTTTTTTGAAGAACAGATTTAACCAAAAAGGCTTTGATACGCAACTGTTGAGACTTTGTGCGCACATAGTGCGCTTTAAACCAATTTAACAAGTGTGTATACAAATTAATGTATGGAGGGGGACTTGACCATACCTGATCCACGATCAAGGTTCCTTTGCGTTTTCGTTGGGGCAGGAAGAGGAGAGGAGGAGGAGGAGTAAGGTGTTGGCTCCAGAAGCGTGCGACTCGTTTGGAGTCCTGCGCACAAACATGAGTAGCAAATCTGGGGAGGGGACTCCTGCGGTCGGTTCTCTCTCTCTCTCGCTCGCTCTCTTTCTGCGGGCTGGGGGTCTGTCTGGGGCAGTTTAAGGACACCTGCGCCCTCAGCTTCCTCACACCCCTAAAGTTACAAGCTTAAGTTTATTTCGCTGGAGTTTATGTAGCGATCATGTTAAGCGTAGGCACCGGCAAGACCAGTCCCAGGGAGCACAGGAGGAAAGTGAATGAGAAGACGACGGACCTCATCAGGAGGCTCGGTAAGGACACCTCCAAATCTGACCTGCTCCTAGGAGTTCACCGTCAGCTCCAGGCTGAAGTGTTTTGTTTTGTTTTTTCGCTCATTGTTGGTACGAACTTAACTGAAGCTTCAGTGATTTTTAGTCACATTGTTTGTTATGTTGCCTTTTTCTAAGACAGCAGTTATAATCGGTAGCTATTTGTGCCTTCATAATTCATAACATAGTTTCTCTTAGAAGGCGGTGTAATTCGAGAACTCTTTGCATCTTTCTGAAAAGATGATTCATTTCACCTACTTTCCTTGATAATTGCTCACTCCCTAGTTACAGATTGTTTGGTTTAATTTGTAGTCTCGTTAATGTGTTTCATTCATTTACTTCTCCCAGTTTACAAAACATACATTAACCAAACACGCATAACAGGTTTGCTTTTTTTTTTTAATGATGTTGTTCTTAGAAAGTGAGTAATGACCGAGGTTACAGATAATGGCATCAAACAGAAGCGAAATTCTGAGTATTTGTGGGTGTAGTTACACCGGTCATGTGTTTATGAAGAGCAGAGTTGCTCACTGGACTACTGCTCCGATTCAGGCTCCTCGCAATTCCCATCTCAGCCTACTCCCCTCACAGTTCAGTCCCGATATGTCACTGCCCCTTCCCAAACTCGCCCCAAAATAGACACTTGCTGAGCAGCCAAAACGCACCTGTCAGAATCTCTGGGAAGACGCTGGATTTCTGGAAGGCTGAACCAGTGTTAACGACGTATATATGCAGGCATACAAAATTAGCTCACAGACAGAAATGTTGGATGAAATCTTTGCTTTTTATTTTATTTATTTCTTTTTTTTCAGTTTTATATATATATATGTATATATATATATAGTTTTATGTATAATACATTTATATGTATTATGTTTTTTCCCCCCAACCCCATATTTTTAATTGACTCACTTTTGCATGACTCACTTATAAATATTTATCTGGCACAATATGATGCAGTAATAAGCTGTACTATATCAGGGATTTCCACTCTCATTGATGCACAGTGACACATAGCCAAGAGTAGAGATCGGTTTGAAACTGAGCATTCAGAGCAGCATGAAGCCTGAAACTTTGGCAGTGTTTCACATGAGCATCCAACATTGTAACAGCATAAGCATGAGGAATGCACTCATGACTACCTAATTAGGCACATCTGTTCAACTGCTTATTAAGACAAATAGGTAATCAGCCAATCACCTGGCAGGAACACGGTGCATTTAGGCATGTAGACATGATTAGAACAACCTGCTGATGGTCAAACGGAGCACTGGAATGAGGAAGAAAGGTAATTGAAGTTATTTTGAACATGGCATGGTTGGTGGTGTAAAATGGGCAGGTCTGAGTATTTCTGGTCTGCAGTATCATAATTATTTTTGGTCAGTCTTTTAAATCATACTTTTAACACAATTGTTTTATTGGTCAACTGAAACAGGAAGTCCAGTTAGCTGACAAAGAACAGCACAAAGTAATCGAAACAGGAACATACGAGGGAGGCACTAACAAGCTGACACAGTACAGCACAACAATGAGCTAAGAAAACCATAAGGGATTAAATATGCATGTGGGGTAATCAGGGGTATGGAAAACACCCGTTAACACAGCTGAACCTAACTGAAGAAAACGAGTCAAAAGATGCAAAATTAAATACAACACACGAGAAACTAACTAAATAAAACGAGGAATAACTAAACAGAAGCTCTCTAATGCAGAGACGGGGACTAGACAAGATACAGGAAACGCACCAGGAGAGGAAAATGTGAAACTTGGGGGGATTACTCATAAACAGACTCCGGATCATGACGTTAAACTCCAGGAAGATAATTATAACAACACAGATTGGGGCATAATAATTGTTTTATCTGCAGTGGTGTAGTGGTTGCTAGCTTGATTCTTGCCAGAGATACATGTTTTTTGGGGTTGGCGTCTGTTTAAGAACTGTCAAATCAAACATATGGCGTTATCTGCTGTGGCAGCCCCTAGTGGTAAGGGGGTGGCTGGAAATAGCATCTTTATTTATCCTAAAGTCGCTATAGGCCAAAATTGTGATTGAAAGCAAAGACCTTAATAAGTAAAAACAATATGCAGAAACAATCTGTTATAAATTCAGCTCTTCTTGCATGTTTAGTGAAACCAGAAATGCAGAATTTTAATGTTTTTGCAACAGTGTGTAAACATGGATCCATACTTCTGCAGTGACACCATGTTTAAACTCTGACACTATGCACAGACTTGTTTAAGCATTACTGAAGTCTGAAACTGTATCTGCGCCTGAAAACGCAACACTGGCATTGCTATATTTGACTAATAGACTCACCACCACCACTTGTTGTCATAAATTAGTCAGGTGACTGTCCACCCACCATGTTTTAACCTCTTTCACATCAAAGCGAAAACACTGAATAGTTTCGCAATCTGCTGGTGGGACTGACCTAAGTTCAAAAGTTTTGTGTCATGTGGTGTCACAGGACTGATCCGCCTTCGTCGTTCAAACATTTCTCACTCACGGTGAGCCAAAGTGACGAATGTGGCCTGAGAGGCAGAGATTTGTTAGTTTTGAGATAATCCATGTTTGAATCAGACTAGCGCACACATGGATAAATATATTCATTGCCACAGACGTCCCCACGGGGGTTTTGGGGGGGATTTGATTTCAGGGAGAGAGTCTGCGGCTGTTGGCAGCGCTGTTAACGGTGGTACACAGCAATTAGTTTCTTGTGTGAGCAAACAGCCTGCATAAGCCAAGGATTTACAAAACAACATCCATGATGAGTTTCGGTCGGTTTAGACCGAAGAGATGGGACAATTTCACACGTTGCACCTACAAGATGAATGTAAACACGATCGTGAGCTGAGGTGATGTTTTCGGAGGCCGCTGCAGGGAATACGTGGTATCTGTTTGGTATCTGAGTAAACTCGGCTGTAAATCCGAGAGCTTTACATATGCTTTATGTCTGCGATTGTGGTCAACAACATTCCTGGCCGAACAGGTCACAATCAACAAGGTTATCATCTGTTATTAGGTTTGAATGGTCGGGTGTTTAGAAGGATTTAACCTCAATGGGATCTAACTGAGCCCCAACATACAATAAATAGCATCAGTTGTGTAACCACAGACACTTATTCCAATTGTGAATAACCCTTTTTTCCCTAAATAATCACAACTCAGCTGTTTTTGTGTGTGCAGGCTCACATTGTAGCAAAGAAAAGTATTGCCAGTTTATTAGACAAAAGGTAAAATATATACTGACGTGTTCAAGCTAAAGTCAGCTCTATTCAACTCATTTTTTTTCAAGTTGTGCACTGTCCAGAAGAAAATAGGAATCCCCTTTTCCTTCTACCAAACCATACCGCTCTCATAGTCTGGTTTTCTCCTGCCTTTGGTGAAGTCTGCCAACCTCAGGTTGGAAAACAGTAAATCAACAGTAGAGGTTTGACTTTAATGTGGCTTAAAAATCCCGATCATAGCCTTGTTAATATGCATTGCAACCTTAAATTGTGCTTTGACGGCATATTTAACCACACATTGGCAAATAAAATGACAGTTTTTTGCAAAAGCTCATTTATTTCTCAACATTTTTTTAATATTTTACTGGAATCCAGATATTGTGTAGAACGAGTCTAGTCGCACACAGTGAGTCATGCTTACTGTGTGGTCATAACTTGCTTATTAATGAGCAAATAAATGATGTTTCATTCATTATAAGAGACAAAGAGAACGTTTGACTAAAAGCTGCTTGTTTTCGACTGAATACAAAGAGTCTGCTCTGCTTTCATGTTCAGCTCTGCTGTCCAGAAACCATTGGCAACGATTCTGCATTTCCAAATAACACTCACTTTTTTCTACTCAGTCCTTTTTTGGGGGGTTGGGGGGGTTCACATCAGGAAATTTCACAGAGAGTCCCGATTCCAAAGAAGGAAAATACTGTTTCCAACTGATCATTTTTCTTCTTTTGAGCTGGAATCTCATCATTTTGCCTAAACACTCTTGATTTTGGAGATGCAGACTGGATGCCGCTGTTTGCCTCCTAGAGGGGACAGCTGTGCGACAGAGCTGAGAAACTTTAATTAATTAAATCTACAGCACCTTTACTTGTCTATCTTTATGCGAGAATCCATGCTAGCTGACTCTTGTGACTGCTGCTATGCTGACAGAAACGTGAACCGTGTCCCGGGAGGAGCTGGTATGTGGGCCTGAGTGAAGAGGACTCACGCAAGCACAGTGCACTGACCAGCTGATATAGTTATTTGGATTTTAATCCTCCTTTCAGCGTTAAAGCTACACTGCTGCTCACAGTGTCAAAGCACCCTCGGA
Source organism: Neolamprologus multifasciatus (assembly GCF_963576455.1). NCBI lineage: Eukaryota > Metazoa > Chordata > Actinopteri > Cichliformes > Cichlidae > Neolamprologus > Neolamprologus multifasciatus. The sequence continues at coordinate 7,430,619 of NC_140442.1, read as the reverse complement.
GGAATCTCCATTGCTGAGTTAATTAAAATGTTAATTGTTTTCTGTTATTTGCTTTATCCACTTGCAAGTGGCACAGTTGTAGAGATAGACAATGTCAGTCTGTTGGGTTGAGACGAAAAGATCTCTTCTAACTATTCATTGTATTGTCATGAATTTCATTTACTTTCATGTTCCCCTGAGAAGGAATCTTATTGGCTTTGGTGTCCCTTCCTCTTTCCTGCATGAACGTTTGGTTAATTGATATTAAATATGCGATGCACACCTCTGTTACCTCCATAGGAGATAAACTGTGTTTTTCAGTCCTAGCTTTTACTGAGGAACTCTTTTACATGAGGCAACACTTTTTAAAGCAATGCTCATTAGTAGCATCCTTCTTAAGTAGGCTTTTAAAAACTCAGTGTACAGTACAGCGTCTGGGTTAACTGTCCCAGACACCATTATTTCAGCAAATTATAAATACCTGTCTAGCCATAATTTTGGGATCATACTTTTTCAAAACTACACAACATCTTCTTAACTAACCTTGTATTTTGGATCGTGTCATCCCAGACATTCTCTTGGCTGCAGTTTCGGCAGTTTTATGTATTCTTCCTGCCGCATTATCACAGTCGCCTTTGTCAACTGGAGAAATTGCAGATGTTACTCCTCGCTGAATGATCCTTGAGTACTTTTATTGAAAACCCTTTGTTTCTAAGAGAGTACCACTGCGCCAGTATTATCCTAAGAATGCCTGATTTGAAGTGGTACAAATATTTGTTGAGCCAATCATGTGGCAGCAATTGCATTATAGTCATGTATACACGGTTAAGATAACCCCTTGAAGGTCAAACTGAGCATCAGAATGGAAAAGAAAGGTAATTGAAGAGATTTTGAATGTAGCACAGTTGTTGGTTCCAGACAGGATGATCTCTGAGTATTTTAGAAACTGATGATCTACTGTGATTTTCTGCACAGTAATTCCTACTGTTTCCAGAGAAGAGTAAAATATTTCCAGAGAGCAAGACCAATGCATGACATTATCACGTCAAAATAGACCAAAATCTCTGAGTAACGTTTCCAGAAACTTGTTGAATTGATGTTATAACTAGCATATAGGCCGTCACAGGCCCGGCCTGGTATTAACAAGGTGTACCTTGTTAAAAGTCGGCTCATTTGTATGTGTTAATTAGCCAAACTTTACTAACTACCAAAATAGAACCGGTGTTTAGTTTTCATCTTTATGCACAAACTCTAGCAGTGCTTTAAAGTTTGGTGATTTGGAACCACTTCAGCCAGAATAAGCTAAACGTTAGCTTCTGTAGATGTCAGCTAGCTGACTTGTTTACATGTACCTGCTGACAAAACCCACTCTCAGTAAGTGCCTCTTTTTGATGGATATCTGGACTCTATCTTGATTTAAAGATAAGGTTTAACAGTTGTACGTTTTTAAAACCCTTAAATTGTCAGCGTTGCCTCAGCGGGTTTTTTTACTCCGAGTGTGCTATTACATTAGGCTTATCAAGCAAATTGGCATACTTTTTCTTACAACGTCATCATTAAAATCACAGCTTTAATTAATGACTAAATATCTGTTGGTAATAGCTCATTAGCAAAAGGTAGCAAATCAAAATGGCAAACTAAGACCGTAAACATGGTAAATATCAGTAAACACTGACATTTGTGAGCATGTTTCGTACAATAACATTAGAACTGGGGCAAAAACACTTCTATGCTACAGACTTTTCAGCCTCTTTTAAAATGGTACACCAACATGCTAAACTGAAATGTTAGACATTTCAGAGAGTACTTTTGCACTTATGAAGAGGCTTTTCAGAAGCACACCAAACTGTACCAAATTTCTTAAATCTGTGGATATGGCCACACTTGGGGACTTGCAGCTACTCACACTTTGCATTGTGGGCAGATAATAAAATTATAGAGGTAGTAAAAAAAGAATGTGGCTGTAGCGGGAGAGGGAATAATAAAAAGTGAAGCAGGAGGTTGAGAGAGCGCTAGTTAAGGCTGTTTGGGTAGCTTAGCGTGGTCACTGACCTGCAGTTAATCAGGTCCTTGTGCTGTGCTTGTGGGAATGCCTTGCATGTGGTAACAGCTTGGGAAAACAGGCTTGTTATGGACGGCCTGGCAGGGGGAGTTCTTTGTTTTCAACCCTGATGGGGAGAAATCCATGGTTTCACCCAGTGCGCTTTCACTCAGGGATAGGGAGGGAGTGGAGGCCAGTTTCTGTTTGCTATAACTTTGGGGGTCCATTACTTACTCCAGAACTTGGCACTGACACGATGAGGACTGTGATTTAAGAGCTAAAGAAACAAATGAAGCCCTTTCTTTAGACGTGAACAGAAAAGACTAAAGCCTGAAGAATAATTTGAGCAGTGAGTGAGAGCTGGTTTTGTTTCCTTCAGCAGTACTAAAAGGGAAGGTTCCATAAGAGAGCCCGTTTGTTCTTGCAAAAGATTAAACATGCCATGGCTGAATGCTATTTAACACTTGTGTTAGTTGCGTTACTGATTATTCAGTAGGCTATTTGCAGCAACCAAGCTCTTAACATAACTTTTTAAACCAGTTAAACCAGTTGTTTGAAGCATTTACAAATTCAGATACATTTACTTTATTAAGAACCGTTAAAGTGAAAGTTAAAACATTTTCAAACCCTCCCAATGAGAACTGTAACAACTTAACCTTTTAACCTCACATTTACTGAAATGATTAACTAAATGAGAAAGCAGCAAAGTCACAAACATGCATAATTTAAAGGAAACACTCCTTACTACTATAAATACATTTTTTAAAAAACTGTTGAAATACACAGTGGAAAAGTATTTGACCTCGTCCTGATCATCAAGCAAAATGTAAAATTAGACAAAGATAACCTGAGTAAATACAAAATGTTGTTTTTAAATGATGATTTAATAATTAATTAATTAAAATAAATCTATCCAAACCTACTTGGCACTAAGCATAGCTGGACTGGCCATCGGGCATACCGGGCATTTGCTGGAGTTATTCTGTCTTTACGCTGTCAGCTGCCTCTTCTTCGCTCATTCTTTCCCCTCCCTCTCCTGTTTCTACTTCAATGAACACGATCATGAAACTGATCAATGATCAGCTGATCAGCTTTTCTCTCTTGTTTGTTTTTCGCCCACTTTGCGCCAGAAAGAGGAAACCAGCGGATGTCGTGTTAAACAACAGCTGCACGTTTAAGCTTGATCAGCTGTTGTTAGAATTTATTTAATATTAATTTCAAGTATCAGCTGGTGTTGGCTGGAGCCACAGCTGTTAAGCTGCTGGTCATGATATCGGTTTGGATATGTGGTGAGAGGGAAACGTGAAGATGAAGCCAGGAGATGTCCTTACTGAATCATCAGAGCTGAACAGGTGACAGGGACATCTCTGGGGACATCTCAGGCCTTCCATGGTATGCAGGCCTATCTCCCCCCACCACTTCCCCTGCCACTGGCAGACGCCCTCGGACATCGGTGCGTTCTTTGTGTCCGGGGGTGGGCGTCCAGGTACACACCGGCTTACTCCTTGGTGGCTCCTTATCGGGGGCTGGAGCCTGGGGCTCGCTCGGGCCACTTCGGGGGTGGGGTGCCCTCGGCCTCTCGGCCTGGGGCTCGGTCACTCTGGTGCAGCTGGCTGCCGGCGGAGCTCACGGGCACGTCACTGCAACCCCCCCTGGCTTCTGCTCCACGGCTGCTGAGTGACCCCTCATCTGGGACTCTCCTCAGCTCTTTCTGGGACAGTGGCACGGCTGCCCCTCTGTTGGTCTTCCTTGGTCTCTTGTGTTCTGGGGGCCTCTGGATGTCTGGAGTCTTGATCTCCTCCATACATGCTGCATGCCCTGGAGGACAGGGCTGTGGCCTCCCACACCCTCTAGCAGATCATTACATGAAGGAACCTTTTAAATACAAGCACGCTCATGCTCACAGATGTACACACGGGTGCTCACACACACAAACTACACCCTTTTTGGCTCCTACCTGAAAGCACACTGTGCGCTGTCGATATTACGTGCTGCACAATAATGTTTAATATTTAGTATTTACTGTTATATTCCCATATATCATCGTGATGTTGTTTATTGTATTGCTCTCGTTTTCTTCTGCTTGTGTTCTTTTTTTCTTTCTCAACAGGTGATTCAGGTGATCGATATATGTATTTTTTTGTCTGCTTATTCAGTTGGTCTTTGTTTTTTTTGCCCTTTATCCTCGTCCCTCTTCTCCACTGTTTTTTTTTTTTTTTTTTTTTTTTTTTCCCCTCTCCCTTTCTCCCTTTTCTTTTCCTCATTCAAGTCTGTCCCGTATCTAGCAAGTGAAAATAAAAAATAAATAAATAAACAATAAAAGGTGAATCAAATGGACCATTACGGCAAGGCTGGGATGTCAATTTGGTAAAGTAAATCCGTTGGGCATCTTTCCTCGCCTTTAGACAATAATTCTGATGGCAAAAGAACCAAATGGGACAGGCAAAAAAAAAAGAAAAAGGAAAAAAAGAGCTGAACAGGTGATGGAGAAACGGGTTTACCTTTTAGGTGACATGAATGAGTTAAAGGGAAGTTATGAACTGTTTCTGAGAGACAAATAACACCAGGATCCTTTTTTTATGTAGCTGACAGCTGGTAACTGTGCAGGGGCGGATCTAGCAAAGTTTTGCCAGGGGGGCCAGGTAGGGCATTAACAGGGAAAAGGGGGCACAAAGAAATACGTTCTTATTCTCATTTAAAATGTCTCACTTTTATTAAATAATTATGTGAAGATTACAACCAAAGTTTTTATCTGACGTAAAATGTATAGAAATCATACATATACCAACAAGACAGTGTACATCACTTTCACAACAGCATCTGTTTTCATTCAAAGGCTTTATGGCTTTTCCTGTAATACCTGGGGGGCCGTTCTCTAGTCAAAATGCCCGGGCCAATTTTTTTTTGTCCCAGTCCAGCCCTGGCCCTAAGTGAAAAAGCAACTGTTCCCGGAATCTAATAACTGGTTGTGCTACTTTGACAGGAACAACTGCAATCGAGCATTTGCAATAACTGACTGAGTCTTTCACATCACTGTGGAGGAACTTTGGCCACCAGATTCAGGCCATGAACTGATGGCTGGATTTAATCTTTCAGGATTTTCTGGTAGAGAGCAGAGTCCAGGGGTCCATCAGTTTTAACAAAGCACCTCAGCCCATTATACTACCATGATGTTCTTTTTATGAAATGCTGTTAGTTTTATGGCAGGACTCATACCTTCCCAAAATGTTGTCTTGTCTGTACACAGAATATTATTTCCAGTCTTGGGGACCATCAAGATGTTTTCTGCCAAATGTGAGACAAGCCTGTGTGGTTTTCACCTTGGAACTGTCCCATGGATACTATTTTTGCCCAGTCTTGTAGATCATGGTGTGATAGGTTGCTTTTTGAGATTTTCTTTTTTTAGACTACTTTACTTTGTCAGACAGGTTCTATGTAAATGATTCTTTGATTCACTGGGTCTGGTTGTAGTTAGGCCTGTGTCATGTGTTGCTGTGTGGCATCCAGAGGTGTGGACCCAATATGCGGGACTCAGATGGAGAACTGAACCTGACAGCAGCTTTATTGCTGAATATGCAGGAAACAAGGATACAAGAAACTTAAACTGAACACACCAGGGAACACAGGTGAACTAAATCAGGCTAACGAGCAAAACTTAGCACAACACACATAGGACGAGAGGCAGGAAACAAGCTCCAGACACACAAACTTGATCCAGGGAAGAAAGTAAACAAATGGAGACAAGACTGAGGGGACACGGCACTAAAGCGACTGGACACGGAGAAACCAGACAGACAAGGGGACACGGCTGGAGAAACAGACAGGGACCATGTGAAATAAAAAAACAGGTCAGTCAAGGAAGGACACGAGACCATAAGCTGATGAAGTAAACAGGAAACAGAAATGCAGACTAGACACAGACAAAAGTAAACAAATACAGAGACGGAGACTGAACACAAACAGACAGAGAAACAACCAAGGAAACAAGACTAAGACAGAGTGGACAAAAAAGGGAACTGACTCAACCAAAACAGGGACTAAAAACTAGAATTATAAGCACTGGGTGGAAAAATACTAAACACCAAAGCACTAGGCAAATAAAAAGTTATCATTATAAGTAATAATCACATAAATCCAGAAGCGAATCAAAAACTCACAGATTCTAACAGTCTATGTGTAGCTCTTGAAATAATTTAATTCACCTTTTCAAAACATAAAGTGAATCACAGTTCATTCATGATTTAATGAGAGCGGCAGACTACTTCATCACATAGGGTCAGGTTGGTCTGGATAGCTTTCCCCCCTTAATAAATCAAATCATCATTTAAAAACTGCATTTTGTATTTACAGGGGTTTGTGTTTGTCTAATATTAACAATTCATTGATCTTAAATTTAAGTGTGACAAATGTGCATTTAAAAAAAAAAAAAAATACAGAAGGAAAGAAAATAAAAGATGAAGTGGGCAGTTTTCACACTCTGAGCCCTCTGTGGGTCTCTCATATTTGAACCTTCTGAATGAGAGTGGAAAAACTGCTGTGTTTTCTGCTTTGTAAACAGAAGCTGCTTTGTAAATCCACAGCTTCAGCCTGAGCTGTGGATTTATTTTCATTCCCAGTTACTTCTGCCATTAATGAATTATTTAGTCTTAGATAAGTCTTAAAGTCTGTTATGTTACAATAAAGGGCCTTTAAACTTTGCAATGCGTTTTTTCTTTATTGATTATATGGCCCGATCCTTTCAGTTCCACAGCTAAGTAGTGATATATGCTTACTATCTAAGGCACCACTGAAATTGTGAATCTTGCATCTCCAGTGATGTTAATAGCGAGGAAACACTAATACGAGCAATACAGCTGGACAAACATTTTCACAAGCTTTCCATACTCCAGCTGTTATAGCAGCTTTCATTCCTGCTGCCTTTTGGCCTGCTCCTGCCCCCGGAGAGAAGTAAATCTACAAACTATCATGACTGAATTGCATCTCATTGATCAGCTTTCTTTTAAACTTACAGCGGTTTATTCACCCTAAAGAAAACAGATAAATACTGCTAAATGATAAAGTCATGGTTTTTTAGATGATCCATGAACGCTTGACTCACACGCCAAAAGCACCGGTCATTTTTTCCAAGGTTTGTATATAAAACACAGCCCAAGGTTTTGGATATAAGAAAAGATGCGTTGAGCATATTTTTCCAAGTATTTGTTCAAGGTCAGTTTTCAACTAAATAAGATGGCTGAATGAAAGGCAGGCATTTTTTAAAACCAGCAAACACTCTCAAGCTCCCAAAAATCTCAAAGGATAAACAGAAAAGGACTGAATAAAGCAGATAAACACGAAAGCAACTATAAAGTCACATTTTTAAAAAATGAGTTGATGACATCTAAGTACTGAGACACATAAAAAACACAATATTTTACAATATTTCTGAAATTATTTGAAGATGGAGTGATATTTTAGTCATGCTAGCATCTAAGGCCCTAATCACAGAGGCCTACAGATCAGTCTGTGACCATCTAATAGGGGAAAATGCAACCAGTTGGCAAGCAGCTGGTGGGAGTTGCTAGTGTTAAATTGATTACAATGCTATACCAAAAACCTAGTTTTGATTGCTTTCACTAGCAGTTTGCTGTAGTTACGGCAGTTTGGGTGTAAGATGGCAGCTTGTCTGTAAACACAAATTGCTTGCTAAGTGCTTGTGAAACTGTAAATGTGTCGCAAATTGGAAACGGACACCATTCACCTTCAAAGTCAAAGCTACACCTGTTGCAATGTATTGGTTTCGGCGCTGACGTGGAACTTTTACTCTGGAGGTGAACGTTCTACATTTCTGGTTTCCACCACACTTTTTCAAATTTCACTACCATTTACAGAGTAAATAGTGAGTGCTTGCAGACAAGTCAGCATCTTTCATGCAAACCACAGGTAACCACAATTATCTGCTAGCAACCAGAGCAATCACAACAAGGTATTTGATAGAACACCCTCTACCAAAAACCTGATTTCAGTGAATCAGGGAATAAATTTTTTTTCCTTAACAACCAAAGGTTTCCAAAAGGTCGCCAAACACTCTCTAGGCCTAAGTGACTGATGGGTAAGCTAGCTAGGCATGCTAAAGCTGCAGAAATGGCACATACTACAGTTCTGAAAATGTAAACAGTGGATTAGGTTGAGTTAAGTCTCCGATGTCTTTGTGTGGGTTTTTTAAAAAGGCATATCCTGTGTTATCCTCTTAATTTTCATTTACTCTAATATGAGGCTCAGTGGATTGCATGGATGTAATGAACATTTAGTCTCCCTAGTTATAAAGGGGGGGGGGGGGGAGTTCTTGAGGAAATGGTGTGCGGACAGATTTGTTTGCTTTCACTGTCAGCGCTGCTGGCTTACTGATTTGCTTTGCAGGAAGAAATTAGCAAATAATAAAACAGGCGATTTAAAAAGAACAGGCAGGATATCACTGTGTTTACAGGTCCAAAGGCTGATTGCTGTATGTAGCTGAAGTAAAAAGATGAGAAGTGCCTTATTTTTTTAAAATGTTATTTTAGTATTGTTTTAAAACTCTTTTATGCAATATCAAAATTAGCGACTTTTGATCAGTTTCCACCATCACAGTGTCTTAAAGCATGTTCAATCATCCAGGTAAGTAAATCCCAAAAGGTTGATTCTGTTCACCTGGTCGTTGCATTTTCAGTGTGAGAAATGTTTCGTCACTCATCCAGGTGACTTCTTCAGTTTCAGCTGACTGAAGGTTTCCCCAACCTTATGAACAGTACACGGCACAATGACTGAATGACTGAAACTGACAATTTGCATATTAATGATCAAGGAGCTGACCTCACAGCCCATTGTTCAGTCAGAGGGCTAGTTTCAGTTATTGTGCAAATGTACTGTTTAAAAGGTTATAAGTTAAAAGTAATTAGAAATATCACATAGCAGAGTAGCCACATGTGATTTAATTTTTTTACACCTATTAGTAATGCTGATGAATATATGGTTCATATGCAGTCAGTTTTAAAATGAGGTTCAAATGTGTTTTGCAGCTCCACACAGAACTTGTTGGGCAAAAGTTACTCAATAATTGTTCTTTTGATAGTAACGGTTGTTGACCCCAGGATATGTCTCTACACTCCTTACATGGAATGACACAAAATTTTGTAGACCCTTTATGGCTTATTGTCACATTTGTAATGCCTCTGGCTGAATGTCATGAAGTGTACTTTAGAGGTGATCCCTTTTGCTTCATCTAGGTCAGACTTTTGATCAAAACCGATGAGATTCACATCAAACACGGGCAATGATGTCTTGAGCTTTTCACTGAAGTTAATGCATGTAGCATGCTAACAGTACGTACTCAGAACCCAGAGTTCACTTCATAAATCCACTACAGACTCACATGCATAATTTGTGACTCTCCATAGGGTAGTTTTGTCTTAATTCAAACTGCTAATTGTGTACTTATTGGAAATGATAACAACACACTAGCTGCTGCATTTAGCAAACATTTAACACTTGTCAATCTACTGACCAAACTCGTTAGATATTCAGTGTTGAAGGTTAAGTTTGTGTGCATAAACTTTAAACAGCAGCACTTCAAGCCCTTATAGAAATCTTCTTCTGTCAGTCTTGATGCATAAACATAGTAAACATTATATTGTTTGCGTGGGTTCTCTGCAGGTACTCTGGCTTCCTCCCACAGTCCAAAGGCATGCAGTTAGTGGAGTTCGGTTAATTGGTAACTCTAAAGTTGTGAATGTGAGTGCGAATGGTTGTCTGTCTTTATGTGTTAGCCCTGCGACAGACTAGCGACCTGTCCAGGTGGTACCCTGCCTCTTGCCCTAAAGCAGAATGGATGGATGGATCAATCTGTAAGCACTGTCATTTTGTGCTAAGCATTTCACTTAAAGCATTACACTGTCATTTGTCTAAAATTTCATAAAAGTATGCCCCGTGAACAGTGTTGGGGAGTAACGGAATACATGTACCACCGTTACGTATTTAAAATACAAAATATGAGCAACTGTATTCCGTTACAGTTACCGTTTAAAAAGGTGGTATTTAGAATACAGTTACTTTGTTGAAATAAATGGATTACACGGCGGTACTTCCCTGTTTCATATTGTGGTGGGTTAGGCCTGTTTGGGTTCTGTTTGATAGCTGTGTTCTGTTGTTCCAGGTGGCATCGTTACGGTTGCCATGGTTACAGGGTGACGCTCTCTCTCTCTGTGTTTCCTGGGTGAGAGAGGCCTTTTTGTTGTTGTTGTGCTAAGCTAATAGGCAGAATGCTACAGGTATAGCTCTATAGAATGTAGCATCATAGGCAGTGTAGTCTGTGCTGCAGGGAGAATGGACTGCCATACACGTTATGTGTCTGTGAGCGAGGGAGGGAGAAAAAGGAAAAGTAGAGCTGTCATCGAGCAAAAACGGGAGCTGGAAGCATGTAAATATAATAATAACCACTGCAGCCAAGAAGAGTGCCTGACGAGCCCAGTTGTAAGTAAGCTATTAAGACTCGACTGTACACCGTGTTCGTGTTTTCCTCCAAAAACAATAAGTTCCGCCTCTCTCTGTCTCTCGCTAGCAAAGTTGACCCAGACAACAAAGTAAAGTTATTTTTCGGCTACGAGCCCGACACAGAACCCACCGTATTAGCCAGAGGTCCCTTTACTACGGTTCGGAGCCGCGGACCTTCAGTAACAGTAATATATCACAGCAATAGTACATTCATGTAGTTGTAAACAGCATGATAATATATTAAGTAATCCAAAGTATTCCGAATACGTTACTCTCATTGAGTAACGTAACGGAATACGTTACAGAATACATTTTGGGGCATGTAATGGAATGCATTTTAAAAGTAACCTTTCCAACACTGCCCGTGAAGCTTGAATCACTAAATAACTGTCAGGAAAAAAAATCATACTGGAGTGTTTATTGAACCTTCTGACAAAAAAGAAAGAAATGAAATATCAGTTTGTATATGTGACTTTTAATTTCAGTATCAGTTTTACTGCATCTGGCTGTTGTGCAATCTATTGCCCAAAAATGTAATGTGCAATTAATTTAGGTTTTGTTGATGATGATTTAGAGGTCTCAAACACTGACATAAACTCCTGTATCAAATATAATATGTTTGGCATTAGAGTTAAGGAACTTGGGAAAACAGATGTGCCCTTATGAACCTGATTAAACTGATCAAACAATAGGCATGTATGTGAAGACAAGCTGAACTTAAGTTGCTGATGATGCATTTGCACAGTGTCAACCAGAGTCATGCATGCATTAACAGCTCTGTTTTGTGAATGTGTGTATTCTCCAGGGCTTCATGAAAATGAGGACATACGCGTGATGATGGCAGGTTCCAGCATGCTGAAAGTTCGGTCTACAAGTTGGCAAAGGAACCGAAGCATGCGGCTGCTGGAGGACGGACTCACCGTGTGGTGCGAGTCCAAGAGCTCCCGCAAAGGCAAAGCCCAGCAGACATGTAAGTTTGTCTGAAATCCAGCTTTATGGTCAGAGTACTCTGTAAGGAGAGCTCAGTGTGGGGCGGGGTGGGGGGCTGGCTTGAGCAGACATCATGACCTAACGAAGAGGAGAAGTGAGCTAGTTATGAATAGGAGTTGAGGAGGAAAAGGAGCTTTGATTGTGAGCATGAGTGAACTAATACGATAAATAGAAAGGAAACGTAAGTAATGGAAGAGTATACGTGAGAACAGCGCAAACTGAATTATATTTATTTAAAGCAAGGAGTCCAATAGAAACTGAGATGTGATTCAGTGCACTCATTCAGCCTGCACATTGTTTGGGGTTGTTGAGCTGCTTTATCTTGGCTCTGTCCTCTGCCCTCTCCCCTACTTTGCCCATTTAAAGACAGTTCTAGTTTCTCTGGTAACTGAGCAGGGTAATCATGTAATCTGTAGTGGTTATGACTTACCAATTCAAGCTTCCTAATATACATTTAATAGTCTTACTGACACTTAGACCTCCGACAGAAATGGTCATGAGCTCTTTGATGGGATCAGTTTATAATTTACCAGCGCATAAAACTGGATTTAGCTTCTGAGACTGAAAAGTAAAGCCAGTGCAGAAATTTCTTAAATGTGCATTTATTCCTTTAGTTTCAGAAAGCATTAAGATTATTTGAAAGTCCTCAATAGAACATTATGGTATCAGTAGCCTAATTTAAGTATTATTTAACAGAAAAAGCATGGTATGCTTCAGGGTGTGACTAACTTGTGATAGGCCCTTTAAATATCACTCCAGTGATTGTTTGACATGTGGAAGGAGGGTGTTGCTGCTCTCTAGAAAGTCAACACAGAGGAAACATGCCTGTAGGTTACCCTGGTTGAGAGTGGTAGGTCGAAATTCCCCCGTGTTTGAATGTTTCACCTTGAAAAACAAACGTCAAGCTAATGATCAATGTCCAAGCTTAATTCAATTGAGTGTTTTCTGTTATAGCGGGTAAACAAAACTGATATTACATAGAATCCTATAGACTCAACTCCCGCTTATGCAAGTTTGGGCCTGTTATCACTCTTTGCACAAACTCCTTAAGGTTATGTACACAAGGTGAAAAACAAGATAAGTTATAGTTGGAGGTTTGCAAGTTGCTTAAGGGTAAAGTTCAACTGCAAAAGCAGATGAGATTGTTTTGGGGTTTTTTTGCTGTTAATATTTATTTTCAATTCTTTTAGCAATTGGACCTCCTTGAGTACCTAAAGCATCTTTTGCAAAGCACAATTTTCAGTAATAAAATAGTGGGGGAAGAAGTTAGTAGACTTTATACTTAATTTCACAGCTCATCCATTATATTATGTAATGTTATTATAATGCTTTGCTTTTCAGCCCACTGTTTTAAACAACTAGTCATGTAGTAGCTATATTAGGATGTTGTGCCAAAGCACACAGGGGGAAAGATAGTAATGTCTTTTATCTAGTTATTCAGGGAATCAATTCATGGATGTCAGCACAGTATGTAGGACACAAATCTTGTTCAGAGCGCAACTCTTCTGTCACGGCATCAGAGGGTTGGACTGATGGCCTAAATTCCCGAAGCACAATTCCTGGAAGAGTTAATGAAAGTAAAAGAGCAAAAGAGACTTCGCAGCAGCATCTGTTCAGTCTCCCATTCCAGTTAGGTCTTTGTAGCTAATTCTTTCTGTTGAAATGAAAATTTACTTCAAGGTGGAAAGCTTTGAGCACGTAATATGAGATCAGCTTTGTTTTCTCCCCTGACCTTCGGCTCTCCCACCTCTGTGCTGTTTGTGCTCTCCACCCTTATGTTAGAATGCAGTTTAATCCTAACCCTTCCCGTCTCACAGCGTGTGTGGTTGGGCAGGTTTGTGGGTCAATGGGTGTGAAGGCCGTTTTGATTGTGCCAGCCATGCCGCAAATAGACACATAGCGGCCGAGCTGCAGCATGTAACACTCCATAGACTGATGACATCAAGCAGCGTGAGAACAGAGTGACCACTTAAGACACTGGCAGGCTGCTGAGGACCAAATCTCTGTACGGGATAAAGGTCTGGCTCTCTTCCCTCTTTCTAGTCTCCCAGGTCTGATTTGATCTAATGTCTGAAGTTCAGGGTTGCGTGTGATCCTGGCGTAATATACACCACCTAAAACTTCACACTACACATAGGCACACACCCACATGTATATGTTACTTTTACCATGGCTCCGAGATGACCACAAAGGAAGAATGCGGAGTAATTTCGAAGAGGTGGATTGAGAGGCTTTTATGACCTCTAGCAAGAGAATTAGGTTATTGTCAGAGAATACTTCTTGCCCAGCAGGCATCTCAGTGCAGAAGCAGAAGAGCTCCTGTGCTGAATAAAGTTCTAGTGTTAGAATAAACTAGGAGACACTGTGCGTTAGTGTCAGCCTGTTTCCTCCCCTTGTTTATAGTTGTAAATCTGAGGTTTTTACCCGGGCCAAAAATGAAGACTTGCAGTGCAGTGCACTTATGCTCTTTAAGGATGTTGAATTGTTGAGATTCAAAATGCAAAAATGCATATGCATATTTTTTTGGGGGAAAAAGTAAATAAAAAAAAATAACGTAAATCCTATATTTCCTTACTAAAGTACAAAGAGCATATAAAATGTTAAAACTTGCAATGCTTATGAATTTTTAAGTTTTGAAGCCAACCCCTTGTGAATATGGGAGTTTCTTCTTCTTCTACTTCTACTTCTACTTCTACTGCTTCTTCTTCTACTACTTCTTCTTTGGAATGCCAAAAGCTTTTAATGACTCACTGGTCTGAACTGTGAACAGACTGGATTTACAACCGGCTGTGATGTTGTGCAGAATGCAGAATATGTTTGCTACTGTCATGCTAAAATAAACAAGACCTTGTTGCTGGTTATTTATATTCTTTTTAGGCGTGGTCCTTTGGGTGCAGATATGTTTTGGGGCTGTCTTAATATTATGATGATGCAATGTATCGTACATCCAGCTGCTCCTTTATTTCCCACACCCCTCCCATTTATCCCAGGTTGGAGCTGGCAATAGGACGCTACTTTTGACCCCTGGTGGTTGGGTTTTGTGTTTCCTCCTGATTGTGAACATGTAGGGCAAATGTGCTATTTGCTGCGCTACGGAAAATGTATTTACGGTAAATGAGAAATCCCTTAATTATTTTTTACTTTTAGATTAAGGAAATAGCCCATTTGAACTTTCCTGAATATAATAATTTTCTTGGTAATTCTTAGTCAGGCAGGTGGAGAGCCGCTGCAGGTGGCATCCACACAACCTTTTGAAAAGTAATAATAAATAAATAAAACTTTGAATAAATAGGTTTTAATTTTATAGGGAGGGGGGGGGGCACAAGACAAGATTTCATTTAAATACTTTTACTGAAAACATTCATATATATTTTACACTATACTTTATCTGATACTGAATGGCCTCTAGCAGCACAGTTAGATTTCTTTTTTTCATGTCTCATACTTTAAATGAAGCCTGATTCTTAAGCTGTCAGTACAGGAACCTCACACTGAAGGTCTAAGTCATTACTCTCGTGTCATTTTTTTATTTGTTTGTTTTGAAATTAGTCTGCTGGCGAACATGTGTGGATCCCAATATGTTTCACAGTCTCATTAATGTGTCACTCGCATTCTCTAAAAACGCCTCACACTTGACCTTTAGCTGCTTCTTGTGCAACCGTGGTCTCCTGCTGAAGCAGTTTACTCATCGATATTATCGCTCCTGTCCCAGTTGCAGTGACGGAGGTGGAGTGTGTGTGTGAAGGCTACCAGTCGGAGGCACTGAGGCGGCTGTCTGGAACCCTACCAGAGAACCAGTGCTTCACAGTGGTCTTCAAAGGAGCCAGGAAGAGCCTGGACCTGAAGTGCCCCACTGCAGAGGAAGCTCAGCACTGGGTGCGAGGTCTCCGCATGTTAAAGGAGCGAGTGGCCAGAATGAGTCAGAAGGAAAAACTGGACCAATATCCTGCCCAATTTCCAATATGCTAGAATAAATATAGCGTAGCTGAGGCAGCATTGCTATGGTGACTGACTCTGCTTTCACATGTACCGTCCTACGTACACAGCATAACTAAGGTGAGAGGTAATTGCTCGACAAAAAAGCCCTGTCTAAATATAGGCCTGCTATCACTCTTAATTATAATCTCTCATAGCCAGAGGAAAATAGCAGTTTATGTTCAGGTAGAGTATAAGATCTTCCCCGCTGCTCTGTTTGTTTCTCATTTTGTTTTCATTGTGAAATAAAACTCATGTCAAGTAAAGCAAATGCTTTTCACTTTATGTGGCTGTGCAAGGACACCATAAACTGTCCACAGGTTAAAAAAATTGACATTGAATTGTAAAAGGCTTTTGCTTTAATGGTCCAACACAATGTGAAAAGCACTAAATGCATAAAGATGAGTCAGTTGCTGATAGTTATCGTGTCAAAAGGCTATAGTATTATCAGTCTGGAAAAACACTAAGAGACAATTTCAGTATCTGTTTTGGAAGATAATGCTTTACTTGACTCAGTTTCAAATCAAATTCATGTACCGAATATGCATTTTGTCCTTTTGAGTATGAAAAGAAAAAATAGAGACCCTTTCAATAACAGCAGGATAGAATAAAAAAAGAGATCAAATATAAGCAAAAGGAGGTTTAGCAAAAATAATCTCCCTTGGGAAAAGAGCAGGTATTAAGTGGATTTATAACAAATAAAACCCAGTAACATCCCACATAAAAGTACCGTCTTAACAGTTTGACTCTATGCCTTAGTCTTGCTTGATTTCTTAACTCCCTACACTTGGATTCGAGGGTACCTCAAGCGAGCAGATCAGAACAACGACGGCAAGATGAGCTACGATGAGGTCAAACGGCTGCTGCTGATGATCAACATTGACGTGAGCGAGCAATATGCCCGCTGCTTATTCAAGGTCAGAGTCATGTGATGTTTTAGTACCTGTATGCTCATTAAACTGCAGCACTGAGTGCAAAGAAGTGAGGGAAGTACAGAGCTGTAGAGCTGTTGCTATCTGGTTAAGGAGGTATCATTTTACTCGGACACCCTGGAGTCCAGAGTCTGTGTTCAATTACCAACCCCAGCAGCAAGCCAACCACCGGCCTCACTCCACATCTTTACCCCCTCCCTCTTATCTTCCCCACAACAAATCACGAGCCATTTATTTCTTTTTTGTGCAGGGATTACTACCTGCTATGTCCCTCACTTCACTATTATAGCAGAATTGTTAGTGTCATTCTTCTTCTCTGTGCAGCTTACAGTGCAGAGAAGCATGTTTTCAATGTAGGTGCGCACAGCTGCGTTGACTTATTATAGAGGTGCTTTTCCCACAGGGAGTTTGATGCACTCCCAAAATAAAAGCG
The DNA here is from genome assembly GCF_963576455.1 of Neolamprologus multifasciatus. Lineage (NCBI taxonomy): Eukaryota > Metazoa > Chordata > Actinopteri > Cichliformes > Cichlidae > Neolamprologus > Neolamprologus multifasciatus. The sequence continues at coordinate 7,413,761 of NC_140442.1, read as the reverse complement.
AACAGCCTTTGATATTGTCTATTTTCTTCTCTGTGTGTTCACTTTCTTGGCTCTTTTTAACACACACCTTTTCTGTGCATCTCAGCGGTGTGACCAATCCGGCGATGGCCGCCTGGATCATACAGAAATTGAAGAGTTCTGCAGGGAGCTGCTGCGACGGCCTGAGCTAGATGCCGTGTTTAGACACTATTCAAGTAAAGGTAGTGTGCTCTCCACTGCTGAGCTGCGTGATTTCCTGGGAGACCAAGGGGAGGACGCGTCGCTGGATCATGCTCGAAGTCTTATACTCACCTATGAGCTCAATGACCGGGGTAAGTTGTAAAAGCACTCATTAAAGGACTCAAAGGAGGAACCCAAAATATTTATATATAAATACATTCTGAATGGGACTTTTGATGCCGTCTCCATACAAAAGAAATAGCGATTTAGCCTATCACCATAAAATCTGAGGCACAATCCTGCTGCTGTGCAAAAAAAGCAATCCACCAGTGAGAGCTCTTTGTTTTAAGAAAGAAAAGTTGTGCTTTGTTTCACTTTTCTTATCACTGAGTTATTATAATTCAGCCACAATAACAGTGCTGATTATACTGTATGTGCACTCGCTAACCATTTTATTAGGTATGCCTTCTTAGTACCTGTTTCGGCCTCCTTCTATGTAGCATTGATTCAAGAATGTTCAGGAAACAATCCTCATTTGTCATGACATCACACAGTTCCTGCAGATCTGTCAGCTGCACATCCAAAATAGAAATCTCTCCTTCCACCACATCCTAAAGGTGCTCTTTTGGTGACTTTGAGTACAGTGAACTCATTGTCATGCTCAAGAAACAGTCTGACATGATCTGAGATTTGTGACGTAAAGAGGCATAAAGGGATATAAGTATTGTGTTTGAGAGAAACATATTACAGAAAAAAAAGCTATTTATTTATTTTAATCTTCTGTCCCTCGTAATGGACATGGGGTCATGTTTGATTACAGAATGAATGATATTGGTTCCATTTTTGGTGGATTTCTGGAAAAAAAAAAGAAGGAAACAAATCTGAGCATTAAAACATAATTTTAACATGTAACCTATCAACATCACGCTTTTTATTAAACTTCATTCTGTACACCTAATACTCACCTCAACCGGGGTTTTTAGGTCTCATCACCCAAAGCATTAATCGTGATCAGGAATGGTATGACAAAGAGGCTCCTTGCACGAGTTCCTTAGATTGCATTATATTTATCTATTAAAATATAGATTTAGTGTGCATATAACTCTACACTCTAAAAAAAGCCTTGTAAACCTTGTATGTTTATAAGAGGTCTACATGAAACGGTACATTTGGAGCCTAGGTTATCTGAGTTGTGCCTGTTTGTAATTTGTTTATCTGTCTCTGGTTTGTGCACACCAACATTGTTTTTTTTTTTTTTTCTAAAACCTGGTTATCTATTTTCAGAGGCCCACCTGTTTGGTGGTTGTGGCCAGTGTTGTCCTGTTTACATGTCTCATGCTAAAAAACAACTTCAGCCTAATTTTGGTGTTATTTAAACTGATTTGAACTAATTGTTGAATACAGGAAAAGTAAAGCTGAATGCATTTCTACCATTTTATATATCATTAATTATGTAAATCAACAGGATAAAAGAAGAAATCAAACTTTAAGCAACTCTAGGTCTGATTCCCTTTCCACAATTTTGAGCTTTCTTCCTCCCTCTGTCTTCTGCTATCTAAATGATGGACATGAAAACGTGAGGTGGTAAGTTCTGCTGTCCACTGTAAAGGAAACTGAATAAAAGTTTTGTTTATGAAAAGAGTAAAATTACTAAACATATCAGAGTTGATACTCTTAAACTGAGGAAATCTTTTAATTTTCTTTTAGCAATAATGTCATAACATCTGTTAAAAAAATCACTTAAACTGCCCTGTGGTCATAAAATATGGAAGCTACAGTTCCCGTCATTTCAAGAAGGAAGTCCAGGTGTTCTGTTTGCCCTATTCCTCCAAATGTGGCATTAATAAAAATATATCCTCTTCACAGTACAGTAGGACTCATATAGATTGCATGAATGGCGCTTGGTGTAGAGGTCTTAGACTAATGCCCTTCAAGGAGGACAAAAATTAATTGCTGGGTCAAAGGAGGATATAAAAAATAAATAAATAAATAAAGTAAAATAACTAAGCAAGTACAACAGTAGCACAACACAAGCTGAGATAAATCACTGAACTAGGGCTGTGCGATATGACCAAAATCTCATATCAGATAAGAATTCTATTGTCCCGATAACGATATAAATCACAAAAATGTAACATTTTCTGTAAATTCTGTGAATCTCGGGCAGCTCGACTTGCGTGAAGTGTTTCCAGCTGCGCGTCGTGTACCCGGAGTCGAGTGTTTTAACCGATGTATGAAACTATACATTTTTAGACATAAGTTGTAACGGCCGCCGTTTTCTTTGTGAGTATTTATTACATGGCGTGCTGCGGGGAAAAGCCTGTTCTAACGTTTGAGTCTAAGGTTTGTTTTTTAGCACCTGGCGGCTCTATTTTTAATTCTCATCCGTAAATAATCTGCTCTTTCACGTGATTCAGTTTATTTTGAAAAGTCTCAACAGGATCTTGAGTTTTATTGTGAAAGGTTTATGTGGAACATAAACAAGCAGACACGCGATGGTTTTACCGTTGTTGTTGCTAACTACAACACATAAAAACAGGCGCTTGTCCTCTGTAGTGTGGTTATATTAAAATATAAAAGAAAGAGAGAACTTTAAGAAATTAATATAGCCACTACAGTGACCATCAAAACAATGAAAAAAATATTGCCGTAAAGAGTTTATTTTGCGACACCACGAAACAAACGATAGCGTAAAATGAAATGATAGACGTTTTTATATCGTCATCTGATATATATTGTTATATCGAACAGCCCTACGCTGAACTACTTGAGTTCTGCTCCAGTTACTGTTTGTAATGCCAAACTAAGTAAGGATGTTCCAGTCAATCCATCTATTTCTTTAACCGTTTAACCATTTAAGGGGGGTGGAGCCTATCCCAGCTGTCATTTGGGAAAAGGCAGACTACACCCTGGATTGGTCAGTACAACTAATTCCCTTGACAATAATTACTGTAAACAAGAAATAATATTAACCACAGGAATAATGTAGTTATGAGTCAACTGTTTGACAGAATTTAGTTTCAAATTAAGACAAGAAATTATTCCTTAGATTGGATATATATATATATATTTAGTAGAATATAACTCTAAAAAAGTTTTATAAACCTCTTATGTTCAAGAGTTCTCAATAAGGTCTCAATAAAAAAAATAGTACATTTGCAGCCTAGGTTATCTGAGTTGTGCCGGTTTGTGATTTGTTTATCTGTCTCTGGTTTGTGCACACCAACATTGGTTTTATTTCTAAAACTTAGTTATCTATTTTCAGAGGCCCACCTGTTAGGTGGTTGTGACCAGTGTTGTCCTGTTTTAATGTTACATGCTAAAAACCAAGTGCACCCTAATTTTGTTGTCATTTAAACTGAATTGAATTCAACAGATTGTTAAAGACAGGAAAAGTCAAGTTTAATGCACTTATAGCATAATATATATTATTAATTATGTAAATCAACAGCATAAAAGAAGAAATAATACTTCTGGCAACTCTAGGTCTGATTCCCTTTCCACAGTTTTGAGCTTTCTTCCTCATGCTGTCCTCTGCTTCCTAAATGATACACATAGGCTGATATGTTATGCCATTTCATGTCTTCCATGTATCCCTGCTTTCTTTTAACTTGTTTAAAGCCCTTCATTATCCTGTTAAATCCACTTAAAGATTACAAATTGATGGAAATAAAATACCATTTATTGCAGCTCAGAAGAACCTGCTCATGACACAAAATGGTTTCACCATGTACATGCTGTCTCTGGAGAATGATGTCTTCAACCCTAACCATGCCAGAGTTTACCAGGACATGACCCACCCCCTGGCCCATTACTTCATCTCCTCGTCACACAACACTTACCTTACCAAGGACCAAGTCACCGGTGCGAGCAGCACTGAGCCGTACATGAGGTATTGTGACAGAGAAGAATGCAACATTGGCCCTCAGTCAGTCTGGTGAGATATGTGCCCGAGGTTTCAAATGAATAAATCTGTCACTGTCAGGGCTCTAATTCAGGGCTGCCGCTGTGTGGAGCTAGACTGCTGGGATGGAGATAAAGGTGAACCTATCATCTACCACGGGCACACACTCACCTCCAAAGTGCCCTTTAAGGAAGTCATTGAAACCATCGGTCAGTATGCCTTCAAGGTAAGACATTTTGTAGCTTTCACTCATGGAAATATGCAGTTATGCGTTGTGCTTACAGCTGTGCCAACCCACTGCACTTCTTTTGGTTATACACCTGACTCTGAGGCTATCCTGTAGTATTTTGTATAGTATTATAGTCTTGGGCTTTGCATTGCTATAATGTTATCTAATTGCATTTTAATGGCTTAGCCTGTGTTTCTCCCTGCAGACGTCCCCATACCCTCTAATCCTGTCCTTGGAGAATCACTGTTCTGTGGAGCAGCAGGCTGTCATGGACAAACACCTCCGTAGTATCCTGGGCAAAAAACTGCTCCCCAAGCCTCTCAGTGACCAGCCACTGAGGGACCTGCCTTCTCCCGAAGTACAACAACCACACGCACAGAAGCACAGCTGGACCCATTTGCTTTTCTAATAAAGTAATTTATTCCAATGGCATTCCTTGCAGGAGCTTAAGGGGCGTATTTTGGTAAAAGGAAAGAAACACACTCCTCACCTGGGTGAGCTGTCAAAGAACAGCAGCTGCACCAGCTTCTCTTCGAGCTCTGAAGATGAACTAGCCAGCAGCATTAAAAGCACACCCATGAAGGATCCTGCAATGGTCAGTTCAAGAAAGGCTCGTTATTGAGTCGTGGAAGCTGTTAACACAAACGCTTTAGTTAATTGACCAATTTTTTTCCTTGCATTGCCTTTTCCAGGTCCGTTCGAAACTGTGCCCCGAGCTATCCGACCTGGTGGTTTACTGCAAGAGTGTCCCCTTCCGTGGGTTTGGAAATGTGTCTGAAAAACCGCCAAATGAAATGTCTTCTTTCTCTGAAAACGATGCCCTCAAGCACATCAAAGAGTCTGGTACAATAGTGGAGATAATTGCATCTTGACATCAGATAGAGAAATTCAAAAAGTTTGCCAGCATCGTGTCTTTTGTGCAGCTGGTTCTACAGAAAATATAATTAGCCCTCAACGTATCATGGCTTGTGGATTTCTGTCTTTTCATTTACAGGGAAGCTTTTTGTAAGACACAACAGCAGGCAGCTGAGCCGGATCTACCCTTGTGGCCAGCGCCTTCAATCATCCAACTATGATCCTCAGGAAATGTGGAACTGTGGATGCCAGCTGGGTTGGTACTCCACACTGAAAGCTATGCTGCTGTTCAGATGGAAGCAAAAAAAATGTTTTTTAAAACCCCAGAGACGTGTTTTATTTCTGTAAACTTACTGTCATGTCACATGTAACCTGCTGACATCTCTAATTCCGTTAATTTAATCCCGTGTCCCTCCACTTTCCTCTTTCTGCCGTTAAGTGGCTCTAAACTTCCAGACGGCTGGGGAGCAAATGGACCTGAACCAGGGCCGCTTCCTCGCAAATGGTCGCTGTGGATACGTCCTCAAACCCAGCTTCCTGTGCAGTCCCACATCCAACTTTAACCCAGAAAACACGGGAGGAGGCCCCGGTCATACCCCGACTCAGCTGACTATACGAGTGAGTAACTGTTACTAAGGCTCACATTTACAGGGGGAAAGGAACATTTTAGATAGATAGATAGATACACAAAAATCCAAAGAATTTAAATTCATCATGAATATATTTTTAAAGCATATAGATTTTAATAACCACAATATATGTGATGAAGTTTTTCCAAAGTTTCGTTCAGATGTGCCTACCTGTTAAGGAGGAGATAGACATTATAGTAAGATTTCTGTACCGCTGTTCTAAACTTAACATAAAAAGTAAGGAAATTAGTGTTTGGTTGACTATTTCTTTGTGGTAACAATACTTCTTGGTAATAAATCTTGTATACCACTGGAAGGATACCACATTTGTAAGGAAAATGCATTTGTGGGTTGAGCAGTAGTGTTGAGAATGTGGGTTGCACTCATGAAAAACTTGCCAAATCTTCTCTGCCAACGCCAAACAGCTTATTCTGTTAATAACTCTTGTTTGGTGTCATTTGTTGGATTGGATAATTGAATTCTGAAGAAACAAGACATATTTGTAGTTTAACAGCAGTAAATGCTGGTTGAAAAATGTCATCCCATCCCACAGCAGTGTGCGACCAAGCTGGTCACCAACATGAGGAGTTATAGACAAATAAAGAGACTTTCCAACGTTCTAGGATTTATTGCTAAGAAGTATTGTTATATGAAAAAGGAAGTTTCCTTCCTTTTTGTGGCAAGTTTATTTTTCATAGTGTCATTTAGTTCTTGTTATTACTGTCCATACTTCAATTTTTTTTCATAGAGGAGAGGCCATCCTCTGCTGTTCCTCTGGAAGAGTTCCCTTTTGTCTAAACTAGAGTCTAAACATAGAGCTATTGTGTGCTATCCAGATTGTCGGATTTTGCAAAAACGTTGCCTCCAATAGACTTTTTTATACATTTCTAATGATAATTTCATGCACACAATGATGAATTATGTTTTGCTTTTTCAGATAATATCTGCACAACAGCTGCCAAAAATCAACACAGAGAAGGCGAGCTCCATTGTGGACCCACTAGTGTGCGTGGAAATTCATGGGGTGGCTATTGATAAAGCAAAACAAAAAACCCACCGCATTGACAACAATGGTAATATTTATTTATTTATTTATTTATTTATTTTATCCACAACAATAAAATTTAAAAAAATACATTTTCATATGTATTTTTTTTTTTGCAGAGTGATAATATCTTTGTTATCTATGTATATTTAAATTAAATGCAGGCATTTCTGTAAATCAGTGTTACTTTTATAATGCAGTGACAGGAGACAAGAGATGATGTCAGAAAGCTTCTTTATTCAAATCTTGGAATATATACTTGTGTAGGAGTCTTTTCAATCCAATGCCATGATTAGTTTGTTTGAAAGGTTTAATGCACCAGATGGTGTATTTACAGCTCTTGTGCGCCCTCTGCAGGTTTCAACCCTCACTGGGACTGTACTCTGAGCTTCCAGCTGCAGGTCCCTGAGCTGGCCCTGGTGCGGTTTGTAGTGGAGGACCACGATCATGCTGCCAAAAATGACTTTGTGGGGCAGTTCACTTTACCTTTTACAAGCTTTCGCATAGGTGCTTATTAAGATTTAGTCTACAAGTCAGTCATCTACCAGTTCTTCACTCTCGGATGTTCTTTTTAATATGTGTTATACTCTTTTGTTTTTTGTTTCTTCTCCCCACCCAGGTTATCGACATATTCACTTACTGAAGGCAGATGGTTCTAGCCTTTCTCCTGCTACACTCTTTATCCATGTCAAAGTGACTCGCAGAGGTGTTCCTGTCAAAACTATGGCTGAGCGTATTGCCGCTGCCAAAGGCAAAGCGTGACACACATCTGAACAAGACAATCAGATATCTGGACAATGAAGGACCTTGGAAGGAGAAGCTCCGAGTGTAAACAGACAGAGACAGAATGCTGCCGTTGTCTTACAGTTCAGACCCCAAGTGGTCCAGTTTGCACAAAACCACTTCCCAGTGCTTGAAGAAAGGTGTCTGTCAGAGATGGACACATGCCCTCTGGTGACTGTAATTCATAAAAAAAATGCAGAAAAAGGGACTGTTAGAGAAAATGAAGATCATTTATTTTATGTCATCGTTTTATTTTTTAACATGTTTTTTTTAACTTGAAGAATAATGATCGCTTAAGTAAAATAGCACTTCTTAAATTGATGCTATAACAGAATTGCAATGAGATGTAAACCAAGTGTAACTAACTGTGTTTGACAATATACATAAACATCAGTGTTTTAGATGTTATTATTGGCACCATTAACTGTGCTGTAATACAGATTTAATTTTGTGTTAGTGAGTGCCCCAGGGCGCCATGGCCCATGCTGCCCAGGTACAAGTACTTGATACTCCAGATATCTGGGCACTTTTTTAAATTCTGTCTGGAAGACAAATTCTAACATTCTCACATCTTCCAGCAGAACATGACAGGCTTAACTTGCAAAGATAAGCTTTTTTCTTAAATGTGTTGTATTTTATCTTAGCATCATTTCACATATGTTCAAATGTGCTTGTTTAAAATCATATTTGACTTTTAATGATACAGTATTTCCATATAAGCTTCTTTCATTTTGTCAACTTTTGTCTTCGTATTCAGATCTAGAAAAAAAATGCTGTTAAAAACTAATTGCATCAATCTAATACAACCACTAATTACTCCAGGCTACAGTGAATCTTTTAATACTCTTATAAGGAGGTTCACTGATAATAAAATGGTCCAGCGATGAAATGTAATTACTGTAATTACAGTTTTAATGGTCACGCTGGTTTTTGAGAAGAATGTAATATGTATTTAATAGTGGGTGAAGTAAAACTTTGCTCTCTTAATGTTTAATATAGAAGCTGTGGGATGCGTTTGAGTGGTTATGTTTGCAAGAAAAATGTTTTTATAAAGCACTTCTAACAATTTTTTTCACATGCTGTCAAAAGATACAAGTGTCTGTTTTAGTTTCAAAAGTCCACAGTGTTGTGTGTGGACACCTGACACTTTAATAAATGCATAACCAGAAGGTTCTAATCTGTGAATTTTTGTCTGACTTTTCTGTGGTACTCTAAAGCTGTCAGCCTAAAATATGATAAATCTTTACATTCCAACATTAGAACTATCAATGGATATGTCCCTGCCTGATTAGGCCAAAAGTAAAGACAAAAAAAATGAAAACTCTTAGCAATATTTATGACATTTCACATTACACAGCATGGCAACAATTTCTCCAACAACTGGACTTCTTTTGTTTCCGAGCATCTCCATGAATTATGAGTTAATCCACCCACTGAATATTTTTTGGTAAACTTAATTAAATACAAAAACACACACAGTGGGTTGTGAATGTCAGTCAGCAGCACCACAATGACAGAAAAATGAGGTCAGTATTAGTAGTTTTCCCCTTTCAAGAAATATGTTGCTAAAAAGTCTAAAGTTAACGCTAAAATCATCACAGACATGTTTTAACATCAGCAGAAATAGTCCAAAAACACACCTCAAATATATTAATATAGTCCCTGTTGATATTTAGGTCAAAATGTTGCAGTGCTAACAAAAAGTAATCACACACGGCTCTCTGAAATAATCATTAGCAAATCATGTTATCGTCTCATATGTCTGCCACGATTTCTTATACTGTGTATGTTGCAACTCTGTGGGTATTTTGTCCAAGTGTTGTTGCCGTAGCTGTAGCTCCATTGCTGTAGTAATTATTGTTAAACACCGTGTCACTACTTTTAATGTATTCATGCAAAACGTCAATAGAAGAATATCCTGTTAGCTTACTTTATGCAAAAACTGGGTTCTTTAATGCTCCTATCAGGGTTTATTTATTATGAAAATAAATAAGATGTGGGCCTAAAAGGTTTCTAATCTAATCAATACGCACACTACGTAAAAGAACAGCTAATGTACATTTTTACCTAACTGTTAGTGCCTTTTAACTGACTTTCAAATAAGAAATATCAACGCCACAATGCTTAATCTGCTCAGTTGGTCTCATTAAATAATCCACCTAAATCTGAGCATGACTTTGCCTTCTTACTCACCCTGCTGTAATATTAATTTATTAGGCCTCAGATTATCTTGCAAGATTCACCATCTTACACGTGTTTCCACTCAAGTGATTTCATTTGCCTTTTGGTTGTATGAGCGCCACATGGCTGTTTGTCATTAGAGGGAAAAATATATTAAATACACAAAAAATCTATTTTTGCTGGGGTTGTGAGAACTTAAAAATGGACGCTTTAAAACGACAAACCGTGCCCGCTCCATTACGAGCCTTCTGTTTATCCTAAATATTTGGAAATGATCGGGTAAAAAAAACACGACCATGGCCACGCCTCCACTGCATGTTTCAGCCAATAGCGTCGAGACTCTTTTAAAGGTGTCAAGGGGCACGCGGTGGAGTCTCACTTCCTGGTTGAAGATGGCGGATGAGAATGAGACAGCACCGATGCCGGAGAAAGAAGATGTAGAGGATCACGCACACTGCAGCGACTGTGAAAATGAAGAGCACCACTTTGACGATGGGTAAGGAGGCAGGCTTACTCGGTCGGTGGCGTAAAATACGTCACGGCTCTGGAGATTTTAACAAAATTAACTTAAACTAAACCTCGGTGAGCAGTCGGGATAGACGGCCATCCTTCGACGTTGTCCAGCCCATTTTCTTTCATCCTATTGGTTAGTAGCAACGTTCGCTTGCTTGTTCTTTCATCCGATTGGCTGAGAAGGATGTCTTTTCCAAATATAGGCTGGACTTAGCGTTTTCCTAAGTATATGGTTAGAAAGGAGAAAGCAAAGTGCGTTTAGAACCCAATTTTACACCAAGACGCATGTTTCTGTTACTCATAAAACTTGGAGAATTAATTAAATTGATTGTTTCCGGTGTTCTTCGCATGCCGTTGCTGTGTTGACGGTAAAGGATGCAAATCACGTTTACGCCAGGTGACATGTAGCGTATTAGCTTGCATGCTAGCGTACCTGGCATTGTCTGTGTGTGTGTGGATTCGGTGCAAGATCAAAAGTGAAACAAGCACAAACGTGCATACAAAAAGCACTCAGCTTAAACATAATATACCTGGGCCCCGGTGTTGTGAAGTGAGGGCTTTGAATTCCCTCTTTAGCCACAGAATTGTTAACGATCTTAAAGCAGCCTAGCTCGGTTGCTCTTACTCAGTACAAGCTTTGATAGAAACCCTGTTTTTTTTCTTATTGTATTTTTTTTAAAGAGAGAAGTGGTGTCACATATGAAACGGCGTGTCCGCAAAGCAGCTGACCTTTGTTTTTAGTAGAACAAGTGGAATAAGAATGCGTCTCTGTAAGGTAGTTTTCGCAAACATCTGATCACTAACTGGAGGAAATCTGACCCCACAGCCACGCGTTTCCGTTTTTAGAGACACAAAGAAGCGAATAAAGATCAAATCTGAGAAAAAATAAACCTAATCTTGCAGAATTCTACCTCAAACCCACGTTGCTGTGTGGCTAAAGTAGGGTGACCATATTTTGATTTCCAAAAAAGAGGACACTTGGCTCAAGTCATAAAGAACTTGCTTAAAGAAACATATTTAAATGCCTTCTCTGTGCAGTTAATGGATTGTGAATTGTAAACTACGTCATATAGGCTTTTACAAGTCAACAAGTGCAAAAAAAACTTAAAAGCCCCTGAATTAAATAATGGTACAGAAATAATGCCTCATCTGCATAAGAAAAATTACCAGTACTGGGTCGGTACGAGTGAAGTTTCTTTTGCAGTTCATCTGAAAAGATCCACTTGCGCTTTGGGATCTTTTAAACAGTTGCTGTGCGCTGTCAGTCCCGTCTGTGAGCACAGAACAACTCACAAAGCAGCAGTTTGGGGATGATGTCACACACATGGGTCCTCTGTTGGAATATAGGAAAACCCGGCCTTTTTTATCAATCTCAAAAATCGCCCCGGACAGAACGTGAAAAGGGACATGTCCGGGGAAAAGAGGATGGTTGGTCACCCTAGCTAGAGTGAAACATATTCCCCTGCAGGTCTTTGAACCTTCCTGCACTCAGAAACAATTGTTTGGCCCCTTAACTGCTCTACCCTGTTGAAATGGAAAGTGGGAGAACAAACCATTGAATGTTTTGTTGTCCATTGTTCCAGTCACTTGCTGGGCACATACAGTACATAAACACACACGCACAGATACTCTTCTTCTAGATGTCATCTGATTCACCATCTGTGCTGGTGTTTCAAATACAGGCCGCGTACTGGCCTGCATTTCTCCCCTCTTGGACACTAATGAGATTATCCTGTGTAAGTATGTTGCCAGAAGATGAAGTAGCTGGCTGGAGATATGTGGCTTTTCTGGTTGGAGCAGATCAGAAGAGAGGTTTATTCTGAAAATCTGCACTCACTTCTAAACATCCTGCAAACAACTTGGGATTTTCTGTATGTTTTAGCTGAAGGACTGGTTTTATTGTCTTTAGCTGCCCTAGAGCTACACCTCTTGTTGTTAGTTTAAACACACAGCTACTCCTCGGCTAACAAGGCTTTGCATCAGCAATGAAATGTAAATTGTGTTGGAAGTGTCGGTGGTTTAATAAGCTTGGCTGTTGTTTAAAAGCAGATTGCAGAAAATAAATTTCCACCATGATTTTCTTTTCTTCTGAGATCAGTCTTAAAAAGGATGCCATCTATTTCTGTCCTGTTCCAGTGAGAGGGGTCTTGGGGACGACACTGGCGCCAAGAAGAAGAAAAGGAAGCAAAAAAAGAAGAAGAAATCTGGTGCCACAGAAGCAGCTCAGGACCCCCTTGCCAAGGCATGAATTTTGCATTTCTGTCTTAATGGGTTATAAACCTAAACTAAAAGGAAAGGAGAAACAGTCCAGTTAAGGTGTAAACTACTAAAATCACAGTTTAGATACAGAATGGTTAGAGACTGTTTAGATAGGATCGACTTCTGTTTGTTGTTGTCTTGTTTGATGTATATTTGTGTTTACTTCCCAAACAGGTGAATTCGTTGCCAGCTGATAAGCTACAGGAGATCCAAAAGGCCATTGAACTGTTCTCTGTTGGCCAAGGTCCAGCCAAAACCATGGAGGAGGCTACTCGGAGGAGTTACCAGTTCTGGGACACACAGCCTGTGCCCAAACTAGGTATGGATACAGACGGCGTAGTTCTGTAATAATGTTTTTGTTGTTGTTTTCGGGGTTTTTTTCTGCATGTGGACAAAAGTGGGCTTACACAGATGGTCAGTTAACACAGAGTGAACAGAAGGGAAAAAAGGCTTGTGCTTATGACTCAAGTATGCAAAAGCTCAGTACAACAGCATTATTTTGCAATCTGTTGGTGAAATGTGTCTGGAAAGGAATTGATGATTATGCATGGTTATGAGGAAGCTGCACATCTATTTCTCCCATTTCAATATACTGCAGATGTGCTCTTTTTGTTTGCAATCTGGTGAATCGGAGGCCATTTGAGTACACTGACCTCATTTCATGTTCAAGTATCCAGTTTGAGATTACTTGACCTTTATTATATGACGTGGTAGCCTACTGGAAACAGCCATCAGAAGATGGGTACACTATGGTCATAAAGGGAATCACATTGTCAGCAACAGTACTCGGGTAGGCTGTGGTGTTTAAATGTTGTTTTATTCTGAGGGGCCCAATGTGACCAAGGAAGCTTCCCCACACTATTGCTTGACTGCCAGTGTCCTGAGCTGTTGGCAACATAAATCTATGCCAAACTCTGACCCTACCATCCGAATGTCACAGCAGAAATTAGGACTCATCAAACCAGGAAGTATTTTCCTGTCTTCTGTTCTGCAGTTTTGGTAAGCTGAATTTTAGTCACAGTCTCCTGTTCGTAGCTGACAGGAGTGGCACCCACTGTAGTCTGCTTGAAGGTTTGACTGTTGTGCGTTTAGAAATGCTCTGCTGCATAGTTTTGTTGTAACAAGTAGTTAATTGAGGTCCTGGTGCTTTTCTATCAGCTCAAAGGAGTCTGGCTCTATGCTCCTTTGACATCATCAAAGCGTTTTCTCCCAAATAACTCACTGGATAAGTCCTAGAGATGGTTGTGGGGATAATCAGTAGTAGATCAGCAGTTTCTGAAATATTCAGACCAATCCATCCAGCACCAACAACCATGCTACAGTCATAGTCACCTAAATCGCCTTTCCTTCCCATTTTGATGCTTGGTTTGAAATTCAGCAGGACATCTTATCAGTGTCTACCTGCCTACATGCACAGAGTTGCTGTCAGGTAAAGGGCTGATGAGAGATTTGCATAAATGTTGGGGATGTGTACCTAATGAGGTGGCCAGTGGATATGTGCCATTGCTTTCTGGTCTTCTAAGAGTGACGGTCTAAAAGAGTGTATATAATTTGCAGGTTTTTGTGCTTTGTCAGACTTCTGTTTACTTTTCCTTCAGGGGAGACGGTGACATCACACGGCTCCATTGAACCTGACAAAGACAACATTCGAGAAGAGCCCTACAGCCTCCCGCAGGGCTTCAGCTGGGACACCCTCGACCTGGGGAACCCCGCTGTGGTAAGAAAGCATATAAACACAAACACTCACAGCAAGCATGCACAGGAGGAATTCGTGTTTCAGTAACAAAGTCCTGGACTCGTGGTGCTTTGCACTACATTTTGTTAAGGAACTAGTGTTTTGTTTTGTTTTTTATTCCAAGTTTGTCCTCTCAGTAATTATGTGACAGTTTATGCAGAAGTGCTTGTTGTTTGGTCAGAGTGTAGTAGCAGTCCAATTAGAAACTTTGTCCTTTTGTCAAATGTTCATTGTGGAAATGTGGTTTTGTTTTTTAATTTGGTGCTCATGACTCTGTCTCTTATTCTTTTCTTCTCTCTACAACCAGCTCAAGGAGCTTTACACCCTTCTCAACGAGAACTATGTTGAAGATGATGATAACATGTTCCGATTTGACTATTCTCCTGAGTTCCTGCTCTGGTAATTTCTCATATTTAAATATTGTTCGACTATTAGTACAAGTGCATAGACATGTGTGGCATTTTTGACTGACCTTGTCCTCCTCAGGGCCCTGCGACCTCCTGGCTGGTTGCCTCAGTGGCACTGTGGAGTGAGGGTTAACTCCAACCAGAAGCTGGTTGGCTTTATCAGTGCCATTCCTGCCACCATCCACATCTATGACATGTAAGTAAACAGAATAGTTTGGCGGGGGGGAGTCAATGTTATCCTCCATCCATTATTTACTTCCCAATGGAACATGTTTTTTGTTTTTTTTCTATTACTGGCCTATTACTAGTATTTCTAATAGATTGTATTCGGTGTGTTATTCAAATAAATAAATGTCTCATGATTGTTTTTTTGTTTTTTTTTCTGCTTTAGAGAGAAGAAAATGGTTGAGATTAATTTCCTCTGCGTCCACAAGAAGCTTCGCTCCAAACGAGTCGCTCCAGTTCTGATCAGAGAGATCACCAGACGGGTCAACCTGCAGGGAATCTTTCAGGCAGTGTATACTGCTGGAGTGGTACTACCCAAACCTGTGGGCACATGCAGGTGGGTGTGACAGGGATATTTTCTAACCCCAAGCCCTAGGGTTAGATTTCATTCACTGCATAAATTGATACTTAATGACGTTTCCTTCGTGCAGGTACTGGCATCGCTCTTTGAACCCTCGAAAACTAATTGAAGTGAAGTTTTCCCATCTGAGCAGGAACATGACTATGCAGCGGACCATGAAGTTGTACCGCTTGCCAGAGGTTGTTGGCGACTAACACAAATTTTCAGTCACTTTAGAAATCACCTCTTTCTTCCAGCATGTCTTTTAATGTATTCGTCCTTGTCATCTCTCTTTCAGGCCCCAAAGACTTCTGGTCTGCGGCCAATGACCAAGAAGGACGTGCCCGTGGTGCATCGTCTCCTCCGTGAATATCTGAGCCAGTTCAACCTGGTGCCAGTCATGAATCCGGAAGAGGTGGAACACTGGTTGCTGCCCCAAGAGAATATTATTGACACTTACGTGGTGGAGGTAGAGAATCCAGAAAAAATCTTTGAGGGGAAAAAAAAAACCCTTTAAAATTTTCTCCAAGTAACTAAGGGTTACTTTGTTGTCATTACAGAATGATGGCAAAGTGACAGACTTCCTGAGTTTCTACACTCTGCCCTCTACCATTATGAATCATCCTGTGCACCGCAGTCTAAAAGCGGCATACTCCTTCTACAATGTGCACACCACCACCCCCCTGCTCGACCTGATGTCCGATGCCCTCATCTTGGCCAAATCGGTGCATGTTCAATCTTTAAAAACATGTTCTCTGAAATGTTTACTTGCAAAAACCTAATAATTTTTCCTGTTTCTTTATTCAGAAAGGGTTTGACGTCTTTAATGCACTGGATCTAATGGAAAACAAGACTTTCTTGGAAAAGCTTAAGTTTGGCATCGGTGATGGGAATCTACAGTATTACCTGTACAATTGGAAGTGTCCCAGCATGGGGCCGGAAAAGGTGCGTTTCTGAAATGACTTGTTTCTTTTAAAAGATTTCGTTTTGGGCTTTTTGCCTTTTTAGTGACCGGTTTGCAGTGAAGAGTAGACAGGAAATGGGGGATGGAGTGCAGGAGAAGATAAGTGCTGCAGGTTGGCAAATGTGGGCTGCTGGATTCCTGTCATATGGGCACCTGCTGTAGCGCATATATGAAACTATCTTAAGGGAGTTTTAATGTTTCAGGTTAATTTACTAAAAGATATAATTGTCTGCAATAATTTTGGGTATAAATTGTTCTTGTATCATTGTGTGCTGCTCACATAAGTATTTGCTTTTTATGGTTGTTCATGCAAGAGACTGTTTAACCTGTTTTGTTTGTGGCATCATTTATTTTATTTTTTTAAAGGCTAATTGTTCATGTCTTTGTCATGCATCTAGCTTTTCTGTTACATTTTCGTCCTTTTTGCCAGTCTCATGCAGTACTACTACAGATGCCTTACATGTGCCATAGTGACTCCTGCACAAACCCAAGCTACATTTGTGACTGTTTTGGTAACGGCTCCGTTGCTTCTTTTCCAGGTGGGATTGGTTTTGCAGTGACATCCCTTCTAATGCAGAAAGCAAGTGGCACCATCAGGTGAGGAGGTGGCACAATCGCACTGGCCACCTGACAGATGAACTGATGACCTCCTACTTTAAGAATGGAAACCCACCGCCCATTTTTACTTTTTGACCTTTTGAACTTTGACCTGCACTACCGCTGCCAGGCAGGGAGGCAGGGGGGAGTCTTCAGCTCTTCCCTCCTCCCTCGATCACATGGACCTTAAGCCATTGTAGTTACCATCCCAAACAACTGTACATCTGAAAGCTGTCTTGATTGTACCATACACACACTCACAAGAACAGTTTGCACAGGTTACTGGATACCAAACGCTCATTGCTGGTGACAAAGCATACCGTATGTGTAAATAATGTCAAACATAACTGCGAATTACACCCTAACGCATACAGACTAGAGCCTACTGTTTGTTGGAAGTGCTTTTTGCAACTACAATAATTCTGTCATCCTTAAGTTTTAGAGATAAAAATCAAAAGGATCAAAATTATTTTAAAGAGAAAACGGCTGAAAAGGTGAGATAATAAATACCAAAAGTGTACACAAGAATAAGGGCTTCTGTTTTAGAGTTTCCTTGTCGACCATTTTTTGTCGTTTGTATTTTGCTCATCAGAGTCGGTTCTGGCAGTAATGGAGGCATTTGAGCAAAGCTTGAAGATGAATTCCAGAGAAGGCATTTTTTTTTTTTCTGGAGTTTCTTGTCATTAACTTTCTTTGCCACAGCTTGCTGTACTAACTAGAACCCTGTTACACAGACTGGTTAACAGTTCAGACAAAAAAGTCAATCATTTTCTATGAGGTTAGACTGCAATGGAGAGGTTTAAGGCATTCTGATCAACATTTATAAGCAGGGATACAATTTATAAGGACACCTTAAGTTCACAGGGCTCCAGTTGCAAAATCCACCTTAAGAAATCCTTCGATTTGGCTCTCCCTGTATAAAAGTCTTAAGGTCAAGGGTTTTTTAAGCTCAGTATGGAGATTTTGCTTGAGGGAACCACACAGGATGTCTTAAAGAGTCAAAAACTTAATGTATATATGTTGCAAACTGTAATAGACCATAAACAGTTGGAGACAAGTTTACATATTTGATGAGCTGACATCACTGATAAGGTACTTTTCCCTGCTACAAGTCCACAATATTATTAACAATCATAAAATTTTGCACCTCACACATCATATTTAGCTTACACTGACCATGCCATCAGGTAGAGTAGGTGGGTGTTGGAACTGGACCTGTGAACAGCAGTCTGGACTTGCAAGACCTGCAGCGTGGATGGATGATAACTGGGGAAATGCCCCAGTTAAAATATTTTGTAAAATGTTGGTTCTATTTGCAAACGGATGTAAAAAAAAAAAATAAATAAATAAAAAAAAAAATAAAAAGAATAAAAAAATGAATGGTGCAGGAAATGCATGAAAATATGTAGATTTTTCTTTTAGGGTTGGAAGGGTGTAGAGCAGGGGTTGGCAACCCGGGGCACGCGTGCCACAGTTGGCACGCGAAGGGTTAAGTGATGGCACGACCATAGCTGGACGGGCCATCGGGCATACCGGGCATTCAGTAGGTGGCCCGATGATTTATTTTTTTTGTAACGGTATAAACAATGAAAGTGGTGGATTGGCCAGATGCTGGTTGGTGGTGGCTATGGTGGAGCCTCAACAGATTCAGTAACATTAATAAGTGTTGGATGCCAGCAGGTGGATGAGAGAAAGGGGAGGCAAGAGGAGAGACCCGAGGCGGCCGCCGGTCCGAGTGTCAGGTGAACTGAACTTCAGGTAAGAAGTTATGACCTGCAGTCTATCTGGGTCAGATATAAACCAAGTTTAGGTGCAGTTTATTTTCGTTGTGCTGACTTTTTACAGTCAGTTACAATAACTCGTACTGTGTACTAGCTAGCATGATGGAGTGTCTATGGGTGGGTGTTATGATGTTACTGATAGTGAACTTTATTTAATTCTTAAGGTTAGTTAGTAGAGTTGCCAACCGTCCCGTAAAAAGATGGAATCGTCCCGCATTTAGAGAAAATATTATTCTGTTACACTGCACAGCTGCCTCTTCTCTCATTCTCTCCCCTCTCTCCTGTTGCTACTTCAATCATGAAACTGATCAATCATAAGCTGATCGGCTTTTCTCTCTTGTTTGTTTATCGCCCACTTTGCGCCAGAAAGAGGAAACCATAAGGCGGAGACCATAAATAGCATTTGTATTTTCTGTTGTACAGTTCATTTGCTGTTATGGAGTTCTTGTTATGGATAAAAAGTGTCTTTTTTTTTTTTTTTTTGTTTCAAAACAGCTGATAGCTATTCTCTGATAGCTGCCAACATCTGCGAACAAATATTCTATAAAGTGGTTCTATATATTGTGTAACTGTTCATATAGAGCGTTATTAAATTTATTGCTAATGCAATCATATGGCACACTGACTTCTCAGGAAATTTTAAATGGCACTTGTCATCAGAAAGGTTGCCTACCCTGGTGTTACTGTGAGGTTTTGGTAAAGTCTGATTAAATGGGTGTTAAATATAGCTGTACTTAAATAATTTCCTCCCCAAATACACAAATGAGGGTTTTCAGAAGCTTTGAAACATCACACAATGTTCCTCGGCAAATAAGTGTTTTTTAAACATTTAATAAAACGTCTAAGATAAGCCGGAGCGAGGAATTCTGTAACTGCAAAGGTGGAACGTGTTTAACTTCTAGGGGTGGCAACTTTTTAAAACCTTATTACGCAGAGACAGCACAATTTTAAGATCATTTTTTTAGCATTATTGTAAGGTCTTTACCTTACAATGTAAAGCGCCTTGAGAAAACTGTTTGTTTGGGTTTTTAAAAAAAAAAAAAAAAAAAGTTAATTTAATCAGTGGTTTAACAAAAGTGAAACACTGCAAAGAGACGTTGTGGATCATGTACACTACCCTGCTGAAAAGACAAATTTTATGCTTTGGCCATTGAACTTTTACAAATAAGATGAACACTGCTTTATGTGAATAAAGCAGCAGCAAAACACAAGGACGATAAAAGCAGCAGCAATAAAAATGTATTAAATTCATTAGGACACAGTACATTTCAACTTAAAAACATAATAAGCACAAAAGGAAGCTGTCACGTTGAACTGGACTGTAATTGGTCGAAATATAATAACGCGTCCCAAAAGGGAAATTCTGATTGGGCAGTTTCGTCACCTGTCAGTTATGTGGGCGGTACTGATCCGAGCTGTTAAGTAAAGGCTCTGGCTTTTGAAGGAACCCAATGAGGAAGTGAACACCGTGACTGTGCCGGGTGGTTTGGGAAGGGGCGCAATGATGATCGCTGTGGGCATTATTTGTGCGGCGATTGTCATATTTTTATTACATTATGTCTTCGGCGGCCGCGGGCTTGATCCCTTTGAGAAGGACACTCGTGAACCGCTAAAGAAGAGAGTTTACGACAAGAAAGAGAAAAATAAAGTGCTGAAGCAAGGTGAGTGAAAGGTCCTTTACACGCGGAGTTATGCAGGTCAAGTGTCAGCCTTTGCATTTGAACTATTCAAGTCAACTATTTGACTCATTCTTATTTATATTTGTTTAAGATTAAGATTTTACTACTACTACTACTACTATTACTTTTGCCAAACCAAGACTGCAAAAAAAAAAAAAGGGAGCAGCCTAAAATCTCAGATAATCTCTGCACAAAGAAAAAAATGAAGAAGGAAATCTGGACAAAAACTGGAGATCACAGTCTACAAATTTACAATAAACATTACTTGGATATTTTATGTTATTACATTGGGGAAAAAATATGAGGAAAAAAAGTACTACAAAAATGTGTAAATGTCATACTATAAACTAATAAAGTTAGAATCCGGGGGCTCAGGGGGTTGGGAAGCGCATCTGTAACCGGAAGGTCGCCGGTTTGATCCCTGGGCTCTCTGTCCTGGTCGTTGTGTCCTTGGGCAAGACACTTTACCCTACCGCCTACTGGTGTTGGCCAGAGGGGCCGATGGCGCGATATGTCAGTCTGCCCCAGGGCAGCTGTGGCTACAACCGTAGCTTGCCTCCACCAGTGTGTGAATGTGAGAGTGAATGAATAGTGGCATTGTAAAGCGCTTTGGGTGCCTTGAAAAGCGCTATATAAATCCAATCCATTATTATTATTAATCCTATAAATATACCCAGTCTGCTGATTTTTTATTTATTTTTTACCCCATTAAGCTTCCCATTTTATTTGGTGTTTGGTTTGAGAAATTGTAGTAATATAGTAAGTTGTAGTAACAGCCTGAATACACCATGGTATGAAAGTGAGCAAAACAGAATATCTGGAGTTTTTGTGAATCTGACACCAATTATGTTTTAAAATGATTCTTATTGGTGGTGCATGACTAGAATTCTCCAATTTATTACTGTTATGCTAAAGCCATGCTGGTGACTGAATGGTTCGTTTCCACTTCTTTAGGTTTTGTGGCCAATAGAGTACCGGAGAACCTGGATGCCATCGTCATCGGCAGTGGGATTGGTGGGCTCGGACTTGCCGTGCTGCTTGCAAAAGTTGGAAAAAGGGTTTTGGTTCTGGAGCAGCACAGCCGGGCCGGAGGATGCTGCCACACGTTCACTGAGAAGGGCTTTGAATTTGATGTTGGTGAGATCAGTGACTCGTGTTATTTTATTATTCTCTAAAATTAAAATATATGTATTTTTTGAAGAGGAGAGAAGATTTGACAGTTTTTGCAATGATGATCTTTGGTTTGGTAAATACTTTTCGATCTCGATTAAGGGATCTGAAGTCTCCTCTCTGTGATCTACACAATCATCCCACAGGAATCCACTACATTGGCGAACTGTTGGACCACAAGCCGTTTCGATGCATGCTGGATCAGATGACAAATGGACAGCTGGAGTGGGAGCCTCTGGAGAACCCATTCGATCACGTTGTTCTCGGACCTCCAGAAAACCGCCGCCGGTACCCCATCTACAGTGGCAGGACTCGCTTCACAGATGAACTGAAGAAGTGTTTCCCAGGAGAGGAAAAGGCTATTGACGAGTTCATGAAGCTGGCCAAGGTAGAATCACAGTTTAGTTTGTGCATCTGCAACTTAGTGACTTTTATTAGCATTGCAAACTTATTTTTTGAGTAATAAGTAGGCTCGTATTTTATTGGGTAGACCTTTATTCGTTATTCCAGCATGTGAAGTGAACTATGTGTTTATGCACTTTTATTAGCCAACATCTGTGGTACAGATAATCAGCTGATAACTCAAAGGTCAGATTCATGAAGCAGCATCTTTTTTTTTTTTTTAGCTGCAACATTACACAACTTCACTCAGACTGAGTTGCGCCAAAGTTTGCCCTTCGGCATGCAAATAAAGGAGCAGATCTTCCTTGGTGCTTTTGGAGGGCACACTTTTTAATTAACCTTCTTCTTCTCATTCGCTTTAAGTTATGGAAACAGTCTTTGTGTCTCTGGTTCAGATCTTTTGAAACGTATAATAATAGTTTCTCTCACAAGGGATTTTTCCAAGAGACTCTTTATCTTTCTTGGAACCGTGTCAGCATTAACTAACTTCTCCCGACAGATACAGCTAAATATTGTAAAACTGATCGTTTTTGCGGTACTTTTGGTCTATTTTACTCCACAAAACAAAGTGATCCATTTTTTGGGAAATTAGAGCATATCAAATATTGATAGCAATAACAATACATTATTAATTTATCATAACGTTTTATGGAGTAATAAGGAAAGGTGCACTTGGACTGGCCTCATGCCACCTTATGGCCAAGTTTTTATGGCCTTATGGCACCACCCATCTGTTTCACAATCGTACTTCTTACATTTGTCCATTCTCCTGTAGAAGTATAGCCAGGAATAGATTTCCTTGCTGGTGCCAATATTATGTACATTTAGTGATAATTTAAAAATATTTAATTATCACTAAATGTATGTAATTTGTAAGCACAGGAGACAAGACTACTTTGCTTACACTTTTTTCCACTGTGTGTTTCATGTTCAGAAAACTGGAAACGGAGTTTGGTTCCTCGCTCTTCTGAAGATTCTCCCTCTCCCGCTGGCTAAGTTCCTGGTTCACACCGGCCTAGTCAGGCATCTGTCTTTCTTCTTCAAGATGGCTCCCCGCAGCCTTACAGATGTGGTCAACGAGCTGACAGAGAACAAGGACCTCAGGGCTGTCTTCAGCTACATCTTTGGCACCTATGGTGAGCCCGGCTATGGTTTTAGTGGTGTAATCAGATCAGTTCTTTGCTATGCTGCTCACACTGTTGGTTTCCATCTCTGATCTGCAGGTAAAATTCCCAAAGATGCCAGTTTTGCCATGCACAGTTTGTTGGTCACCCACTACCTGAATGGCGCCTGGTACCCTAAAGGCGGAGCTAGTGAGATCGCCTACCATATGATCCCCATCATAGAAAAGGCAGGGGGCGCTGTTCTGGTTCGAGCTCCAGTCAATCGCATCTTATTCAATGATGCCAAGGAAGCTTGTGGTGGGTCCTCAGTTTCGCTACACACAGTTAGCTCAACATCCCACAGAGGAGGTGATTCACTGTGTTTGTGTTTTATGGTTTCAGGTGTCAGCGTAATGAAAGGTCAGGAGGAAGTACACGCCCGTGCTCCTCTGATCATCTCTGACGCTGGCATTTTCAACACATACCAGAAGCTGATTCCCAAAGATCTCCAGACCATGCCAGGTAAGAAAGGACTTTTTTTAACCTTTATTTGAAGGAACATTGAAGATGTTTTTGACAGGAAATTGGCGAGATAGTGGACACTGTCTTTGTCACGTCTCAGCTAAGCTTCAGGCTCACTCCTATAAACAGTCAGCTTGACTGGTCATATTATAATAAGCAGGTGTCAACTGAAAGACCTCTCCAAAACCACACATCACACTCACTACTGAGCTGTTTGCTCTAGTTACAGTGTCACACTGTGTTTACCACAAACAAAGATAGATGTCCATGTGCAGTCCCCACCCTTTCTCAGCAGTCTACCTGCTTTTATACATGTAACATTGGACAAGTTACCCAAGAGAGAGAGGGAGCTCAGTTTTAAGAGAAGCCATCTCAGATTTTTTGCAATTTAATCTGGATTACCTTCCCTCTGAGTTGTTGACAAATAGTGAGGTCTTACTATCACCCAGTACTGACAATAACTGTGATATTTAAAAAAAAAAAAAAAAAAAATCTTATTACAAATATAACTTAGATAAATATAACTAACATAACTTTTGGCACAGCTTTCAAAACATAGATTTACAGCATGATAAAAGATCATAGGGTTAGCAGACTGTGGGCTTGTGTGAGCCGGGGATGAGATCAAATTCCTGCCAGAGTTGGCTCAGTCTGCTCCTGGGTCCAGTTACAGTTGAGGAGGTAAAGTTGATCAGGGCTCCAACAGACTTGTAACTGTAACTAAGGATTTTCTTTATTCTGATCAATTAGAAAGCCCCAACATAGAAAAAACGTCTTGCTAACAGTTCCTTTATTTGTATGATTTGCAGCCTAAACCCTGGATTTTCCTAACTAAAACACCAGCGTGTCATGAAATAAAACGGAGAAAAGTACCCAGCCCTCACATTTGAGAGGATAAATTTAAGAGATAAGTAAATAACAAAGTTCCTTGTTCGCCCTTTGCTGATTGATTCACTGAGTAATCATGTCAGCACTCAAAGACCTTAACCTCTTAAGCCCCAAGCCTACCTGATCTCCTGCTTTTTGCCCCCGTATCAGGGGGCGTTGGGGCTTAAGAGGTTAAAGAATAAGTACTGATGCTGATGCACAGTGCTACTTGTTGCAGTACTTGTTTTCCCCTCTAATCAGGGGAATGACTCATGCTTCTAACATCAGTTTTATATTGCTTTGACTGTGTGCTGTGCCTCTGCTGCCTTCCAGCTATCCAGAAGCAGCTGAGTATGCTGGAGCATGGTGAAGGGGGTCTGAGCGTTTTCATGGGTCTGAATGGGACGAAGGAGGAGCTGGGCCTGAAAGCGGACAACTACTGGATCTTTGCTGAGAACAATTTCGATGAACTGTACGATGTCAAGCTTTTGTTTTCATTCCTTTTACAATTAGGACCAAATATAGACTTTGGTGTTTATAGCCAAATCAGAATATTACAGCATAATAATGAGATACACAAGTATAAATTCTTACTTGTACATTTTTATTTTGCCACAGCAAGAAAGTATCAGAAATGTCTGATTTTTCATGGTGAATGATAGAGAGAAATGTTCAGAATGCAGATGTTGCAGATGCCTAAAGGTAGTTTTTGGTCCAGTCCTTAATGTCAGTATAAATTCAGAAGAGTCTCTTATTTGTATTTTTTTTTTAAGGGTTGTGAATTATATGAAGAAAGACAGAGAAGAGGCAGCAAAAAATGTACCTCTCCTCTTTGTCGCCTCTCCCTCAGCTAAAGATCCTACTTGGGAGGCGAGATCACCAGGTACAGAATCACGAAATCTCAACCCGATAGATTATTTTATTTTATTAAATTTTTTTCAAAAACAGTCTAATTTTTTCTTCACATTAGGGAAGTCTACTTTGAGTCTGGTCACTTTTGCCAAATATGAATGGTTTGAGGAGTGGAAGGATGGCAAGGTGACAAACAGAGGGCGTGACTACATGGAGCTGAAACAGGCATTCCTTGACACCATTCTAGAAGCAGTAATAGATGTTTTCCCCAAGATCACCAGAGACAAGGTAAAAACTCTTCCCATGTAGCTT
This sequence comes from Neolamprologus multifasciatus, assembly GCF_963576455.1. NCBI lineage: Eukaryota > Metazoa > Chordata > Actinopteri > Cichliformes > Cichlidae > Neolamprologus > Neolamprologus multifasciatus. Next base: position 7,388,248 of record NC_140442.1, on the reverse strand, counting down.
CTAGTAGACAGGTTTAATGATGGGATTTGGCACTTACGTACTATATAAAGCCAAACTTCGGTTACAACCACCTTATTTATATAACTCAATCAAGAATGTTGTGTAACAATTCTTTCATAATCTAAAATTCTCTGCTGCACAATTTGTTAATAATTGCTCATTTTGAACTGACCATCAAAGCAAAATCACCATTTTAAGACCACTTGTTGCTGAGTGTAGTTCACGAGTTTGATTAAATCCCCACTTTATGTACACACCACCTGTTTATTGTGGGAAAGTTTCAAGGGTGGCTAAGAAGTCACATTGCAGAGCCTCTTGTGTGCTGTCAGAAAGTGGCAAAGAGACGTATTGTATACAGATTGGTGTTGTTTTGTCAAAGAGTGACAGTGGTGTTGTATTGTGACAGATCTAAGGAGGGAATGGTTCAGGCTGCATAAAGTTGGAGGTTTGAAAAACAGCTAAAACATATTTCTGAAGCCAAACAGTTCATGACTAATACAATTAGGACCTCTTTACACCACAACGTCTGATTTGAATTCAAATAAACAATATGTTAAACAAGTGCAGACTTTCAGCTTTAGGCCAAAGGTTTTTGCAAAAGTTTTTGCATTAACTGTTTCAGAGGCTCAGACATAATTAGATAATTGCCCGACAAGCAGTTTAATAACCAAGTGACTTCTGCTCCGTCGCAGATTGTGCAGATAAAAGATTTGGAACTAATTCCAAGGTGAACTTGTTTTGGTAGTTTTTCATTGGAACTTTTAATATGAAGTCACAAGTGAACGAGGTTGTCATTAGGCCAAAAAAACCCAACAAAATAAACCTGTAAGTGAGATGGCAAACACTCACTGATAGTTTTTTTTTTTTTCATTTATACAAGGGAAAAGAAAAGAAAATCCAAATAATACCACATTATTTGTCAGAGATGCAGCACTATCGCCGTATGGAACTGTATCACTACTTTTTATTAATAACGCGTCTGCTAATAATAACCCAAAGCATACTGCAAAAACAACCAAAGGGCTTCTCGAGGCAGAGAAATCAGACATTTTTCAAAAACCAAATCAGTCACAACCCAACAGAGCATGATTTTAGTAACTGAAGACATGCATTTTAGGTTAACTGGTGAGCATCTATCTGTGTTAGCCCTGTAATAGATTAGTAACCTGTCCTAACCTGTAGTCCACCTCTTGGCCCATGACAGCTGGAAAATAGGCTCCAGCCGAGCTTTGACCCAGAATGGGATAAATGGAAGAAGACAGATGGATGGAAGTCTTGAATTCCTAGTTAAATAGTTCTGTGCAGCCATATATTTGTTTTTTCTCCTTGTGCAGATTGAATACATTGATGCTGGTACTCCCATCACAAACACACACTACATCGGAGCCCCCAAAGGCGAGATCTACGGCGCAGATCACAGCATCAGCCGGTTCGACCCTGAGCTGAACATTACAGTCAGAGCTCAGACGCCACTGAAGAACCTCTATCTGACAGGTGTGTGTGAATCTGTGTGTTTGGAACATCCAAACATCCAGTCAGCGTGCTGTGATTTACTTTGCATGTATAACACTTGATGCCTTTGTTTCACAGGCCAGGATGTGTTTCTGTGCGGTTTCGCCGGTGCCCTCGCCGGAGCTCTCACTTGCGGCTCTGCCGTTCTCAAGCGAAACCTCCATCTGGATGCCATCGCCTTGGCAAAGAGGACAAGATTTATTAATTCCAAGCTGAAAGGGGAGTAACTGCCTAACACCATTCAGCTGAGAGAGTGCTTCATGCAGCAATTAATCAGTGCTGTGACACTTTTGCTCATCAGTAACATTAAAATACTGGAGAGAGTTTAATCTTCCATAACACTTGGAGACCTCATATTAATTTACATTTCTCTTCCGCGGTTTGGTTAAGTAGTCTGTAATACCAGATTTAACATGTCTGAATAATGTGGTTTAACACGACTCATGTAAATGCTTTGTGAGTCATTCACAAAGACAGAATTAATATCCACTATGTTGTGTGGTATTTTATGCTAATTTTATTTTGCACATAATGTGCCTAATTATGACATATGTTGGATTTACTTTTTTTTTTAAACAGTTCTTTCATTAAACATTAAACAAGGGGTGCAAATAATAAAATGGTTACAACTGTGTCTCTGGTGCACTGTGTGTTTTATGAGCAGGTCAGATTAATTTCTCATTGTACTGGGAAGATGGATGGATGCATTTCTCCAATAATTTTAGAAATAGTAAAGCAGACCCACTTCAGTAGTAATTATTAGGATCTAAACTCAGCTTTGAGTGAATGACTAAAAAAATGGCCACTTGCCAAAAGCTCTTCTTTGTTTATTTGTTTTGTCCAACACCTGAACGCAGCATGCTGTGTACAGTGACATTTGACAGCAGCGTGGACACGTGTACCAGGAGTGGGCTTAGCTAAACGCAAGTTTTGTGCTTTCTGATTAGTTGGCGATTAAAAGGGGTGTGATTTTCTCATAATTTCTGTCATGCTGGCGACAGTCATGCAAAGACATTTTCACTTCGTCGCCGGGTGGTGGCGAAAAGGGCGCTGAACACTCTCAGGTAAAATTAAAAAACGACAATAGCTAATTTAATCATAATTCAGGGTTTATTAATACATAAAAAACAACGGTGTTACAGGTGGTTTGAAGCGGTGCTGTGACAGCTGGTTATTACCGTTTGCAAACCCTCAGTTTACTCGCAGAGCCTCATTAGCTAGCTTACTGTGACTGCAGCTAGAAGGCCGTGTGAGCCGTTGTCACCCTAAAAGTGTGTCTTTCGAGCAAAGTTCAGGTTAATTTACCCTGATTTTCAAGAACAATGAGCATCGGCACCCAACCTTTGTCCTATGAGCTCTTGGCAGAAGTAGGACAAGGCTACTATGGTAAAGTGTACAAAGCCAGAGAGGTGGGAGAGAAACAGCGCCTCCTAGCGGTTAAGAAGTTCACCATCCACGGAGACACGTCGGAAACCGGAATCCCTGCCTTCATGATCCGAGAGGTGGCGCTGCTGCGCAAGATGCAGCACTTTAACCATCCCAACATAGTCAAGTAGGTTTATATGTCATTTACAGACCTAATACAACACAGTGTGACATAATCTTTAACATGAAACATGAGTTCAAAGAAAGGCCTGTTTTCTTTAAAAAAAAAATCTATTTATAAAAATAAAAGTATTTAGTGCTTCAAATTCTTTTTAATGTTTAGCACTATCACTCAATGTATAGTTTTTTAAATTAACAAGACTGGTAATTACCAAAATCGATTTGATGTTTCTGCAGTGCTTAATTCAACATTATGCATGAGCTCTTTAATCCAAATGCTATTTATAATGCTAAAATATAATTATTTTTTTTAGCTAATGCGTTTTCATATTCAGTTCAGTTCATTTTATTTCAAACATTTCAAACATATGCTTTCACAATCATTACAAAATATCATTCCATTATTTGTTTGAAAAGGAGTAGGCAGAAGTGTTTACTTATTTGTCCCTACCCCCTCAAGTTTTACCTCTCATTCATTTAATTTTCTTTTAGTCTTAAATTAAACAAACAACATAAGAAACAAAATAAAGCAAAACAAAACAAACATACATAAATCAAAAACAAGAAATAAGCAAGCCCCACCACAGTATAGTTTCTTTCATATGAAAAATACAGAATGTGTAAATTTGCAGATTCACAAGTTATGGAAAAACAAACAAACAAAAAAAACAACCCAAAAAAGAACTAAAACACCATTTCCAGCAACATTACCGTCCTGGGTTAACCCTGTTTTCTTCATTCTTATACTTATTTAAAATTAGGTTTTTATCGTTTAATTTAAACTGGTTTATGTTTTTACTTTCTTTTATTTAAAGAAACAATTTTACAATTTACAGATTTCTTTTGGAAGCAATTTATTTCTTACTTTTTACATTATTTGCGCCGTTTTAAGCTTCACCAAGTCTTGGAATTTAATAGCTTGCATTTTGACAAAGAGCGCATTTGTATGGTCCCTGTACCCCACATTATTTATTAATCTAATGGCCCTTTTCTGTATTATAGTTATTGTTTGTGTGTTACTTTTGCATGCGTTTCCTCAGACCTCTACACAGTAGATACATACATGGCAGTAGTAAAGCACAGTATAAAATGTGCAGTGCTTTCTGATCCAACATATGCTTTGCTTTCCCCAGGACGGCAATGCATTGTCAACACATATTTCTACTTTGATGTTTCTCTTTTGTTTTCCAAATAACATAAATCTGGTTTTATCTAGATTCAATGATCATTTATATCAAACCACTTCTTTAATATCGTTAATTCCTGTGTGACCATTCCAAAACTTTAAACATCCCTTTGTCCTGTTAATTTCAAGCTTTCCACAATTCTAAATAGATTTTTTGACATTTATCCTAATTTCGTTTCATTTTACTTGTGCACTAATTGTGTGCAATGACTTGTTTCAACACTACTGCTGTATACTACTCTGCAGGCTGTTGGATGCATCTGCTGTACCCGTGGGCGTGAGCCTGGACCTCACACTGGTCCTTGAATACATTGACCAGGACCTATCCACCTACCTCTCAAAAGCTCCTGCTTCTGGACTGAGCCGTGACTGCATAAAGGTGTGAGTCATGATCTGATATTGCTTTGCAGTCAAAGCTCACAGCTTGAGATAGAATCGTAATTACTGCCATGCTGCTCCCAGGATGTGATGCAGCAGTTGCTGCAGGGCCTGGACTTCCTACACATGAACATGGTGCTGCACCGAGACCTAAAACCAGAAAACATCCTCATCAGCAGCCGTGGAGAAGTCAAGATCGCAGACTTTGGACTGGCACGGATCCTCACCTTTAATATTGCTCTTACCCCAGGTGTAAGTGAGACAACAGAAATTTGATGTTTCACTACAATAATCCTATCTTAACACAGTTTTCTTATACTCGGCACTGTTCTTGGGCCTGAGGTGAAAAAAAAACGCATTCCTTTTCTTTGCTTCTTCCACCCCCGCCTGTAACTTTATGTCTTATATTCTCTCCCGTTTCTGCTCAGGTGGTGACACTCTGGTATCGAGCTCCTGAGGTGCTGCTGAACTCTGTTTACATGTCCTCGGTGGACATGTGGAGTGCAGGATGCATCTTTGCTGAGCTCTTCCTCTTGAGGTAAGAGCCGCTCAGACTTTGTATCGCCGGAAGACATATTTGACGCTGGGATGTTATTCTAAATTTAGAGATAAAACCTTCTGTACAGTTGTGAAAATAGAGATGAAGTTGGCGTGTGATTTGAGCTGAGCTTTGTTCCCGCAGGCCGATGTTTCGGGGATACACAGAGGTGCAGCAGCTGCAAAAAATCTTCCAGTGAGTGTTTTTGTTTTTTGTGTATATCTTTAAAAAAAGGGGGGGGAGAGCTTCTTTGCTCTGCACTGCCTCTCTGCTGTCATGCAGGGTTGTTTGTAACAATAATACTGAAAATGCACCAAGAAACACAGGAAGCGGTCAAGCATTTGAATTTTCATCCCTGTGGTGCATGTCATCGTTGGTCCAAACCCAAACCAATCGGGATAAAGCCAACCCAGAACCAAAGTAGGCCTTTCTATTGAGGGACTGGGGGCTGCTGGAGGTTAACTTTCTCATTTCTTAGTTTGCTTAATCCTTTATTGCTCTTCTTGGGTCTTAGTCTCCCCACAGAGATGGAATCAGAGGAGGCAAAGAAGAGACAAGGTGAAATTAGAAAAGTCTAAAGTCAAAGATGCGGTCAATGCCAGTTTTACCAGTTTTACAGCTGACTGCAAGAATACGCAAGACAATTGGTCAAAACATTAGTAACCCCCTCCTCTAATCCATGCAAGCCATCCTCCCCACCAAAAAGTTTGTAAATATATCCAAGTTTGTTTACCTTTGTTGTATCAAGGACAATGAAGAGAACTTTGACTGTTAACCTTGTTGATTTATAACATAGTCACATTAAAAATAACCGTTTCACAGGGCTGTATGCAGTCTTGCTTTTGTCCAGATGCAACTTTGCAAACTTTAGCCGTGGCTTTTAGAAAGAAGAGGGAGAACCCTTCCATACAAATCATACCTTTTCTGATTGTACCATACTCTGTGTTTTGTGCTGCTGCACGGTTGTTCCTTGCTTTATGTTTTTCAGGGTGATTGGTTTGCCTGGTGAGGAGGACTGGCCCACAGACAGCCCGATCTCATATTCAGTCAACTGGGGACCTCAAGGCTCTCTGACCAAGCTGCTGCCCAACCTGGGCCCAGATGAGAATGACCTCTTGTCTGTGAGCAGATCTGTGTTTGTGTGTTCACGTTGCACTTATGACAGCTGTGTCCACATCCCCTCCGTAATCACTCGTTCAACAAAGTAGAAAAAATTGAATAGTTGAATTTGTGGAAAAAAAGGGCATGAGATGTACACAGCCCTGCTGTCAGCGCTATGAGGCTGTTTTTAGTCAGAGCGGTGCATATTTAGCTTATGTTGCCATGGCAAACATGTTTGCCACATAATGTTTACCTTGTTTATCATCTTAGTTTAGACCGTTTATATTTGCAGAGCATTAAAAAACAGCAGAATTAAAAAAAAATGTTATTTTTTCAGGACACATTGATGCCACTGCACTCAGGACTGAAAAAATGTGCGCCATTCTGATGGAAACGTTACATTTTAAACCAAATGTCATAGCAATTCTGTTCCTGTTACACAGCTTGCAGCCAGTGTTCCCATATCCACGCATCTACGGAGTACCCAAGCTGCCCAGAACTTGAAAGGAAATAAATAAATTTTTAAAAAAGACTCATAAATAATTATTATGCCATTTATTAAATTAATATTAAAACTCACGATAATTTTTTTCTAAAATTTCTACTTTTATATTTGTTCCCTTTCTTTCCATTTTATTTTGTTTTATTTTTATTTTATTCAAGTATATTTGCATTATTCTGCCTAATTAAACAAGGCTGTTTCATGTCCTGAAATTATTTAAAGAATAGCCCAAAAGTTAACCTACTGATAAACTTTGAATGACCTTATTTGCATAAAGAAACAGAAGTGCATTAAAAATTATAAAATTTAAAAACATTTGAAAAAAAGTACAAAAAGGGATAAAAAAGAATACATAAATAAAATAAATATATAAAAATAAATAAACTATTTAATCGAAATATTAATTATACAAATTAATAGTAAACTGTATTGTAATTACACTCAGTAAAGTATTGTAATGACTAATTAAATTTTTTAAATATTTATTTATTTGGCATTTTTGGTCCTCCATACATGTGCATGCTTGCTTGCTTGCTTTTGTGTCTTAATATAAGTAATATTTTGTTCTTTGTGTTGCTGATTTGAATAAGTGATAATTCAAAAATCTGAGATTAATCAAAGGCAACAAGCAACTTTGAGATTGTGGTTTCACAAAGTAGGGATAGTAATTGTCTGTAAACCGTTAGTAAGGTGTAACATCTCCTCACCTGCAGCAATGTTTGGTATTCAGACCGAGTCGCCGCATCTCAGCCGCCAAAGCCCTGGCTCATCCTTTCTTCACGAAGCCCTGAAGATCTCGGTCGAATGAGGACAGGAAGAAAGAGCAATTCAGCTGCTGCTGCTCTGAGCTTCTCCCACCTACATAATAGTTTTGTGCCATAAAATCCACCGTCAACTTTGTTCAGAGCGCAGTTTGATTATTGCCTTTGAGAGCTTTTAAACTGCAGTCACACCATCATGAGAGACTGCGGTCAGGTCTGAGGTTTCCACCTTTTTATACATCAGTTAAATTAGGATGCCTGACTCGCCGAATATGGATGTTATGGCACACAACCTTGAAGACAGTGGGTCGTATTTCGATAAATATGATAAATTTCAAAACATGAAGCGGTTTTATTTTACACTGTTATAATTTCTTATTTCAACTTCATGTGTTTTGTGTGTGTTCTTTGATTTACAGAGTGTGCTTGTTTTTTGTTTGGTTTTACTGTTTCGTTACATGCTTCAGAAACCTATTATGAGCACCTTTAAGTTTGTTGCCGTTTCTTTTCCACAAAAAAAAAAAAAATCGTTCTAGAGTTGATTGAATCGGAGGAAATGTCACACTTATTTTTTATATTTTTGTAAAAATATTTACTGATAACTGATGGTGTAATCAGTATAGAGCACACTGGTATTTATGTGTGTATTAACAGATTGTTTTATTTTTCTACATAAGTTGCACTGTTCATTTCAAAAGCATTCCTATAAATAACTGTCTCTTACATTGGGCTGAGTTTGAATTTTGTTCCTTGCTGTGTGTTCCACTTGCACTTTCAAAGTGCGAAGAGAAGGGGGCGCTGTTATAACACATTTTTCCAACAGGAAGGGAGCCGTTACAGTGGAGCCTGCCTTCACATTTACAGGTTTCACAGTAGGGACAGGTTAAAGGAAAGCCCTGAACTTTTGACCCCTACCGTGCTCTGGTATATTCTGAGGAAACACTTGTACCCTTTAAGGGAAGAATCACTGCAAACTAATATTATCCTGAATGATCACACTTATCCTTTGGAACATTTACATCATGATGGGAAAATTCCTTCCAAGATGGCAATGTCCTCCAGGGAGCCAGTGCTGGCTCAGAACCTTATTAAAATCCTTGATGTTGTTTTATCTGCTTACAGTCACCAGTGTGCCGGTCAGTGAGATCTAAATCAGCCTCTCACCTCTCTTGGATGCTCTTTTTAGGTGTAGGTGGTCAAGTTTTGAAGATCCCTAAGAGAGGAGCAGGTACAGATACTAAAAGATACTAAAAATGCATCCATAGGGGTCATTATGAATACATACAATTAAGAATTAACTTTTTTCCCCATTTATGTATATAACTAATTATTTTCCACTTTGATTCAGTTAATTTAAGGATTGACGCGCACAGGGTTTCTACATTACACAGCAGTTTCAGTTCACTGCGTTCAGCTGGTTTGTAGTAATTAATATGGGGAATTTTTATCACGCAGGCGCAATATAAGACATAATTAACATCTTCAAAGCAGGTTTTAACAGGTGTACATTCCTGAGGTTATTACTTCAAAAGTGAAATAATAATAAAGCAGACATAAAGTGAGTCATAGGCTTCAGAGGTCATTTAGAGGCTGCAGCGGTTGTTAGAAACGTCTCTCGCACAGAGCAAGGGGCGTCCCCCGGTGTGTCCATCTATTTATATTCTCCTCCCTTAATACGGTGCGCCATCCACAGCTGCCAGTGCGACTACTTTTGGAGCGACAGATCGTTGGGGAGGGACCGCCGGGGCTGAGGAGGGCTCTCGAGGCGAGCAGTACATGTAAGTACAAATTAAATACTTAATTCTGCCATTCTCATCTTCAAAAGTACAAAATCCTAGCAGGAGGCAGCTTGGAGAATATTTCAAAGTAGGTCACTTGTTGCCTGAGTCACCTGTTCAGTCTGACTTGGGGAGACACGGGTTGTGCATGTTTAGGGAGAATGGTTATAGTCTGCCCCGTGAGTAAAAAAGTTTCATGTGGAAGAGTAAATATTGCGGTTACGCACAGTTTACGCATTAATCTAATGTCTGTGCCAGAAAGTTACTTCCGAAATGTACCAAAAAAGATCGAGTGTCCGTATTCAAAGTGCTGGAAATGACTTCTTGTCGTATAATCCGTCAAACATACGTCAAACTTATCTTTCATGAATGATATCAAGTCACAAAGTACTGACCTTTATTTATCTAGCTAAAAAGTTTAATTGACGTTACAACTGGCCATAAGCGCCAAAATCTAAGATAATAGTTGTATGAAATACTTAAACTGGGGCAAAAAGGACTGCATTCATTATAATGTAGGTACAATACCGTAGAACAGGGGTGTCGAACTCCAGGCCTCGAGGGCCGGTGTCCTACAGGTTTAGATATCACCCTGGGTCAACACACCTGAATCACATGATTAGTTCATTACCAGGCTTCTGGAGAACTTCAACACATGTTGAGGAAGTAATTTAGCCATTTAAATCAGCTGTGTTGGATCAAGGACACATCTAAAACCTGCAGGACACTGGCCCTCGAGGCCTGGAGTTCGACACCTGTGCCGTAGAGTCATAAATATAAATGCAAAACAAGTAATTTCTTGATTTTATATAAACCCCCTTCTGCTGATTACAGTCTATTTACCAATATAAGCAAAGACATTACGCATAAAAAACACACGGAAACACTGGGGAATCACTTTTTAGCACAACACTGGATTCATGTAAAACTTAATATTTGCGTCCTGTAAATAAGTTAAATGACTCATTGTTCAGCTCTTTGGTAGCTGCGTATGTAGGCTGTTACCCTATGCTGAGTTGTTTAGACAACAAATGAGTTTTGATATAAAAAATGTTCTCCCCAGCATGAGGACTTTGCCACAGACGTGTTGTGTGTTAAATCTCACGAGGAGCTGATGAGGCTTACAGTAGGTGCACGATGTGAGAAAGCTGCTCTTCCTCTTCGTTCTCTCTCCCTTTAATATATTCAAAGGCTTAACACGTTCTTTTGCTGCTGGTGTTAATATAAAACATCCACATCATGATTTATAATCATAGACTGTTTTTGAAATGCTCCTCTGATAATTTGCCCTTGAATTATGGAGATTCATTAGATGAGGTTGGTGCAGGTACATGCACAGGGCAGGTGTAATTGGCTGAGGGCTTTATCTTGGCCAGCTTTTAATCTGGTTTACTTTCCTGCTGCTCAGCACCCAGGGCCTATTTTTTTTTTTTTTAAATGCATACATTTTTTGCTTTTGATTTTTTTTCAGTCTGTCAGAAAACTAGCAGTTAACTTAAGCATATACCGAGTGTGGGTCCAGAATTTTGGGGTTTAATTGCTACAGAGAAAGTCATGGTTGAAAGATAACACTTTATTCCCCCAATTCAACAATTAGAGGCTGTTTGTTTAACCTTCATCGCCTATTCATTTGAATATTATAGCTTATGAGTTCAGATAGTTCAGATCCCTGGGGCTGTGTGCATATCCAAAGCCAGTATCAGCTAGTGTCACTGGATTAGAACCCCATGATCCTCGCTGATCCTCAGTGGTGCTCTCCCTTCCAATCGACAATCCTCCAGCTTGTCACATGACACATCGCTCTTTACACCTTTACTCGTGTTTTCTTCACAAATGCATACGTGAGAGTGGCATCAGTGTGACTGGGGATGCTGGAGTGTTGCTCTTCCTGGGTCTGGACAGGTAGGTGAGTCTTCTGTGTTGACTTCTTTGTTTAAAGGAGATGTGCACGTGTTTCGAAGTGTCAACACAAATCCTTCAGCTGGTTGTCTCATGCAGGGATCACGGCATCTAAATAGAGCTTATTAAAGCTCTCTGTGGCATGGAAATTTGGGATCTGCAAACACTGCTGACAATGTCGCCTTCAGTTTAGTCTATTAAATGTGACATCTGGATATTCTGAGTGGGGTTTTTTTATCAGTGAAAGCTGGTTATGGATTTATGGAGACTTTTCTCTAATAGAGTAATTTGTTGAATCTATATCCATTTTATCAGTGCCTCTGTGTTTTTTTTAATTTTTAATCTACAAGTATAAGAGCAGTGAAACCTGCAAATGAATAATAAAAGTTGCATCTTATACTTTGTGAACTCTGCTGCTGCCAGCAGCATTGAGCCCTGTGGCAGATCCATCTGGCGGACTAAGTCTGTGGGCTCATGCCGCTTTGTTCTCGCTCCATTGTGCTTCCTGCACCAGGAATGCTGACATCCACAGTTTTGGAAAACACACAGATACATGTGCAAACACACATTTATGTGTGCGTATATTTGTGAGCACTCGTTTTGGGAAACTAGCAGACAGTTCGTTGCTCTTTTAAAATTTTAAATGCTATATTAGAATATTCAGTTTTGTTAATGTCGTTTGTCACAATGACGCCATCGGGGACTTTCTCTTCCTTGTACGTATTTGGAATATTATAATTCAAACAGGTTGCTATACTAAATGTTTAAAAACAAAATTGGAGCTATAGCTGATAAGATTTTGTTTGTGTTTTTGATGCAAAACATGCTTCATGTTGACAGGTCATGGTAAAATACGTGATGGAATTTGAAAAAGAAACAGGGACTTGTTCAGCTTAGCGGAAGAGACCAGCACGCCTGCAAACTGCCATCGAGACCTGGACCCGGAGAGGAGTTGAGCTGTGGTGTTGAGTTTCAGTGCAAGGGGAGATTCTTGCATGACAGGCTGGAACGGGTCATCTTACACAGACACGAATATAAGAAAAGGACTTTGATAAGACTTTGATGTACGCCACTTTTAGAAGAAATGGTTAATATGTAATGAAGCTCATTGGTGTTGTCTCTGACTTTTCTAGGAAGCCTGAAGGGTGCTAATGTAATGTATAGTGAAATGTTTCTTATTTAACTAATCTATTTTTTATCTTTCAGGAGAAATACCTCATTCACTGTGGGACAGGCTGGATTTTAACCTTGGATTAATGTAATCTGTGAGGAAAACCAAAACAAGAAGCTCATGGAAACAGAATTGTACTGGAAGAAAGTTTGGCTCTCATGTTCTGCCCCAGCTGAAAAGTGGAAGAAGAACAGCTCATCTGTTTTTTGTTCCTATATGCTTTTTGAGGAGCAAACAACCATCTGAGTCCTTCTGCGATGGAGAACGCCGTCCTGGAGCCCAGATCGGAGCGGATTGCCCGCTACAAGGCTGAGAGGAGGCGAGAACTGGCCGAACGCTACGGCAGCATTGACGAGCTTCCTTCTAAGTGGGTGAGAAGGGATGAGAAAAAGGTTCATGAGCCAGCGAGCCAAGCGCATGGAGGAATGTTAAGCTCCCACGATCTGAGTGAAAAAGTGAACAGCAGAACACAGGATGTTACAAATGGATTAGAGACTCCTGCTGAGCCCGACTGCCTGAGAAGGTGAGCCATGTCAAGGGTGAAAGATGACTTCATTGAATGCCTTGAAGACTTAAATTTCAATCATAGCTCATTGTCATTATTTATTTTAGAATTACAGGAATTTGGCTGAAGTCTTGCAACAACTTCTTAGTGTGCAAAAACGATACAATTAGCACTTCAGGACACACAAGAAACACGATAAGCCTCTTTGATGGCCTTAGATACAGCACTGTCTTCCTGCTGTGGCTGCACAGGGTAGCAGGTGCTGCGAGCCTAATTTGCTCGAAAAACAATAAAACCCTAATTCTGGCAACATGACACTTGTCACCTGTTCACAGCTTTCAGAACTTGACAAGTTGTTGATACCTTCAATAGTTTGTGTCATGGTAACTGCTAAGAGCAGTGTGTGGCATCATATTAATAGTCAGTCAGATGACAGCGAGCGTGCATGTAGTGCAGATGGTTTAGATTTGCAGGTGGCTTCTTCTCTTCTGTGAAACCATGAAAACCATTCGTTTGATTTGAGAATCAAGCATGAAAAATGAGAAAGGGATTGACTGAACCAAAAATACGAAACATAGACAGCAATAAATTTAAAAACATTAAATCCAGGAAGTCTGTGCTTTTACCTTTTAAACATGCTTTTTTCTTTACTAGTGACCTTTGAGCAGCACCAGATTGTTGACTTCACCAGTTGCTCTGGTTGCTAGTTAGAACTGAGACATCCAAATCAGTCTGTCCCAGGAAAGACGGTTAACCTTCTAATGCCAAATGTATCAAATTTGATACATATTTTTGTGAGTTTTCGAGACTTCTGCATTATTAATGTGAACTGTGACAGAAGATTGTTTTGTGCTCCTCATGTCATGTCCCCCATATCTGCAATCTCACCTCCTTCCCTCACTCATACCCTCCCCTCTAGGTGGGGTTCCCAGAACTCTGCTAGCATGCAGAGTGGGGAAGAGCCTCATGTCCCTCATGGACTCGACGGCCCACAGCTCCACACTCGGGTGTCCGTGGGCCAGTTGAGAAGTGCTCTTCTACAGCAGACGGAGAGCGGAGCACAGCCTGAGAAAGCGTAGGGTCGCCTGCATGCGCGTGTGATCCGGCCTGTCATTAACAGACTGTGTTCCACTGTGTGATAATATTTCTCTACATCTCAGCATCTTCTCCCCTTCTTACTTTCTTCTTATCCTACTTTGTGTGTGGATAGTAGCTTCCCTGATGCTGGGCAAGCCACATCCTCTCTGGATCTGGCTGTAAACCCGGGCTCTGAGGGGGGTCGGCGACGCACTCGGCGTTACCTCCCTAGCGCGTCAGGCGGTAACAGAAAAACTAGCGAACGCTTCAGGACACAGCCAATCACAGCCAATGAGATGGAGGAGAGCAGTGGGTAGGGACTGTTTCTTGTGGGCATGATAAAATGAGATGCCTGGCATGGCTAGGACTAAAGAAAATATTGTTTGCTGTGTTTTCATATATTGAAATAGTGTACGGCTAACATTTCATGGGAAAACTCATTAGGAACAAAATATCAGCCTTACCTGATGATACAGTACCACAACTTTTCTCTTATAGGAAACACTTATTTACCCTTGAATGATGCTTAATATTTGTTCCCCATGATAAGAATGCACTAACCCTTCAGCTGAGCTGTGGAGCAGCTTTACATAAAAAACCAATGGGCGGTGTATTTTGCATGAGTTTATCTTCCTTAATAGCCTCCACAGTGTTGCTTTACCCAGCATGCAAAACAGCACAGTGTGTTGACTGTCTGAGCTGCAAATTGAAGCAAAAAGACACATACTGTAAACACCAAGCTGGATCCAGATCTCCACAACAACATTATCTAAAGAGTCAAGCGTATGTCACCAACCTGTTCACCTGATGACCTCATCCTTTGGCTATTTTCCTCCGATTCTTCTAGGTGCTTGGATCCAGAGAACGAGGAAAACAGCAAAGGTAAAGCTTTCTCCCCTATGTGTTTGTCATCATGTGTTATTTCCGTGTGCTTTGCTGGTACACTGTCTGGTTGAGAAGGAAGTAAAAATGACAACAGGGAAAACTTACATGTAATATATATTACGTGAGGTATGAAAGAAACATAAACAAATTGAAAAATACTGTGTATAATATTTAATTCTTGCAGAGGGCTTCCAACTTGCACAGTTGCCTCCATAAATTAATTTAATGGCTCAGGAAATAAACTGGGTTATATTTAGAGGATCACAATGCTCAATCTCTTCTGTAACGACAGACCAGACCATTTGGGCAGTGGAGCGGTGTTATGTACATCTAACTCTTGACCCCGTCATAAAAAGATGACAAGCAAGTCTTTACAGAGATTGACTCACTGAGAGTTTATACCGCAGATAATAAGACAGCAGACACGAGTGGCCTTTATTGCTGTATGGATGTTTAGACTGTTGTTTTCAGGTCACACTGTACATCATTAAAATTGTTCTTCACAACTTTTTACTCACAGCTATCATCAATACAGAGATATCCCCAATTCCTAGACGTAGATGCAGTGTATTTAAAATAAACAATTGCACTTGTGTTTGCTCTGTCTGCACCTGTGTCTCTTCCTGCTGTAACTGTTTAAAAGTTTGATGACTCAAAATCTCTTAATGGCTGTTTTCTTTTTTTTAATTTTCAAATGATGGTGTGTATTTTTCCACAGCAGATGTAAAAACAGACGACAGAGCCAAGATGAGTGTGGCAGCCAAGATGTCTCTGTTTAAAGTGAGTTTGAATTGTTACCTGCTTTTTATGTTAGAATGTGAGATCCCACATAAACTTGCCTAAACACACACAGTAAATGCAATCACTCTACGGTGTTAAAATGAAAGAAATGTATTCAAACCTTTATCATCTACTGTCACCTCAGCTGCTCAACTTACAGTCTGAGCGCTGAGCACGCAGAACACTACCTGGTCCCGTTGAAGGAATATGAATGGTCAAAACAGGTGCTCTCCTTGGATCCACACTTTGGTTTGATGCTACAGTGCGTCCTTTAGTACTTATTAAAGGAAAGACCAAGTCTGTAATATGATAGATGCAGAGCCTTATCTCGAAGCTCTTTAGTCTCACACAGATGATGCATTGCACTGTGGATTTCTCTATTATTCCAACATTTCAGCTGAGGCACACTTTTAGCGATAAGGCATCAGGTGAAAATGTGCCAGACACTGTATTAACATTAACAGCCACAGCAGCTGTGGTATAATTAGCCTGCTGCTCTGTAGAGGCAGCAGGGGAGGTAACTGAAGCCAGCAGGTCTCTTGTTACATTGTGACCTGCAGCATGCAGCAAGTGGCCAAGATGCTGCACCTTAGAGCTCGCTGCTTTATTCACCGGCTAGCTGACCCGCTTTACCTCCCTCCATCTGTTTATACAAATAGAACAGGGGACTTTTTACTGCCATTTTTGTGGTCTCCCTCATTATTTATGCAACAGGAGGCTGTAGATTGAGGCTCCTATTTGACCTGAATGTTGTCGTCCACCTGCATCACAGACTGGGTTCAAACTGATTTTTTTTTTTATTTACATTAATGTCCTCCCCACATCCTTCTCTGTAGGAGCTGGAGAAGTCTTCAGCCTCTGAGGCCTCGGCATTCCTCAAGCCTCGCTCAGGCTGCGTCTCTCATGAGCGCAGGAGCCGGCGTGTCAACGACCATCGCTTTCTGACTCAGCCAATCACCTGTGGAGAAATAGTGGCAATCAGGTGGGAGAGCTGTAGTGTTACCAAAACCACATCGCATAATTAGCTAATTGACTTGATTGACAATCACTAAAAAAGTCATCTAGTTTTATTTAAGATTATGCATGTGTAGTTTTTATGTTTTAGTTTTGTGTGAATAAATAAATAGATGCTTGATGATGATTTAAAAACTCCAACTTATTAAAGTCAAATCTGTGAAAGCAAGAGACCTTGCTTCAGTGGAATTAAGTACTTACTGTATGTCTTATTTAAAAGTAAGAACTTCTAGAAGCGTGTCTTATCTAAGCAGTTATTTTTAGGCTCCTATGTAAATGAGTAAAGAGAGAGTTGTTCAATGGTTAAGGGGTAAAAAGATAAGAGAATCTGCATTTTTAGAATCAGTAGTTAAATGTGACAACATTTTCTTCAAGGCTTTGGTGACATATCTCTTCAAAATAGCCTTTTTCCCTACAGATTAAACTTAATATTGCAGCTTCATTAAAGCTTGGTTTATTTTCTTTGACTAGTCTCTGAGTTTTTTATGCTTCTTTCCTACAAAAACGAGTAGACCAAGAAACAAGAAACAGTTTAAACTGTCATAAACCCATGCATAATGCAAAAACATGGTTGGCTCATACGTTTCCCAGCCTTTCTGTTTGGCGAAACAAGCTGCAAGGAATTTGTTCTGTCACATTCCTGGCCAATAAAGAGCCCCTGATTGGCTCAGTGTCACCATATTTGCTCTTATAGATTTCTCCCATGTGTTTCTGTTCAGGAGTTTTTCGGTGCCTGGTTTCGTTTGGCTGTAACTCGTGGCAATGGGTCACAAATATATGCTTTTTTTTTTTTTTTTTTTTTTTTTTAAAGGAATGAGATTGTTGGAAACCAAACCAAAATTGGGATTGGATCTAGTTTGTTCAACCAGAATTATATGAATTTCTTAGGGGCTATTTTCAGTTACACATTTGCTGTTGTAGGGAGTAGCAGCAGCAGGACGATGTCTGTCAGATTGACTAAAAATAACCTGTGTGTGTTCATGGTAATGAAAAAACACCCACCGTTTTCTCCACTGCTTTTGCACAGCAGTGTAGATCAAATGTGTAAGGCATCTGAGATTTTGACTAAACATAAATTCTTCTCTGACTTTTTGGTGTCATGTGATGTTACGCCTCAGCACTCCCAAACCAGCACCACCAGTGGAGGTCCAGTCTGTGCAGGCTGAGTCAGAGGAGGATGGCGATGAGAGCTGCAAGCTGAGCATGAGTGAGAAGCTGGCCCTCTTCAACAAACTGTCCCTGCCTGGGAGGGAGGGAGCCGGGCCTGCTGACGGGCCCCCAGAGAGACGAAGGCAAAAGGGGGCTCGGTACCGCACGCAGCCCATCACTGTGGAGGAGGTCAGTCTGGTGGGTAGAAAGCAACAGAACAATAAATGGGAAACAAATGTATTTAGAACTTCATAGACCAGAAAAGGGGCAGGAGTGGTTATTAATAGCAAGGTTAATTTGTTGTCTTTCTTCATTTCTTGCCTGCTGTCCTCTAAGTAAATCTATTATTGATCCTCTTTACCTTCTTTTTTTAACTTTCTTTGCCCCTTTTTAGCTCCAGAAAGGCCCTGTTCAGCTTCCTGCCCTCCGTTTGTCCCCTCATCTGTCCGACAGACAGCAGGCCTCGTCTGTCAACCTGAAACCCAGTGAGGTACGTCTTTCACAGTCCACATCAGACGCTGGCACTGGACTCGGAAAATCTGGTCCGACTCAACACGGACCACAGTGCTACGACTCTGAGCCAGGCTTAAAAGGAATCCTGAAGAAGAGCCGCTCTGCAGGCTCGGAGTGGAGCAGGACAGAAGCCAGTCAGGTAGACGCATCATACAGCCATGAACAGAATGGTGGAGGCTGTAGAGAAGCGGCGATACACGGGAGCAAAGCGGGAGGTGAGAGGGAGGGAACTTCTGCAGCACCACAGAGAGACAGACGAGAGACCTCTGGTATGGAGGAAGGTTCGCAGTCTGCTGCTCCCTGGAGGCAGAGGGCTAGAAACAGGAGGGAAACCATTGCCTGCACACCAATAAGAGCCTTGTCAGAGCCGGATGCTCCACAGCAGTCCTGCCAGTTCAAACATGAACTGAGCTTTTCCTCTGAGATAAACAGCGTAGACATCAATGGAAGAGCCAAGTAAGTCATGTAAATAAAATGACATGATCTGATAAGAACTGTAAATGTTTTTCTTCTATAGAGTCAAACTGTTGATATTGCTGCATATTGGAAAGGTTCGCTAAAGACTTTGAAACGTATATTATTGTGACATCTGTGAGTTGGATAATAAAAATGATTCTTTACAGTTTTCACCAGAAATATTAACAGTTTTCAGCAGCTTGTTGTTGTTCTTTGATATGTTCTATACTTCATACTGTGTGTAATGTGTCTTAAAGGCAGGAGGAAGACCAAAAGGCCATGAACAAGATCCATGACAACACCACAGATATTAAAGCTGTCCGGGTCACCTCAGAAGAGTGTGCGCCTAAAATGCAGGAGACAACCAACGGCGGCAGAAGTGAGGTGAGCAGCAAGGTTAACCACGTAAGACATGGACAATTTAAAAAAAAAAAAAAAAAAAAAAAAAAAGGTTTTGTCAGCGTTTACTTGCATGTCATTCTGTCTGATAACACTGAACGAATTCTAGTAAAACTTTGTATTGGTGTAGAGTACGGTCATGTTATAAATCCATTCAAATTTAGCTTACATCCACCAGTTTCTTCAAGGTCAACTTTATGAATTATTGATAGTTATTGACAAAAATCGGTGAAACTCAGGAACTATGATTCTTACAAGAGTTGTGTGTCAGCATACCGAAAGTACAGCAGAGGATAAAATATCATGTCACATTTAACCTTTGACCTCTCCTTCAAGGTCAATAGATAATCTGAAGGTCAATAATAATTATATGCCACTATTTAAAATATTGTTTCTTGCTGCCACTGTTTGTAGTGACGACATATAGGAATAAAGGGAATGATATATGATTGTAAACAGTGTGTTACTTTTGAGATCTGACCTCTTCTCCAAGGTCAGATAAGGTCAAATATTCATAAAATGTCTTTGATCTTTAAAACTTTGCTTAAATTCTGCTTTCTTTGTTTGTATTGGCAACATTTAAGAAGTGATACTTGTATATGAGAAGTCTATATTATAGTTTAACTGAATGATATTAGACAATTCTATAAAAGCATTACAGAAGTTTTGCAGCATTTTTATTTCTCTGAAAGAATTCAGTGAGAAAATCTTTGTTTGCATCACAGAGGTTACAGAGTTCACGCTTCTTGCCTGGTTTAAATTGAGGCAGAGGTTACATTTGTGGTTACATTTGGGTATTTGTCATACCACTGAAACCAGATATAGCATCTCTTATCTGCAGCACTCTGAACGTGGTATGTGCTGAATGTCCTGAGATCAGACTCGAGTTACCGCGGAATATATTGAGTCCAGTGAGTGTTTATGTACCAGGATGGGATTGGCTGTCCTATTACATGACGTGGAATGTAAACACACTAATTATTTGGCAATTAAATGATCTCAGCTTCACCATGCCGACACTGTGTGGGATTTGTATATTAATCCTTGTCCTACTTCCTTTTTATTTCTGTCATTTTTATATTTCTGGTAATATTTATGTTTGTTTTGAATTCTTTTAAATGCATCTCCCTGTTTTCCATAGTATCACGTGCAGGACGAGTCAGAAAACCCTCATCTTGAGAATGACAACCTTCAGTGCTGGGTAAGCCTCAAACTGATGATTCAAAACCCATCCTCCCTCATCTTGATTTTGAAACCACAGCCCTTTAGATTTTGAAGAGCTTTGAACATCTGCAGCCTGCCCCTCTCTCTTCTCTCCCAGGAGCCCGTCTTTGCCTCTGTCTATTCTATCAATACGCCCCAATATATCATGTGTTTTAATCAGGTAATCGTGTGAGCCGGTGCATGGCATTGCTGCTGTTTGATTTGGAGTGTTTTGTATGCTGTGAAAGGCTTTTGTCATCTCACAGATTCAGGCGGATGTGATGTGACAACCCTGTCACCTTAAAAATTACAATGTGTCACATCACAGCTCTCAGTTCACACTTTAGGTGTGTGCTTACCAGATGTTCATTTTGGTCATGAAAGTTATATCTTACTCCTCACGTTTCTTTGTGCATGTTTCTGATCTAGCTCTAATGGACAAAAAATGTGCATTGTACAAAAACTCCTTATAATATCTAATGCAGGGCAGGATTAGGCAGAAAGGAACAGACTGAATGAAATGTTACATATAGAAAGTTTAGCTCTATGTAAAATCTGTATATTTTGTACCTTCTGTGCAATCCACTCTCACTGTCCTAGAATGCAAAAGTCACCATTTCTGTGTTTTGTTTTCACCTCCAGACTAACCTCTCCTTTGAGGCACAAGAAGTCTCCTCTCCTACGAACAATCAGAGTCAGCCTCAGTGGAGACAAAAGGTGACGCACACCTGCATTTTTTTCATATTCGTGCATGTATCTGCAGAGAAGCTGCATTGTAACGGATGCATTTCTCGGGCTCTGTAGGATAAAGGAACTGAGATTCAGATGACTGAATTTGGAGAATTGAAAACACAGCAGGAAAGCAAAGAGCAGGAGGCTGGAAGCACGGCTAAGACAAGTAACTCGCTTGTTCTCCAGTTCTCATACAGTTCTGCTGAGCATATTTTGGCCTTGTTTATGAGTTTTTTCCCTCCTGTGTTTGCAACATCTAGGCCTTGCATCTGGTGAATCACAGAGAAATGGTATCGCTCACAACAGGAGACGCTCCACTGATGCTCCATCATGCAAAAATGAAGGTCAGAGCAGTTTTACACCACGAAAAACAAGCAAACAAATAAACAAACAAGTCTGCGTTGAGACTCGGTGCTTGTTTTATATATCAGAGCTATCCATCATGCATTCATCATCATATGGACAACGCTGGTTCCCACAATGTAAAAGCTCATTGAGGATCAAAGTATTTTAGCGTTTTCATTTCTTTCCCCCTCAGTGACTCCACAGAGTTCTTCACCAACAGTCACTACTCAGGAGGTGAAGGAAGAGACGCCTGTTGATGAGCCAAACATGTTTGATGGCAGTTTCTACTGTGAGCAGTCACCTCCTTCAGCCTGCCCCCCACCTTGTGGTGGGATTGCTGCCTCAGAGGGGGAGCAGGA
The DNA here is from genome assembly GCF_963576455.1 of Neolamprologus multifasciatus. Classification (NCBI taxonomy): domain Eukaryota; kingdom Metazoa; phylum Chordata; class Actinopteri; order Cichliformes; family Cichlidae; genus Neolamprologus; species Neolamprologus multifasciatus. Next base: position 7,366,460 of record NC_140442.1, on the reverse strand, counting down.
CCTGGGAGTCTTCTGCCAGACCAACACACACATGTAAGCATAGTTTTTTCCTGCAAATGTGAGATTAGATTGAGTCCTTGCAATTTCTAAATAGTAAATACAAAATATATTTGTATCTAATGTAGTTTTTATGCTAAAACTAAAAGAAAAAGATTAGAGTAAAAAGAAATTTTCCTGCAAATTTATATTCACACACACAGTAGCTGATATCTTCAGTAACTCTGTAATGTCTGTGTGTGCTTATTTGCAGATTGACCTCAGCAGTAGCAGAGCACAGGCGGTCGGTACGTCCGTCCCGTCGGACTCAAGGCTCCAGAAACCCTCTGAGGGCTCTCGCAGCCAGAGAGGACATCAGGCAGGACTTCATGGGAGAGAGAGTCAATTCATCAGCTCAAGAGAGGATCCAAGCTGAAAAAAGTATGCTAATTTATGTTGTTCCCTTCTCTTGTTACGTTCCTTCTTTTATGTTGCTCAGCTACCTGATATTGCAGTTTTATTTCTCACTATAGAGTCTAAAAACTCGTCTATAGCAGACTCACCTCCCTTAAGATCTGAAGAATCCTCCTCAGATGCCGAGACAGCTAAGTCTTACCCGCCCTTCAGCAGCCTGATGCTAATTCACATCAAAGGTCAGGAAAGGTTTGGTTCAACTGTGTGATGATCTGCTTGTGGTCAGGTGTTAAGGTTAACCAACACCTGTGATGACAGGTAGGCGGCATGTTCAGGTCCGCCTGGTTGAGCCCTCAGTGCGGTCACTGAACAGTGGAGACTGCTTCCTGCTGGTCACTCCAGAGCACTGCATCCTGTGGAGTGGAGAGTTTGCCAATGGACAAGAAAAAGCAAAGGTACCACCCAGGACAATGTTATGGTGCAATAGCAGCATGTATGACACATAAAATTACAGGGAAAGGGTAAAGAGGTGGATAATACAATACAAAATAAGAAAGTAGGATTAAAATTATTTCCCATTGCCAGGAAATATCTGGCCATCCCTTAAACTTACTCCTCTTAGAAATTTACATGGGAAAGGATGTTTTAATAACTTCATACATATACCAAATTGGTTTACATTTATGCACAACAAATAAATGCATAAAATATTACCCTTCAAGACCCAAAGAGCATTCTGTGCATAAAATGCAGTGTTTGCAGTTCTTGCAGTAAATTGTAAGCATTAAACCTTAATGGACTCATAAAGGTTGGTTACAGTTTGTGTGTTAAATGCATAATAAAGGACAGTGATGATATGAATCAAGAACGTCATACATCACAGAGTTCAGTTAACAGAGTTAATGATTATCTAAGTATCACAGTATGTACGTTTACTTTTAAACATTTTTAAACATATATATATATATATATATATATATATATATTTATATTTTATGTGCTGGAATGTGCAGAAAATAGGTTTAAATATTAAACAAATTTCTTCCAGTCAGAGAATGTTGCATATAATTACATTTTTGCTTGATGCATAAAGTTAAAAGATTAAAACTAATAAAACAAGTTTTAAAAAGAGACTTTTCCATTTGATTACATTTTGTATGATGAATTATGCAGAAAAAGTAGAATTGGGCTGAAAGATCTATCGCTTTATCACCTATTCAGGTTGTAAATCGTGTTTTTAAAAAGTAACTAAGTAATTAATTACTTTTGAAAATAAGTAATCAGTAAAGTAACGGGATTACTTTTTGGGGGAAGTAATCAGTAATTAGTTACAGATTACTATTTTCAAGTAACTTGACCAACACTGGTTGTGACACTTATGAATTTATTTCTTTTCATATTCAGCACTCAGCCATGTTCTTGTTATTGGAAATATTTTGGTTTGGTGAGGCAAGTTTCCTGCAAGATTTCTAATATAGGCCAGCAAAGACTGCAGTAGTAAAATAAAAATAAATTACAATATGCTTTTACTATAGACTATGTTCTGTTTGGGTTAGCACAGCAAAAAGGTCCTAGGTTCTAATCCACCATCTGCTCAAGGCCTTTCTGTGTGGAAATTGCATGTTCTCCCTGTGTCTGTGTGGGACTCTCTGGGTACACTGGCCTCCCTGTGACCCTGAATGGGATAAGTGGCAGAAAATGGATGAACTATATTCTGTTACTGCTGATTAACATATTATTTCTTTTTTTTTTTTGTCAGGCCTCTGAGCTAGCTTTGTTCATCCAGAGCCAAAGGGACCTTGGTTGTTTGGCTTCCCATGTTGTCCACCTGGAGGAGGGCATGAACTCTGACAGCAGTGTGGCTGCAGACTTCTGGAGTCTACTGGGAGGAAGAACACAGTACAGAGGTTGGAAGTAAAACATGTACTTTTCAAATATCTCAGAGAAACACATTTCGAATTGCAATTTTTCTCCTTTTATAATTCACCTGTTGTTTTTCATCCAAAATATTAGAAAATGTTTTTTTTCTTTTCTTTTGCTCACAGGAGCTGGTGCTCCAGAGGAGGATGAGCTCTATGAGCGCGGTGTGGTGGAGTCCAACTGTGTGTACAGGCTGGTGGAAAACAAACTGGTGCCTCATGAACAGGCTTGGGCCTCCATCCCCAGCATCACCCTGTTGGTCTCCTCTGAGGTCTGAGCTTCAATTCTCGGCTCCCTAATTACTTATATTGTAGTTGTTTTGGGTTTGTTTGTTTGTTTTTTTTGTTCATTAAATGCTTGATTGTAGAAAACTAATGGAAGAGAAGTTAATCTCTGACTCTGTTCGTATCTCTTTGTCATGTATGCCCAGGCCCTGGTGTTTGATTTCGGCAGTGAGGTCTATCTGTGGCTCGGACAGGACGTTTCCCTCAGGAGCAGAAATGTTGCTCTCCAGTTGACTCACCAGGTGTGGGTTGGAGCTTATGACTACAGCAACTGTCAAGTAAACCCACTGGATCCCACTCAGTGTAACCCTGCAATTCAGCTGTAAGTCACTAATATATTACACATAAAAAAGGAGCAGAGAAAATACTCACCACATGAAAGAAGCATGGATAATCCAAGCAGTGGCTCTTTCCTCTGTATACAGCATTAAGTTTGCTGTGCATTCATAAAATGCACTCTGTAGAAAGTAATTCTTGGTTAAGTGCGCCCATGTGACATGCTCTAAAACCCTGCTTGATGTTTAAAGTCCAGACTATATTTTGACATTTAAAAGACATATTTTAAAGCAAGCAAGTGGACATGAACTACAAAATACTTGCAGAGAGTAAAGCTCTTCTCTCAGTGTACCATATTCCACAGTCAGAAAATATATTACAACTTGTGTATATTAAACAAGGTCTTTAAAGGGCTTCATTTCTTCATTTATTTCAAGAGGGTTTTTATTTTTATGTCTCTTGGGAATGGATGTCTTTAAAGCTTGAGTCTGGACTAAGGCAGACTCTCTTTTCTATTTTGTTTAATGCTTGTGTTAGTTCTTTTATCGGTTTCATGGCATAACTTTGTCCACAGACGAGGAGAAGGCCGTCCCAGCTGGGCTCTGTTCGGCGTCCTCACTGAGAGCAACGAGACAGCTCTGTTCAGGGAGAAGTTCCTGGACTGGATGTGCAGGGTTGGAGGCAGAGAGGAAGCGGCTTCAGGGACGGATCAGACGCAGGTTCATATCACATTCAGAGATATGATGCGGCACATGCAATTTTCAGACACTCAAACCAGTGTGTTTCAGTTATTACACTGTTTGTGTAAAATTATAGATGTGAAGAGTATATCTAGATCAATTAGTTTTATTAAGTTTCCAGTTACCATAACTAGCTACCTTTTATTTCTACTGAAACTCATGTGCAGATATCTAAATTTCAATTTTGACTTTTGCTTTTTAAAAGTGATTTTTTTTTTTTTAAAACACTGAAATTCAGTGTCTGCTCTTTCTTTCCATAGTCCATCCCAGTCCAGTCATCCCAGCCCTTCTCCCCTCCTTCAGACCTCTTGAGTCCCTGCGATGCCAAAGCTCTAGTATCGGGTCAGTGCCTAGAAGGTGACGGTTTGGTCCGTACTGTGCTGGCTGGGGTCGATGTCCAGAGAGGTCATGGTGTCATCATGCTGACGGAGGAACGTCAGATGGAGCTTAAAACAGTAGCGGTGGACACCTGGCACGTCCAGGAGTTTGACGACAGTGAAATCCCAGTGGAGAGCAACGGACAGCTTTATGAAGGAGACTCTTATGTAATCCGCTGGAAGTACAGCATCAGTACAGCTGGTCAGTAACCTTTTTTGTTTTTTTTCTAACTAGATTGTACTTTTTAATGCTATGGCAATATTTTGTGTGAGGCAGTTTAATAATGGTTCACACTCTCTCTTCGTTACAGACAGCACAGACAGCTCAGATGAGTGTGGGACGGATCCAGCACCAAAGGAAAAGACGGCCTTCTTCCTGTGGCGAGGCCGTCACTCCAGTGTCAGTGGACGGGACACAGCTGCTTTTCTTTCCATCGGGATGAGGAACCACGAAGAGTCGCAGGTAAGCTCATAGCAGTCAGATTAGATCACCTTCTTATATAAAGTAGAACCCTGGTAACTGTTAACTTTCACAGCAGTGAAAAGCTTAGTTTTATCCTCACTTATTGTGTATAAAGAAAATGCAATAAAATAAAGGCAAAGAACGCACGCACCTCATTTAGTAGAAACATTAGATTATGCGAGTATACCCAAACAAATTAAGAGAAACAAAGAGCAAAAGCAAAAGTCTTTTACTTTATTTTATTACAAGTAATTTTTTATTACAATGCAAAATGCAAAGAGGCAGTATAGGAGGAGAAAATAAGCCTAAATGGCTGTGTAGAAGTGAAAGAAATACGTGAATAATTTAACAGACAATAAAAATGGCACCAGCAACGACAAACACCCAGCAAAAGCTTCTAAAACATTTTAATGTTTATTAGAGTATATTTCAATACAGAGGCATATGGTTGGTTTACAATTGCAGTAAAAGTTGAATGTAGTTTAGAGAAAAGTGGCTTGTTTTACAGTCCATGGAGTATTTAAAGTATTAAGAATGGGGAAAAAAACAGACAAAGGTGATGACATTTTACTTTGTAAACCACACTACAACTTTTTGAACCGTTTGCTGTATGAGATCATTTTTTTTGCTTTTGTGTGATGGAAAGTAAACTGGAATAGGATTTATATATATCTTTTCCACCTTATGGTCAGTGTTATTGCTGTTACTGGAGTTTGTTACTAGTTAGATAGTTACTAGTTCTGCCTTGGTGCCTTTTGAGAACAGATTATTACACAGTGTTAGCCACAGAAGTTGAGATTATTTCTGCTGGCATGTGCACATCGGTGGTGAATTTATTATGAGGCTCCTTTGATAGCCACTAGTGTTCGAACTCTGGGACGAGCAGTATTATAGTGCCAGTCCGTTGTAGTGCCGTTGGCCCTGAAAGGCATTGAAACCTTAAAAGCATAAAAATCCAGATTCCATAAAAGAACTGAAGTATGGACATATGAAATGCAATTAGAACACATTCTTGCATCTTTTTCTTCTTCACAACACCAACAAATCCTTCGTTAAAAAAAATAATATTACAAGAGTAAGAGGAACACAGGACAGAGTTTGAGAAGCCAGTACTATTGATGATATTTCCAGCAGGCATAAGTTCATGCAGCTGTTTACCATCTTTTGTGTGGTGTGTTTTGTAAGGTGGTTGTGCCTCAGGGAAAAGAACCCCCCTGTTTCCTGCAGCTTTTCAAGGGAGGCTTGGTCATTCACAAAGGAAAGCAAGAGGAAGCTTCCATCAACACAGGTGGAGTAAAATCAGCTTGGTTTTCAGTCCATTTTCCTTCTCTTCTTTGTTTGAATGTTGTGATTATCAAAACACAGAAAGCTGGCGTCTGTTTTGTGTGCGAGGGGAGCTCCCAGAAGAGGGTTTTCTGTTAGAGGTGGACTGCTGCTGTGCGGGTCTGAGGTCGAGAGGCTGTGTTGTCCTGCTAAATGGCCAGCAGGGAGTGCTCTATCTCTGGATTGGTTGTAAGGCTCACAGCAGCACAAAGGAAGTCGGCAAGAGGGTGGTGGAGGTCCTCACTAAAATGTGAGTCACATGTTCTTATTGTGCTTTTTAAAAGTTCTCAGTATCAATTTTTTTTTAAGCTTGAATGTACTTTTATTTTTTGTTTGTTTTGTGTGTTTTAGCTGTCCATCAGAGGTGGGTTTAAGCAAAAGCAGCCCTGTAAAGGTGCAGATAGTACAGGAAGGTTCAGAGCCAGAAGACTTCTGGACAGCACTGGGACAAAAGGACAGGAAGGCCTATGACTGCATGCTGCAAGGTGCAACGCAACACACACTGTGCTTTGCTGTGGATTGTAAGCGTTCAAATCATAGTAAGAAACAACTCTTTTGTAATGGCAGATCCAGGAAAGTATAACTTCACGCCTCGCCTCTTCCACCTGAGTGCCTCCTCTGGGAGTTTCCAAGCTGAGGAGCTGCAGAGTCCGATGCAGATGCCGGGGCTTGTGATGGCAATGCCTTTTGTCCAGGAGAGTCTATACAGTGTACCACAACCAGGTGAAAACAGACACAAAACAAACTAAATTCATCTTATATTCAACTCTGCTTTTCAGTTTCTCACCTCTGTCATTTTATCTGCAAAATAAACACATTTAAAAAGTAACAGAAAAGTGCTTCCCTATACACTCATCTATTGTTTAACTTCATCTATACCCCTCCCGCTAAAAACATCAATCTAATGTAATTCCACTTTATTGCCCAATTTCCCTCTTTGTTGTCTGCGTGCCAGCTTTGTTCCTTCTTGACAACCGTCTGGAGGTCTACTTGTGGCAGAGAGGTCAGCCTGAGCAGACTGAGAGCTCCTCAGCCTGGAGACTCTGGCATCACGAGAGGAAGTGTGCCATGCAGACAGCGCTGCAGTACTGCAAAGGTAGTAAGAACTGAGGGAGAGGAGTTGGTTTCATGCAGAACTGCCTGGAAGTAAAGGTACTGCCGATTCTTGATAAGTTTTAAAATGTATTGTTTATTCTGTATCCCAGAAATAAACCAGAGAAGGCCGCCACATGCATATCTCATCCTCGAGGGGGCCGAGCCTCTCACCTTCACTAATGTCTTCCCGCGCTGGGAGAAAAGCCTTGAACCTCATGCACAGGTATGAACATGTTTATCCAGAAATGAGCTCAAATATTATAATTTGGTTAAATTTTAACAACCTCTGAATCTCGTCTAATCAATATTTCTTCCCACTTTATGGACATTAAAAAGCATTCCTTTTTAGGGCTCATGTGGAAACTTTAACTGTTTCATAGAAGAAGGCGACCTTGTAGCATCTAAGATAAGTTAGCCAACGAGCAGCACCTTTTCCAACCAAGATCACAACACTATGTGTGTTTGGTACTTTAGATTTAATTGTGCTCATCACAAATGATACAGAGGTTGGATAAATTCATAATTCATGTTGATGTCTGGAGATAAAAAAGATTCATTGCTGAATAACCTGCAAAGCTTTCATTCTTATTTTATTGCCTTGTCCTTACATCACAGGTCTCAAAAGGACTATAACACTAAGGAAGTGAGGGTCTAATTGTTCCTTAAACCTCATTTATATAAGAAATATTAAGACTAAAGTTGCATAAGTACCACGTGTCAGTCACAGGTTGAATGTGGCAACACAAAAAAACCCACTGGTATTTGGCAAAAAATTGTTTGTCAGTAACTGAGGTAACAAATGGCTTAAATACATCTTCAAGCATTGTGGAAATTTACAGAATACACATTTAATGTCTATTTTTTTGCCATGTCTCACTCCTTGGGTGTGACTCAGGGTGATACAGGGCGAGCGAAGCTGACCTTGGTGCAGGACGCCCTGGCCCAGCTCATGAAGACCCAGTATCCTCTGGAGGAGCTGCTGCGGAGCCCCCTTCCTGAAGGAGTGGACCCCCAGCGCCTGGAGGTCTACCTGTCCAATGAGGACTTTCAGGTAAACTGATGGATGATGTCACCAGCTTGCAGTGATGTCCCCTAACCAGCAGGCTTCAGCCTTCACCAGATTTTCCGAATGAAAATGCTGAAGATGCTCTCATGTTTATAAGCTAATGATAAATGTAGAGCGGAAGTTTTGCCACAACTTTAATGTTTACATTTGTATTGGATTTAAAAATTGATTTCTACTTTGTCTCCTCCATAAATAAATTACTTCAATTATGTTTCAGACTATTTTGGAAATGAAGAGAGATGAATATGCCTCCCTCCCAAGCTGGAAGCAAATTGATCTGAAGAAGAGCAAAGGGCTGTTTTGTTAGACAATGAAATAAACTGGAGGCTGACTGATGCTGTGACAGCAGAGACTTCCTTGTCTGCTGCGAAAGGAAAATGGCATGGGGGGACATAAGAACCATGTTTCCACACAAAGAATTGCTCACAGCATAATAAAACTACAAAGAGATCACTTTTATTTATGTCAAATTAGTGTGTGGACTTTTTATTGGACATTCTTTAAAGCTACCAAATGGTTGAGAGGAAAAAAAAACAACTTTTTTACTGTCTGTACAAATCAGTGAAAGATAATAAAAAAGGTTATATGGGAGTAAAATAAAGACATCAGTAACAAACATTGGAAAGAAAACATAGAAGTGCTTACAAAAAAGATTAATGCTAATAAACAATGTAAACAGACAAAAAAAGGCTAACCACTTCCTAAATGTTTCCTCCTTGATCAATATCTTTCCATCAAAATGTTCTGAGCTGCAGTTTTTCCTCAATTTTGATTCTTCTTCCCTACATAACAATTGCCGCAAGAACCTTGAAATAAGAGTGTATGGCATTGTAATCTGTGACGTGTACTTTACAATCATGTGTCACACTGATGTGTTCATTTCCCTGGAAGCCTTGTGTGCACAAAGCTTTGTGCCATGTGTGTTGTAGCTGTGGCCAATGTGCTCATTGTGGCTGGGAGCGATGCCTTATTAAGGCTCCTTGGGGATTCACTATTAGCTATGCATGAAGGGACAGGTAGACATGCTCCAATAACGTCCCTTTAGCTCAAAGCAACACGCTAATTCAGTTTCACCTCAATCAACACACTGTTCCAAACACCCTCATAACACAGCAGTACACAAAGACATACTGTATCTCTCAATGATGCATGGAAGCCCATTATTTATTAAAGGAAAAACAATCTATGTAACACATGTACTGCTTAACAGATTTTGATGTGAATGTGTCAGTCTACCCACTGTTTGTTTTTGTTTTTTTTGTAGTATACACATAGAAACGGATGCTACAGCTGGATTCTACAGCAATTTTTTGTTATTTGTTTTTAAGATATCACTCTCAGGTTTTGTCATTGTCCATCTCTGACATAAACCCCCCCCAAAAAAGACCCTAAAACAAAACCGAAACAAGAGTAGCAAACAAAAAGAACCCCTAGTATTTTGTTAACATGATCACATTGACAATGCTAGCATGCTAATATTTAGCATAATGTGGCTGCGTTTGAAACACAATTTCTTTTTTTTTCCATTTTGTTGTCAGCATTTCTTGACTTACTGTCTAGCAATGACAAAGTCCAGAGTCACCGGAGAGAAAATGCTAACATGCTAATAATAGCATGCTAATCTTTGCTAATTAGGCTAAGATTTCTTTCCCATCTAGAGTAATTTATATTTAACAATATGGCTCTACGTCAACAACAACTTCTACAGAAAATAAGGTTTCTAAATGACAACAAACGAGATTGAGTCCGACACTGAACAATGCAAAGTGATGTGCACATGTGCAGCAACTGTAACAACAACCTTAAACATCATGTCCTATGCAAGATTTGCTAATATATGTATAATAGACGAGCAGTCCGCAATAGTGGGCTGGCTTGAAATCAGTCATTCTTGGCCTGTGTTTGATAATCATCTTATACCAACTTTCATGGTAAGTTGTTGAGGAATCTCTCAAGAATAAGTCAAAGAATTAAAACATTGTTTGGGGTCTTCTACAATCTGTCTGTACATGTTTCTTTTCTTTTTTTTGCCAAACAAACTACTGAGAGCTTAATTGTAAGACCAGCATTGCAATATCTGAATTAATATTAATATTTGCCAGTGTGGCTAGAAACTTTCAAGAGGAAGAAACCCAACTAGAAGAATCTTTTTCTGTGGTAATAATATCTAAATCCTTTGCTGCTGATCTTAGAAAATTCACAGTTGGGTGATTTTTAACAGCATAAGAGTATCTGAGGGATTAAAAAAAAAAAAACAAAAAAAAAACCTCCACGACTAGCTGACCTCCAAAATTGGAACCATCTCGGGTTAGTCTTCAATTCACCCAGTTTGGGTTCACTGGCTAATGGGTATTATTTTCTTCAAAATAGATTAGCTGACTAAGCCACCATGTGACTATGCAGGCCTAGTTAGGCTGGATTTAGGCCTACTGCTCAGTGATGGCACACTCAAAGACATTTCCAAAGACATTCTGCTGTAAAAATATCTGCTGTAGGGTTACATAAAAATGTCTGTGTCAGCCTGAGAGATCTACTTTGAAAATATCACTATGCAGGTGTAGTAGGGTAGGTGTGTAGGTGTAGTAAAGTTACTTTAAAAATATTTCATGGTCCTTGCATCTATGATCACAACCTTTTATCTGGAATGAATAATGAGTTTGGGTAGTGTGCCTTTTTGACTCTTCAGACGAACCAGGTGGTTTGCTTTAGATGGCCTGTTCTCTCTGAGCATCAGCTACAGGTATGCATCGTTCTGGTTCAGAAGCAAGTGCTGCTTCCCGCAAAACCACCATGTGATCTTCCGCCGCATGAAGTGACTGGTCGATCCAGTCTAAACTGCCGGACATGTGACAGGCGTTGCGGGTGACCAGGACCAGGTGGCTGACAGAAAGGAGGAGAGCGGTGGCCCTGAGAATGAATAAAACAATCATATTCAAATCAGTGAGCTGCTGAAGGAAGAAAAGCATTTTTATCCCAACCTCTATCATCCATTTGGCCATCTCCAAAATTATTACAGATAAATCAAGTCATGTTGTTGCTCCCTCCTGGCTTCTTCAGGCACGTAACTAATCACTGAAGCTGAAAGTCTTTTGCATTAGGCTATCGAAGTCACACCTCTCTGGAAAAATAGATCAAATTACCTGGCATCCAAGAGGATTGGATCCAGAGGAGGGTACATAGATCTGACTACGTCGTCCACCCTGTGAGACGGACAACGATAAAAGACGGTCAGTCCATCTTAGTTACGAGATAAAGTTATAAAGAGTGTATCACGTTACCTTGGGCTGATCCGCTTAGCCACAGTGATAATATCACTCAGGCTGGCTGGTGCTTTAACTTTTGCCCCTGAGCCCATCGTCATCGCAACCAGCTTTTCAGTCAAAGTGTGGCAGATCTATATGTGGAAGTAATTGTAACAGCAGCAGTTAGCCAAGTTAGTAACATCTAGCAATTAGAAAATTACATAAATGTCATTAAATCTCAATATTTAACTTTAACTTTGATGCTTAGTAGACAACAAGTTGCTTTTGTGACTTAAACGAACGGGAGCTGACAACCGAGACATTCTCAAGTCAGAAAACCCTTCAAGACTTTGATATGCCTACTTAATCTAAACAGACATATAAATTAAAGTTAGAGCTAAATCAGTAAGTTAAATATTTGTGTTACCTTCAGGATAGAGATACAGTGAGACACCAAACCACTGTTGGAGAAAAGAAAACTCAAGAAATTATTTGCAGTCCCTGACAGAAAACAGTACATGCATAAAAGCTGTAAACTTCTATAGTTCTACAATGACATGTGTAAGACATACGAGGCATCCTCTATCCAGTCCTCATTCTCTAAGATTGCTTCAATGTGAGGGTTAGTGATGACTACATCATCCAGCTCCAGCTCAGAAGGTTCGCTCTGAGTCTCCATGGCTCCAATCAGATCCACTGTGGGTCTGTGAAACAACAGAAGTAAGATTAAGCTGAATAAAGACTCATTACAGCAGAGAGTAACTGCAGATTGGGGATTATTTAGTATTTACATATATGTGTTGCAATATATCAAAACACTTTTTAAGAAATAAGAACTTATTAAAAACCAAATGACTAAATGCTGAACAGACACAAACCATGTCCCTTAAAAGGAGGTATTCTACTCTGTAAATCAGATTTAATCTGATTAAAGTGATTAAATGGTGATGGACTGTTATTAATTTAAATCATATTAAATTCATTTGTTAAGGCCAAATTATATTCCTACATGCCTAGATTATTATGTTGAAAGGCCTGATTTACACTTACCACACACTTTATTAGATAAACCTCTTCAACTGCTTGTTAATCCAAATATCTAATCAGCCAATCACATGATTGCATTGCACCCGTCACTGCATTTAAACATGATCAAGACGACCAGATGAAGTTTAAACCGAAGATCAAGATGGGGAAGAAAGGTGCTTTGAGTGATAATGAACATGGAATAGTTGTTGATTCCAGGCTGGCTGGTCCAAATACTTTAGAAACCACTGTTCTACTGGCACTTTCTCACATTACCATCTTTAGGGTTTACTAAGAACAGTTCAAAATTAAAAAAAAAAAAAAGGGAAAATATGCAAGTATTCTCTGGAAGAAAATACATTGTTGCTACCAGAAGTCAGAGGAGACTAGCCAGACTGTTTTAAGCTGTCAAGAAGGCAACAGTAACCCAGTTAACTACTTGTTACAATCGTGGTATGCACTCAACATATGGGCTACAGCAGCAGAAGACCACATTGGGTACCATTCTATCAACAAAGAACAGGAAACTGAGGCTATGATTGTCACAAGCTCACCAAAACTGTCTGTCTCAATTTCCATTGTGGCATTCAGATGGTAGGGTCAGAATTTGGAGTAAACCAAGAAAGCATGGATCTATTCTGCCTTGTATAAACATTACGGGTTAGTGATGTAAGGGAGTGTTGGGTATTTATTTGGGCACATTTTGGGCCACTTGGTACGAACTGAGAGTTATTTAAACCGCACAGTCTTCCAGACCATCTCCATCCCTTTATGACCACAGTGTACCCATCTACTGATTACTTCCAGCAGAATAACACTAAGGCAGGGGTAGGCAACTCCAGGCATCGAGTGCCGGTGTCCTGCAGGTTTTAGATGTGTCCTTGATCAAACACAGCTGATTTAAATGGCTAAATTACCTCCTCAACATATCTTGACGTTCTCCAGGGGGTTGGTAATGAACTAATCATTTGATTCAGGTGTGTTGACACAGGGTGAGATCTAAAACCTGCAGGACACCGGCACTCGAGGCCTGGCGTTGCCTACCCCTGCACTAAGGGAATGGGAGATTTGCATCATCTATGTGCAGCTGACAAATCTGCAGGAAATGTGCAATGCTATGATGTCAGTATGGAGAAAGATCTCTTAGTAATGTTTCCAACAACTAGTTGGAACTATGTAACACAAAAAATTCAGGTAGTTGTAAAAGTAAATGGGGTCCAACCCAGTATTTACAAGTCTTGTCAAATGCTGGTAAGTCCCAAGACAAAGTGAATAAATAGGGTGCGCTTCTAAATTAATAAAACCGGATGTTTTTTATTTTATTACTGTTCTATGTATATAACAAAAATGCCAGATGAATGTATTAAGTCTGTGGAAAATTACAGTACGGATATTTCTCTTACTTCAAAAAACTTGAATTGTGGTAAACGTTTTGTGACCCTGAATTCAACTGGATGTCTCATAGATTTAGAGGCTTTGTGCTGATTCACTGACTTTGAGTCGAAGTGGTGTAGCAAGTCGTGCGGGTGGCAGTAGCGGTGTCTGCACACCACCACCAGGGCAACGAAGGACGCCAGGAATATGGTGGCCAATACCCCGATTGCCACAATCACCACTGTCTCCATGGCGACTCTGGCTCCCACAGCTCCTGTAGATGGCAACTCGTCGATGGGGAAAAGTGCCCAAGCTCAATTACAGATGGGCGCTCATCTGTTGTGGAGAGAATAATTGGTAGGTTTAGTTTGATTGAAAACACAGAGAAGAGACATTATCACAACACTTCTGGATATTTCTCTCACAAATTTTTGTTGCAGTACAATTTAGGCATGCCAGAGAGAAGAATACAATAAATGTTTTGTCTCTTTCTAAATTAGGTACACCTATAATACACACATAAAAGAGAACCTTATCTAAGCATACTAAGTGCACTTGCCCTTTTGTTTTGCACTTCAAACAGTATTTGTAATCGGAACAGACTGTTCAATGTACATAGTCTTATTCCAAGACTGGGTAAACATCTTCAGTAGCAAGTCACAAAGTCAACAGCTTAAATGTTCCTATGTGGCAAAAAGCCTGTTAAGACTCACTTTGATTAATAGTGTAACTAATATACATGCAGACATGTCGCTAAGCTCACAGTCTAAACAAAAGAGAAAATCTCCTGGCCTCTACTTACCGACGTATTTTTGGATCATCCACAGTTTAATATAGATGGCATTTAGCCTATCAGATTGTAAAGTATACACCCTCTGCCCAGTCTAGTCACTCATTAACTTCCACTGCCATACCTGGTAACTATTATGTGTGCAAACTCTCTGTAGCGCAGCTGTCACTGGATAATAATGCAGGCCTCTAGGTGCGGCACAACTGATTTGTTATTTGTGAGGTCGCTTAAAAAGCAATGATTTGGTTTTGTAATTGGTTACAAGCACAGTTTATTAGGCAGGGCAGCTGAACTTTCAACATTACAACATTGTAAACCTACATATTTGCCTGGATGATTGTGAGTGTGTGCCATGGAATGCTGTAATTCTCTAATCAGATTAATTTGTGTTACACTCACCGTATCATACAGGGCTTTCTCCTGCCTCAGAGCTTTTCTGACTCTTTGTCTTTTCACAGGCCAGTGGTTTCTGAAAAATCAGTAAAGCCTTCTGCTAAAAGAGAAACAGAGGTAAACAGATTGATTTGAGGTATTTTGGGGCATGGAAAATCTCAACAGAGTCGCTCCCACATTCCTTAGTGCAGTCTGTGTTAATAAGAGCAGCAGCACAGCTTTTCATTACACTTCAGTGAAAATTTCTGACAGCTACAGTAACTAATTAGATCTCAAAAGTCAGGCAAAAACCGTAAATATGCTTAAAAGCAAAAACTGTACTCAAAGTGGCCCGCTATAAAAAGTCAATAAAAAAATACCATACCATTTTCTTCCCCTCTTAAGTAAAATTGTAAGTACAGAGCCAGTTTAGATTGTGAGTAAAGAGCTTCCACAGGTAATACAGCATTTCGGTAATGAGGAATAATCATGTCTCAGTCAGTACTTTAAAACTGCACAAGCTGTAACTCTTCAAGGGAAACTGTTCGGGGCTTCCGTAGAGGAAAAAAGAAGAGCAACAAAACCTAAACACCCAAGATAAAAAGTTACTGGAACTGGTTATAATACTATGAATACTACATATAGTCCATCTAAACATAAATCTAAACTGACACACACACATACTACAAGGCCTTCATTAGAACAGCCGAGAAGAGCAACGCAATTAAACATCACCACTGCAAATGTGAGTTTGGGTTCCCTTTTCATATTCATGCTCTTATCGTCTTTTCTTGAACAAGAGATCAATGAAGACACACCTCTACTCTGATTCTCTGTTAATAATCAAATCCCAATAAAACATTTCTACTCTCGGTGTTTCACAATTAGAAACATCGACTTTCTAACTTTTTAAATAAGGCTAAAACTTAGTAAATACTTCTAAGGTTACGCTTTAATACCCAGGCCACTTTTTGATGTTAAAGAATTTCGCAAATTATGCATTTCCCGGTGACTTACCTGGACATTTTTGTCCTTTTAGTCGTTTCTTGTGAGGAGACAAAACAGTTTACGCTTCGCCGCCGGGAGCGCGGAGACGGCACCGACATCTCCAGACCTGGCACGTGAACGCGCAGGAAAGCAGCTCATTAGGCGCAGCGCTGAAGCTGTCGGTGAGTGATAGATGATCAAACTTTTCCCAGCGCGCGCCGGACAGCGTAGCGTTTAGTCTCGCGCGCACGCGGAAGGCTTGAACCAACCGTGTGTGCGTGCGGCGCGCTCTTGCTGGGCTGTTAAGCTGCTTTTGGAAATATCTACAGCGAGTGTGACACACACGGCTATTCAGCTAACACTGGGTGGCGTACCCTCACTGCTCATCTAACACCTGTGCGAAGGTGACTCGCCACACCCGTCAGGTCCCGTGCTGAAGTTACTGCAGTGGCTGAAGCTAATTAGCAAACTAGGGCTACTAGTGATGCTGTTACCAATACACCTGTAAAGGTAATTAATTACTTCTCTGTAAGAACTTTTTGCGCGTTTTTCTTTATATATGTATCTGCATATATACTCATAGGCAGGTACTTCATCGCATTTAGTATATTCAGTTACAATGTTGATCTCACGCAGCTGCGGCATTTTGTCTCGAAACAACTGTTATCTGCACATTTCGACTTTTTTCTTGAAAATTCGAATTTATTCTCAAAAAGGATCACTATTTTTTTTCTCTATGTGGTCCTAATACTCTTTTATACCAAAGAGCTATTAGTTGAAAACATGTGTCAGCATATTTTCTAATCATTTTTTATTTGATTTCATTTTTTCATTTAGTTCATTTTTAATCAGTTTACAGAATTGATTTTCTTGTTTCAGTTTAGTTGTTTTGTTTCCAAATGTTTAGTTTTTTTAAAATTAGTTTTTAATTATTATTGTATGAAGGGCACATATTAGTAACAAGATTTGAGAAAATCAGTACAAGTAAACAAAATGATTTGAAAACCATTACCTCAGGCTTGTAGTCTCTAAAAATGTCCGTCAATTCCTCGTCAGACAAGTGGTAACACAATTATTTACCATAGTAATGGATACTAAAGCTAAGGATATTTTTTTCTTTTTTAAAAAATTTCAGCTTAGTTAGTTTTCCAAGTTCACAAATTGCTTCAGTTTAATACTTTCCCAAAGACCCATCAGAAATGGTGTCAGTGGAAGAGTGGCAGTCAGGAAGCTATTCTAAAGGAAAGGAAACAGGGAGACAAGAATGAGTTATGCAGAATTCACTGGAATGAAAATCAGTGTCAGCAGGTTTCACAGAGTGCTGAATCCAATTTTGAATTTTATTTATGTCATTATCATTGTATAAGTTGGAAGTCAGAAGAGTGGTACAAAAATGAGTCTGTAAAGACAGTGGAAGCACTGTCAGTGCTCTTTGAGATCCTGTCAAAAAATATAGAATTATGAATGCAGGAAACTACAGTCAGTTTTTGATCCACCATGCAATACTATCTGGAAAGCATCTGATTGGCCACAGCTCCATTCTTCAGCAGTAATGACTGTAAACCAACAGACTCATACCTGGATTTAAAAAAAGAAACATAAAATGGAACACTGTTAGTGGTGGATTGGTCTCCCGGACCTCAACATTATTGAAGCAGTGTAGGATCATCTTGACAGAGAATGGAACAAAAAGCAGTCAACATCCAAAGAACACCTTTGTATGTACTTCAACAAGCCTGGAGAACTATTCCTGAAGACTGCTTGAAGAAATGGCAAGAAAATCTGCCAAGAGAGTTCAGGCTGGTTTGAAGAAGAAAATTGGTCATATCAAATCAAAGTGCTGTTGTTTTATACACTGTATTTCCATGTATTTTTTGACGTTTCAGTAAATTGCTGAAAGCAAAATATAAAGAAATGCAGGGTGGCTCAAGACGTATGAACAGTATTGTATAAAATCTAAATTTATTAGAAATATAGAAAACAAACTGAGGAAATAAAATTCTAAGTAAAGATAAGATAAGACTAGAAAGCAGCAATAATTCAATTGTCCCCATATTTAAATAGCCACATGATACTGGTGATGCATCTTTGGGCTACATAAATGAATATATTCATATCTTTATAGTGCAGATCAATACAAATACTTATCAGACAGTAATGTATTTAAAATTAAAAAAGGCCAAGTATCATACCTCACAGTCTGCCTATATAACAGCCTACACTTTGTAAAATGGACTATTCTCCATAATGAAGGTTTTTAAACCGTTGCCGTGCTTCAAGTCTTTATATTTTTACACTAAACGCTTCTACACAGTGGGCTTTTATTTGGGTTAAAAAGGATCAGCGCTTCCGTTTTTGGTTTCAAATGTGCTCTGTAAATAAGCCTCTAGCTTCGCTCACCGCTGTATCTGCATTTTAGACCCTTGCTGTGTTTTTCATGGCCAGAGAAGCATAGGTGGAACTAATAGCATTAATTAGCAGCGGCTTCATTCCAGTCAGTCGTCTGGAAAAGCAAACATGTGCCATAGTGTGGCTCTGTTTAACAAACAGCAGACTAAAGCCATAATTAATGTAACCACAGGAGTTTTGTGAAAGCTTTTTGCCATTATGTGTTAAAATACTGTCGCTGTCTGTTTTGCTTTGTTCTGTTTCCACTGACGTTTGGTCAGTTACACATTTCACTGTTAAAATCCTCATAAAATGTATGGATTATATTTCTTTTTAAATATCTAATTACAACTAGTTTTGAATATTGAGTCATTGGTGTGCTTTCTCCTTATCGAGTTGAATAAATAAATTTCCTTTATTAGTGACCCGTGAAACGGCACGATCTCAATTTTAGTCGGAAGGCTGTTTTTAAAGAATGGCATTTAAAACTTTTAAGACAACGTGGATCTTAAGTCCTTAAAGTTTTCAAGAATCCACAATACCCTGATAAATGACAAATCCCCTGATGATATGATCTACCTGCAACTTTTGCAGCTCTTTCAGTCCATACTAAAGTTGTAGAGGGCCATTTCTCATCCCAGACTTGGAGAATAATTAATAGAGTACAACCTTAAGAGGCATGTCCCCTGTGCAAAGTTGTAAGATGTGTTTTTTGTCA
Organism: Neolamprologus multifasciatus; assembly: GCF_963576455.1. Taxonomy (NCBI): domain Eukaryota; kingdom Metazoa; phylum Chordata; class Actinopteri; order Cichliformes; family Cichlidae; genus Neolamprologus; species Neolamprologus multifasciatus. Next base: position 7,347,629 of record NC_140442.1, on the reverse strand, counting down.
TTCAATCCATCACTGGTACTCCAGTCTGTTGCTGTTTCTCATATATTATTGTCTTAAATTCACTGTGTGTTCTACTTTATCGGAGCTGATCCATACCACTGGTAGAGATAATTATCCTGAATTTGGAAATTATCATTAAAAGCAGAGTACTTCAGCATAGAGCCAGTAAAAGCTGCTTTACGTTTGAGCAATCCTGTCAGTCACTGCCATGCATCATTAGGTGTTTGTGCTGCATCCTGGTATAGCTGCATCTTTGTAGTTTATCCCTGCACAATAGTGAATTCGCTGACTGGCAAGAGAGAACTAGGCCAGCTTTTGGCTAAAATATGTCTTTTTATTTTTGGACTCTGAGCCGCAGTATCGATTTTCTTAGTTTCACTAAAATAGTTTTCATCTCAAAGCCACAACCGCAAAAAGCCGTTCGGTATGTGCTGCTCATTCATCTACCTTGCCTTAGGGCAGCTGCTTATCTTTTCTCTCATGGAAGTAGAGTACTCCAACTTATGTCTGTTAAAGCAAACTTTCCTCTTACCTTTGCAATACTTTATAATCATTATCAGCCAGCTTTGAAGTGGCACCATGTGTAAGGTTACATTTAGCTACATTTAATCCTCTCTCTCTCTCTTGTGGACATGTTGTGAGGCTAAGGTTCTGTCTAGCAGGTAAGACATTCGCTGATTTTTCTAAAGCTACCTCTCAAATCTTGAATCTTAAACAGCAATTACTGTGCTATCATAATGTGGGAAGGTTTACCTGCTGTTCATAATCAGAACCAATGGACTGTATCGTAACAGAAATCTCCATCTGCTATGTTTTTTTTCCTGAACTTGTAACAAACTGGTGCACCAGCTGTAGAGCCCTGCTGCCAGCAGGAGGTTGAAAAAAAAAAAAAAGCACAGTTCTCTTGCTACTCTCTTGTTTTTTTTCTCCTCACTATCTCCTTAGAACATGAGCCGATTCCTGACGATAATGAAACACCGTGTTAGTCTTTCTGGTATTGTCCTTGAACCCTTAACATAAATGTAAAGGAAGGGTAGTAGCTGGTGATTATCCACCTTCAGCTGATATGGAAGGAGGAGGTGCTTTCTTTTGCAGCCCCTGTGCCCTTTCATGACTCCTGTGGCCCTGTGCAGCTCTGCGGGCAGGGGATGGAGGGTCATTAGGGGTTCACATGTGGAGAGGAGGGCGTCTGTCTTCTGTAATGGATGGTTGAGGGTGTTTGTGTATTGTATGTACGGTCGGCAAGGTCTGTCATCTCGGTTGTGGGCAAAAGACCTGCAACTGACAAATAAAGGCCATCTCATCTCATCTCATCTTAGCGAATCTGTGGATCTAGAGCAGCGCTCTGGTGATTTTTATTTATTCCTTGCTGTCTCCTAATCGGAAACTGTGGGAAACATTTTTCACCATCAGTGGTTGACAACGGTCTTTGTGTTTGATGCCTGCTGCTGAAAGAGCGGCTATACAAATATTTTTCCATCAGCCTCCCTTGCAGGTGCGGTTGTTTAAGCAGAAAATCTATTTTGTCAATTTTTTGCAGGGTTATTTTATATTATTTTATTCAAATTAAATTCAGTGCTTTCATAAACGGATATATAAAATTTGTTTTCATCCTTTAATTTTAATCAAATGCTCTCTCTATACGTTTTTAAACCTAATACTTTTCCTTATGTTTTCCCATATGAATTGAGCCGTTGCTTTCAAACTTGCTCGGGATAGAAAATGAGAATGTGTTTGCTTGGAAATAAAGATGAAGAAAATGTTACAAGCACCTCCAGCAACATAATGGAAAATGTTATCGTCCAGTCTACCCCCTATTGTATTCTCTATGCCTGTCTTGTGTGTTTAGCGGGGGTGGTATTGCTTCCCAGATTTAAGGAAAAAAAGTTTTGTTTTCTCTGTTTTATCAGCACTCTGAAGCTGGGAGGAAAGCATGACAGAAATGCAGGAGAAGCAGAAATACAACAAGAGAGGCTTTACTTCAAAACATGTTGTGCAAAAGGTAAGATTAAAGTGCAAACCCAAATGTCCCAGTGACCTGAAGTGGTTTGAGAATGTTTTGCTTCATGCTCGTTACATGAGATGAGTTTATGTATTTTAAGAATCATTACACATTAGACATGTTGGCCAAAAAAAAGTCCTTAACAACTCCACTTCTATCATCAATACAAAGAGGATTGAATGCATTTGCAGCTTGCAGTTTTTATTTTAAGTTACAAGATTTGTGGATCTTTCAGTTGAATGAGATGGTCTATTGATTTCAGCCAGTAGTCACGAATTCTGTGTAGTGCCTATAACAATTTAGTGCATGGGGAAAAAATGTGGAGCCTGTACACATTGAAGGGGCTTGTGTCAGGGCACTTTTTTCAGCCACTTGGGGGCAGTGAAAACAAGTTGGGAGCACACACTGAACACTCCGGTGGAGTGTTCAGCTTGTTCAGCCAAACGGGGTCGTTGAATAATGTAGCTGTACTGTGATTGGTCTAGACATATGTGTACATTAATTTGCTGAACATATAAATGGCATTTAAAAGAAGCAAAAACAGCCCAAACAGTGAAATGCATTCCAACAAAAACAAGCAAGTCAGTCCAGTCTTTAATGAGCTTATATACAATGGAGAAATCTTTGCTTCATGCACTATACAGTGAAGCAGAGACTGAAACAGGATTACAAGGAAATTAAGGACCATTACGAGAAGATTATCAGTGCTGACAGACTTACATTACATCAGAGTCATTATTGGTGTTGAAAATAAAAACTGTAAAAATATAAAGGCTTGGATGGTATCTAATTCCCCAGGGACTGGAACAGGTGTTTGGTTTGAAGGTAGCTTAGGAGAACAAAGCCAGACTCAATGTTTTCCTTTAGAGAAGGTACATTTGGTGTCATTCATACAGAAGTTGCTGTTGCAGGTAGTTCAGGCCTCTATGTTCCTCAATTCCAGCTGTGACTCAGATGGTAGAGTTGGTAGTCTATCAATTGGAAGGTCAGTTGATCAATCCCCCAGCTCTTCCAGTCTGTATAGTGAAGTCTCCAGTCTGCATGTTGAAGTACTGAACCCGTAGTCTCCCCCTGAATGCATCTTTACATTTCGATGCACTTGTATGTGCACAGTAGAAAAATATAGATAAAAGCTGTGGGTAAATGAGATTTGTAGTAGGAAGTGCTCAACTTGAATAGAAAGCAAACTTTAGTTACCTCGTCATGACAATTTATTATAAAGAATAAGTTTGATCTAGAGGTCCCTGGTGCCAGGGCACAATATCTGTTATTAATGGTGGAAGGCTTTGTTATATGGACAACAAGAACAGAATAAAGGTTTATCTTTATTTGCTGTGTTTTCTTCCTGAACTGAACAGAATGTTTCAGCTCATCATGTAAACTATGGCTGGGCGTGACTGAATATATCGAGTATTTCCACACAGAGCTACCATATGATATACTTTGCCTTTAATGACCCTATTTTATAAGACCTGTGCTGCTTATAAAATTCTTTTAGCTTTTCAAATGTTTAAAAAGTTTCTGTGACGAGGAACTTAAAAAGAGAGAGACCCAAAGAAAAACTTTTTTCTTGAATGTTCCCAGCTTTACTCCAGGGATCTACAGCCCCTGCTGCTCCAAAGGCTTACATGGCTTTCTGATTTATAAGCAGCTGGAATTGCAGGAAGTTCTCTGCAACTGAGAACAACACAATGGAGCTCGGTAGGGTGGGCTTAGATAAAGGGTGGAGGATAGGACAAAGAATTGTCCTTGAGAATCACAGAATGGAGCAGGCTTTTAGCCAAACGGCTCTGCTTCTTTATTGTGCTCATCCTAGTCTCCTCAGTAGTGCAGAAATCCCTTTTTTGGCAGGCAAACAGAGAAAAAAGGCAAGTGTTTTGTTGCTTTTGCTGCAGATTAAAGGGTGATTTTAGGGTACTGCATGATCCTAGTATTTGTAGATTACATGTATTTGAAATACCATCATGTGACCTGATCTTAAATACTAAAAATGTGAATTGCCATCTTGTAAAGGCATACCACCAGAATAAAGGTTCTTTTTTTTAGGAGATTCATTTGAACAAACTGGCTCAGGAACAAACGAGGCCTGGCATATTTGAGAGAAGGTCATTTCTATAAAGGCTTCTATTGATATAAGGTTTCACAAACATTGAAATTTCTGTCCATGTGTAATGATGATTTGTTTAACAACACCACAGTAATTGTGCAATAAATCCCTCAAGCAAATTTTGGTTCAATAAAATGTGCCTTCAATGTTACCAGGTTGCCTTTTGTCATATTTAATCTTTATTGATTCGAGAGACCAGATTCCACATTGGTGTGCTTAACAGCTTTTAGGGTGTACTTTTACAAACGTGAAAATGAAAATATCCTCACAGTAGAAATGATTGGATCTGTGTGTTTGCATGTGCGTGCATGTGTGTCTCAGCTACTGAATCTGTGCACAGGGCAGTTAATATAAGCATGGTGTCTTCCTTACATTTAAAAGGGGAAAAATGGGTCAGAAGCATCCTAAATTTTAGCAAGGCACAGGAAAGCCAGGAGTGTGAGAGGTGGCACTTATAGTAGAAAACTGTTTACATATCTAATGCATAATGCAAAAAAATCTGTTGTAATGCACCTTGGCACTATTTAACTCTTAACTCTGTCTTCTGCACTGTGTAAATGATAGTTGTTTTATTTTGTATTTTTTTAAACGGCCAACAAGCTGACGCGACAATTCTTCAGACATTTTGGTCCATATTGACATGATAGCATCACATAGTTGCTGCATATTTCTTGGCTGCATATCCATGATGTAAATTCCATTCCCCCACATCAAAAAGGTGCTCTACTGGATTGCGATCTGGTGACTGTGTACAGTTGCGTGCAGTGAACTCACTGTCATGTCCAGGAAACCGGTTTGAGATGATTTGAGCCTTGTGACATGATGTTTTATCCTGTTGGAAGACGCTATCAGAAGATGTAGCTCAGGAGGCAGAGCAGGTCATCTACTGATTGGAAGGTTATTGGTTCGATCCCTGGCTCCTCCAGTCTGCATGCCAAGTATCCTTGGACAAGATACTAACCCCAAATTGCTCTCTGACGTGTCCAATGTGTATGAATGCTAGTTGGGAAAAACTAAGAAACTTGGAAGACAGTGCTTGTGTGAATGGGTCACTGTGGCTTTGAGTATTCCGGGAGAGTAGAAAAGTGCTATATAAGAAGCAGTCCAGTTATCAAAGTGGTGGACATGGTCAGGAACAATACTCGGGTTAATTGTGGCATTTAAACAATGCTTAGCTGATAAAAGTGACACCTCACATGGGCTTCTGCTTGCGTAACCCATCTTCAGGGTTTTTATTGTGCATTCAGTGGATTTTTTTGACCATTATCTGTAAACGCCAGAGATGTTTGTGCAGCAAAATCCCAGCAGATCAATAGTTTCTAAAATGCTCAAACCAGTCCGTCTGACACCAGTGATCATGGCTTTTCTGCTTTCTCATCTTTCCTACTAGTTAAACAGGTGCACCTAATAAAGTAAATTGTAAATGCTTGTTACCATCATAAATGACATCTAACTTAATAGTTTGATGTCAGTGTGATATGTGTGTAGATGATCATTTTAGAGTGAAACCAGCTATTTTCTTTATTGCGCTGCTGTCTCTTTGCTTCTCTTTAGGCTGAGCTAAAATCTACTTTAAAAAGGAGAATTCAGTTTTTTTTGTATATTTGTGCAATAATATTAAAGGCACTGAGTCACATTTAATGTGAGAGAATACAATAATAGACAATTTATCGTCTCACAGAAGGAAAGCACAGGTGTATTAATTATGATTATTTTGTGTTTAGTGGAGGTTCTGATTTTGTGCACTCTGCAAGTTTTCTGCTCGTGTATTACAAACCGGTGACCCACCAGACTTAAATTGACCCCATGCTTTGTCTGAGCACCAAAATGATTAGTGATTGGCATTAGTATTTTATTTTATATTATATTTTTAGAAAAATGTTTAGTTTAGTTATCTAATTGTTCTCTGCATTTACCCATTTCAAACATAAAAACACAACTTGAAAGACTTTGCATGAAGAAATAAAAGAGGAAAGAAAAGGAAAGTCCACTAATTAACATGGGCCTGTGTCACCACACAATCAGCATTATAATAGATGGATAGCACTACATGAAACATGTATATTGAATTAATGTTACATTTTAGTTATCAAAATTGTCCCAAAAATCCTTTTCGAGGAGAATTTAATGATGATGTCATCAGTCACGTGTCTCCTTTAAATGCACACTGTGTATTAGTTTTAAAAGATGCATAAAGAAACTCTGGTGCTGTGTTTAAATCCACTTTACAGTAGTAGAACTACTCATTTCAGATGGTTAATGCATTCCTGCCTCTGCAGACATTCAGTTTTCACGCTCTGTTCACTTATCTGAGGCGAAGCCTGCTGTAATTCGACGTAACCAGCAGAAAATTCACTTCACATTTGTAAAGCTTACATACAGCGTAAGTCATTTATCAGAGGAGGTTTCTTTAGATCTTCACCCGACTGTGGTCTTTGTGAGTTTCTTTTTTCTTGATAAGCATTATCATGGGGAATGCAGTTTCTGTGAGCCAGAGGCAAAAAGCTGAAATGTAATTTTGAAATCAGTCGAGATCAAGTCACTGCAGACTTGGAATATCTCAAATATGTTTTTTATTAAAGGCAGGGAAATTGTAGGACAGGAATGTCCTGGAAATTGTTCTTTGTTCAGCGTCGTATAGAGCCTCCAGCTTTTTGAACCGTCCACGTGCTTTGACCCTCTCCTTTGTTCCTCCTGACTTCACATGGGATTTCCAGCTTGCAGGCAGAACTGTGTGTTTTTATTAAGACATCTGTCTACTGTGTTCCCCAATTAGCCAGTTATTTCTGTGAGCTCTGTGTACATTTTGCATATTTCCAATTCCTCAGCAGTTTACTTGCTTTTTAATAGACACTATGACTGAAAAGTAACTTCTTTCTCATTTCACTTCATTTTCTAACTGCACGTCTCTGTCCATTTATCTTTTTTGATGATATTGCCTCTTTTGTATTCCTCCCAACATTTACATCTAATTGTATTAAATTGAATCAAATTTGATATAAGGGATTACTCCCGTCTCGATTTCTTATCACTGCACCAGAGAGCTGAGAAATTGCTTCCTGCTTAGATTCTGTCCTTAATCTTTAAGCAATTTCTTGCTTCCAAAAACCCGAAGGGAGAGTGAGAAGATGAGAAAGCCAAGACTTTAAATTGATAGATCCACTACTTTACTATTCATATAGGAAGTTAGACTGGATGGACCTGCACAGATGGATAAATTAACATAATGCAGAGTTAACCCAAAATTGGTACTATGCTTCTAAACTAGATTGCTTAGACTAGACTAGTAATAACCATAATTATCCAGTATGAATACATTAAAGCTTTGTGAAATATAAGGAGTAAGAAGATGAAAAAAATATTGGAAAATTCAAAATCACTTGTATTGCCAGTCAACATTTAAAAGTTGGCAGCTTGGCCTGCGTGAGATTTCTTTACCAACTTAATAGCATTACCATCTGTTTAGTATTCATGAAAGTAGGTTGGATATAGGAACTGCTGACATTTGTGGACATCATATGCTTTAATAAGTAAAATATGTAACTGGGATTTATTGTTATTCAGATTTACTGAAAGTTATGACTTGCCTTAATTTTATCTTTAGTTTAATCTTTAAGTGTTCTTTTAAATCTCTGTAAATGTTTTTTTTTTTTTTTAATATGGCGAAGTTTGTGGACCGTCCAGAAGTTTCGGTCTGTCGACACTAATATAGACCAAAAAATTAGTCCGATTTTAACACATCCTGAAAAATAGAACCCAGTTTAAGAAATGGGGGAGGGGGGGACAACTTTGGAGACTTTTAATTTCTTAAGGAGATGCATGATACAGTATTATAAGTCTGTATGTGAACCTCTGCATTCACTATATGGTAGAACTGAGTTGTTATACCAAAATTGCTGCTCAGCATTTCCTGTAACTGTCTATTATTCCTGCACATCAGATAGGAGGGATTTGAGCTGCTTGTTTCAGACTTTCTTACAGCATTTGTAACCTTTCCAAAACATCAACTTTTTTCTGCTGTAACCATTTTTTAGTGGAATAGCTTGTGTGATTTGTGTTACTGGTTTGAGAATTAAGTTGTTCATTTTTCCTTATAATTTGCTGGTTTAATTCAAAATTGAGTGATGGCAGGTAGTGCTGGCTCAGATGCATCAGCACATAAACAAATCATAACAAAGCCACTTACGGAATGGTTTCAAAGAAGGAAAACGCTACTAGACTGCAGTGTTTTCCTTTCACTGCTTCTCATTTAAACCTAAAATGTTGTGTTTTAGCCTCAATTTAAAAGAAAATATTGCTCAAACAATCTGGCTCTTAAAAGGGAAATCTTTAGAAATCTGAGGATGGATAGCAGTCTCCTGGAATTATACTATGTTAGTGAGGCTTTTAGTTGCTTTGAAGCTGTCCTGGGTTCCTTTGTGATCTCCCAGACTGCTGCAAGCCCTGCTCTTGAAGTCATATTTGTTCGCCGACCACTTCTGTGGAGGTTAACAAAGGACTTTAACTTCTTTCATTTGTACACAGTCTGATTGCAAATTGGTCGAGACTCTTTTGTTATGGTTTTATAACCTTTTCCAGCCTAACAAAAATAAGCCACTTTCTGAAGGGACATGCCACGATTCACATCATTAGATATGTGTTGTGAAGATTGGACATTTTTTTTAAGTAGATCGGTGTTATCTACTTAAAAGCAGGGCACCCACTCACACGTCACTGACATTCCACTGAAAACGCTTAATCCTAATTTTACCTTCACATTTATCACTGAAGGTTTACATGCCTTTTCCACAAGTTTTATATCTTTGTCTCATATTTTTCCACCCATTGATTGCATCTGTAGCCACAAGTACAGTTTGCCATCTATGACTTAAAAGAAAATAAAAAAAACTGGCAATGTTTCTGTGTATGATAGCTCAGTTTGTACCAAATGCACAAATCATCCAAATAAATGTGTATTGATTTCTTGGTAAATCGCTGCTGGTACGCTGCTGGTTAATGACACTGCTGGACAGGCCCAGGCTCAGCTGTAATTCTAATTAAATGAAATGGATGATGGTCAATAGCTACTGTGGTGAAGGTCTGACTGAGTGGATATCAGATGTCCTAATTAACCATGTTGCCAGACAAACAGTACTGTGTAGAAGACACCCTGCCATCATAAGCACTTAAGCTCTTTAATAAGATTCTATTACTGGACAGAGCAGCCTTAGTCCTGTTGCTATACTCTTGGTTGACTGCCTTGGTAACTGTGGAGCTTGGCTGAAGTGAAAGGGTGCTTGTCGCTTGACAGTGGAAACAATGTTTATACCAAAAACCTCTCTCTGCAGTGCTGACGAAGTCCACTCTATGGTCTATTGATCTGGCCTGCAGTTTGATTGATGCTGTCTTTAAAAATTCATTAGTTTGAGGCATGGGGGAGCTGCAGGGCAGCACTCCTGTAGGATACATTTGTCTATGTTTACAGAACCAGCAGCATTCAGTCAGTGGCAAGAAAAGAGGCCTGACAGGGCCACCCAGGGCCAAATGAGTCACTGTCACTGTTTACCAGCACACATTAAAACACACAGTCCCACAAGAAACTCGTGCCATGCTCATTTAGTATGCACCTGCATATTTATAAAAGGATCTTTTTGATTGCTTTGTGTCTCATGGTTTTCATGTGCAGTTATTGCAGGCTCCCTCTGTGCATGCAGCTGTTCTTAAACTGCAGTCAAAATATTAACATTAAAATATTAATATAAAGAAAAAAAATCATTTGGAGACTTTTGTTGTTCAGTTATCTCTGAGTCTCACATCATAAATCAGCTGTAGGGGGTTCTGTGGAATCCTGTTCATGTGTTTTGGAGCTTTTCACTAACATTTTTAGAGTGGCACTCATTAGTAATGCTAAGCATACATATGATGGAAGAAGGTTTCATCTCAGCTTTGTTGCTGCAGAACTTTCCTAATTGGCCCTGGGATGTTATGAAAACTCTCAAAGGCTGAGTTGAAGCTCTCCTTCGTTCCAAATGTTTTTGTAGTCACCAAAGCAACGTTCATAGACAGTGATGCACGAAGAGGTGCAAGTGAATTGGAATATATTAGCAAATGTAAAAGTAACCTAAATGAAAAGTTTTTTGGAAAGATTTTCTGTATATAAACTACTTTCTTATCAGCAGCTTAAGCTTGTATGAATATTTTACATGCATGTATTAGATGAGATCTCTCTAATCTTAGAAATAAAACTGCACTTGTGGCTGATCCCCATATTAAAATGTCCAACTTTACAGCAGAAATAAATTACACTATTTGGGGGGGGGGGGGGGGCAATAAAATGACATAACTCTGTTGCTAAAACAGATCTCTCCAAAGTTGTTCCCGATTGTCTTATAGTTCGTTCTCATCTGGTGCTGGTCTATAGTCTTGTCCCCGATGTCCTTTGACAGCTCTTTAGTCTTGCCCATGGTGGTGGGCAAAACTAAAGAGTGAGAGAACTTAATGGAAAAAAAATTAAAAAATTAACTCTGGGGACAAACTTTATTCACATAACAAATTGAGGTCAGGAGATGGCAATCTGTTTGCAGGTTATAGGGGATTAAATACTTATTGACATGCAAAAATTTACAACTTTTATGCTATTTCCAGCTATTTCCTGGAAGGGCATGAAAACTAATATTTTTATTTATCATTTTTTCAAATGCATTTTCCTTACAAATTTGGAGCAGTTTAGGGGGAAATAAACAGGCTTTCCAACTGTATAAAATATATTTCCAAGAAACGTTGTTATAACAAAGAAATAATATATCAAGCACAAGTTTCCCTACTTTTTTTTAGTTTATAATGCAGCTTTATGTGAAACATTGCTTTGGATTCACTTTCCTTACTCGCTAACTTGGCACTCCAGCCAAGAAATCACTTCATACTCCAAAAAATGGTGAAAGTGGTAAATGATGCAAAATTTAGGAATTTCTTCCTTCCCACTGTTGCCAAGTGCTCATTCATAGGAGATTTTCTTATTGTTGGGATTTTCTTCTTAATATTATAGAGCCTTTACAATATAAAACTCTTTGAGATAATTGTTGTTGTTGTTGTAAATTAGCATTTTATTATTATTATTATTATTATTATTATTATTATTATTATTATTATTACTAAATCCTTTTATTGAGGCTAATTGCTTGTAAGATCTTTCTTACAAGCAATTTCATAAAGACAATTAATTATTAGTCAAAAATGTGTTATTTATTTTTTTTGTTGTTTTTTTTGTAGGTGTCAGTTCTCAGCGTGTTTTCTGCAATAAGAGTGGGAATCACCAAAAGCATCATATTTTTCTGTGTCTGGTGAAACCGCTGAGGGCTGGCAGTGAGACGGAGTTAATCACCTAAAGAACAACACATGCTGTGCAAAATAGTCAGACTTGATAAACAGGAACATTAAGACGTGCAAATGAAGCATTTTTCTTCATTATAGTTGTGTTATTCAAATATTACTGATTGGTAACGGGTCCAGTTTGTACTTAGTGGTGAATAGTGAGTGAGTAGGACAGAGCTCTGGAAGAAAGACAAGTGAAAGGACGGAGAGTGGTCTGTGAGTAGGGATGGATATTGTTTAGGTTTTATCCGATACCGGTTCCAAACCGGTACTTTTGAAATGGTGCCGGTGCTCAAACCGGTGCTCGAACTGGTGCTTAAAGAATAGAAAACACAAACTTTGTCCAAAAACCTCTCATGTTTAGCTGTTTTCCACTTTTTCTTTGGTCATTTTAGCCTTTTTGGCCAGGGTGAAGGGAGTATCTGCCATCAAACAAGAAGACAGCCGCATGTAACTATGACGGTGTTTGCTAGTTCACCTTACATGCATTAATTTAAAAAAACGCTATACGTCGCCAGGTGTTTCATCAGATTCGAGGTGTTACCTCCTTTGCACAGTATCACCTTAAAGCACTTGTTGCAGGCTGCTAAGTTTGCATCTTTTGCTGTGAAGTACAGACAGACTTTTGAACGCTTCGCCTTGGGCAGTTTTAATCTGTAGCTCTATTCTAAAAGAACGTACGTACCTGGGCCCGCCTACTATCCTTGGAAAGGTAAAATGATTGGCTAGAATCCAAAGTGTATGACATCTCAGGAAAAAAAAAGCACCAATGGCACCGGATACCGGCACCCATCTCTATCTGTGATTGAAATAGTCAAAGAGAAGTAAAAATGGGAATGACAGACTTTTGCAGACCTAATTATTCTACTGCTTTAATTATACTTGTAGCGAGTATCACATTGAAACCCTACACCCACCCAGCTACTACCATAGACAAGTGCCCACTCTCACTTCCACATGAAAGCAGAGACTGAACAGAAGGCGATCCCTGCAGTCTGCGCTTGCAGCTCCCCCGCAGTGGATTCTGGGTCAGGTTGTATTCACCAGTGGAGCAGAGGGAAAGCCTCGACTGGCAGGGCACGAAACACTACAGAGCTGCTGGCTTTTTGAAGCAGGGAAATGAGAATTTGCCACTGCCTGAGCTTGCATCACCCCTGCTCCTCACCCACTCCCACGGTGGAGTGGGGAAGAGTTCAGACACACCGTTTCACTCGGGCTTTGTCAGTACAGACCGCAGCCCACGCTTTGTTCTTCAGTTTTGTGTGGATGTACAGGTGATAGACATAGTCAGTTTGAATAGAGAATTACACAATGAAGGATGCGCAGTTATTTACTTGCATGTTGCTTTGCTGACATGCTATTGTAATACATGGGATTAAGGGACGGACATGACTGCATGTGCATGCATTTGAGAAGCTGCCTCTGGCGAACGTTAGAGTGCCGTTTTCATCCTCATGACTCAGTTGAACAAAATGACACCTCAGGCTTCAACTTGTTACACAAGAGACTTGTGTGAGAACATAGGATGGTAATGACTTATCTTTTCTGCAAATAGGACTGCGCATATCATACTCTCATAGGTAATGCAGGTGTGCTCAGGGGAAATAAATCTGTATGGTGTACATGTCTAAACACTGATTAGTTGCTTGCAGAAGGGACGGTATCATCTCACAGAGGACCAGGTTGGAAAATGAGATCTGAAAACGGCTCAAGTCTTAACAATAATCTAACATATTGCTAGTGTGCTGATTTATTTTTCTGACATAAGCATCTGCAGACTCGGACCAATATTTACAACCATCTCCTTTCTTGTCTTGAAACAGTTATGCTGGCTCCCAGAGTTTGAAAGATTTGAACCCTGAACTAAAACTATTATGTACAGTACATTTTTGTGTTTGTTTCACCTCTACACTTATAGCATTGTTCAAAACTATCGATACAAAAATCAGAAATTCAAGTTTGTTTGTTTTTTTTGTTTTTTTTTTTAACTTTCTGACAGGCACCATTTAGAACTCAACAGGGGTCTTAATTGAATCTATCACTGTAATAAAAATATGTTGGCTTGTCAAAAACATGATGGTGTGTCATGTGTCTGTAGGCTAATAAGAACTATGACATGCTCTAATTAGCACTGCACTGCAAAGCTTTAGTTCATCTATTACAGTAGCAATGCCTGCTATCTAATATTGCTGCCAAGGGAGATGCTGACCCGGAGGCTTCTGTTTTTTAAATGCCCAAATATTAGCAAAAAAGCTTTTATTCTCTTCCAGTAATTGGCAGTTGGTGGCAGCGATGTGCAAAGAAAAAAAAAAAAAGTAACAACTCAAGAAAGGCAAGTATGAAGACTTGTAAGGTTGCAACTAAAGTATAAACAACAAAGCTCTAAAAGTAAATGTGTCCTTTCTTAGCAAGAAACTACAGAATAATTTGATGTTGAATTAAAACTGTAGAATCTGAGGTCACATTGAGATTCTGTTATGACTTGATGTAAATAAAATAAATAAATCTATATTTGCACTACTCAAGCAATTAAGCACCATTGACACTCACATGAGCTCTTTTATAGAAGCTGCCACATTTCCTTAAGCTTTCTTTCCACTAATGCATGACCTCAGAAGACACCCAGATAACTAATTCAGCCTATAGCTGTTGTTCATCTGTTATTTCTCTCAAGTTTTCTGCAAAAGATTTCTTATCAAGTAGCACTGTGATAGTGAGAAATGTGACATTGAATGTAAGGGAAAGTGTCAGAAGATAAAGTGTTGTTTTGAGCCAAGAGACGCATCAAATCATGACTAGAGTGAAACATGCAGTATAAAGCACTTTACAAAAACTGGATCAGTTGCATCCAAAGCATGATTAGTCAGATAAAAAATGACTACACCATCATGAAATCGATACATAACGCTTTGGAAAAGAGAGAAGAGCAACTTCACTGCATGTAAAGCATTTGTTAAATACATATAGAAAGCTTTATATCTGCACAAGGATTAAGTAAAGCATGCCTAGTTTTCTGAGATGATCAGATAAAACCTCTAAACCACAAAAGAAGGAAATAAGGTTAAATGTTGTGATGGGCTAAGGAACACCAGCAGATGACCGGGAAAAAAAAGACTTTTTACTGATGAGTCCCAGTTTGAGGATCATGGCATTAACAGAAATGTATTAGACTCACAGTAAACACTGTGTTTTATTGGTGTGTGGGTGCATACTCTGGAATTGAACTACCTCTTTTTTCTGTAGTCATGCTCCATCTTTTTGGTAGTGTGGTTATGGAGAATGTTTTATACTCCAGCAGGATAAGTCTAAATGCATGTCAGAGAATTGCGGAAGTAAACCTGAATACAAGACATGTCTGTCAAAAATGGACAGAATAAGTTCTACAGACATGATATTGTTTGTATTTCAGGTTCCTATTGAGGAAAAAGTTATTTAGTGACAATTATCTTTATTGCTTTAGTGCCCAGCTGTGGTTAGTATGCAGCACTTATCTAATGGAGTATGACTTTAGGTAGCCACCATATAACAGAGGACTGTGCAGAAAAATATACTCATCAAACCCTTATTATTAGTGTTCATGATATATATGTATCTGTAATACTGTTTGGTTTTGTTTTGTAGAAATTTTGTTTATAGTTAGTACACACCAGGTGAGGTAACTGTTGCACTTATTGATACTATCTGTATGTGTGAATGTCAGGAGGTTTTAGTATACAGTTATGTCTAAATTGGAAAAGCTGGGACCAAATTCTCTACTGGTTTTGAACATGTGACATAAATTGTGAATGAATTAATTGTGCATTTGTGCTTTCTTTCCTTGTGCTCGCTAGCTGCATAAAAGAGCTGTGATTGGCCCTGAGATCCCTCCTTATTCAGCTTACCTCAGTTCCACTGCCAAATTGTGAGCCATAATACACTGAGAACGTTGAGCATTCCAGGCTTGCTTCGACAACGATGTTTGTGAGGTTTTGAGGCAGTTTGTTTCCATGGATTCAGCTTAAATCACATTTGTTAGTCTGTAGTATTCTCAGGTGTTTGAACGCTGTTGCTTATTAGTGTATTATTATTATTATTTTTATTATTAATGCTATAAAGTGTAAACCAAAGTTTAATACAGTTTTATGTTTACACTGAAAAGTGTACCAATCAAAGTATTAATCAAAAATGAATTGTATTATTTATAATCAAAAATATTGACTAAATAATTCTAAAAAATGATTTACTAACTAATTTTTTGAAGCATTTTTGTTTTTGATCTCTCACGTCCCACTTTTGAATCACTCAACAGTTTACGTAGTTTCGTGACTCATAAAAATAAATCAGATACTTGGAAAGGGGTGGAGGGTGGAGGGTTCATTTTGCTTGAGCTTTTGTTCATCAACTCTCAGAGATACTAATGAAGGTTGCTGCACATGGGTGATTAACTCACAGCATCACAGCACCTTTGAGGTCTTTGTTCCAAAGAGTGAAGGAAAATGACTTGCATCGCTCTCTGTAGCCTCCTCAAGATTTCCTATTTAATTTTCAAGCTTTTATCTACATTAGAAACTCCTTCCACTGAATATCTGGTAGAGCTAGTATGTTTTTACCCATACTCATACCCCGTTTTCTAAATGAAGCAAATTTTTTATTTATTATTTTTTTTTATAGAGGAATGAGAGCATAGAGGGCAAAATCAGTGTTTCCAAACAAGATTCCCAGGTGATCCAAAAAAGCTTCTCAGCATTAGTTAAATCCAGTGATTGCAGACATTAGACATTATCAAATTATTGAATATTTGTGCTCTACGTGTTTCCCTTCATATCATTAGAGTGCTTTTTTTTTCTCACTGAACTTCAGTTATTGCATATCCTCTGAATTTCACTGGTTGTGAATATCAACCCCAGAGTTGTGGCTCTGACAGAGGTTAATCTAGGAGGGTACAGAGGTGGGTGGGCTGCTGGAGAGACATGCCCTGATAAATCACATCTGTTCTGGAGATGTGAGGCTGATGCCTGAACTGAAGCGTGACCGAGTGTTGAGGGGAGAACAGCTGATCAGGAGTGGGGGGGTTCAAATTCAAACTTTTGACTCCTCCTCCTCCACTTCATCTTCATTCCCTTGGGCATGTGTTCTTTTGTGTCTTTGCAAACAGGAAGCCACTGTAAGTACTTTTAAGGTGCATGCATGAGTAAATTCATCTCTTTTTCCAGAGTAGTAGCTGAGGTGAACAGATGGAGCATCAGGGAGCGTTACATAACGTCTAATATCGAGCATCATGAGGGTAAAGAAGTGGCTCAGGATAACTCGATGTGTGTGGCTTGGTGTGAAGTTTACATTCAGCATTTTAACATAAAATCTACCACTCCAATAGACACGCTGTGAACTTTATGTGGTTCATGTTATACTTATCCATAGCAGCAACACAACACCTCTTAGAGTCTGACCTGTTTATTAATGCTGGCTCGTGGCACCACAGGGAAACCATTTAATATCAATCTGAAGATCCGACCAAGGGCTCGGTTAGGTTGTCTTGGGGTGACCGTACCACTCAATTCCTTTTAGTGGATGTGGCAGAATCCGGTGTTAAACTCTGGCTTAATTATTGTACTGCACAGCTCCTTGGACCAGAAAGGCTAAATTAGCAGAAATACCTGCCTGTGGTGTCACATTAATTGTGAGGCGAACACTTGTCGCTATAAGAGATAATTTAAAAGAAATTATCTTTTTGAAATATGAAGAGCTATTTTATAGTAAGAGGGGGCACTGTGCCTGAGGCTTTTGCAGACTCACGTGAGTTAAATGTGCCTGAACTCTGTAATGGTTCCTCCATGGATTGAATTTCTAATAAGGCTGCCGACAAAAACCTGGACCGTTTGTATTGTATTAAAAGGTACGCTGCTGTGCTTCCTGATTTAACTTATTTATTTCAACTGTCATAATAAATGAATACAATCAAAGCAACAAGACAGATTTGTTAGTGTAAAACAGAGGCAGGTGCAACAAAGAGTAGCAAGTCTGTTTGATTGGAGAAGCTGAAACCAGATATTATTTGGCTTTCAGCTCGAACAGTTATTTAAACAACAAACACAGTTGGATCTCTGCAATGTCAGCATGAACTATCTGGCAAAAGAAAGCCAACAAACATGCAAAACAGGCAAAATATGGTGACTGCAGTCTTGTTCTTTTTTTAATCAAATATGCAAAAAAACTGTTCCAGGAATTTGAAGCTCCCACCTAAATGCTTTCTATAAAGGATATACAGCCGTGGAAGCAGCAGTGAGGTTCACTATAAGATAGCATTGTATTCTTCATAGTGACTGTGCAGTGGTGCTGTTTGTGCTGCGCGCTCAGCTGTGATAATTAAAAGACTCCCTCCCCTCGTGTCCCACCCCCAGAGTGCTCGCTGTTTCCTACACAACTCAAAGAACAACTTCTCTGCGTTACCTAACATCGAGACATCGAGGGCAGGAACACTAAAAAATCCTGCTTCAGACACCGAAATTAACTTTAATTAGAATTTAATTATTATTATCCTTATTATTATCACCAGCCTCTTCTGCTGAAGGGGAGTAATTTCACCTCACAAAAGCAAGTTAGTAGCTTCAGGATTTGTAATCATGAAGCGAAGACTCGTGACTGAAAAATATGACTAGCAGGAACATTCCACCAAAAGGTTTATCAAGAAGTTATATTAAAGTTTGCCTCTTTATCATTTAAAAAGTAATTTCCAATATAACATTCACAGTATATATTTTTAAGCCTTAGCTTGAACAACTTTACATATCTGAAAAAGTTGTTCAAGTATCTCAAAGGAAAGGAAAAGCATCGATTATGGTTTCCACTCGAACATATTATCCGTCTGTTGCATAAATACAGTTTCCTTTCTTACGTGGTCTTTTTGGCACACAGAGAATTAATGTAATCATAAAGCATCCTCTTATTTGGAATACAGTTCATTTATATCATTAAACTAATAGGAGTTTTTTTTCTTCTCTTATGATAGTCAACTCTGGTTTAATATGATACACAGAAGATTTCATAAATAATGATTATTTGTAATGGATTGAGAATATTTTAGGAATAAGCTGACTGGAAAGTGTGCACTACATCTTATGGACATTGTTTTTCTTGTCTTCATCCTGACTCTGCCTGTTTTCCACAACTGGTTTTGTTTCCACATTAGAATTCATATATTCATGCTAACTGGAAAAGCAGATATGAGAGCAAATCTGAGCATGTAGCTATGAATATTATTTAACATGTTGGAGTTGTGCTTATTCCCATGAGCTTCCATAAACAACCGACTGAATTAAGTAGCTATATGGTTATTGACAGTAAATCTGTTTGCTGAAATGAAAATGTGGACGCCTGCTCGTTTAAGTGCATATCACCTTTGGGGAAATAAGAGAAATAAAGGCAAAGACGAGGATGAGGATATTTCTGAGTGAGTTAAAGGCAGACAGTAAAGGTAACAGTTAGTGACAGAAAGGCAGGGAAGAACATTTGTCAGACTGCAGGGTTTCCTCTGAGGGAGGTCACTAACCCTGGCGTTTACCTCTGTGCAGCTTGATGTCATTTGCATGTTCACACGTTCGCATGTCAATTATCAAACCTCTAACAGCGCTGTCACATGTCGACTGTGGTTTACGTCTACTCTCCCTCTGAGGAGAAAGACGAGACGGCAGGAGGAGTACAGACAAACAGTAGTGCAAACTAGAATGATTAAAGATTTGTATTTTCTAATTATGTTTTGGTTTTATATCAGTTTCAGTGTGCTTTATTATTCTTATGGCATCTTATTAAAGGTATCTTCTGGATTTGGTAAGAAGGTAAAATTAATGTTCACTTTCTATGAAAAATTAAATGTGTGCATCCTGGAGTGACGCCTACTTAAGACAAACATATTTTTGGCTAATATGGATACACATATTGTTAAAATAATAGTTTAATAATCTTTCATCTCACTGTGGGTTTGTGATTTTTGTGGGTTTTTTTTCTTTTTTCTTTAAAGGGAAATTGGCACCTGCAGGACTGGTGATATGTTCACTGTCCACAGGATACTCATCCAGGCTTCATTTACACTCTAGATGAAATGATGGCGTCCCACTGACTGATGACTGGCTGAGTAATAAAACCAGTTTACCCATCACACTGATTTTCTGTGCAACACATATTTCCTCCAGGTGTAAGCAGTGGCTGGCTGCCTTGGAAAAACAAATGCATATTGATGCATGCAGAATGATTTCATTCTTAATGACTTTTCTGCTTCATTCTTCTGCTTTGATTGAGCTACAAAAAAATCAATATACACCAGCAGCCTCCCTCCTTTCATATCATTGCAATTTCTCTTTACAAAACACATCCACACATGCTTAATAGACAAATACATAATGTAGCACTTATTCCCACAGTGATTTCAGCTATTCATGGTGACTCATGCTCGCCACAGTAATGAGTGAGACACCTCATAAAAAGGATGAGAAAAGCATGCAGGCCTTTCAGCCGTCCTCTGGCTTATCCTCTCATTGCCTGTTCCACGGATATTTCAGCAGTAATATTTCAGCCCTCCACTTTAATGCTTTTGTTGATGGCAGCTGAGCGTTTGTGACACACACCTGAAGATACAGGCTAGCAGTCATATCAAATGTCAGGACTGGGGAAATGGTTTAAGCATAAGCCGCTCCTTCAAACCGCATCTCTGCTCTGTCCTTTTGATCTTCTCGGATTATCAGTGATGTCTCCCGGTTGGTCTGCATTAACGACAGCCTGTTGGTTGCTGATCGGATTTTTAGTGCACGGTTGAAAGGAAGCCTGTAGGAAAGCATTGAGTTCCTGTTTGAGTTTTGGATGAAAGCCCACATGACAGGCTCACAGTGTCTTGTGTGTTGTTGTCCATAGGTGGGCAGCGTTAGAGAGGTAATAAAAGGTAGATCCAACCCATTTCTCCCCCCCTCAGAGGGATAAGCAATCTGATTTTGCTGCAGTTTTTCCTGGAAGATCCGTCTCTTAACCGGAGCATCCAGGCAAGAGGCCAGAGACTCAGGTGCTCAGTGCTCAGTGAAGCAGAGAGGAGCTCTGCCTGTGTGTCACTTTGACATGAATGTACTCTTTCTGACTGTGTGTTGCCCTGGATGTGTAGTTATATGAGTGTAGTTTTGAGTCGTACTTTGGAAACCGTATTGTTTTCTGCAGGGTTGTGCAACTTAAAAGGTTGTAAACCACAGCACCTGCACCACATGCTGTCAGTCAGGAGTGTGCTTTTTGTTGTGGTGTCTGCATAAAAGCTTTTACATGTGCACTTCAGCTGCCAGCTTCACTCGTGAGTGAACTGTCCCAGTGAGGAGGTTATTTCTCAGGGGATTCCGACTCTGACAGTGGGTTGCTCTTGCAAGCTGAGCCCAAGAACCCATGGGACAGAGAGAGACTGTTTTTAAAGTCTCCCCAGGCTTCATAACATAAAGTAGTGTTTAGGATAGTTTCTAAAGAAAGAGGTTATGATTGAATCAGGGTTTGTGGTATATCTGCAAAAAGCAGAATCAAGGGGAAAAACAGTTGAGAGCCATATTACAGAGAAACACTAGCAGAGATTTTGGGTGGTGTCCAAAATTTGAGGATATTGGTTTCTACTTCCCCTCCAGTGCAATAGAGATAAAGTAACAAAACTGAAATTATTACCTCTTTCAATAAACCCAATAATCCCAAAGTGGAAGATTTTAGGGAATAATTTGAGTTAGAGCATTTATCTCTGTTAAATTTAACTAAAGGTGTGTGTGAATGAACAGTGGTAAAAGTTTGCACTGCTTTGCAAAAGTCTTGAACCACACCTCAATTCTTTGCTTAGCTGGGAAAATTGGAAATAGATGCAATGCAATATATTGAAACGTGCACAAATATAAATGGAAATACAGTATATGTATTTCAAACTGAGTTTGTACAGTTCTAACAAGCTTGAAATTCAATTCGGTCTTTAGGGTCTTTAGGTGATGACGTGATGTACCCTGCTTCCAGGCCCAACCGACTCTGCATTTATTAAGCCTGTTGTGTTTTTAACATGTTTTAATGCTTTGTATCTTGTTCTATTTAATCTCAACACCCCCTAAAAACAGTCAGTGATCACTGTCGGCCTCCCTCGGTTTTTATTACCACTGTTCATTTTAAAGCTGTTTTTAAAACCTTACGATGTAACTACAGCCCAGCCCATGCAGCAGTATATTAATGACTAACCTTATATTGCAGTTGTTCTCCTGACTGAAGTTTGGTCCATTTACAGCATCCTGCCATGCAATGGCATTTGTCCCCGACCGTCGGGAACCCTCATGTTAACTTTTATCGAGTGGAAAAAAGTTAGCGTTCGTCCTCCAGCTTCTCTGCGTTTATGTTATGCTAACATAGCTGTGTCGCTAGCGATCACATGGCACATCATTATATATCAGCTAGTCCAACTTCAGTAACCCTAGAAACGTCACTGGTGTTTCCTTTCCTGTTTTCATTTATGTCGGAAGTTATAGCAGAGCTGCACGTTTAAATTTTTTCAGAAATCTCTCAGTCAGAACATGATATATTATCTTTAGATGGAAACTAGTGAGCTAACTTCTAACTCCGTTAAATTTCATAAATTCTGTTTTCACGGATGCCTGGATGTTAAACTTAATTGTTAAACCTGGTAGAGCAGCCACACTGATCATTTTATTGCAGATGAAAGAAATTAGACAGTTTCTCTAGCTCTCAATGATGCCGCAGTGTTTGTTTGACTTAGGGACCTGCAGTGGAGTTTGGGCCCAGACATGGCTAATGACGTCAGACTTAAAGACCGGATATTGAGTATGACTACCTTTATTCTTCTACAATGCCAGGGCTCACTTAGGCAAGCTTTAAACAATAGTTTGTTTGTGTTATATTATATCTGTGTGACATATACCTGATAATAGTGATAGTGTTACAAATCGGCATGCTAGTGTTCTAGGGTTAGGGCCCTGGTAAGGCCAATCCAGGACTGATAGTTTTATTTAATGTACTGGTATGTACAGTATTCTTTTAATGTACTGGCGATGTATTTGGGATCATTATTATGTTGGAAAATGAAGCCATTGCCAATCTGATACTTTATAGCATGATGGATCAGAATCTGACATTACTTCATTCATATTTCCATCAATTTTTACCAGATCTCTAATAACACTGGCTGAAATGCAGCCTAGTGTTTTGGGATGCGTGTTAAGCCATTTACCCTGCTGTGTCTGGCTGTGCAGGTGCTCAAAGGTTATCATGGCACTGTTGGCCCATCCTCGCCTTTGTTGCTCATTCGCTGCAACTCATCTCTGCATTCCCTATAGTCTGTTTATTGTGGTTTAAAGCTTAGTTCCAAGTCGCATGCTCAGATCTATGCGCCACATAAATCCTTTGATGATCTTGCGTTTGGATGTCCACTGCACAAACATTGCTCTGCTCTGCCAAGCCTGTCATTCTGTTTAAGCTGCAGTGCTGTTTATGAGAGAGAGAAATTTACCACTATAATTGGACTTGAGGATGGGGATTTATAAATATTACAATGTGCTGAATCTTTACCAATAACTAGTACTGCTATTTGCTGTCATGACACCCCCCCCCACCCCCACCCCCCGCAAGCTAGGAAAGATTAAAGATTGATCCTCTCCAACTGTACTGTAAAAAAAACTCTGTGACATCTCTGTGCTACTGTGGTTGATTAAGACAAGATTTACAAATATAACATGGGGAAAGAAAAAAACCCGCTCAGACACAGGACATTAACTGAGTTGGCAGCACAAACAAGCATCAGCTTGCTGTTTGGATTTTCAAAGCAGTTATCTGATTTTCTTCCAAGTATCTGAACCAGGTTTATGCAACTCTGAATCTTCACAGGCAGGCACTACAATCCTGTACGCACGCTGACAAACAGCTCAGTATCAAGCATCAATTAGACACATTTGTAGCAATATATAAATTGTATATCACTGACGTTTCTGTGCATTTCTCTGATGTCCAGTTCATGGAGATTTACAGCACAAACAGTACAGACCTTTCAAATGTTCATATTTCTAATCCTCAAAACAAACAAAAAAACAAAAATGAAAATCAATAAAAAGCATGAAATAACATAATAGTGGAAATTTATCAGCCATTCCTCAGGTTTGCTTCTGCTCATCAAAGAACCGTTTCCCTCTGTAAATCCTAGTCTGTTCTGCATTAACATTTTTAAATTCAATGCAAAGAGCCAACCAATTTATTTCAGTTATTTACTTATAAACAATTTTGAATACGTTCAGTGGCAAGTAAAGTTTGGTTTCTAATTCATGTTAATTCTTTTAGTCAATTTCCTACGGTGGCCCCGAGAGGCCAAACGGATTGGAACTTAAGAAAACACCAACAATAAGAAAACCGCTGCAAAAGCAAACAAAACACAACGGAAATAGGAAAAACAAAAGCGGAAATGGGAAAAAAACTGATTTCCAAAAGCACAAGGGAAGTGTTTCTGGGGAAACAATAACCCAATGGACCAGTTGCAGTAACTAAAATATGCTAAGAATTGCGCTGGGAGACACTTAAAAGAAGTGGAGGATCTATCGGTTTTATGAGGAAAGAAAAGATGAGAGGTAAGTGTGCTAGCCTAACTATTAGCCTAATAATCCGTCATAAGTATTAAATGAATCATGAGATTAAAACACCCTTACCTAGCATATTTTGGTTCCTGAAACTGGTCCATCGGGTTATTGTTTCCCCAGAAACACTTCCTTTGTGCTTTTGGAAATCAGTTTTTTCCTATTTCTGTTTTTCCTATTTCCGTTGTGTTTTGTGTGCTTTTGCAGCGTTTTCTTAAGTTGCAGTCCGTTTGGCCTCTCAGGGCTACTGTAATTTTCTCTTAGACTACATTACTATAACTGCTACTCTTTAGACAGCAGGTCTAATATCTGAAACATTAGATTTACTTTGTCATAATCTTCTTTCGGCCGGTGGCTTTAGAAGTCACCAAATGGGATCACCTGCCTCCGATCTATCCCTTGTATCCTCTTCTGTCACCTAACCCTCTGCATATCCTCCTTCACTAAGTGCATGAATCATCTCTGTGGTCTTTGTCTTTTTCTCCTGCCTGGCAGCTCCATATTCAACATCATTTGCTGGGGTTAAACTGGGTCAGAATGATCTGGAATAGCATTCCGGCACCTTTAGTTAATAAGTAATTAAATGTGATAGGTTAATACAGGTTACTCTTAAATTAGTTAATTTTGTGTGTGGGTGAATGTGGGTGTGACTAAGTGAACGTGCGCTGCAGCTTGTCATTGCTTCCAGTGAAGTCATAGATATATTTGCTCAGTAATAAGAAAATAAAGATGTCCCACAGCTGCTAACGTATTCAGCTCATCTTTTCTCCTTCTCATCTTGTGATGTGTTTTTTGGTGTTAAAATATGAAGTGCCAGGTAATTTCAAAGCTTTCAATTTCAGCTCAACAACCAAACACCGAAACTGTCTGTGAGCTAAATGTATCGTCGCTGTATTTCCCAGGGAGAGAAAAAATGGTAATGAAAAGAGGACAGGAGTGGAAGACCAGAGTGCCTCTCTAACTTTGTCTCCATACTGCTCGACCTGAGCTGTCTCTGTGATACACTGCTTTCTAATCTTCTCCATTCGGGTCACTTCCTATGAAAATGAGCTTAGCTTCAATTCTGCCACCTCCATCTTCACCTCCTTTTTGTCAGTGCCACTGTCTCCAAACCAGACAGCAGGTCTCATTACCATCTTATAAACCTCTCCTTTCACTCTTAGTGCTGTCCTTCATTCACAGATACCTCCTGACACTCATCTCCACTCTTTTCCCACCTCTCTTGTGCACTGTCTGTTACTTTTAGATAACTGACCCTAGCTATTTTAGCTCACCCACCTTCACTACCTCACTGTTACACCTGGTTCCATGTCCATTTTCTTCTTTCCTCAGAACCTAAACATAGGTAAACCTGCTTAACTGAAGAGTGATAGATGTAATTGAAAGATCTAATTTGAGACAGAAGTCAAGATTCCAGTCTATTTAAACTGAATTCTAATTAATATTATTTCATAATAAAATCTATTTTTTTTTTTAAATTTTATCAGCTTTTTAAAAATACTTTTAAAAAATAATGTATAGAATTAAAATAATTTTGAAATGTTTTTATCATGATAATAGAAATAATAAATTAAAAATTTTATAACCTTTATTAAAAATATAGAAAGAATAGATTTTTTCTATTTATTATTATTAATAATTATATAATGCCAGACTCTTATTTTCATGTTGATAATGATGATGTGTTTGCTGGTTTATAGCTCTTTTTTTTATTTGTTGTTGCTATCATAATGTTTCTTCTTGACGCTAGCTTTATTTATTGATATTATGAAGAGCTGATCAGCTATTATAGCTAGAAAAGAACAAAGAGTTAAAATGATGAGAAATGGTCCTCTAATCTCATCTTAATGTGACATGAACTGTTGATCATTGAATTGTATGGTACGGGTACCCTGCATAGTTTCCTTGTCTTGCTTGGGTGTTGCACTGTGAGGATTTGGATGTTAATGCACGGGTAATACTTATTTGTAAATATTCAGTATTATATTACTGTAAAACAACAGTTTCAATTTTTGTGTACTTTTAGGTACAATGTGGTGCCATTGCTTAAACAGTATATAGTAGGGGTGGGGGGAAAAAATCGATACTGTGTAGTATCGTGATATTTTGTTTGCTAATAATGTATCGATACAGGGACAGCAGAAATCGATATTTTGTTACAAAAAAAGTTTTTGTGGACTGGAACATGCTGACTTTAGAGCATGTTGATCAGCTCCTTTTTCTGAGCAAGAATCCTGACATTCCTTCACTGTCCAAATGTGTTTAACATGTATTTTGGCAGCAATAAACATGGCAGTTTACTTATTTTAATTTAAGACATGTTTTATTTTAATTAAGTTTAAAACTTTTATTTAATGTAAAATTATATTTTGTTTTAATTTACTTTCAAATTCTTCAGTTGCTGAAGGGGCTGCATAGTTTTCACAAATTGCATAGTTCAGAATAGCTATAATTGTACCAGATGGTTGCGTTCAGTTAAGTTGACTAGACTGTAATACAAACCATTCAGTTTGTCAACAATAAAACTGAAATGAGAGAAAGACTGAGAGTGAGACTTTGTTATTAGATAAAATGAATATTGATAAAGTTTACCTTTATGTACAGAATCTGAATATCGCAAAATATTTTTAAAAAATTGCAATAATATCGAATCGTGCATTAAGTATTGTGATAATATCGTATCGTGGGATGTATGGTGATTCCCACCTCTAGTATATAGTCTTACTAAAGCTAGAATTTTGACATTCTTATATTTATAACATGTTTCTGAGCTTTATGCGACATCCTCTGCTGATCCCAATAAACATTTTCGACTTTCGCAGCTTTTCAAATTAAAGCAAATCTTTGCAAAAACTGTGCAGAAAACATGCTCAGCAAAAATATTATCTATTTGCTCTGAATGTTGAATTGTTATGTTTTTGTTGATGGATGATGAGGAAATCTGTTTGCGACATAGTATTTTAATGCTATTCATATTTTCTTCATGATTATTGGTGTGCTGAGCAGGCTGCTGCCGTAAGACAAAGCTCTCACAGGGACTATCGCAGTGTGATGGGTCTGACTGACTCCTCAGAGCTGAACCGTGGCTTTGCTCTGTGACAGGACCAAGAGAAATGGAGGAAGCAAGTTTCTGTGGCAGATGCTGGGCTGTCTCATATTGTCTCACATGGGACTTAACACATTTAGTACCCCATGGGACTCAACAAAAAAAACAATGGCCTCTCTATAAAAACACAGGCGCATCCCTCAGCTGTTCGATAGGAAGCAGTTTTATTTTTATTTTTTGTGTTTGGTATATTTTAAGACTGATCCCTGTCGTGCCCTCCTGGTGCCCCCTGAGGCTGACTGCACACCACAGATTGCTTTCTGCTGGCTCTCTGGATACTGTTAGACTGGAAGAGCCTGTAAGCAGTGCCTGTTCCAGCCTTTTCCACCCTGCCGTCTCTTCTCCCGCTTTATGGTGAAGCTGCCCTGACCAGCTGGTGGAGCTGGGTAGCTGCAGGCTGCCTTGGACTCCGATCAAGTATTGATGTCTGGCTTTTTGTGCTGGCTGACTCACCAAAGACGAGCTCTATGAGACAGAGAGAGAGAGAAGCATTCTGGAGAGGATGGTGGCTCAAAGGAAGTTTGCATAAAAATTGAAGAGCTAATTGCAGTGTCTTGTGCCAAGAAGATTTCTTACATGCATATTTAAATAGAAACTTTTACCTAACTTATTGAAATACACCCAAGCCCCTGATATACTCTAACCTTTCACTTACTTCAGATTTGATCTTCAATGTAGCAGAAGAAAACTGCACGAAATCGCTTACTGTGTATGCCTGTGTTTACCCGCTAATATGTCCAGGCTCATCAGCGGTGGGTGCTTTGGCAAAGGAGTGTGCGAAAACTAATCATGGTTGCTGACCTTTTCGAGTTCCATCATGCTGTGCATGGATAATCTCTAGGCAGGCTGTTGTCAGTGTGCATGGGTCAGACGAGGAGGCTAAGGTTCCAGAACTGTTACTAATTGGTTTGGGTCAATTTCTTCCTGACCTGAGGCTGTTTTTACACCGACCCTGTTGTTTTATCTGTTTATATGAGCTATTATGTTCACATGAGCAGACTCTTGAACCCTGATTATTAACCTTTGGAGTTTAACTATAAGACTTTGGTGTTAGAAAATACTGTGTAACACTGGTATAAGTCACCTAAAGCAGGGTTACACAGTTTTGAATTTGATGGCAGCTCAAAGGTTTTCAATTAGTCAGGGTAGAAGGGAGGTTGTTGGTTTTCTTTACTAACAGTAACATAATAAACTTATAAAGCATAATTGTTTGTGTTAGTTTGCTCTCAGAAAAAGTCAATTAAAAAGACATAGTGATCCTATTTCAGAATACTGACCTTTAAAAAGTGCAGACTGAGCTAAATTGCAGCACTAATAATCCTGAAAAAAAGGTTATTTTTACAGAGTTCCCTCTGCGTTGGCAAAAGACATACATAAGAAACTTTTAAAACTCTTTAAATGTAATCCACATCACACTAGTGGTACACCATGGTGTTTACTGCCAAGTGGCAAACCATTGGGACTAAAAATGAAGCCAATGCAAAAGTGTCTACTCCTCCACGTGAGGCTGCCTCTAGAAGCAAGTTAATCCCCATAGGCTCACATGTTAAAGTGCAAAACTTAAACGATGAAACTACAGTAACATGTTTGCATCCCGGTTCAAAAAAATGGTTATAGTCTGTAGCTTACTTACCCTCTCATTACAACAATGTTTAATTCTTCCCTTTGGATTTGGCTTAAAGTTACTGACCTACATGCAGTTGGTGCCTTTTTGTACAAGTTTTACTGCAGTTTTCTATGATAACAGAGTCGTGGGAGATATGTGTTCCAGTTTTTGGTATTGCAGCAATTTATTAGTCTGTTACTTTGTGTTTTTGAGTAACAGACTATTAGTTATGTCACAGTAGCTAAATCCTGTATATACAGTTGACGGTTTCCAGTGAAGTCCAGAATGGACCAAACAAACATTGGCTCTAAAAAAAAAAATAGAAAAGAATACAAATGGTTACAATTAGCAGTTTTACCTTTTGTGCTGGTCCTTTTGATTACAGACTAAAATTTCATTTACAATGCAACATATCTCCTTTTTTGTGGAACCAAACTAATTACAAACTGTTTAATGTTCTTCTGTTTGAAGTGAAACAGTGTTGCTGACTTACTAGATCGATGAGTTGATGCTCGCTGGTTTGGATAGTTTGCTAATGACATCAAACCTAATGTACAAACTAATTCTCTTTAAATTTCTTCAAGCGTTTTTGTTTTTGTGGTGTCTCCCCACTTTGCTCCTGTGATATTTTTAGCAAATAACTTGCCAAAAAAAAGATAAAGAACATTTCTAATTTTCTGTGGACAGTGTAATTTAATATGATGTAATATATGATATTGTTGTCTCCTGAGCAACTATGCCATGCTGTTGTAAGTTGCTACCACAACTTTATATAATCTGAACTTTAAAAAAAAACCTACAGCTTACATAATCGGGCCATCATTCCGCCATTTTCATAACAATTTGTTTTGCTTCGTTTGTATAGAAATTAAAACACTTCCATTTTTTTTTCACGTTTCTTTTTTCACTTTTTCTTTTCCCATATCTTTCACTTCCTCATGCAGACTCCTGCATATGTTTTCCTGTCTTTTTACTTTAGTGTGGTACAAGTTTCTGCATTTTACTGAGAAATGTTAACGTGTTTCACTCTGGCAGACCTATATTTACATCCTGCTTTGTATCTCCTCATGTCGTACTGATGGTGTTTTTGTACCTGCTGCAATTTAAATGGTTTCGCTTTCGTCCCTTTCATCCCATTTGCTCAATTCTTCTACTACAAAATATATTTTCTTTTCTGCCATCACTTGTGGAGTAGACACCCAGCTTCCTCAAGGAATCATTACACATTCTTTCAAGCTTGGCACAACACCAAAAAATAAAATCTCAGGCTTCTTTACAACCATTCAAACAGAATGAATTCATAGGTGTCTGCTCTTATACAAATGCCTCTTTGCAGTGTTTGATGTAAAAATTAAACTTATTGCAATTTCATAACATTCATGTCATTATAGTACATTTAAATTGTTTAGAATAAATTTAATTGCCGGAATCTACAACTTTTTTTCCCCATTAGTTCAAGGAAAAGTCTTTATCTGTAAAAACCACTAAAATCAGTAAGACTACACCTATACAGTCATATGAAAAACTACCAACTGGCAGACTGCTTCCACAGGATTTAAGAGGTTAAGTCAGATACAACTTAACCTAATAATGAATAAGACTGACCACTTCTAACAGAAGTTTTTGTCATTTTGCTGGTTTGGAGAACTCGGTTGTGTTTTAACTCAAACTAATTAAAACACTATTGCAGAACCTCGAGAGCTGAGCATAAACAAATGCTTTCAAATCTCAATGAGCAGAACAACGTTGTAAAGAGGGGGTCAAAATTTCTCTGTAATAAAGTAAGGGCCTGCTAATGTCACACAGATCAATGTATTGTTGCTAAATGTGGTTCGACAAGCTACTGAGTCAGGTGGTGTACTTAGTTTGATACATTCTGTATCACTTTTAAAGATTTATTGGTTTCTTTTCTCATTTAATATTATCCTTACTGAGTCAACACACATATAGACAGGATTATTTTTATAGACGCGAGGGTGAGAAGGTAATGTGTTTGTGGTGTCCGATATCAGCCTGCTTTTGTATAATTTCTTTGGGGAAGTAACCAGATGATATTGTGCGTGTGTCGCCTCCTCATGTCAGCGATGAATCAACTTGAGATGCAGACGGACACATGCTATGTTTTGCGGTAAAAACATAAATCACTGTATCATATTCTCAGCTCAGAGACCACAAATGTGTGTATTACTTGAAGGCTACTGTTGTTGAAGTTTTTCATTAAATAAAGCCTGCAGACTAGCGGTGAGCGGTAGCTAACATTCTTTAATCAAAACACACAAATAACAGACAACCAAGCTTGTGGAGAGACTACATGACCGCGGGGCAGACGGTCAGCAGAGTCTCCCTGAGCCTAGCATTGTTCTCAATTAAATACCTTCTTCAGGAACAAAAGGCAGTACACAGCTGTTTCACACCTTAAGGTTCACACTCCCTTGCTACCTCCCAGAGTCCTCGAAGAGACAAAAGTTTCTTCCTCTGGAGCTGTCTGCTTCCCCCAACTTCCTTACTAGACCCCCACCATTTGTCTTACTGTATGAGTGTGAGACTTGTTAAAATCCAGTGGCACCAAAGCATTATACAATAAAATAATGTGATTAATACATAAGTAAAAGAAATTCCTATACACTACACTGAGGCTTTAAATGCCTTTTAGTTCCTGTCTGTTACCTGGAAAGTAGAAGTGCACCTCTGCCACACACAGACACAGGATGGATGAAAAGTGTGTGAACTTTAAAAAGTGAAAGCCTTTTACTTCAGTCTTCTTTGCAACATTTATTTGAAATATTTATTTCCAAATGTGATAAATCAATATGAAATTGTCTTAATATATGAAGGCTGCAAAACAGTTTTTGATGTTAGTAATAAGCTGTACTGTGGTTAGCTGGATGAACTCGAACTAGCGACCTTTTACTTAACTTGAAGTGAAGCGAAAAAGTGGTACTGAGCTTGAAGTGGTACTGTAAGCTGGATTTTGTTATTTTAAGAAGAGGCTTAGGGTAGCTAATGTACTTTAGGCCCGCTGGCCTGAGCTTCACATTTACCACATATGACAGTAGAGTGGTTTCCATCTTCATAGCTTTGAAATGTGTCCCAAAATGTTCCTTTACTTTGTTACATCATCAGAGAGTAAAAACTGTGCTCTCTTTGTGAGCATCTTACAGACATTTCCCACATTTCCTATTTCACCTTTACTGTAGGCACTGTCTTAGTTTATGAACATCCACAAAAGCTCGAGTTTTCTTTGATGGGCTGAATATTGTTTCATTGAAATCCGCAGATGAAACATGTCTGCCTTTGGTAATATTTATGCTAATACAGGATGAGCTGCAACTGTACTCGACGCTTTCTAAATCTTGAAGTCTACATCAAAACCCATCCACGTGGCTGCTTTTTTTTTTTTTTTTAACAAAAAGATGGGACAAATCATCCCCTTTGTGCTTTAGGTGGTGACTCACGCTGTGAAAAGTGATCAAAAAAAGGTTCAACCAGGAACGAAGACACAGAGAGGCAGACACTTCTGCATCAGATAGATTTCGGGAATTCTCTGTGAGGCTTTTATGTTGTTTAAACTCCATGCTGGGTGTAAATTTTCCACTACTGCTGCACAAATAATCCCCAGGGTTGCAATAATTAAACCAGCAGGGGAGACTGAAAGAGGATCAGTGTTTCCTATGTGGCAACAGAAGCATCCCCTCTGTTGTCAGACTGGCTGACCACAGCAGTCAGGAGCTTATTGACAACATTTATGGCTTCACGTTACTTAGTGCTGTGCAAAGGGCATCTTGTTATTGTGTAGTTTTACGTGTAATTTCTAAGAAACACTTCAGTTGTGTACACGTAATGTGTGCACCTGTTTGTGATCAGGTTATTGGAGGTTATATTTGAATTAAAGAATCATTCTGTGTTTCCAAACAGACCGAGAATGTGAAATCTGTGCATTATTATTGTAAACATAATGTAGAATATTTGATTTTGATGAAATGGTGCCATCACATGAATAATTCGTGGTGAAAACATATTATTTCAGTAAAAAGATAAGTCAGTATGTGTACATGCTGATATAGACTCTGCATTTACTGCTGCCATCACTGTAGAATAAGGTGATTCTAAGATGATTGCATCCTGCAAGCTGAAAATACTCACTGATGAGCTTCACCTTACAGGCAGCCTGTAGGGGTACACAATTCTGTGAAAAATATGTATATTAAAAATAGCTTCATCAATGTTTTGAGAGAAGAAAAATACCTTAATGTTTGTTAGACCTTAAGGATAAACAGGGTGCGAATCAGTTGATGTAGCATTGCTGTTTGTCTGCAGGAAAACTCTGTGTAGTTATTGTGAACTAATGAGTAAATAGAGGCATTTGTTTGAATTGTAAAAAAAATAATAGATCACTCGAGTTTCTGTCCAGCCAATCAACTATACCACTTTACTCGGTACGCCATGCTTTAAAAGGGTTGAGCCCTCTTTTGCCTTTGTTTTAGCCTCAGGCTTCTGCTTCGATGTGTTGTGCATGTTTTGGCTTTAACGAGTGATGATTTGAGATACTGTTGCCTTGCTATTGGCTTGAAGTAGTCTGACTATTCTCCTCTGACCTCTGGCATCATCTTGTTTGCAAATGGTCAATATATACACACTAATTTATATTTATTTTAGCTTTGTTTTTGGAGCTGGCAGCTACTCAAATGTCAGGATTTTGATTTCTGTCTGCTTTCCATTTACAGTTCGAGTAGCACTGAGAGATTGGATTTGAGCAGATTTTGGTTGCATGCATGAAAAGTCCTGAAGCCAATTTTGAAAAATTCAGCTATTGTCTGATGGATTTAGTTTTTTTTTTATGTTTACCTGCATCAGTTGCTGGCAGCGGAAACGGGAAGTTTTTTGTCTGGATGTTTTCACTGTCTATGCCACAGACCTTGAAAAATTGGTTATTAGCCCACAATGCTAAATACACACACGTATGCAGACACATACTCAGATTTTCTGGTTTAAAAACCAGCATTGCAGACAAAAACAAGTAAATGAAAGCTCTGTAGGTGTGAACTAAAATGGTAACATTACAGCAGTGAAAGGTGATATATATAGATAGATATCTGTCTGCCTGTCTAGCTTTACATGAATGATTCAAGGTTTCTGAGGCATTATGTAAAGGCATAGTATATATTTCAAGGTTTCCCCTCTGTATTTCTCTTCATCCCACTTGGCATGGCTGTCAGTAAAAGTAAATTATTCCCATTTATCCTGAGGTTTGCCAGACCTTTAACTTCACAGAGAATAAAGAGTAAATAGCATGTGGTTGAAGCTGTCCTTTAAATATAAATCACTGCACCTGAACTTTGTTTTTGAATATGGCTTATAAGCAGCCAGGTAATGCTAATCAGATTAATTTGATTTAATTGATTATCAGCAAGTGTGACCACCGCTATCAAAGCAAAAGTTTGGGCATTATTCCCGTCTGCATCACTGAGGTATGTTAACACAATTCCACAGTCGTAAATGTGACAGACAGAAAAAATTGAACACATTTATAGATGTTTGGAAGGTTTACCAGGAATATGGTGGCCTGGGTCATGCATAATTTATGGTTCTGTGATTATGTCTGTTTGCCTGTCTATTTCCTTGTGGATTTCATGCAGAGAGAGGTTTTCGTTCAACGCAAATATGCTCCTGTGCAGTCCTAGAAAATCTCAACTGCACGTTGCTGGATGTGGATAATGCCGCATGTCAGCTGAATGCTTGACAAGTGAGCGGGAACAGATTTAGGGAGTAGCAGCAGAATTTACCAGGAAAGGGAGATCAAGGATGGACACTTCATTCTGTTTCACTGGAGCTCTTTGCATGTTATAACTCCGCTCTGATCCACAGCTTTCTGATGAACCAATAACAACACAGACAAGAGTATCCCACAGATCAGTTGTCTCACACTCTTTATATACTGCCACTATCAAGAACACGCTCTGCGTGCAGTGTTGCATTTTAATAAATCCCAAGACTTCTGGGCCAGAGGAGACCAAAGTTGAGGTGCTTGGTTATAATGCTCAGTAACGTGTATGGAAAACCCAAACAAAGCATATCAGCACAAGGTGCTACAATTGCCCAGTCAAAGTCCAGAACTCAAATTAATTAAAATGCTATTGCAGAACCTCAAAGAGAGCTGAGCATAAACAAATACTCTCAAATCAACGTTGTAAAAAGAGGGGTCAAAATTCCTCTGTAATGAGAAAAGAATCAAGGTGCTGCGATGACCCAATCAGTCCGATTGAAGTGCTGAGAGAGCTGAGCATAAACAAATGCCTGCAAACCTCACTGAACCGAAGTAACATTGTAAAGACGAGTGAGTTGAAATTCCTCCACAGTAATGTGAGAGACTGATAAAGCTATTTTTACAAAGTTGTGTGTGACTAGTCATATTTTGACCATCATAATAGCCCTGGGGCAGACCCAAGACATGCTGAAGAGATTATATCTCTTTGTTGGCCTGGAAACGCTTTGGTGTTCCCCTGGAAAGGCTGAGGAGTTGGCCGGGGAAGTCTGGGTTTCTCGGCTTAGGTTGCTGCCCCCTCGACCTGGCCCCAGATAAGCAGAAAAGGATGGATGGATGGTCATATTTACGTGAGTGTGACTGTACCTGTGGTACTGCACAGGTACAGTATCTGCTACCTGTACTGTAATGCTTGTGTTACTGTTTTATATGCTGCTTTAATTGATATTTGGCAGAAAGCAACTGTGTAAAATAACTTAAAGTTTGTGTTTTCTGATCATTTTATTTCAAATTGTTATTCAGTCCATTTGAGAGTGTGTGTATATGATCCCATTTTATCTTGGCAAAAAGGGGCTTTTTAATCAGACAACAGATCCATCCATCTTCCTCCGCTTTATCCGAGGCCGGGTCGCGGGGGCAGCAGCCTAAGCAAAGAGGCCCAGACCTCCCTCTCCCCAGCCACCTCCTCCAGCTTATCCGGGGGAACACCAAGGCGTTCCCAGGCCAGCCGAGAGATATAATCTCTCCAGCGTGTCCTGGGTCTGCCGCGGGGCCTCCTCCTGGTGGGACATGCCTGGAACACCTCACCCAGGAGGCACCCAGGGGGCATCCTTGTCAGATGCCCGAACCACCTCAGCTGGCTCCTTTCGATGTGGAGCAGCAGCGGCTCTACTCTGAGCCCCTCCCGGATGGCCGAACTTCTCACCCTATCTCTAAGGGAGAGGCCAGCCACCCTTCAGAGGAAGCTCATTTCTGCCGCTTGTATCCGCGATCTCGTTCTTTCGGTCACTACCCACAGCTCGTGGCCATAGGTGAGGGTAGGGACGTAGATCGACCGGTAAATTGAGAGCTTCGCTTTTACACTCAGCTCCCTCCAACAGATATTATTTAGAAAAGCTTTATGTTGAGAAAACTATCCCAGTTTAAGATTTCGGTCGCTTACAATAAATCCAAAGAAGCACAATACAGGGCTACTTTGACTGCTAAGTCTGAATTCTTTTGAAGATTTTTGGTACAGATCACATGTATATTAACACATTATCCACTTGAAAATGGAAAAGAAAGCTGTAGATAATAAATTTAACCCTAAATTTCCAAAGTATCATCTGCAGACAGAGAAGCATAAAGGAGGACATTTACCACAGCCGGCAGTTATTTAGCTCAAACTAAAATTCTAATTCAGAGCTTTGGTGGATTTATGAAACTGCCATCTCTGTTGACTGTTTGTACCTGGTCAGCAGACCTAGGATAAGTGAAAAGCTGACAACCAGAAATTTCCTTAACTGAAAATGAAATGGGCTTGCCATCAATGCCTTCTGTGAATTTCTCACACAGAAAGAAAGCTTGCTTGAACATAAAATCTGCAGTAGATCCTCTGAGTCACATGATTTATTCATGTCATTTTGCTGTCAATTTTGCCGACTCTGGTGTGACTCACAGGACTTCAGATGTTGGGGCAAAATCTTGTCATGCAAAGAGGAAACACAAATAGAGGCTTTAATCACAGAGCCTTGAGCATATACACTACACACAGATACACACTTCACTGTAGCCTCAAAAGGTGTTATGATGCAGAAGAAGGCTACAAATGAGTGACTTTGTGATTTATAAAAGTCAACAGAGTCCGACGGGGAGGTGACAGAGCTCTCCTAAATCTGGGCCCCCATTAACCCGCTTGGCTGTGACTTCCAGTCTCCTTCGCTGCCATTCTGTGTGACTCCAAGGCTAGTGGGATGCCCAGACAGGGCTCGTGATGAGTGGGGCTGACAGTGGGCCAGCCCCAGCATGTTATCCTCCAACCGGCTTGTTTTCCTCCATCTCCCTCTCTTCTTACCTCCCTCCGGTTCTGCATCTAACTACTGAATCACAGATGAACATCAGCTGATGGAAGCCGACAGCCTGTCTGACTGCCTGCATGTGGATGTACTAAATGTCCTGACTTTTACATACTAATGCAGAGGTCAGGGATCATGAGTGCTGCAACACGTGACTATTAGAAAGAGAAAGGATGTGCTAGCATGCATGTGTATGTCGTTAATCTACATTCAGTATATACAGACTGTTCTGGAGAAAATTTGTTTACCTCTTGCGATTTTCTCTATTTCTGTATCAGTATGACTGAAATCATCATCTGAATTTTACACAAATTCAAAAAAGTAATATAGGAAAACCCAATTAAACAATAATTTAACACGGTTATCCATTTATTGAAGAAAAGGTCCAATGTTGTCTATCTATGAGGTCAGAAGTATGTAAACCTTTGCTTTATATATCTTGTGTAACTCACTTGCAGCAGTCATAATGGCAGTCAAACATTTTCATTTAATAGGGGTGGGGGAAAAAATCGATACTGTGTAGTATCGTGATATTTTGTTTTCTAATAATGTATCTATACAGGGACAGCAGAAATCGATATTTTGTTACAAAAAAAGTTTTTGTGGACTGGAACTGACTTCAGAGCATGTTGATCCTTTTTCTGAGCAAGAATCCTGACATTCCTTCACTGTCCAAATGTGTTTAACTTTTTTTTTTTGCAGCAATAAACATGACAGTTTACTTATTTTAATTTAAGACATGTTTTATTTTAATTAAGTTTAAAACTTTTTTATTTAATGTAAAATTATATTTTGTTTTAATTTACTTTCAAATTCTTCAGTTGCTGAAGGGGCTGCATAGTTTTCACAAATTGCATAGTTCAGAATAGCTATAATTGTACTAGATGGTTGCATTCAGTTAAGTTGGACTGGACTGTAATACAAACCGTTCAAGTTTGTCAACAATAAAACTGAAATGAGAGACTGAGTGTGAGACTTTGATATTAGATAAAATGAATATTGATAAAGTTTACCTTTATGTACAGAATCTGAATATCGCAAAATATTTTAAAAAATTGCAATAATATTGTATCGTGCATTAAGTATTGTGATAATATTGTATCATGGGATGTATGGTGATTCCCACCTCTATCATTTAATAGTGATTAGTACTGCTCACTGGCTTGGAAAAATTATTGTGTATATCAGTGTTCAGAACATCTTCAGTTCCAGGATTTTGTTTGTTTGGTTCATTTCAAAGCATAATTTTTTTCTTCTGTAACTATTTTTAATGGTTTAGTGGGGGAAGTTGTGTTTCTGCATGACCCATGTTCTCTTTAGAGGCAGATAACAGAAGTATGTATGACATTTTCCTTTAGAATTTCATTTAAAACCCCATTGCTCCATCAGTAGAGTGACAAATCTTCCTTGGCCAGATGCAGTGGAACGGGGCCGGCCCACGACTCTCCCATAGCCAGGTTTCACAGATGGAATAAGGCTCTTCTTTTTCCAAACAGAACACTTCTCATTTTAACCAGAAATTTCTAATTTGGTCTCTGATATGTCTGCAAAACATTGTTGAACAACCCTCTGACTTCTTCATGCAATCTTTATGCCTCACTAGCCACTTCATTAAGTACTGTCTCATCAGCCAATCATATGTCAGCAACTCAATGCAAACCATGTAGACATAATTAAAAACACCTGATAAAATTCGAACCACGCATCAGAGTGGAGAAGCGAGGTGATGTCAGTGATTTTAAGTGTGGCTTCAGTGTTAGTCCCAGACAAGCTTGTCTCATTATTTCAGAAACTGCTGGTCTGCTGGGATTTTCCCGCACAGCCATCTCTAGGGTTTAAGGAGAAAATATCCTGTGTAGGGATGGGTATTGATAAGATTTTCACGATTCCGATTCCATTTTCGATTCTGTTTAACGATTCGATTCTTTATCGATTCTCTTATCGATTATTTATTTTTTAAAAAAAGGAGAACACTAAGGTCAATTAGCTTAGATCTTTGTTTTATATCTTCTCTTTGAACAAGATAGAAATTTAAGAGTAACATGGCCTTACAAACCCAACAGTGAGATCTTAACAGATCCAACCTACGGCTCTTCAATGGGGTGTCACAGGGTCCCCAGGAAAAAAAATTGTGAATGTAAAATAATAAAATAAATATTCTTCTGTAGCAATTACACAAGAATATCCAGTAATGTCCCTGCCTACAATTAAACACATTCACTTACCGAAAATCGGGGGCATCTGCTGTGGCAAATGGGTGCAAGCCTTTGACCACAAACTTAGTCACTGCTCGGTGACATTCGTCTATCCTGGCCTGAAAGGAGACGCTACCGGTAGACTGTAGCAAGAACTGCCAGCATCTGAGCCAGACTCTGTCTGTCTCTCTCATCATGGTCATCTAAATGCACAGTAATGGCAGGTTTGTAATAAGGCAGATCGCGCTAACATAATATGCACTGTTAGTTGATTATTTACCTGCCGCATTAACGGGAGAGGACGTGCAAACGTTACCGCTGCTGCTGGGTTGAGATTCACGAGTCCGGAGCGGAATTAAAAACACGACATTCATTTAAGGTCATCGCGTGTTTTGTGAGCAAATGCTTTTGCATATTCGTAGTGTTTCCTCCCTTAAATGAAATATCTACTTTGCAAGTATTGCAAGTTGCCCTGTTGTCATCCGTTCTCGTAAAGTATAACCAAACTTTTTAGCGTTTGAGCCGCCATGTTTCCTGCCAGGTAAATGACGCTCCGCAACGTGGTGACGTCATTCGGGGCGACTGGAATCGATAAGGGAATCGTTTGCAAAAATGGCAAACGATTCCAAGGAATTGAAACAGTGGGAACCGGTTCTCAACAAGAACCGGTTTTCGATACCCATCCCTAATCCTGTGTGCAACAGCTTTCTATGTTTATACTCATTCCCCGGATGAGGAGCATGTAGTTATTCATAGGTTACAGTATGCCACATCTTTAGCCTGATAGGTTTCTGGGAGAAAATACCCTGTTGGTCCCTTTGACAACTTAATATAAGAGGAAGGCAACACTTGAATAACCACTCATTACAACTAAGGCATGCAGAAGAGCATCTCTAAATGGACAAAATGTTAAACTTTGAAGTAAATGGCCAACAACAGCAGGAGACCACACTGAGTGCCACTCCTGTCAGCTAATCACTGGAAGATGAGGCTACAGTTGACACAAACTTCGAATATGTCAGAGTCTGGTGTAAACAACAAGAAAGCATGGATATAGCCTGCCTTGTATCAATGGTTCAAGCTGGTGGTGCTGGTGTAATGGTGTGTGACATTTCCTCACGACACTTTGGGCCCCTCGGTACCAAGTGATTGTTCGAATCCAGACTCTTTAGACATGTTTAAAGAAAGAGAAAAATAATTTTCTTTACTTTTTTTAAAGACCTGTTTGTGTTCTTTAAATGGCAATTTATAGATTTGTTTTTTCTGTTTTGAATAAAACCTTGTTTTTGTTTTTGTTTTTATCCTTGTAGAGCTCCAAATCTCTTTATTCATCATATGAAACCACACTTAAACTCTATGGATGAGGTGAAGCTTCACATTCATAGAAAACCTTTTTAAGCAAAATGTTTTGAGCAAAGATAATAGGCAATTACAGGATGCCATCAAGAGCTCCTATGCTGTGCACTTTTTTTTCTTCCCTTTCTTCCGTACGTCCTTGTGCGATCTGAAAGAGCAGCTTCAGTTTCAGCACTCAGGTGTATC
Organism: Neolamprologus multifasciatus; assembly: GCF_963576455.1. Taxonomy (NCBI): domain Eukaryota; kingdom Metazoa; phylum Chordata; class Actinopteri; order Cichliformes; family Cichlidae; genus Neolamprologus; species Neolamprologus multifasciatus. The sequence goes on along the minus strand of NC_140442.1, from coordinate 7,306,806 downwards.
AGAAAATGATTTGCTAAATGAACAAGTTGAATGTGCATGCTCGAACACCGAAGGAATGGTAGAAGAGAAAATGCATGTGCAGACGGGCAGAGAGGCGTCATGCGGAGAAGAAAATCTAATACGTGATGTGGAGTGACACGTTGCTTTTATGTGGCAGTGCTGTAGTGGCAGCACCCAGCGGTGAGCCTGACACCCTGCTGAACATGAGACGTTTGGTTTAAGAAACTGAAACTGGGCTGAGTAAGGGAGATGAACGGGGCCTGTCACCAAACATCATCATCATTATCATCATCTGGGCCAAAGGTACTAAGCACTTATCATCTTTTGTTTTTTAAGAACATGCTTTTGTGTTTTGTTTTGTTTTTGTTTTGTTTTTTTGCCCATCGTTTTTTCTTTTGGCTTTCGATATATATACTACAGATGTGTTGCACATCATGGTATTCAACCAAACCAAAAAATGTAGTTAAGTTTATTCAGATTCCGTAGTTTTATATTATATTGTTGAGGGGCAAATATAGAATGAGTTTTCTATTCCTTCCCTGGATGAATTTTTTCAAGAGCATGCAGGTTTTTTTTATTATAGTTTACATTATGTCACATCATTTTACAGATGCGGAAGGCGAAAGAAGACCTATTTTCTTCAGCCTGACCGTTACAGTGGGGAAAATAATTATTTAAACTCCTGCTGAAATTGTATGTTGGCTCACTTACAAAGAAATGGACAGTGTCTAATTTTATGGTAGTTTAACTTTAATGAAGGGAGACAGAATATAAACCAAAGACGCATTGCGTGAAATTTATTAATTGGTTTGAATGTCGCTAAGTGAAATGAGTATTTGATCTGCAAGTAAAACATGACGTGGTACTTGTGCTGTGCTGCCAACAAGGGTTTCTCTAAGGTTTCCAAATATCTAAATTCTTTAGGTTTCTAGGCTGCTGCTTGGCAACTTAAAGCTTCAGGTCTCTCAGCTGATTTTCTGTAATACTGAGGTCCAGAGACAGTCTAGGCCAGCGGTCCCCAACCTTTTTTGCGCCACGGACCAGTTTATGCCCGACATTATTTTCACGGACCGGCCTTTAAGGTGTCGCGGATAAATACAACAAAATAATACTAGTACCGGTACCGAAAAAAAGATTATTTATTCATAACACACGTGAAAAGACCCAGGAAAACCGAGTTAATGATAAAAACGATAACAAAATAACGCTAAAAACCATACATTTCACACCTGAGCCTCAACTCTCGCGGCCCAGTACCAAACGACTCACGGACCGTACCGGTCCGAGGCCCGGGGTTTGGGGACCGCTGGTCTAGGCCACTCCATGATGTTTTATATTTCTCTATTATTAAAATGAAAATCTGACTATTCCTTCCTTTTTTGAGCAAACTTACAAGTTTAGCAGCGGATTAAATAATTATTTCCACCTAATGTATTTTTTAAAATCAGATTTCTATAGTCAAAAATCCTGATAGTTGTGTTGAACTAATGTTTAGCCACTCCGTTTACACCTGCAAACACATTTATTTTTCATTTATTTTTTGGTAATCCTGCCTTAATCGCAGCAATCTGTTCTTCTCATTGACATTTCATATAACTTTGAGTAAGATTTATTACATCTAACCTATAAGAATTATTGCTGTTTGTCACTATTGCTCGAGAACACTGATTTCAGTGATCCTGAAAATGACCAGCAATGGATCAATGCCACCACTTGCTTTTACTTTGACAGTGAAGAATTTCTCGCCCTTCTAAACCATGGTCATCAAAAATATATTCAGCTGTCTGAGCTTTTGTACACTTTCGTCCTGCTGGCAGTATAAGGTGAGGTATTCTTTTCAAAATATGTGTAAACATTGCCAAAGTCGAGTCCTGTCATGGTTGTGATGCAGATCTTTTGTCCTCTGGGGCTCTCAGATCATCTGCTGCCTTCTCACCTTATCCTTATCTCCTTTTCTGTCCCACCAGTCCTCTTCATGTCCTCATCCATGAATGATTTCTGAAGTCTTTTGCTTTCCCTCCGACCCCACAGCTTCATATTCAACATCCTTTGTCCTTATATTGACTATCCTATATACATGTCAAAACAACCATACCTCTAACTTTTCTTCTAAAATTCTTGACTTGAGTTCTCTATCTGAAATACTCCTTTCTAATCATGTCCATCTTGGTTGCTACCAGTGAAGCTCTTAGCTTCTTCAGTTCTTCCACCCCCAGCTCAGCCTTCAGACTTTTTGTTAATGCTACCATCTCTAAACTATACATTGAAGCAGGTCTCACTTGCTTATTTTTCTGTCGCAAATTACCCCTGACAATCTCGAGCCACGCCACTCTGCCTTCACTCTCTCCTTCACCTCTTTTGTACACTGTCCACTGGTTTGCTGTTGACCCCAGGTATTTAAAGCCATCTACCTTCACTACTTCTACTCCTTGCCTCTTCATTGTAACACCCGTTTACTGACTTTCATTAGGTTTCTCTCCAGAGCATATGTCCACCTCTCCAGGTTCTACCTGCCCCCTTCTCTAGCTGCAGATCACACTGTCATCTGCAAACAAATCTGCAAATTGTCCACGGTCACTTCCGGCTCTGGCTAACCTTCCCTGTCAACCACTCCATCGCCATTACAAACAAAAAGGGACTGAGAACCACTCCCTGATGTAATTCCATCGACAGTTTAAAATGGTGTAATAACGTAATTCACTATCTAATTTTAATGTTGAAAGTATGGATATCTAAAACAAAAGGGCTTGCTTCTCAGATTAAGTGGAGATTATAAGTGTAGACCTTTTTATGACTGCTTGCTTTTAAAAATATTCAACATATGCTCAGTTGCCACTTTTAATTTTGAGTTCAAAACTGCCTTAATTATGTGGTGCGTTAAATTTAACAAGGTTCTGAAACACTACTCAGACATTTTTGATTATACCGACACAATGGCATCACGCAGTTGCTATCGATTTGTTGGCTCCACATCTATGAGGCAAATCTCGGATTCCATCGCATCCCAAAGGTGATCTGTTGGCTTGAGGTCCAGTGACTGTGGAGGCTATTTGATTACAGTGCACTCCCCGTCATATTTGAGATGATTTGAGCTTTGTGAAATGGAAGCAGCCATCACAAGCTGAGCAAACAGTGGATATAAAGGTCAGCAACATTGCTCAGGCAGGGGTGTGGTTTTTAAGCAATGCACAATTGGTAGTTTTCTATTCAGTTTTATTTATATAGCGCAATCAACCTACAATAGGACAGAAAAAAAACCCAACTATGAGACAACCCTTTATGATGAAGCATTTGGCGACAGTGGGAAGGAAAAACTCCCTTTTAACAGATTGAAACCGCTCACAGAACTGGGCTCAGGGATGACCAGCCGTTTGCCATGACAGGTTTGGGGGGTGAGACGAAAAAAAGAAGAGCCAGAGTTTAATACTAACTAATGATTAGATGTAAAGTGGTGTCTGAACACAAAGTGAAAAGGGATGAATGAAGAAAAAACAGTGCATTGCAAGAAGCTAATAACTAATAAATTATTTGCTAATAATTGATACTGAATTACACTCAGTGTTTGATGCCCCCATTGTACAGTAGATTTACCTTATTCTTGATTTGAAGACGGATATCAGTTTTTGTTTTGTTTGGCTGAGAATATTAAGGATAATAGCTAGCATTAGTTTCAATCTAAGCAGTAAAAATTGGAATGGCATCAACAATTGACAGCCGCTTTTTTTAAATGCTCCAGCTGTCACTGTGACAGTGGCAGGAAGTGTTATTTAAAATGAAATTTTATCTGAAACAGCAAATCTGGCAGATCGTTTGTCACGTGGTTTTAACTATGAGGCCCAGTCGTCTGAGGGGAACGCTGAAGGTCAGTGCTTTTGTTTAGTCTGAGTGCTTTTGTGATCTATTTTCAGTAATTCCATTTTTTCCTAAGTGCACATCCAGTGTCTGTCTCTCCTTCACTAAGAGGGTCCCCCGCTGTGAGTTCACTGCTGATCAATTTAATTAACAAAAAATTTAACAAAAAAGTCCTATATAAAAAGGTCAGGATGTGGAAAAATTGAAATCCGAAGATGCTTATCCCCTTTTATTTGCTTTAATAGAATAGATACATTAACTACAAAAATTAAGTTGTTTACATTTTCTGTCATCATTATGATGTTTTACTTTGTCCTACCTGTACATGTAAAGTCGTGCTTTCTAACAGTCGACTCTTATGGCAGCCCATGTATGTCAACAGATGCTCAGTTTCTCCTGCATGGCCACTGACTAGAAAAATCACCTGTCAGAGCAATTCATGGTGCTGCCTTTCAGGCCGATGGCTCGCTGTTGTCGTGTGGTAATTAGAAATGACAGCTGTCACAGATTTTTCCATGTGCTGGTATCTGGTTTTTGTACTTGTCAGCTATTTCTGCGAAATACAGACACATGTTAAATGCTCTGCCTGATGATCTGTAATTTGCTTTGGCCTCTAGGTTGCTTTTAGTGCTTACAGGACCTGCTTGAGTGAAAATCCTGTAAGCTATACTGACTTTATTTTTTTTTAAAAAACCAGCAGCTGCTTCTATAAGAAGAATTAGTTGTTTCTGACATGTGTCACATGACTGGGATTACCTGTAAATTGTTTCATATAACAGAAAATGTTCCTCTGTTGTCTGTTTGCTCTTCATATTCCAAAAGAGAAGCAGTTAATCAATGGATGATGTATTAGAGAGCATTATATCTGATGATGTGGGTAGGGCTGCGAGATGAGATGTGTTAGGGATAAGAGGAATATTTTTTTAATGTGTATCTGCTCATTATATTGTTTTATGTACTTTAATAAAGGCTTGTAGAGCAAGGCCACTTTTAACTCACAAACTAAGTGCTCAGCCAGACTGAAAAACAGGACGTTTTAGTGCACAGCCATATTAATAGATAAGACACTGAAATGAGGAACTTGCCATATAAGCAATGTTTGAGACTGTGTGATGTGTAAAGTACCAAAATAACACCTATATGAAGCACAGTTTATGATTCTAATGTTAGAGTGCTCTTGCAACTGGCGTTTGAGCTGTGCAGAGGTTTCTCTCTTCCGGAAGATGATTGAATAAAAGAAATATCAATATTTTAACACACTATGAGTCGGTTTTCTCTGTTCTGTCATGGGGACAAAAGAATCGGGGTCTAATAGATGTGACCTCCACAGTGGTGGTTTAGGCGATCAACTTCGCACTGAAGCTGTTTTGGAGAGCAGATTCATGGTTCAGGGGTATGTGATGGGGCTCGGTGACCCAGACACAATTGCTGGTGTAGTCCATGCAGAACCCAGTGTAATACCAAAAAACTGCAAATCTGGGTTATTGTTCCAGTGTGGGCATTTTATTAAACCCATCATCTTGCAGTTTTACTTGAGTTCCTTTTTTGAGAAACATTTTGCTTTTTCTGTTTTCTAAATTATTTGAAAATCTCCTCTTGAAGGTAAGATGGAAAAAAGAGATCATGTGTTTCTTTTTTGTTCTTCTTGTCTTGCTTAAAATATTAAATATGCTAATGAGGCATTGGGTGTGTAACAAAATTTCAGTGCTGCATAAAGTCAGCATCTAAATTCCTTCCTCATACCTACATAAACCAATTCAGCTTGTCTTTAAAAATATCTTTTAAATATATGCAATGTAAAAGGAATCTTGACATTACCAATTATTTTGTGTTTTGCTAGTTTTCAGGAATTTTATGTCTAAACAGATCAGTATGTCACTGTTTGATTACATTTGCATTAATTTGTTAAATATCTAATAGAAGTGGAGTTGAATTACCAAATAAGCATAATTCAGATTTAAGTAAAATTTATTTCCGGTAGCTTAAAGAAGATTTGCTGTGGAAGCAAAATACTACAAACTCTCAGTGCATGGAAAATAAAATTGCCTGTGGCGCGTCGTCTTAATGGTGTGTGGCTTTTGACGGTCTCTCCTGGAACTCATTCACACACAAAACCCCAACAATGGCTGTGTATAGACTAGAAAAAAGATAGCCAGAGGTTGTGTAAAGTGGGTGTAAATGTTGGCTGGCCTTTTTAAAAAGCTGTAGTAATTGTGGGCTCTAACCCTTTCCAAATTCAGACATAGGAGACGTGTGGGAGGACATAGTTTTCACATGCTGCTCAACAAGGCTGCGTACTGTTTAAAAACCTTCATCTTTTATGCTTATTTTCTGTTCCCAATGCATTGATTGTAACCAAAAGTAATTATTTTGCACATCAGGTTGTTAAACTCCACTTTATTTAATAGTTCTACTTGCTTGCTAAAAGGCACCTTATAGCACAAAATACAAAACTGGAGCGTAGTCATGCAGGAACAGAAAAGGGCCTTCCACAAACTGTTTCCACAAATTTGAAAGTATTTAATTGTCACAAAGATCTTGCAATATGAATCTTAAGTGGAACAAAGAGGCCGACTCCATAACATTTCCCATACCACCAAATTTTATAGTCATCACAGTGCAGTCATATATTTGCTAAACTCACACTAGTCTATCAGACGGCATTTTGTCGCACCACAGAACAGATTTCCCTGACTTCAGAGTGCAGTGGTGGTATGTTTTTCACCTCTCCATCTGATGTTTGGTATTGTACTTTGATGTAATAGAAGCAGTTGCTCTTTCCTGTGTTGTTGTAGCATTATGATACATAGCCAAACAGCACCATTATCAGAACTTGCTCCACCCCTACTGTATACTTATGTGCTCCCTGACGAGGTATACGCTTTAATTAATTTTAATGAGCAAACTCTGGTACCAAATTTATTAATTTCTTGATGGTAAAGTTGGCTGGTCTTGGTCAAAAGTCTCTTGATGGTGGGCTGAGTACAGTGACTTGGTTGGGTTTTCTTCTGGCTTTTGTGAGATTTCAACTCGGTAAATAATTAACTTGTTAAACACAATTGTTGAATTATGCCACAAGATAATGCTGTTTCTCTTTATTGCATTTTGAAGTACCTAACACAGTCTCTCATTGCCTATAAACTTTTAGCATGTTGTTTAACCCTACTTGATAGTATGTGAAGGAGTCTGTTTCCAAAGTTTGGCCATATGACACTGTTAACTAGGGCTGCCACAAACGATTATTTTGATAGTCGACTAGTCACCGATTATTTTTGTGATTAGTCGACTAATCAGATCATGCATCCATTGGACCTAAAACGTACAGCTTATTGCACTAGCATGCATCTGCTCTTATATAACTATCATTAGCTTACAGCTTTAAGTGTTTAAGGTATGTGCTAACTGAAAAAAAAAACAAGATGGTAGTTTATTAAATTTTAATGAAATTTGCAGATTGTTTCGGTGAAGTTTAATAAACTCCTTGCTATCTAAAATATAACGGGACACCGGAGTGTATTCTCGAGCATCTCACACTTCTGATAATCAGTTGTCTGCTTGACGTTTATTCAGCTGTGTAAAAACTATAACTTTAATCTCAGCCAAACCGATTTACTCAGGAACAAATAAAATACTACAAAAAGCCAAACAATAACATTTTGAAGTTATCTAAGTGACTTATATATGTTTAACCTGAGTAGCGAAAGACGGCGGTGGGTTTGAAAACGATTTGCCGGGAGTCCGGTGTTCTCACGGGCTCTAGTGAGCCTTGCCCCCGGCTAGCTATCGAGCTAGTGGGTAACAGACGTCTCTGAAAACGTCGGAGCGCTTTTGAAAATATGTGGTGTCTTGATAAACTGAGCAGATATTTGAGGTTTACGCAGCTACATTCTCGCCTGAACATATGGTAAACATTTATTTTGTGACCCAGAAAGAATAATAAGAGTAATATTAAAACTAACTAGCTGCCGCCATTGTTGGAAACTGAGCTGGGCTGCGCTATGAATTCTGGGACAGAGCTACTTCTTCTTCTTTGGGGTTTAACGGCAGCTGGCATCCTTGTACATGCAGTGCTGCCATCTTCTGTTTCAGTCCGTTATTACACTCTTAAATCCTACTAATTATTCCTGCGTCTTTTGTGATCTTACCAAGCTTCAAACGACGCGTCGACTATTAAATCAGTCGTTGACGATTTTGATAGTCGACGTAATCGTGGCTAGTCGACGTAATTGTGGCAGCCCTACTGTTAACATCACCAATCACATTTTCTTCATACGTGTTTGGTTGGTATGCAGAGCTGTAGCTGGGATTTACATATATAGATCTAAATTGACTGGTAAACAAAATCCTTTACTAAAATTTAAAGTTTTATGCACCTATATATATTTACACATCGATAATAAGTCCGGTGTTTAACGTTTAATTTTATTCACTTATTTTCTGTGAATAAAATTAATATGGAACAAAATTTGATCCATTTTCTTTCTGAGCATCAACTGACTGTTGCAGTCCTTGAACACGCATCACATTTTCTTGTGTGTAACTGCGGATCTATTCATGCTGTCAACAGTGCCTGGAGAGTCGGGGGGTTGCGTGCACACTGCATGGGCTTGGATGGTCTTTTTGATCATGTTTTTCTGAGCCACACTGTGGTGCGCTGTGAACAAAGACAGAAGGTTACATGAGCAGCCAAATCGTCGGTGAACATTCAGGGTGAAATTATGTTTACTTTTTCTCTGTAGAGGCTGAATCAGTCATCACATCAGAACAATCTAGATTGAATGAGATGGGATGGCTGACACAGAAATTGCTCCCAAATAACCTTTGCAGTGACGAACAAGTTATCTGAAAACGATAAAACAATTATTCTTTACATATTGTTCAGTCAAAAAAGTAGTTATTTTAAGTTATTATGTATTATCAAAGGTGATTCACATGTTTAGAATGAAAAACATTGTGTGTTAAAAGCAAGCAGCCCTATTTGACCATTAAGGAGCAGTAAACTTGACAGTCCAGCTGCTGCTTGAACAAAGAGCTCCTCAGGGGTCCCAGGTTATGCAACCTTTAACCCTTTAGACCAGCGGTCCCCAACCCCCGGGCCTCGGACCGGTATCGGTCCGTGAGTCGTTTGGTATCAGGCCACGAGAGTTGAGGCTCAGGTGTGAAATGTATAGTTTTCAGGGTTTTTATCGGTTTTCAGCGTTATTTTGTTATAGTTTTTATCGTTAACTCTGTTTTCCTGGGTCTTTTCACGTGTGTTATGAATAAATCTTTTTTTTCGGTACCGGTACTAGTTTTATTCTGTTGTATTTATCTGCGACACCTTAAAGGCCAGTCCTTGAAAATATTGTGGGGCATGAACCGGTCCGTGGCGCGAAAAAGGTTGGGGACCGCTGCTTTAGACCCTAGGCTACTGATTGAAATATTGATGTAGGAGGAAAAATGCAGAAATGTATTCACTAAATCTACAGAACTGTAAGGTCAAAATGATCAACCTCAGGCTGTATCTGTTAAGGGACTTTACCCGAATGGATTTAGTGGCAGAAACACACACGAGCACAAGATTGTAGTGATGCAGGTTTATATACACAGATGAGGGAATATTTACAAGGGAAGGGGCTATATACAGTGACAGATAAAAATGTGCACGGAGAGCAACGCTGACAGGATGAGACGGAGCCAGGGTATGCGGGCGAACCGATGACGCACCGGAATTACCTAAAAGCGAGGGACAAACAAAGTTACAGAGTACGTCGATTGCCGAGAGTTCAACTAAAAGTGGACGAGGAGAGTTGGAGAGCTTACTTGCAACACCGACATACAGATGTAACGGTGGTCACAGCCTAGTATGAAGTAATTCTCCATCACGGATCCACAGAAGCCCACACACAGAAAACTAGGCAGGCGAACAGGCAGCGGGACAGACTAAAACAAAGGAGAAGCAGGCAAATGATGGATCCTAAAACATGCAGCTCAATCGCGTGGAAGAAAGATAACAAAACCCAAAAACAACAAAAAACCTACCCACCACCTCCTAACAGTATCCCCCCCTCAAGGGACGCCTCCTGGCGGTCCTCCAGGCTTGTCAGGATACCTCCTGTAAAAATCCACAATAAGACCCGGGTCCACAATAAAAGCCCCAGGAATCCAGGAGCGCTCCTCCGGGCCATACCCCTCCCAGTCCACCAAAAACTGGAAACCACGACGACGACGGCGCACATCCAGCAGCCGCCGGACCGAATAGACAGGGCCGCCGTCCACAACTTGGGCAGGCGGAGGTGGTTCCAAGGGTGGACACAGTGGGCTGCGAGAGACAGGCTTGAGTTGGGAAACATGAAACGTGGGATGAACCTTCATGGAAGCCGGCAGTTGCAGCCTCACAGAAACAGGGTTGATGATGCGTTGGATGGTGAAAGGACCCAGGAAGCGAGGAGCAAGCTTCCTGGACACGCACTTCAGAGGAACATTTGCAGAGGACAGCCAAACCTGTTGACCCACAGTGTATTGAGGCGCGGGCGTTCTCCTCCGATCAGCAGCACGGCGAGTCCGGGTTGCGGTCCGGAGCAGCGCTGCCTTAGTCTGGCGCCAGATCCTCCGACTGCAGCGTAAATGGTCCTGCACCGCCGGAACCGCAATCTCCGCCTCCTGAGAAGGAAACAGTGGCGGCTGATATCCAAGGCATATCTCAAACGGAGAAAAACCAGTAGCTGCCGAGGTGAGGGAATTATAAGCATATTCAATCCAGGCAAGATGACTACTCCAGGAAGTGGGGTCAGAGGAGGCCACACAGCGCAAGGTGGACTCCAGCTGCTGATTAGCCCTTTCAGTCTGTCCATTAGACTGCGGATGATAGCCCGAGGAAAGGCTCACCCCCACCCCCAAAGCAGTACAAAAAGCCTTCCACACTCGAGAAACAAACTGAGGCCCCCTGTCAGACACAATGTCCAAAGGAATCCCATGTAACCGAAAAACATGATCAACGAGCAAGCAAGCAGTTTCGAGGGCAGAAGGGAGCTTAGAGAGAGGAACAAAATGTGCTGCCTTGGAGAACCTGTCAACAATGGTGACAATAACTGAGTGATTAGCGGAACGCGGTAAACCAGTAACAAAGTCAACTGAAATATGCGACCAGGGCCGACCTGGGACAGGCAGGGGGTGCAGCAGCCCGGGAGGGGCCAGGTGACGGCTCTTATTGCGCGCACAAGTGTCGCAGGCCAACACATATTCGCGGGCGTCACTCTCCAAAGCGGGCCACCAAAAGGAGCGCCTCAACAGGAAAACCGTCCGACGCACGCCGGGGTGACAGGCGAAGCGAGAAGCGTGTACCCAGTGCAAAACGCGGGCACGCACGGCCGACGGAACAAACAGCCTACCAGGCGGGCCCGAACCGGGGTCCGCGTCCTGCCGCTGCGCACTGCGCACCAGGCTCTCAATCTCCCACGTCACGGCCCCCACCACGCAGGATGAGGGGATGATAGTGGCCACCCCCGTAGACTCAGATGCGGGAGAAAATTGACGGGACAAAGCGTCAGGCTTAGCATTGCGGGAACCCGGTCAGAAAGAGATAGTAAAATGAAACCGGCTAAAAAATAGCTGCCACCTGGCCTGCCTGGAGTTGAGCCGCTTCGCACACCGAATGTAAGAGAGATTCTTATGGTCCGTCCAAATCACAAACGGCTGTTCCGCCCCCTCTAACCAGTGACGCCACTCTTCCAAAGCCAGCTTAACCGCCAGCAGCTCACGATTACCCACGTCATAGTTCCGCTCAGCTGGAGAAAACCGCCGCGAAAAAAACGCGCACGGATGGAGACGGCCATCGTCGGGCGAGCGCTGCGACAACACGGCTCCCGCACCCGCATCAGAAGCATCCACCTCCACAACAAACTGTCTGGAACCATCGGGGTGAACGAGAATGGGCGCGGAGCAAAACAACTCCTTCAACCGAGTAAACGCCTGCTCGGCCTCAGGCGACCAACTGAAAACTCGAGCCGGGGACGTCAGCCGGGTGAGCGGAAGAGTGATCTGACTGTAGTTCTTGATAAACCGGCGATAAAAATTAGCAAACCCCAGAAACCTCTGCAAGTGTTTGCGCGAGGAGGGAGTCGGCCAATCAGCAATTGCCCTGATTTTACCAGGATCGGGCCTAACTTGCCCCTTAGCAAAGACATAGCCCAGGAACGACACAGAACTAGCATGAAACTCACACTTTTCCGCTTTCACAAAAAGTTTGTTTTCCAAAAGCCGCTGCAAAACGCTGCGCACCTGCTGAACATGGTCCTCAAAAGATCGTGAAAAAACAAGAATGTCATCAAGGTAAACGAACACACACCGATTCAAAAAGTCCCGTAGCACATCATTAATCAATGCTTGAAACACCGCTGGCGCGTTAGTCAGACCGAAAGGCATTACCAGATATTCATAATGTCCACGCGGTGTGTTAAAGGCCGTTTTCCACTCATCTCCCTGGCGTATGCGCACCAGATGGTACGCATTGCGAAGGTCCAGCTTCGTGAAAATGACCGCGTCCTGTACAGGTTCAAAAGCAGACGAGATCAGGGGAAGAGGGTATTTGTTCTTCACAGTTATATCATTAAGACCCCGAAAATCAATGCAGGGTCGAAGAGATCCATCTTTCTTGTCCACAAAGAAAAAACCCGCCGCCACCGGCGAGGATGACGGACGAATTAAGCCCGCCTCCAGTGACTCCATGATATACCTCTCCATGGCCGCCTTCTCCGGACCAGAGAGGTTATACAGCCGGCTGGTGGGCAATGGAGCTCCAGGCAACAGTTCAATGCTACAATCATAAGGACGATGGGGGGGAAGCGAGAGCGCACAGCGTTTACTGAAAACTGCCCCCAGATCATGATACTGTTCAGGTACAGACGAAAGATCCAACTCCTCAGGTGCCAGCTTAGACGAGCAGACAGGCGAGGGTGGAAGAGCAGACTGTAGACAGTGAGACAAGCAGTGGCTACTCCAACTCTCAATGCGACGGGTGGACCAATTAATCTGAGGGTTATGACGCTCGAACCACGGGTAACCTAAAACGATGGGAGACTCGGGGGAGGAGAAAACAAAAAACCGAAGAAGCTCGCGATGATTACCGGAAAGAACCAATGAAACTGGTTCAGTCTCGTGAGTAACAGAGGGTAATAACTGTCCGGTGAGAGCCACAACGGAGATGGGAACCTGCAGGGGCCGCGTCTTAATACCGAGACGCCTCGTGAGACCGCCGTCAATAAGGTTCTGCTCAGCGCCAGAATCCAAAAGTGCATTAGTGGAGAAAGTACCAGACGCGTTGGTCACGACAGCAGGAAGCTGCATGCGGGGGACTCGGGAAAGAGAGGAAGTGCTACCCACCAGTACCCCCACAGCTACTGGCGGGCACCCCCTTTTGACCGCAACGGGCAGGTGGACACAAAATGGCCCGACTGGCCACAATACAAACACAACCGCCCCTCAAACCTCCTCCGACGCTCCTCCGGAGTAAGCCTCGTACGACCCAACTGCATAGGTTCCTCAGCAGCGTCCGCTGGAGGAGACCATGCGTGGGCCGGACCGGTAAGAGGGGGGCGGGAAACTGCGCGCACAGCAGCGTGCTCTCCCCACCCAGCACGGGACCGGCCTCCCCTTTCTCTCTCCCGCTCGCGAAGGCGATTGTCGATACGAATGGCCAGATTAACGAGAGCCTCAAAACTCTCCGGTTCATCACGAGTGGCGAGCTCATCTTTCATGCGATCGCTTAACCCGATAATGAAAGCCCCGCGTAACGCGTCATCACCCCACCCCGTCTCAGCAGCTTTAACCCGGAAATCAATAGAAAACTCCGCCACCGACTGGCTCCCTTGTCGGAGCCTGTGCAGCTGCCGTGCCGCCTCGTCAGAGCGCAGAGGGTGATGAAAAACAGCCTTAAAATCCCGAACGAACTGTACATACGTGACAGTCTCTAGGGGATGTAGAGCGAGATAAGATTCGGCCCAGTCCAAAGCACGATCACGAAGGGCACCGATAATATGGGAAATCTTAGAAGCATCATCAGAAAACGCTTGGGGAAACCGCTGAAAAAGCAGTGAAACCTGAATCAAAAAACCCCCACAGCGGCCCAATTCTCCCGTGAAAGGCACCAGAGCCGGGGGAGCGGGGTCACAAACAGAGCCCGAACTCTGCGGAACGGACGGTACAGGTGGGGGGGATGAAACAGTGGGTACGGTTGGAGGAACTAACCGAGCTAAAGTTTCTTGAATGGCTATCAAGGTCTCATTAACCCGACCAGCCCATTGCTCGGATTCCTTAAACTGCTGAGACAAGCTTGACAAAGACTCCTCGTGTTTCTGGAGTAATTCGCCGGAATCGGGACCTGCGCGTTCTGCCGAATCCATAAGAGTGGTCGGAGTATTCTGTTAAGGGACTTTACCCGAATGGATTTAGTGGCAGAAACACACACGAGCACAAGATTGTAGTGATGCAGGTTTATGTACACAGATGAGGGAATATTTACAAGGGAAGGGGCTATATACAGTGACAGATAAAAATGTGCACGGAGAGCAACGCTGACAGGATGAGACGGAGCCGGGGTATGCGGGCGAACCGATGACGCACCGGAATTACCTAAAAGCGAGGGACAAACAAAGTTACAGAGTACGTCGATCGCCGAGAGTTCAACTAAAAGTGGACGAGGAGAGTTGGAGAGCTTACTTGCAACACCGACATACAGATGTAACGGTGGTCACAGCCTGGTATGAAGTAATTCTCTATCACGGATCCACAGAAGCCCACACACAGAAAACTAGGCAGGCGAACAGGCAGCGGGACAGACTAAAACAAAGGAGAAGCAGGCAAATGATGGATCCTAAAACATGCAGCTCAATCGCGTGGAATCAACAGATTCAGCTTGCACCAACACGTTACCACTTATGAAAACGACAATACTCCGACACCAGACGTCCGAGATTCAGCTCCATAAAAGCGCTCCCTAATGACGTCCGATGCGCCGCAGGTGTGCCGGAATGCCATCAAGCCCCGCCTCGCCCACCTGTGCCAAGAAGGAAAACAAAACCCAAAAACAACAAAAAACCTACCCACCACCTCCTAACAGTATCAATGAGAAGTGCTTAACAGTTTAGTTTTTGCTTATCATCCATTCTAACAGAGCAAAACATGATATTCCACATATCTGTTAAAGTTCTCAGTCATTCAAATTATCGTAGTCTGAGGAGCTTGGAAAGAAAAGCATCTGGACTTTGAGTTTCTTGAAGATGTTTCACCTCTCATCCGAAAAGCTTACTCAGTTCTAAGAGCAACTGGTGGAGAGTCCCAGATTTTAAGTCCTATGGGAGTGTTCCCCAAGAGGGTCATGAACCCCCTATTGATCCTCTACCTAATCACATGAGCCAAGGTGGGAAAATGGATGTAAGTGGGCGTCAAGGCGTCTGGGAAGGGATCTCAAAATTGGATTGTAGATGGCAGACAGTTGGTGTTGTAAGCCACCGCCTCTGTTCAAAGATAGTCGTTCACGGTGGACATAGAACAGAGGCGGTGGCTTACAACACCAACTGTCTGCCATCTACAATCCACTTTGGGTTCTCCTGTACTTGTCTTTCTGTTAAAATAGAGTTTTTCCTTCCCACTGTCGCCAAGTGTTTGCTCATAGGATGTTTGATTTTGTGGAGTTTTCTCTGTATTGTTGTTGGGTCTTTGCCTTACAGTATAGAGCACCTTGAGGCACCTGTTGTTGTGATTTGATAGTATAAATAAAGCTGAATTAAATTATATGTCCAAGTAATTAAAAAAGTAAAAATCTGTGACACTAATTGAATTTGTAATTTAATGAAACTAGTTTAAAAAGTTCTCAACTATACACAGAAACTTTGGGGCCACTTTAAGAAAAAAAATATTATTGTCCATTTTGAGAAAAAAGTTGAAATGTTGAGATACTACCGTTGTTTCAAGCCAAAACTACTGTACCCTCTACAAAATCCTTTGTATCGATGAGATAGTGAGACATAGTTTTATAGTGTTGCTTTATTAGTTTGTTTTTATTATATTGTATGGTTATGTGTTCATGCTTTTATTTTGAGAGTTTACAGCTCCCTATCTGCAACTCCCTAATTAAAACAAAAAAATGTACCTGTTCATGGCAATTTAAAAAAGAGTTGGCCAGCACAGGGGGTCTGGAACAGGAGCGTTGGCAGAGGGTGTCACAGCAGAGAAAGCTGCAGCATGTAGTAACAAATTTAATTTGGAGCAATGGCAAAGAGGCCATGGTAGGGTTTGTGAGGGATCGTGCAGGCAGGGGAGACATGTGTGGAAGCTATTCACAATGATTAAAGTATAGTGACATGAGTGGAGTAGATGTATGGGACACATTGTGGTTGGTAGATTTGGAGAACATTCTGGCATCTGTCGGTGGAACGAAGAGGGGAATGGATGATAGCAAGAGGAGAATGGCAGCAGACAGACCTGCCCATCTCCAGTCCAATACCAAGTTTTAGACCAGACCAGAGATCGGTGTCAGAACCAAAGAGGCCGCCTTGTGCAGAAATGCTATTTTTAGTAATGTAAGATAAATCTTTGTTATTTTCTTGGCTGGCCAAACACTTTTTTGCTGCTCTCCATGCAATCAGAAAGGGTACCTTGGCTCACACTTGCATTAAAATGTCCAACTTCAAAGATAAAATGAACTGTTGTTAGCTTTTGTTTTCATAAAAGCAGAGATTGACAGATGAGTGCCGCATTTGCTGTAAGGTGGCTGTTGGACTGGTCTTTTGTGGCAAAGCAGGAGCTGAGCATGAAAGTGAGGTTATTTAGTAGATTGTCCTTGTTCCCACTCCCACCTATGGACACAAGCTGTGGGTAGTGACCAAGGGTGAGATTTGCAGATACAAGCGAAGGGTGTCTGGCTTCTCTCTTGGAGATAGCGTGACATCTGACATCATGTTTCCTGGATGCGTGTTAGTTGAGCTGTTCAAGCATGTCCAAGTAGAAAGAAGATACTTCAGAGAGATTATGTTTCTAAACTGGCTTTGAAAACACCTTACTGCCCTCCAAAAGAGCTGGAAGAGTAAGGAGAGGGAGAGGGATGTCTGGGCATCTCTGTTTGAACTGCAGAAAATGGGTGTGTGGCTTCAAATGCTAACTAACACTTCCATAACAACTGCACATGCAGTGCATTTTTTAATATACCTCTTGTACTACTCACCAGTTTGGATTTATTTTTTTAATCAATAGATTTGCTGATACAGGCAACTAAAGCTAAAAGCTGCTGAACCTTAATTTGTGTAACTGAACTGGACCTCTCTACCTTGTTTGTTTTGTCCAAAATCAGCAGACCTAGAAA
This sequence comes from Neolamprologus multifasciatus, assembly GCF_963576455.1. Taxonomy (NCBI): domain Eukaryota; kingdom Metazoa; phylum Chordata; class Actinopteri; order Cichliformes; family Cichlidae; genus Neolamprologus; species Neolamprologus multifasciatus. Next base: position 7,289,618 of record NC_140442.1, on the reverse strand, counting down.
GTAAATCACCAGGTGGTATCAAAGCCATGTCCATTTTTTGTATACAGCTTATGCTTACATTATAACTATTATAAACTTTCACAAAAAAAGTAATCCAATTATTGTGTCATGTGATTAAATACGTTATAGGCGAGCCCCTATAAAGCCATTAGAATCATTAATCTCGGATGGGTTGCTTTTAAAAACTGTCAAATATTATGAATTAAATTACATGTAATCCTGTTATGTAACTGAATTAATGATATTTATGACAATATATATGTTTTTATAAGAACAACACACCACATAAAACCTCAGTCTACACTATTTCACCTCCAACACAGAGAACAAAGCATTTTTGTGAAAACTGTATATGACAGTTGACGGTGTGCAAACACGAATTTATTTTGAAGAAGCTTCTAAATCCATCAGCCAACATGATTGTATGTACTGTGTATTTCTTCCCACTGTTTTAGGAGGCAGAAAAAAATAAAACAAAAAACAACAAAATTTGGGGCCAAACTAATGTTGTTTAGGCTTTCACTCCTTTTTTAGTTGTAGCTTCAGAACCACAGACAGCGTTTATTGTGTTTGTGTGTGTGTGTCACTCCAAACAGTGATCTAAAAACTATAATAAAAGTATATTTTATATAATAAGATTGAAAAGAACATGTTTCATTTTATTATCTATCATTCTTTTTTTATTTTCTCTTTCGCTCAGATTATAGTTTGAACCCACTTTGACTTTGAAAAGAGAAACATTCATGACAAAATAAAGTATTGGGAGAAAAATACTCTAAAGTTAATTTACAGCCCGTCCACAATTTATGCTTTCAGTCGTATGCTAAGTGACGCAGGGAGCCCAACAATTGACTTATAGAAGCATTTTATCTGGGGGTATGTAGTGTTTCTGCTGTTGAATAACATGATAATAGTAAGATAATAATGTGGAAATAAGCAACACAATACTTTTGTACCTACTTGGTATCAGGTGTGGTTTTCGGCTGAGCAATACTAGACTAAAATTTTTAGTAGTGTGCTAATAACTGGTAGTAATAACGTGAAGGAAATTGTAACAACGTCTCCGATGCATAGCCGTATTTTTGGTAACAATTATATAACTTACTAGTAAAGAAATGGCAATTTTATATATTCTGCAAACCTTTTAATATAGTGTCACCAATGTGGTAATGAGTTCATAATAAAAAGGCAATATAGTTTGATGCTTTTACATGTTAGGATACCCCATATTATAATGGTGGAATGAATCCTACCTTCTACCCTACAAATTTATCCTTTGTTTGAATTTATTACTAATGTAATAATAAAGTAATTATTGTGTTTAATGCTGTGGCTTACTACACTGAAACACTTCTGGTAGTTTCTGTAGAATAACCATTAACAACAACAACAACAATCTTTATTTATAGAGCACATTTAAAAACCAGCGGTATACCAAAGTGCTTAACATAAGAGACAGAGAAGTAACACGAGTATTATAAGGCCTTAGCAAAGTATCAAATATCCTCACAGGTCAATGCCACTAATACACAGGGGTAATATAAAATGCATATCAAAATAAAAACATAATAAAAGCACAAGCCATAAAAATATGTATAAGAAAAAATAGAATATGTCTAAAAGTCAGGTGCGAGCATTAACAAGCAGGAAAGGCGAGATTAAACAAATAGGTTTTTAACCGTGATTTAAAAGATTGGATGGAATCAGACGCCCAGATCACAATCGGAAGGTTATTCCATAACTCTGGTGCAGCCAGGGCAAACGCCCGGTCACCTCTAGACTTCAGCCGAGATCTAGGCTGCACCAAGAGTAACTGAGTAGATGATCTTAATGCTCTGGCAGGAACATACGATTTAAGGAGTTCCTTAAGGTAGCTCGGTGCTGTGTTGTTGGTAATTTTAAACGTAAGCAGCAGTATTTTAAATTGGATGCGGTATTTTATGGGTAGCCAATGCAGGTCAGCTTAAAACAGGAGTGATACAGTTTAAGAAAAACAGTAAGAAAAAAAGACCATATCTGATCAGGGCTCCATCAGCATTAACTTTAGCTCTCAGTCTGTGTCTGAATGGGATTCTTTTTTTAGCTTCATTGTTACATATTTGACACTTTTTCATTATCTCTTACGTGGTTACAGTTGAGGGGATGTGCAACTTTTTATAAGTTTGGTTGTGACTTCTAGCTGGGACAGCTGCTTTAATAACACTTTATCAGCACTGATGTAGAAACCCATAAAGCAGCAAGTAAGATTGGACTTCAGCTGCACGTCTTCCTGGCAGCAGTTTCAAGAATTATAGTCATACATTGACTCACCAGTCTACTCTGAAGTCAAATAGATAATATTACTTGTATATGAGTAATAGGAAAGTAAGTGCTGGGTGCTTGGTTTGTCTCGGAGCTATCACAGTCTATAGGTGAATGCAATGGGACCAAGCTGATGTGGCACAGAGCCCATTACATTCACATCAGCACGTATCTTCTCCTACACGTTATTCTCTTTTTTTTTATGATTCTGCACTGCTCTTTGTTGTTGCCAAGGAACGGTATCAGATGAATGCTGGCTCTTATCTTGTCACACTCCTAATTTCCTGTGGACCTGTTCTCCCCCGTGGCTGCTGTGGTGTGTGTGTGTCTGTGTGCCAGTGCAGCTCCCGCTAAGACAACAGTGTACTCACACGGGGTAGATAGGTCTGTAATGACTGGGTAAACAAATGCAGAACATATGGAGCCCTCCATTGCCAGGAACACCACCACTCAACAAATGCATCTCACATTTCATATGCAGATCCAGGAGGACAAAGGATGTGTTTTGATGTTTGCATTCAAAAGGCCTCAGCAAAAATACAGGTTTCATAGAGGCACGTCCACTTATGCTCAGCACTGAATGGTCCCACTCCTCTCATCAGTGTGGTGAACGCAGCCGGTGTTTTGTTAATGTTGGAGATTTTGCAATAGGCAGGTGAGGCCCATTTTACTATATCACACTGGAGCTGAGCGGTGAATGCTATTTACACCCCGGCCTAAGGCAGATAGCACAGGCAATTTTAAATCTAACCATAGATAGATGGATAGATAGCAGGAGCTGTTTTCAGGGAATGTTAAGGCTAGAGTGAGTGAAAACAGGTGATAAAAGCAGAGTAATGATGTTCCAGTTGTGGTGTCTCCCGGATCAGCAGCAGGGAGCCCAAGATTGGATGAAATCCATCTAGTGCAGCCGGATATTCTCCCACTTTCCTGAGAAAATTGAAAAGAATTCAGAGAAAACTGCAGCATTTTTCCCCACTTCCCATAAAAACACTTTAAAAGAGAATTGTCTGTCTCTTTCTTTCTCTGTCTGATCTGTAACCATAAATGTGCACTATTTGTCCATAAACATCTGAAACCATACTTATTAAAAACTTGGTTGATCTTCCCTTCAAGGTCATATCCTCGTGCCCCTCTGGATTATTACAGTATATTTTCTCCCTGCAAGCCTCGTCTTTTTTTTTTTTTTTTTTTTTTTTTTTTTTTTACCATGGATTTTCACACAAGATGAAAAAATAATTTTCTGTGTATGACTTACCTAACTTTTGTGTCTGCGATCATCATTACTGATGATAGCCTGGCCTCTGACTACAACCAAGAAATCCAGCAAGAGCAGTGTTAAGTGAAAAAATCCAAAGTGTATGCCTAAAGGTACTGCATCAGGTCTGGAACATGCATGCTCTTCTTTGACATGAATCAATTTGTGAATTCCCCTGGCTCAAACTGTTAGTGGCAGATTCCACCGTAACATTCTGTGGCATCAGAGGGGAAAACACCTAAACATGCATTTTGCCCGTGCCTACTCCATTAAAAGCATTTATAAAATAAATTATCCCTGCAATGCCAAGTGTATCATACCCAGTGTTGGGTAAGTTACTTTAAAATAGTAACTTAGTTACATTACTAGTTACTTCTATCAAAAGTAACTGAGTTACTTCAAGTTACTCGTTACTTTCAAAGTAACTAGTTACTAGGGAAAGTAACTTTGGTTTTACTCAGAATTCTCTTGTTAATGTGTTGCTTCCATAACTTTGCCAGTCTTCTAGCTTGCTTACTTGCCACAAGTGCACTGTGCCACCTACCAATAGAAAGGAAAAGATAATGTGCATGTTTCCACGAGAGAAATCCCACGCCTGGACCGTCATTGACTGCTGCCATGATTCTAGCCTACGTCACAGCGTCATGTGCGCCTTTTACATCCAACACAAAAACTGCAGTCGTGATGCTTTGATTGTACTCAACTTACTGTACTGTAACTCGGAAATTCTACCTTCTGAATAGGAAGATGTAGTTAACACCAGACTGCAGATGAGCTGCATACAGGGCTGGACGGGGACAAAAAATCGGCCCGGGCATTTTGACTAGAGACTGGCCCACCATTATAGGAAAAATCATAAAGCCTTTGAATGAAAACAAACGCTGTTGTGACAGTGATGTTCCCTGTTTTGATGGTATATATGCATCAATCGTTTGTTGTAAGATTGAGATAATTATTTTTTAAAAGCTAGACATTTTAAATGAGAATAAGAAAGAAAAGTATTTCTTTGTGCCCACCTCTCCCTGTTAATGCCCTACCTGGCCCCCCTGGCAAAACTTTGCTAGATCCGCACCTGCACAGTTACCAGCTGTCAACTACCTAAAAAGGATCCTGGGGTTATCTGTCTCTCAGAAACAGTTCATAACTTCCCTTCAACTCATTTATGTCACCTAAAAGGTAAACCTGTTTCTCCATCACCTGTTCAGCTCTGATGATTCAGTAAGGACATCTCCTGGTTTCATCTTCATGTTTCCCTCTCACCAGATAACCAAACCGATATCATGACCAGCAGCTTTTTTGCAGCTGTGGCTCCAACAAACATCAGCTGATACTAGAAATTAATATTAAATCAATTCTAACAACAGCTGATCAAGCTTAAAAGTGCTGCTGTTGTTTAGCGTGACATCGGCTGGTTTCCTCTTTCTGGCTCAAAGTGGGCGATAAACAAACAAGAGAGCCGATCAGCTGATCATTGATCAGTTTTCATGATTGAAGTAGAAACGGGAGAGGGAGGGGGGAGAATGAAAGAAGAAGAGGCAGCTGTGCAGCGTAAAGACAGAATAACTCCAGCTTTGTGCCTTTTTCATTGTAGCTGAATTACGGGACAAACTGTTCCTTTTCGCCTCAATAAGAAACGCGTAATATTTTCTCTGAATACCAGACGGGACGGTTGGCAACAAACAAAATAAAGTTCAACATCATTAACTTCATAGCACCCACCCAGCTGTATAGAAACTCTGTCATGCTAGCTAGTACGCAGTATGGAAAAAGTCAGAATAACGAAAATAAACTGCACCTAAACTTGGTTTATATCTGACCCAGATAGACTGCAGGTCACAACTTCTTACCTGAAGTTCAGTTCACACTTGGACTGGCGGCCGCCTCGGGTCTCTTTTCCTTCTGCATCCCCTTTCCCTCATCCACCTGCTGGCCTCCACCACTTGCCAATGTTACAGAATCTGTGGTGGAAGCTCCGCGATAGCCACCACACGAAGTAACGAGTAACGGCCCTATCTAAATCCCAGTAACGACTAACGCGTTCCTGATTTTGGCATAATAACTAGTTACCGTGCTCGTTACCACAATAATAACGTAGTTACTGTAACGCGTTACTTAATAACGCGTTAGTCCCAACACTGATCATACCTAATACATGTGTTTTTGAGACCTCTATATCATCATTGTGATTTTTTAACTCTGTTATTAGTTTCATTTGTTTAAGCTCATTAAACTCATATAAAATTTATATTTAGTTTCCTTTGTTTTAACATTTTTTCAGAAGATTTAACAAACAGAATTTTTCTGGCAATTATTTAATAGTTCAGGATTTTCAGGGATAACTTTTACTAATAATGACAAAGACAACAACCAGTCATTGTGTTAGTACACTGAAGGAGATACAGAAGGACATGGTGGAGGGCTGAATTAAAATCAGTTATGATTTAGATTTTTTAAAATTATATATTTTATTAGTTATAAATTTAAATAGGCCGAGGCATAAAAAAGTGTGATTGCAACTCCTATACTTGAGAAAGTGATAAGGTTAGCAATAACGTGGAGTTATTATTTATTTATTTATTAATCAATATTGAATATAATATTGTTCCTCAGACTTTGCTTTTGTTAAATAATTACTTGTTTGTAGCAATCGCAACCTTTTAGAACTTTGGTATTCTCGCTGTCGATTTGTTGGTCAGTTCTTTTTATACTGCAAAAATCCCCAACCTTACCACCACAGAAGCAATCCCAACCATCATATTTCCTCCTCCCGAGGGCTGCATGTTATTCTCTTTGATCCATATTCCTCAGACTTTAATTTGTCTTACCCTAACATTTCAGTTTTTTGTTTTTTTTTAGCAATTTCCCACATGAAATATCCTTTATTTCTTACAAGAATGCTCTTGCAAGCTTTGGGGGAAAAAAAACTTCTTTCTCTGAACATACTGTGACTTTGAGACAAAGGGTAGCTGCAGACACTCCAGCTGTGCTAACTTACTTGTTATCTTGCAGTTGGGGACAAAGTGAAACCAGCAGAATAAAGAACCAATGGTGGCTGAAACTAAACCTTTTTATGCCTTTTTATAAGTACATTTGATTAAAGATGATTAAAAGTGTTTGTAATAAGTAGTCATTTATTCATTCATATAAATATTCTACTTGTAGTTGTAAGATAAGTAATTTATTAACTATTTATTAACACCTCAGTAGACTCATTAAAACACTTTTCAGTGCACTTGTATTGATATTCTATTATGTTAATATAAAAGTAGCAGACATTAAAAGGGGCCATTGCACATAACAAAATCGTTTACTTATCATAATAATATTTCCCTATTGACAGATGACACACTCAATGGCCACTTCATAAGGTACACCTTCTCTCCTATTTGCCTTCATCAATGTCTCAATTCTTCATGGCACAGATTCAAGTGATGTTTCTGAGGTCAGGGGGTAGGGAATTCCAAAGTTGAGGGGCAGAGCGACTAAAAGCCCTGCCCCCCATGGTAATAAGACGAAAGGAAGGAACAGAAAGAAGAAGAGGCACCAGGATGGAATGGAGATCTGTACCAAATCAGAAAAGTATGGTGGGGAGAGAGAATGAATAGCCTTACATGTATAAAGGAATATGATGATGGCATCACAGTTTCAGCAGGGTTTTCTGCAGCACATCTGTAATGGGGAATATCCTGTTCCAACGCATCCCAAATATACTATGTACAGTTCCTTTGATTCTGAATTTATTAAAAAACTAGATGAACACAGAAGGCATGGTGAGTTTGTATCATGCAGCAAACATAAACAGAATATTAAAAAGAGAACTGAGAATTTCTACTTCTATAAAATGAAAAACACTGTTTAAATCCTGTCTATGTGAGGCTGTTTGTGTGGTGTCAGTAAGGCTGCTCAAGTACAGGATCTGAATATTTATTAATCTCACATACACAGTGACTTGCCTTTCCACATTCATTTATCTACACATCCTATGCTTATGAATACACGATTACATGAAAATATGCAAATGCCTGTTTAAGCGTTACCCCTTAGCCGGACTTCTTGGGTCTTGAATATTGAGATTTTATGTATTAAAAATCGTTTATGCAAAGTATCTTCCACTGAAGTGGCTCAAAGTAAAATATAAACACTTAACTCTTTTTATTTTATTTTAAAGACGTCTCTGCTTGATTATCAAGGGCTTCAATAACCCCTTGATGTATGATTAGGACATTTAAATTGCTGATTTGAACAAGGAGCTCTCAGAGAAGTAAAGGAGCAACGCCATTCTTTATCGACGCTATTTTCTATTGTCTGCGTCAGCGAGGCTGTCCAGTTCATCGGTTTGTAATTGCTCTCCAGTAATCACATATCAGGCCTGGCCTTGTGTTTAAGCACTTGCCAGATTACGATCTGTTGCAGTACAAAACACAATAATTCAATTAGTCAATCAAGCCATATTCCCATGCTAACCAGTCAACTGTACATGAAAGCAGACCAGCCCGTGCACCACGGAGTAATAGTGATTTAAATATCAATAGTCAATCACTCTTTCAAAAAGAGTAATTTCATTTTCACTTTCATTCTCGTTATGCCAGGTAAATGAAAAATGACGCACCTGAAATGGAAATTTTGAAACACGAAGTTTCGTCTTGCATGTAAATTTGCACAAGTGTTATTTATGTTTGTTTGTCTGTTCTTGCAGAGGCTCGTTAATAGCACTCTCAGTCAAGATGTAAATAACTTCTGGGTAATGTTCCAACCTCTGTCCCTTTATATTTCCCCTCCGTGCAGTGCTGATATAATAATTACTATGTCCCGCACATTTGGAAGCAGCTTTCATCCATAAAGGGTTATTAAAACATCCCAGAGCTTGTGTGGATTTAGCAAATGGCCTGTTTGAGTTTATGCAGACATTATGCATTCTGGTCACGCTCTTGATTCATGCTGACATCTTTTACAGGGTTTCAGCGTGTGGCTACTTTGCCCTCCTCATGACCCTTATTGGCTTTTCTCCTTACAACTCCTATTGATATTTGCACCCACATCATCACAATATATAGTATTGTGTGTGGATGAGAAGAAATGGTGAAGGCCATCTAAAACTGTGTGATCTTCCCAGATAAAATGGTGGAAAAGTGGAGAAAGAGGAGAAACAGCATTTTATTTGCACACCCTGTCATACTGCAGGGTGTGCAAACTCAAAGCTGCAGTAACATCTTTAAGAATATGTGTAGTCATGTAATGATATAGTTTTTGTGTTTGGAGATCCAGCATGTGCAGATCTGATGTAACGTTAATCCTGTGTTGGAAGGTATTTTCACTGACTCGACCATGTGGTTCACAAGGTATATCTTAATATCTTTGCAGACTTGTGGAAACTGGGTCTGCTTGTGCACTGCGATCAACAGCCACCTTTCATATATCTGACCATCCTGTGGTCAGATAGTTCCTGTCTTCCTAAGTCTAACCAGCTTCAAGAAAAATACTTTACTTAACAGAAAACTTACAACTAAAGAAAAAGATATTTGGTAAATCAGATGCTTTTATCTTTAATGAGACACCAAACACTGAGGGCAGGTGTGTATTCAACATCGTAATTGCACCTCAAGGAGAATGAATTAACTCTAGCATATCTTGCTGACACCATTTTCTTGAATTTATGCACAGTCTTATGTCAGTTGTCAAAACACTTCAAGAGTAGGACTCTGGTTCTCTGCAGCCATCTACAACTCAAGACACTTCTCTTTCTACAGGCAGTTTTTTTTCAGGCAGAAAAAAAAAAACATAATTAGAAAAATACATCAAAACACTAATTATATTACAGATAATTCACTTTGGAGAAACATATAACATTTTGTGATTGACTAGTAATGTTTCTTTCAGTGCCATAATTATATTTGAAGTTCCAAAAAAGGACAAAAAAAATTAAAAAGTTGTGTTTTTAATTATGTCTATTTGCTGTGTGGTCGTAGTATTTCAGTCAGTGGAAAAGCTTTAAGAAATATTTGAAACCTAAATATCCACAGGTCTAATTGACAAAAATTATTGATGACAAATGCAAGGTGATGTTGCAAAAAATGTCATGTCCTGCTAAGTGATGTTGCACCCCCCCCCCCCCCCCCCAGATGTCCTGTAATAACAAAAGTTGATTACCTTGAGGATTTGCAAATAAACTTAGCATCAAACAAAGACCTGTGTGAAGATGTTTGTGCTGAGCACTCACAGTTTCTGTTGTCATAGGAGCAAGAATCTAAATTCATCCACCAGGTTGAAGATGAAAGGCTGACCAAATACAGACAAATGGTCAACCTGGCATTGAATTTCCTAAACAGGTGAGCTTTTCAGTCACAGTGCATTATATTTATAGGAAAATGGTGCCAAGAGTTACATTCTGCCATCCTTGGCTTCTACTCGGTACCTCCTGTCAGGAACTGGCTTAAAGTAGGTGACAAAGGGTAAGTCCACACAAGTCTTTACTTACAAACAAAATAACTCATTCAACATTACCTAACCAAAACACAAACAGCGCCACCAATAGGTTGATGTCGGATGTCTGAATGTTGTAACTCCAAGGAAATGAACAGCTACTTCAAACTGGGCCTAAATGGTAAATGGCCTGTATTTATATAGCGCTTTACTAGTCCCTAAGGACCCCAAAGCGCTTTACATATCCAGTCATCCACCCATTCACACACTGGTGATGGCAAGCTACATTGTAGCAACAGCCACCCTGGGGCGCACTGACAGAGGCGAGGCTGCTGGACACTGGCGCCACCGGGCCCTCTGACCACCACCAGTAGGCAACGGGTCAAGTGTCTTGCCCAAGGACACAACGACCGAGACTGTCCAAGCCAGGGCTCGAACCGGCAACCTTCCGGTTACAAGGCGAACTCCCAACTCTTGAGCCACGATCGCCCACACGATTGCCTATATGAAGAGTTTAGATGGGGCTTACTGAGTGGGAAACACCCTGCAAAAATCCCTTGCAAATTTTTAGAAAACACCACCAATGTCTCGGTCCTTGTGTCCTTGGGCAGGACACTTCACCCGTTGCCTACTGGTGGTGGTCAGAGGGCCCGGTGGCGCCAGTGTCCGGCAGCCTCGCCTCTGTCAGTGCGCCCCAGGGTGGCTGCGGCTACAATGTAGCTTGCCATCACCAGTGTGTGAATGTGTGTGTGAATGGGTGGATGACTGGATGTGTAAAGTGCTTTGGGGTCCTTAGGGACTAGTAAAGTGCTATATAAATACAGGCCATTTAACATTTACCAATGAGTGTTTTCTAAAAATTAAAAATCTTAGCAGGACTGCACAGACGACCTCCTCCCTATAGCCTTCTTGACAGGTCTTTGAATTGACGCTTTCAGATGGGATGTCACCGCCTGGCGGAGTCCACATGGTGACATCTGCTAATCATCTGTCCAGTGCCTGTTCACACATCCGCCTGTCTATTCGAGGGATCTTGTCTCTTGGTGCCCTCCACCTGGCTCCGATTCATTCTCACCTTCTGTCTGTATCCATGTCTTTCACACACTCCCACCTATTTCAATTTCAATCTCGACATCATTTTTCATCTCTGCTACACATTGGCTGCGTTTCGATGCAACTTCTTATTACTCGCCTCTTCTCTCTCCCTGTCTGTGACAGGCTGATCATTCGACTCAGTGCTGCTGTGATCGAGACAGTGTGACTGCACAGACTCACAATCAAGCATAATTCCGGTTTATTATGAACTGGATTTTGGTTTATAGTTTCTCATGTTGTTTGTATTGGGCTTTATTATGTTATACTGGTGAAATTGATTCTTCAATCCAGAAGAAAGAAATGCAATGAACAGTTTTTATAGCTGTCAGAATTAATCTGCAACTATAAAACATTATTGAGGACACTCCACTCCCAGATGCATTCATGTGACCTTCTCTGATAACCACACTTACAGATATAAGAATCGACTTGTGATATGACATGAAATCCTCAAAAAACACTTTTTTTTCTGTTTAGAAAACAAAAGGATCTATGCTAAGGTCTGAAGAACTCAATGGGGCCTCTTCAGGTATGTTATGATCCACCCATGCAGCTCACACTGGAACCTCCACACAGGCATCTCATATTTGTATCTGTGGAGGGCCCAAGGCCTCTGTTATCTTTTTTGGGAATACATAACAGGACTTTGCTGTTCATTTCAAGACTGAAGGCGAAAGAGTAAAGACATGGTAGGATGAATATAAACAGTGCTGCCTGCAGGACAGCTTTCAGAATTGCTTGACACGTCAAATGATCAGTTTGTGTTCATGCCTGTTCTCATCAATATTAGGCATTTTATTAATTAATTGTTTTTTCGGGCAGCACAGTGGCACGGTGGTTAGCACTGTTGCCGCACAGCAAGAAGGTCCTGAGTTCAATTCCACCATCAGGCCGGGGTCTTTCTGTGTGGAGTTTGCATGTTCTCCCCGTGTTTGCGTGGGTTCCCTCCGGGTACTCCGGCTTCCTCCCACCGTCCAAAGACATGCAGCTTGTGGGGATAGGTTAATTGGATAATCCAAATTGCCACTAGGTGTGAATGTGAGTGCGAATGGTTGTCTGTCCCTGTGTGTTGGCCCTGCGACAGACTGGCGACCTGTCCAGGATGTACCCTGCCTCTTGCCCTGTGACAGCTGGGATAGGCTCCAGCGCCCCCCGCGACCCTGAAAAGGATAAGCGGAAGCGAATGGATGGATGGATGTTTTTTCAATGTGAAGCTCTGCAGCTCTGTTGCTCGTCCAGAATATTACGTAGCTGTGGCTCAGGAGGCACAGTGGATGATCTACTAATTAGGTCAGTAGTTGTATCTCCAGCTTTCCTAGTGTGCCTTTCCTTAAGTGTTCTTGGGTAAGATACTGAACCCTAAATTGCTCACAATCCGTCAACTGGAATCTGAGCACTTTTAACAAAAACAAGTGCTGATTTCATAGAATAGAATATATAGAAATCGGTGAATGTGACTTTAAGTTGTATAAATCCTTGTTCATTTTTTTTGGAATATTTGTTCACCGCCAGTCAGATTTTGGTGACTACCAGTTAGTGAAAATCCTATAGGACTGATGATATTGAGTCAAAAACAGCCTTATTTTATTCAGGCTTTATATTTGTAATTGCTAAACTGCACCATGGAAATCCCAGCTGAATAAATGGGAAATGTTTTTTCTTTGAAATAAATTATTGTAAATATTGGTTTTGATACTTTCTTGTTTAAATGTTTTAACTGTACAATCCAACTGAGTCTCTATGTATGTTTGGTGCAAAACTGCATACGTTATATGAGCTAGTGGATGGATACTATGAAACCCTTGCAATGAATTGCTACGGATGCTGAGCTTGGAAGAAAAATAAAACCCAAAGTCTATGGACAATTGGCCATGATAACAATGGTGAGACTTAGTGAAGTGGTTGGAAAACATTGCACTTTAGGCTCTTTGGGTTGATAGTTGTGCTGCTCTGTCCTCAGGGATCTTCACTACTCTGCTATATATGCAGTGCCAAGCTCCATGTGGCACTGTAGCAAAACAGAATGAGCTTTATTACATATTTGAATTGTGTGTGTAATTGAGTGGCAAGGCACACAATACAAAAGAAACCAACCAATTTGACTGGCAAAGCTATAGAGATCAAAACTGTGCATTTCACAAAAAAACAAAACACACAATGTAGTGTCAGGCCACATTTCCCATGAATTTCCGAGAAGATGAGTTGGGTGCAGTACAGATTAGTCTTCCCTCCTGGTCAAGGACACAGTGGCGTTCCCTTTTTATCTCCAATCTTCATTGTGTTGTTTCCTTTCACCTTTATTTATCAGCGGGGTCTCTTCCATTCTGCCCACCAACACATCCGGTGATAAATTACACTGCCCACAGTGGATCATTCTGCACTGCTGCTGTACACTAGTATGGCACTCAATAGAGTTTGTGCTAGCGGTGAAAGAAGTGTATGAAATCTGCTATATAGCAGAAGGAGAATACATCTTGATGTTGTAGTTGAAAATCTAGAAACAAACTGGTTTTCTTTGGTCATATGTCAAAGATTTTTCCTCTTATAGAAATTATAGCTGTTCCTTCATTATATGTTGGCAATGCTGCATATAGATTTAGCACTAATGATTTGTGACAGTTCTGTATAATAAGAAAAAACCCAAAGAATCCAATGATCCCATATGAAAAAGCGCTTGGTGACAGTGTGGGAGAAATAACAGACATTTAATGCAAAGAAATCTAGAGTTAAATCAGGTTGAGGGAGGGTCGCTATCTGCTGCTACTGCTTGAGGAGTAGGGAAAGATATACAAAACAGCAAAAATATAACAACACTTGGCAGGTGACATCAATAGCTGCTGATCAGGAATATGCAGCACCATGACCTAGACATACCTGCAGAAAGGTACAGATTGAGAGGACAAAGCACAAAGTAGAAGAGCATAAATACATAAAGTTAATGACCTGCAGTAGTGGCATATAAATTCACAGGGAGTGGAGGAGATGACGGTGATGCACACACCATCATGGGAGGTCCCCCTGCAGCTTGATCCAGCAGCAGCTTAATTGAAAAGTCATGATGCACTCTTCAAACTTCTAGGAACCACAAGATAGCAAGCGCTCTGCAGTGTTCTCTGTTGTCTAATACTGATGTCGTCAAGACATTGTAGGGGCCCGATCATTCATTTGCAGACTTTTAGAATAGAATAGAATAGAATTCAACTTTATTGTCATTGCACATGTCAGAGGTACAGGGCAACGAAATGCAGTTTGCATCCATCCAGAAGTGCTTTAGCCATGATATAGATATATTACAATATATATTAGCAATAATATAGATATGTGAGTATATTACAGAAATGGGTCTATTATGGTATGTTATAATGTACACGGTATGAAGTATGTTATGAATATGCTATAACTATAAGTATGTACAGGCTGTAGTGAGTACAAGCTATGTACAGGCTATAAACAGGATATAAATATGAAAAACTATACAGAATATGAAATTAAAACTATACAGAAATGTGAACTATGCAGGTTATAAACAGTTGTAGAATTAAAAATTATCGTATTGTACAGAATAATTATTTACACAGAATTATACAGTAGTGCAGTTAAGATAAGTGAGATATGAGGATAATTTCTACAGAGGCTATATAAAGTGCTAGTTGTTGAACGACTTGCATTTCAGGGAACTAAAAAACGATTTACTGCATCATGTGAACTTCTGTGATATAGGAAATTGTCAGATATTTTATTAGAAAAGCCACCAGAATGTTAACTTTTTACTTTTCTGTTAAGTATTTCAATTCTCTTTATTTGGAAAAACGCAACATTGTCTCAGTGACCCCTTGAATTAGAATTGACTAATTTATTTGATTGATCCCATGCTCTCAAGTAGTTTACATTACAGCCAGAGACATTTCAGTGAAAATACTTCACTGAAAAAAATCAAGTTGTGTTATATTTATGTAATTGGAACAACAATATTTCTGTTTAAATAGGATTTGTTTGCTTAATTATATTTCAATAGGTGCTTAAGCATATTTACCGAGCAAGCAAGCATGTCTGTTGCTCATGCATTTATTAAAATCTGAGCCTCTCCTGCTGGTTTTCTCCCAATTTTCCCTCCACTTCTTGTTTGTGTGTATGTATGTGTTTTTTGTTAACTATATTCCAGTTTTATTCATCATGTTCCTGATAAGTAACAGTGCCGCCCAAGTCCTCAACTAATCATGTTCTTCTAGGGAAGAGTCTTTTCCATCATTAGGTTCACCTGTGGTTCTCCTCAGCTGCGAATGCTAATATGGAAGTGATGAGGTTAGTTACACAACAGCCCTGACTGTATCTGTAAGTGCAGGTTGAAGGATGAGACCTAATCACCAAATCAAGTCTGTCATCTTCTCTCTGGTCGTGCTTGAGGCGGGAAGGTATCGGGAGTCCCTAATTGCCAATCAGGGATAACTAGAGCGCTGTGGTGTGGGTTTGCTGAATGCATGACCAGAGAGAAGGTACAAAGCGGAGTGCAACCTGACTCACAAGTGCAGGAATTGAGAGGTCGCTGCGGAGAATGAGGTCTCAGAGAGGAGTTTTTATTCTCTACGTCAGACCGGGTTGTGTCCCTTTGTAGAACACTGTTGACTGAGACTCTGAGCAGTTAGGTTTCCTCTCCTTTAGCCATCACGCCACATTTGATTTTTTGTTTTTAAGTGGTGTGGCAGACTCTGGACTATTTGAAGTATGATGCAATTTTTGCAAACATAAAATATTCTCTGTATATATGTGTGTGGGAGTTGCATCATTAAGTAGAGTTATCGTGACAGTTCCCAAAGAGAGAAGCTTTGAATGTGTGTGTGTGTGTGTTTGAGTTTGACAGTCTAGGTGTTTTTTGTTTTTTTTAGTATTCCTATTAAATGTATTTATAAAATCTAGGAACACAGCAGCATTGTAACATGAAGACTCCTCTGAGTCGGCTGGCTGTCGTCTGTTAAATCTGTGCTTTTTGTCATTTCTTTTTTGACTTGTTGGTTCAGTCAAGAGCAAAAAGTGCTGAGTGAACAATTTCAGTTGGTGTACTTGATAATATTTCTTTTATATGTTTTGTAAAATAAGAGTGGCACCCAGCATTTCCTTAAATGTTCACAAGGGAAATTTGTAACCAGACAAATATATGCAAGGGAACAAAAGATTTTGGGCCATTAGAATAGCTGTTCATAATTACATTTAAGAACGCAGACGGTGACAGAGCACAAGTCCGTGAGTGTCTCTTACGTGTAGGAGCGCTCTGTCACTTGTCCTCGCGAGTAAAGACAACTGCAGTGTTTGTGTTTTCTAACTCAAGTGTCTCAGCTGAAGAATTGCGGGGTGATTTTAAGAAATCCCCTCTCATACATTAATCTATTTATTTATCTAGCATGCTTTCCATAGCATACTTCTTTAGTTTAATAATTACATTGATTAATTCTTTCATTCACAGATAATTAAATGGCATTCTATAGTAAAGTGCGTAGTGATGTTTGTTTTACTATTTTACTAAAGCTGTAGGTTCAGCTACAGGATCTATTCTATAAATAAAATTGGAAGTGTTTAGCTTGGGACAGTTTTCTGACTAATACTTTCTTAGTCCAGCACAATAATGTACGGTGCGTTTGTTCATTATAATGAAGGGACACATCGCCCGAGAGTGCAACGGTGCAGCTCACTGATGTGTTTAAACAGCAGTGGAGCTCTGTGGCACAGAGGAATAGACATATCAAACTTCGGGTCAAAACAAAGTGCTTCTTACCCTGTAGTTGGGATTTGTTGCAAATACTGAAATCAGATCTATATAAGAAAAGTAGAGAAATAATGATAATTATTCAAAGGAAAACATTATACAGTTTCTGATTGGTATCAGCCAATAGGAAGTTGGAGATTAAATAAACAAACTAATCAGGACTCTGTCTAGAGAAAGTCATCTATTTAATTAAGGCTCTCTTAAATCATTTTGTTAAAATAAAAGCAAACTGGAAAACCAAGAGTACATTGTGTGCGTTTCTGATTCCTCTCATTGCCAGTTTAACCAATCAGTTTCCTAAAAATGTTCTTGTCACATAAGTTTTCGGTACAGGTTGGTATTACGATACAAAAAGCATTGTTTACGCACACAACTAGGAAACAAGTAATAAAAAAAATCAAAAGGTATCTTTATGGAGGCAAATGAGATAAGAAAAATAAGTAAAAAGGAATTCAACAGGGCTTATTCATACAAGCCAAGTTGGCTCTGTAAATCACATTGTGTTCTTTTCTCGATACCCTAGATGAAGCTAATTTTGCTGAGGGATTAATATCAGGGTCTCCTATTAAACCAGAAATTGTGCTGGTGCTGGTGAGTGGGTGGAAGGAGATCGTGGAACAACGGACTTGCTGATGGTTAACTGTATTTACTCTGATTGGGCAGAAGGATCTTGGGAATTATGGGTATCCACGTACTGCTTGTAAAATCCTATTAAGTGCTCATTATCTATTGTATTAAACACAGAGATGCGCAAAGAGTTTTTCCCTTCTGCTTCTCCTGTTACTCTATGAACACAGAGATTCTCACTCAATCCCACCCATGTTTGATTATCTCTGTGTTGTTTTATGTCATTTTAAAAGCTAATCTTTTAGCTTTTAACTTTTTTGCCACCGGTAGTTTTGCAACTTTGTGTGTCTCCCTGGAAAAGCGCAACTTTTGCTTTGAAGCAAAAGTGAATTTCACTTTTTAAAAGTTTCATTAAAGCTTAGAGGCTAGTTAGTGTTTGCAGACATGTTGACATAGTTTATACAGCCAACTGTGGCAGCTGCTAGCGACCAAAGCAATCACAGGTTGCTTTTTAAAGCATCCTTTTGACAGCTGATTTCAATCAATCATCCCTAGCTACTGATGTTTGCCAGGTGGTTTCTCACTTGTCCCACGGCTGTGTGACCTGGACCTGATCAGCACTGTGCTTTGGTTAACTGATTTGTCCAATGAAAATACTGACAAAATGACAACCAAGTTAGCCGATGATGTCCAAATATGGGGGAAAAAACATACACAGTAAAGCTGATGTTAAAGTTATACGATGTCATGGAATAAGCTGCCATTTTTGCTTTGAATTAACTGAATTGAAGCAAAAGTTTTCAGGTTCAAATTTTAAGATGGCGATTGTGGGTTTATAATTGGATTTCATTGGAGGCTCTGTATAGTTTTCATTAAAGAACTCCTTGTTTATCAATTACTGTAAAGTCCTCATGATTTTTTTTCCTACTCTAATTTAGCCAGTGTTTAACTGTTAATGTGAGGCGGTGCTCATATCAACAGAAAATTTTAGACAGGATTTCACATAATGGAGCTCTGGTGCTTTGCACTTCAAAAGCTTCCACAGATCGGCTGTCACTGGTCTGACAGCCAGCAGCTGAGAGCCACTTTTGCCCGCCTGTGAGAGAATATACGACTACCAGCAATGCCATGTTTGGCAGCATTTTATATGAGTGGCTCATGAATACGTATTTGCAAAAAATGAGAGAGATCCTTGTATTTCCGGTTTTGTTTTTTCCTTTACATTTTTTTTCAACTTATAATTTGAAAGCATGAAGCAATGCCAGCATGCTGACCGCATACAGCTGTGATGATAATGACACATCAAGCCTTCATTATTTCAAGGACCCATAAAAAAATAGAATTGGAGGGAGAGCCTTCAGTTTTCAGGCCCCTCTTCTGTGGAACCAGCTTCCAGTTTGGATTCAGGAGACAGACACTATCTCTACTTTTAAGATTAGGCTTAAAACGTCCCTTTTTGCTAAAGCATATAGTTAGGGCTGGACCAGGTGACCCTGAATCCTCCCTTAGTTATGCTGCAATAGATGTAGGCTGCCGGGGGATTCCCATGATGCATTGAGTTTTTCCTTTCCAGTCACCTTTCTCACTCACTATGTATTAATAGACATCTCTGCATTGAATCATATCTGTTATTAACCTCTGTCTCTCTTCCACAGCATGTCTTTTATCCTGTCTTTCTTCTCTCACCCCAACCGGTCACAGCAGATGGCCCCGCCCCTCCCTGAGCCTGGTTCTGTTGGAGGTTTCTTCCTGTTAAAAGGGAGTTTTTCCTTCCCACTGTCGCCAAAGTGCTTGCTCATAGGGGGTCATATGATTGTTGGGTTTTTTGTCTGTATCTATGAAGCGCCTTGAGGCGACTTTTGTTGTGATTTGGCGCTATATAAATAAAATTGAATTGAATTGAATAAATGAAGAACCTTGGGTCACCACATATATGTAACATCATGCTTATGGCTCAGCTGAATTGAGGCAATTACAGGTGGTAACCCGACTGTTCATATGCCTCCCCTATAGAGAGCAGGGTTCATAGGTCAAGTGAGAATACACCAGCAAATCTCACATTTATCATACAGAGTACACTGTGCAATAAATAACACACAGCTTGTTCTTAATATGTAGATTCAACATAACAAAATCGATTTTGAATCAGTAGATGCCTGTAAGTTACTCGAAGTTTGATATCTGCAGGCACCATATAGCAGTTAAGACTAGAATAAAGATGACATATAAGCCTGGTTTCATCTTTCATTTTTGCAGTTTAAAAATTCTCTTGTTTTATTTTCAATTCTTCTATCTTTCCCTTTTACCTCCCCTCTTCTCACTTCGAAGTCACTGAGCTCCAGGATTAGATTAACTATCATTTATAGCAGGCCTGGGAGGCTATGAAGAGCAGACTCCATCAGATGGCGAGATAATGGTGCTTTATGATAGATCCTGGCTAATGAAATGCCACTGACTGTAATGAGATCAGTGAAAAGTGAGCTTTTGACCCCCTGAAAAGGGTAGGGAGCATGTAGAGAATACCTACTAAGAATGTTCTTGACATCTAAGATTTCTGCCCTCTTGCTTCCCTCTTCCTGTTAAGGACACAGCTCTTCTGAATTCATGACGGTGGGTGTGAAGCGATAAAACTGCGAAAAATGTCCCATGGTTCTACAGTAATGCAGAGTTTGGCTGCACACTTGAGCTCAAATCACACATGCAAAAAGCGCACACAGTTGAAATGCCAAAATGCTAATGCCAACATTTACCAGGGGCTGAGAGGTGGGGCTGTTCAAACAGTTGTGGGTGTTTGTAAGGTCAAGAAGAAGATTATGCATTCACTCTGGGCCTCAGAGGTTCACATGTGGGAACAGTGAAAATACACAATATCATACCTGACAGCAGCAGGCAGCGCGTGAAATGCTGAAATGCTGAGGTTGTTATAACTTCTGACATGGACACTTTTAATATGTAACGTGAGCCTGCTGTACATGTACAGCAATAGGCAGATTAATTTCACACATATTGGACCACATAGTTAATGCACGTGTAACGATTCTCTGACATGTTCTATATTCAAGATGCTCTTCTCTATACAATCAACATATTGATTTTCAATCTTCTCTAGGTTTTGGTTTTGGTTTTTGTGCTTTTTCCTTTGTGGTGAATGCCGTTGTGAATCCTCTGAATTTCGAAGGCAATCAGTACTCAACTGCGTAGTGTCATTGCCTCAGGCGAGAGACTGTTGGCTTTTTGGAGGACTGCATACAAATCTCTCTCTGTGCTTTGTGTTGACTGTTTACCCGTCTTTCTCTGTAGCCACATAGCTACGCGAATGTGGGACTGTGAATCCAGCTCCAGTCAAGAGTGGATATCCTTTTTCTAAATTTCTGCCTTGTTTCTTTCAATTCATTTCATCAAGGTGAAATACCCTGGAGTATTAGAAAGAAACCCCAACAATCCCATATGACAAATCACTTGGTGAGAAGGAAAAACTCCCTTTCAACATGAAAAAACCTCCAGAAGAATCAGACTAACGGAGGAGCGTCCAGCTCCAATGACCACGTAAGGATGAGGAAAAAGAGCAGAGGCATAAGTTTAATTATTGCTAATGATTAAATACATTAGTGGTGTAAAAACAGAAAGTGAAAAGAGTGTGAGAGTGAAGCTCCACAGCAGCCTAAGGTTACTGCACAGTAACTAAGGGATGATTCATGGTCACCTGACTTAGTTTAAAGTCTCATCTTAATAGTAGACAGGATCTGCTCCCAAAGTGAAACTCGGAGCTGGTTTCACAGGAAGGAGCCTCCCATTCTACTTTTAAAAACTTTAGGAACCACATGAAACCTGTGTTCTGAGAACTGTGCTCTGTTAGGATAATGAGGTACTATTATTCCAATAAAGAGAAGCTAATACGGGACAAATGTGGTTTCTCGTTCTTGTCCCATACAATATTCTCGCCATGGTGTTGTGGATTCCTTTTCAGGGAGCTTTCAGAGTGTGAAGGTGAAAATTTCAGATCTGCCAACCAATAAAAGCACTGTATTGTATAAAAATAAACGTGACGTATACATTGGACAAAAACCCATGAGATTTGGGTGACTTCTTTTCAGTTATGTCATCTGGACGTGTACTCTTCTCTGCAGTGTTTTAGTGCAAATGGTACAAAATATATCGTCTGTCAGGTGTGAGGACATCACCTTTATTTAAAGCGGCACTTTTTCTATGAATATGGAATCACACCAGTCATCATGTTACATATTGGCTATTTTCTTTTCTGATTGCATCCACCCATCTTATTTTAGTGCATAAAATATCCCTGCCTTTTCTCCTTATGTGTTTCAGGTATATTGCAAGTCATCAACCTCTCCCATCTTTTCTCATTTCTGGACATTTCCCATCCCAGCTAGTCAAAAAGTTGTGTGACAGCAAAAGGCACCCGCGAGCTGCCCTTCTTCCTCTCATCATCCCGTAGAGCTCAGCCACATGTTGGGTCTCTGTAGATAGGTCAGGGGTTGGGAGAAGTCATCTATAGCTTCAGGAGGTTCGGAAAGGGGCTTATGCACAGCTGACAAGTTTTCATTTCCACCTCTTCCCCCCTCTCCTCACTCAGCTTCATTTTCCATCACTGCTGTCATTCCCAGGCTAACAGCATGCATTTGCTTCCCCTCGACAATATATGTTTTGCTTCTCAGAAGGAGACAGTTTAGAAGATAAATTGGTCTCATTTCCCCCTCATACAGTTTATTGAGGGGCCAGACTCTCTTATTTTACACACTTTGCCTGTGGCTATTTAATTATGCCTTTTTCTGCGCTTGTTCAGTTGCAGACTGTTTTAAAATCCACCTGACCGGCAAAAAACATCCTTAAAGACATTTTTTTAAAATCAGATTAAGTCTGTAACAGCACACAAATTGATAATAATAACAATAATAATGAGTAATGAATTTCTTCTTACAAAGTCTGCCTGTCTCTGTCAAAAAGCTCACCTACTGGCAGCAGAAGAAAGTAGAAGAAAGACCGAAATGGGCTCTGCTTTTTTCCCCCAAATGATTTCTTTTATTGTCAAGAAGTCATTTCCGTGGTAAATCTCTTTTTGAAAGGGACAGGGAGAAGTCACAGAGAGTTAATATACTATTTTAGAGATTTCTTTAATTGAAGAGTCATGGCAGGATTAAATTTTATTTGGTCCAGGGGAGCAGCCGGTCCTGGTGAGGATACAAAGGAAATTGATTTTGTGCCCTACATCCTTTCCCACAGCTCCTGGCCTGCGTGTGGATGGCACGGCACTGTGTCATGTCAGGGTGAGCCAGGATGCAATATAGTTCCCTCCGCTTCTTTATCTCTCTGTGTGGAAGGGGGGTTTGAGTGAGCATAGTGGGTAGAAAACCACATCTTATTGGCATCCCAACACCTTTTTTTCTCTAATGCCACCGAAGTCTGTCGCTATCTCTTGAACTGTGTGGTTAGAAGATATGATAAGGAAATTTGGCACCCTGAATGGAGACCATTCCCGGATCTCATTTCACCATGTTTTATGGCTGTGGTTTGAGCAATCCGTGGCCTCTGACTGGTCAAAGTTGAATGTGTTTTTAAGAAAATAAGTTTCAGGTGTTAAAAAGTTTACTATTTCCTGGATCATACTGAGCACCATATTACAACAATTTCTGTCATATTAGGTTTAGCAGTTTAATGCATAAAAGAAAAGAATTAGCAGGAATTTTCATCAGAGCAGGCCTCAGAAAAGTTGGAATTGGATTTCCCTCTGTGATCTAAATACCTATCCAAATGGATATTCTATATTTGCTATGTTTGTTTAACTGCTCCATAGAGAAATTGCATTTCCAGACCTCACTCACACTTAATTTACTTTACAGCTACACTTCATCATCACTCAGCTGTTCTGTCTCAAGTTCAGATGGTCAGAGGATTGGTTTTGAATGTCAGCTATGCCATCCCTCTGAGGAAGCCCTTTTAGACTCATTGAGCCCGAGGGGAAATTGGCTCAAATGCACACCTCAGGGCAAGTTGGCCTGCTCGTAATATCATGTCCAGCAGTCACCTGGGGGAATGGTGACAGGCTAATATGTGCGAAGCTGACCTTTTGGTTATAGTTAAAGGGTGTTTCGTGTGGCCAGATGTGGCAAAGTAGGCTGTGCTGTGTCTGTGAAGAGAGGCTGATGTTCTGCACGTTACATTAGTTTATCTGCTTCACTGTCACCTCCTTCACACAGTGTTTGCTTCTTCACAAATGTGTGAAGTACTGACACCCTGCTGAGTGCTAGATGTGCTGCTGTCTGGGAGGAACTTTAAGTGCACCAATAACAGCGATCCAACACGTCCTTGAATGCTGAGATTAGTGGAAAAGTGCTCACAAAGGTTTTGTGTTCAAACACACATTGTGTGCACATTGGTGTACACACGCCGGATCTCTGGGGACAACATACTTGGATACTTTTCTTCAAATCATTGGGAACTGTGAATTAAAAAGTTGTCCATCTCTCACTAGAGGCCCCAGCATCCTTTGAGATTGTTTTCTTTGGGAATAATCTGTGAGCTGTGCTTGAAAAGGACCAATTCACTCAGTCTGGATGCTGTTACAAAAAGTAGAGAAAGGGGAAGCGAAATACAGTTACAAAAACAAGTTCAAGAAAAAACACACCTTCTCACAAAGGATTTGATTCAAACTAATGCACCAGAGGGTTCATTTGTAACCACATAAACATAACATGGGGGCTTAATGAGGCTCATTTCACTTCCCATATAAAAGTTTGGATTTATGAAAGCAAATTCAAACTGAGAATGTGCGTGTTATTGAAACTCTGACAAATATCAAGTGGTGCACAGTGAGATGGTGAAATGAAGCCAGACTTATCACAATGCCTCAAGTCACACATTTAATTTCAGTTCAAGTTACTTATTAATCAAATTTGATCAAAAATATGAATGTTTTTGCTTGGGTTAGTGAGCTTTAACTGCTTCCCCTCCTGAAGCAACTGAAGAAGTCAAATCTAAAATCAGTCTCCTTTTGCTACTGTGGCTTGCAAAAGTATTCAGCCCCCTTGAACTTTTCCACATTTTGTCACATTACAGCCACAAACATGAATCGATTTTATTGGAATTCCACGTGAAAGGCCAACACAAAGTGGTTTACATGTGAGAAGTGGAACGAAAATCATACGTGATTCCAAACATTTTTTTACAAATAAATAACTGCAAAGTGGGGTAATTATTCAGCCCCCTTTGGTCTGAGTGCAGTCAGTTGCCCATAGACATTGCCTGATGAGTGCTAATGACTAAATAGAGTGCACCTGTGTGTAATCTAATGTCAGTACAAATACAGCTGCTCTGTGACGGCCTCAGAGATTGTCTAAGAGAATATTGGGAGCAACGACACCATGAAGTCCAAAGAACACAGCAGACAGGTCAGGGATAAAGTTCTTGAGAAATTTAAAGCAGGCTTAGGCGACAAAAAGATTTCCCAAGCCTTGAACATCCCACGGAGCACTGCTCAAGCGATCATTCAGAAATGGAAGGAGTATGGCACAACTGTAAACCTACCAAGACAAGGCCGTCCACCTAAACCCACAGGCCGAACAAGGAGAGCGCTGATCAGAAATGCAGCCAAGAGGCCCATGGTGACTGTGGACGAGCTGCAGAGATCTACAGCTCAGGTGGGGGAATCTGTCCATAGGACAACTATTAGTCGTGCACTGCACAAAGTTGGCCTTTATGGAAGAGTGGCAAGAAGAAAGCCATTGCTAACAGAAAACCATAAGAAGACCCGTTTGCAGTTTGCCACAAGCCATGTGGGGGACACAGCAAACATGTGGAAGAAGGTGCTCTGGTCAGATGAGGCCAAAATGGAACTTTTTGGCCAAAATGCAAAACTTGGCCAAAAAGTGGAAAACTAACAATGCACATCACTCTGAACACACCATCTCCACTGTCAAAGATGGTGGTGGCAGCTTCATGCTCTGGGGGTGCTTCTCTTCAGCAGGGACAGGGAAGCTGGTCAGAGTTGATGGGAAGATGGATGGAGCCAAATACAGGGCAATCTTGGAAGAAAACCTCTTGGAGTCTGCAAAAGACTTGAGACTGGGGCGGAGCTTCACCTTCCAGCAGGACAACGACCCTAAACATAAAGCCAGGGCAACAATGGAATAGTTTAAAACAAAACATATCCATGTGTTCGAATGGCCCAGTCAAAGTCCAGATCTAAATCCAATCGAGAATCTGTGGCAAGATCTGAAAACTGCTGTTCACAAACGCTGTCTGTCCATCTAATCTGACTGAGCTGGAGCTGTTTTGCAAAGAAGAATGGGCAAGGATTTCAGTCTCTAGATGTGCAAAGCTGATAGAGTAGCTGATAGTTGTGGAGCACTATTTCTTTTTCCCTTCTAATGCTATGCACATATCCCCACGTACAATGGATTTAATTGTTTAGTTTAAAATGTGGAATTAACCCCAGCAACAGCTGGGTCACATCATTACACTCCATATCTTTATTATGACTCCTGATCTATAACAAACCTCACCTATAAACTCGCCTTCATTTGAACTTCAGTCTTTAGTGTCCATATCATTTGAAAATGGATTGTTGCCATCATTTTGGCAAGTTTTGAATCCATCAACCAGATTGCTGTGGCTGTAAATACGGCAGTGATGCTCGTGGTAATGCTTCATAATGGATGCACTGATGTTGCTGGAGAACTACTACTTCATGAGATTGATTCTTTATGGCTGAATGTGGGCACATAGAGGGCCTGATATGAGGCTGATCCATGTGCACACATTTCCAGGAAGTAATTAATTGTGATCGGAAGAACTGAAAGATGTTTTAAAGTGTTAATCAGTAAGTTAAATATCAATAATGGGTACTAGGGCAGTACTTTCTTTGCCACACTTTGAGTCAGTAGCACTGACTCAAAGTGTGTCTCGTAAGCTTATTGGTGTCCTAGTTGGTTTCTAGCCAGTTGGCTTACAACTGTTTACTGATCATAGTCAACAAGGGAAGCAGCTATTTTGCTGGTAGTGTTACACCACCAGTGATTTGTGCAAAGAACATTGCATGCAGGTGTGCGTATGCATGTTTTTTGATTTTTTTGTAATTTAATTATCAGGCTTATCTGTATGTGCACATACACTTTTATTATGTATCCTATACTCTGTTATTAAGGCCTTGAGTCCTTTCAGTGTACAGCAATATAGATCAGAAGTGCTCTCTTGAGTTTCTCCTTAGAATGAAAAAACACCTTTTAAAAAATCCATTAGCGCTAATATGAATTGATTTTTATTGCTTTTTATATTAATGGCATTCAAATCTGATTGAGTAGGGACTTGTTAATGTGAGCTGTAGCACAGCTTTTGAAATATTCTTCTTCAGTTGAAGTTATTTCAACCATCAATCCTACCATAGTCCAAAAGCATAAAATGCCTCCTTGAATAACAACTATTTTCTTTCACATATACAGTTTTTTTAATTACCTTTAAGGACAAAGTAGAAATCCTAATATATGTTAAAAAAAAAAAAATAGACCTATAGATATACATACCAACCTGCAGTTGGTTTTAAGCTGTTTCAAAACATTAAGGGTGTTTTTCAGTAAAAACTATCCTCCAAGCCAGACTGTAAGCAAACCAGTTCTACTTTGCAAACTGGCATCTGGTGCAATGA
The DNA here is from genome assembly GCF_963576455.1 of Neolamprologus multifasciatus. NCBI lineage: Eukaryota > Metazoa > Chordata > Actinopteri > Cichliformes > Cichlidae > Neolamprologus > Neolamprologus multifasciatus. The sequence continues at coordinate 7,262,561 of NC_140442.1, read as the reverse complement.
CTGCTTGGCTGTGTGCGTGATTAACAGAACAGCTTTATCGTCTCGGTTGCAGGATGTTGCAGAAGAGCTCTGGTCAGTGCTATCTGATAGGAAAACTATCTCATACTTCTGACAGTGGTTGTGTTCTTTTTTTTGACGTTTGACGGGCGTCAGCGGAGAGAGATTACTTTTAAGAGTCCTCACATCCTGCCAGTAGCAGGAGTGCTGACAGCTGATCCCTCTGTAGGAGTGTGATGCTCCGAAAAGCAGAGGGTGCTAAGATGGCAGTTGTCAGAGAGGTCAGCGGTGGACCGACTTTCCCACCATATGATTATGTTGGTCCCTTTAGCTGTTATTCTTCCACAGCTTCTGTTACCTCAGAGATGAACTCCACCTGTTAATATCCATTCTGGACGATTGGTTCATAATCTTATAAACCCCACACGGCACCCAAATTTTAGTCACAAAACGTTTAAAAATAATGGTAAGCTTTGCATATGGCTCTTTAAATTTTTTTTAAAAAAATTGCTGCTGTTATTTCCATTTAAAGTGGACTGTACGATAGATTGTTTACTATGGTGTGCACAATGACACAGGTATAATGTGTTATTACAGAACTAATTAGTGACATGTAAGGGCTGATTTGTTGAGTGGACCTGTGACTAAGACTTTAAAAAAGCCTCATAACCAATATGTAATAAATGAGTGATGTGTAACATCCAATCTATAATATTTAACTCAAAATAAGTTTTCATTAGATTTAATTAGACATAAAGTCTTGCACTCAGGATAACAAAAATTGTGCCATTATATTTCCATGATAGAGTTAAGTTATATAACATTAATTTCTGATATGATGCCAAAAGTATTAAAGTCAAGATTAGGTGAACTGTAGGATTTCACCTGTGATTTTCAGGTAATGTCCCAAACTCTTGGTCCCAGCAGTCTTATCTTCAATAAAGTTTCCTCAGATTAATGGCATTTTACAGCATTCAGAGCCCCCAATCCTCAAACAGAAAAAAACAAACAAAACTTCTGCTTTGAGTGTCATCATTTTTTTTAATACATTGGACCATATTTTCCATGGATGGATTAGCAAAAAGCATTTAAGCAAGTTAAAAAAAAAAATCAAAATGCAGATAAATGAGAAATCGAACTTATAGGATAAATAATGTGGAATTTGGAATGAAGAGTAGCTAGTAAGCAAAATCAGGAAAAAATTGTGTTTACTGATAAATAATAAGAATTTCCCCACTTGCATTATCAGATTTTATTCGGCACTTGGGAAGTAGAATCAAGCTGTGAATACAGCATTTGCATATTTGACTTGATAGTAAATGACTGCGTTTAACACATCTAGCTGCTGTCGAACAGTATGGGCTTTTAGAGCTGCGCTGCTGCCCAACTGAAGAATTTAAGTCTGTAGGCTTGGATGTCTACCTACACCAGAGGGACATGTCTGTCTACTAAATGGCTCACTGTTAAACAGCCAGTCGCTAACTGTGCTGTTGGTTGCTGAGCTCCTTGGAAGGATCTGTAAAGCCTATGGGAGCCTAGGGCACACAACGACAGCAGGTGTGCACTGATTTTGGCTATACTATTTCCATATAAAATAATCATTTAGAGAGAAAGTTAGAACAGCCTCTATCTGGGTAACAGACCATAATCACAACACAACGTATTTGCAGACAGCTCGTTCATGGGTCCAGCTGCTCTCTTCTCTCTGACACTCACTGAAAAGTGTAGACACACTTCTGCAGTAGGAGACCAATGTTTGCGCTCGAAGGACATTACAGGCAGCTGTGTAAAAAAAAAAGTCACTTAATACAGTTTGCCTGCAAATGTATTCATGTTCCTTTGAAAATATATTATGACTTTTATATGCTTCTACTTTATTTTCCCATATTGGTTTACTGTATACTATGTGTATACCCACATCACCAAGGCAGACGGTACACAACGGTGATCATTGTCTGGGTTATCATGCAGGTCTGCTGTATGTTACATTTTGATTTCACTTACTTGTACTCACCCTAACCCATCTCTGTTTTTGTCCAAACTGACATGATATACCTGAATACAAAAATTTAAAGCCAAATACCTTTCCAACAAGAGAATATCTAACTATGAACGACCGACCAGCTGTAGTGCATGTTTTTGGTTTGGATTTTTTCAGCATTTTAGCATTCTTGCAGCGAATAACAATCAGATTATTTACAAGTTTAAACCAAAAATGCAAGACACTACAATCACCTTTGCACATATACAGATGCATCATGCAATATTGTATCAGTCACCTGGGATAATGTCATTTGTTTTGTGTTATTTTCCTGTTCTATTGTTTCGCCAACAACACTGCTCCTTAACCAGCAGTCAGCAGAGTTTAAAAGGGTGATGGCCTTTCTGTTATTATTAGCTCTAAGGTCAGACTATGTCAGTTTGTGGCAGTCAATGGCAGGCTAGGACAGCTTGTGCCAGGATGTCTGGAGGCTTGAGAGTTCGAAAGGAAGAGCCTAGAAGACGGTAAGAAGAGGACAGGTCATCACTGACTCCTACGCAGACACATCAAGAATAGCTGGCTACATTAACTCTGTCCATTAGTGGCTGTCTGTTTGCAGACAGGAAATGACTGATTTGGGCAGATGTGTGGGATTTATTTATACCCTGCCCTGTTTGGCTGCTTTGGTTGCTGGTTGCTTGTCAAGCATCATGTCCAGGGTATCTGTGATAGACATGGATAAGCTGGGTGAAATTGTGAGTGCTGCGTAAATGCATTTGATTAACATGTAAATGTGGTTAGTTGCTGTTGTATGTGAGGGTGTGTGAACCAGAAAGACAAAGAAGAACAAAGGATCAGGAACTCATTTGGTTCAGGGCTCTGTTTTTACTGTTTTCCAGCATAAATAATCAACGGAGTGCAAAGCCATGATTGCATTAACAAAAGGACACAAAGGGACAAAGAGGGGAGATTTTTTCAGATCTAGGAAAAAAAAAATCAGTTTCTAATACGCCCTCATAAAAACCAATTATTAGCAGGAGAAAATGAACAAAAACCTGCCATGACAGTTAATTACGTAAACTTAAGTCTTTATTGTGCAGTAACCCTACAATATAGCTCCCATTATTAAAGCTTGAAGTTGGTTTTATTAGAGGGCTGTGGCTGTGAAGATAAAGAGAATACAATGCAAACAAAGAGAACCAACTATTCCCTTTATCCAGACAGCAAAAGTCACAAGCCAAATGTATAAGGTGAAGACTAAAATTCTATTATATGCACAACAATTGAAATATGCATGTATATTCTATTCATAAGATTTTTAAGTGAGTGTTCATGGTCTGGTTAATGGATTTTCATCATTATCGAACCTGCACTGCAGTCCTCATTTTCTAGACATTACCCAACAGAGACACATGTGAGAACACTAATGTCCCACTCATTCAGATCAGACTATAAATACAAAATCCACACGATGTTCGATTATGGAGATTTGGACTCGCACGTGAGTAGCAAAGGTTTGTTCACAGAGAGCAGATTGATGCAATACTCAATGCCCAATACTCTATTCACCTGACAGCACCTTTAACATAGTGTTCCTGGTAGTGAGAACACATCTGACGCAGACCATCTCCTGCTGGGAGCTACATATGAGAGAGCAACTTTGCACAATCCCCTGTCTTGATGTTTTTAAGAGTTTTTATAACTGAAAACAAGTTTCAGTTAAACAAGTGGATCCATGTGCACAAGCTGACAGGCATAAATCCTCTAATACATATGCCTCATCTGCAGCCCACTTGAAGTGTCAGGGAAAGAAAGGGCAAATGTTATCCTTACATAAAGCAGTGGCTGTTTTTTAACCTTCATTCTCATTATAAACTGCGAACTCTTCTCTACAACAGTCTCGCATATCATCAGATAAGAAAAGGTAATCAGTGATTTAGTTCTTAGCGGTTTGTTGTCATTACAGATTTTTAAAGTTCCTCTGACTAGGGATGGATATCGTTTAGGTTTTATCCGATACCGGTGCCAAACCGGTACTTTTGAAACGGTCCCAGTGCTTAAACGGTGCTCAAACTGGTGCTTAAAGAATGGGGAACACAAACTTTGTCCAAAAACCTCTCACATTTAGCTGTTTTTTTTTTTTTTGTAAAAAGATAACAATGTTAGGCTTTTCTGCAGCTATAGGGGATTTATGGTATCACTCTTGGCTGGAAGCAGTGCTTAAACAATGGAAAAAGCACAAACTTTGTCCAAAAACCTCTCATATTTAGCTGTTTTCCACTTTTTCTTTGCTCATTTTAGCGTTTTTGGCCAGGGTGAAGGGAGTATCTGCCATCAAACAAGAAGACAGCCGCATGTAACTATGACGGTGTTTGCTAGTTCACCTTACATGCATTAATGTAATAACGTGGTTAGCCTACTCAACGTAAATTACACACGAACAACATTAAGCTACTCACCCAGAGAAGAACGGCTGCTGCTGCCATCATCATCCGTCATCATTTCTGCTACACTGGCAGGGCTAGGGGCCAGGACTCTACTCTTCAAGTTCTTGGGGGATGTTGATAACTCCGGGTCCGATAACAGTAAATGTGCTCGGTGTGAGGTCTTGCAGCAAGCTATCAAATATGGTGCATTTCTTGGCTTTTAAAAAAACGCAATGCTTCGCCAGGTGTTTCATCAGATTTGAGGTGTTATCTTCTTGTTGCAGGCTGTTGAGTTTGCATCTTTTGCTGTGAAGTACAGTCAGACTTTTGACCGCTTTGCCTTGGGCATTTTTAATCTGTAGCTCTGCTCTAAAAGAACCTACGTACCTGGGCCCGCCTACTATCCTTGGAAAGGTAAAATGATTGGCTAGAATCCAAAGTGCATGACATCTCAGGAAAAAAAAAGCACCGAAATAAAGCACCAAAATGTGCGCTGCTTTTTGGTCTGGTCTACTGTTTATGTCAGAACTGGTGCCATTATGGCACCGGATACCGGTACCCATCCCTACTTCTGACTAGTAGCTGAAGTACGCAGGGAAATGATGCCTTCAGTGTAAGTTAGAAGAATAAGATAAAATCAGGAGACCGTAATGAATATAGATTGTTGAATATTCTCCTAAATGCAGCCTTGATCAGCGTAGAATAACATATTTATATTTGGTATTATTTTTATGCATGACACAGCCTCACCTCACCTAATTTATTTACAATCCAAGTGACAAACCCCACTGCAGCTGTCACAGTTATGACCCGTGTTTGTCATCCACATTAGTTCACTTAGGGAGGATGTTAGAGCGGATGATGGGTAAACGTTACATCTGATTTGGCACAGAATGAGACCGTGGTGAGTAACTAATATTTATGATTATAATATAGACAATTTTACTCAATTTGGGATGTTTTCCTAACCCTTAGTGCGCTATTTTGTACTCATAGCATTTTAAGGATTATTTTGTGCTCAGGTCTTAAGATTGAGGCGGAAACTGCAAATCATGTTCAGTTCAGTGGAAAGATTATTAATCAAATGCATACATGAGTAGATTAAGATATATTTATTCATCCAACTTGAAAGCTTTTTTAAAAATACATATACCACATTAACGTTATCTTTAAAAACAAATATGTATTTCATTTATGTTCTGGTTTCAAAATATACTCTAGTGAAAGTTTCATCTGTTCTGCAAAAAAACCCTCGGCAATCATGATTGCATCACGAGTGTTCCTGTGCCTTTCACAGTCTTTCAGGAAAGAAGTGAATATCATGGTTGACAGCAGTCTGAGTCACAGGAATGTTAATGCTACCGATTCCATCACTGACAATGATGATTCAACACACTTAGTTGAGGTTAAGGGCTCGGAGGCAAAGATTTGCTCAGTCTGGCACTCAAGATCTCAGCAGGTGGGTCATGGGTTGTTTTTTTCCGTGACAGCCACCATGCAGTGATTGAAAGCAAAGCATGCCTGAGTCTAGCCACAATGCCCACCGACATGTTGACATTCTAACCCATACAGTAAGTACTGATTAGTCACACTGACTGCATTGTTACATAATTCAAAACACACACACACACACACACACATCACAGTATTGTGTTGATAAACTCTGTCCAGAGGTATCCAGACGACAATATTTTCATCTTCTTCGGGGCCACAATTTGCTGTGAAGATGCACACAGACTCACAAAAAGCAAATGGTATCAGTCACACTTTGCTGTTGATATGATTTCACAGGAATGTTGCCTGATTGACGGAGTAAGCTACAGAGTAAAAAGTCTTTTTGATATCTAGGACAGAGCCCTGGGGTCTCTCTGAGTGATAGGTGACCTACAGACATTGGCTACTGTTTGTGTGAGCGTGATCCTTCCCAGTTGCTCTGCTCTAGTTCAGGAACTAGAGATTTGAGAAGACTTAAGTTCCTCCCGGGTACACACACAACACAAGCGGAGCTGGAAAAAACAAGAACCAGGTCACGTCAAGGGAGGCAGGAGCCCTGCCTTTGCACTGACCCAAATACTCCAAAATCAGTCGGTTTTCACTCGTCAGATGTATGGTTAAATGAGAACGGTTTTTTGAACATGCAAGGACGTACCGTGTGAACACATAAGTGAGAAAAACACGTTGGCTCGCTAAGGAAGGAGGATTGATAGATGTGGGTTTTACCCCCCTGACATTGGGTTTTCTCCAGTTTCAGTGACATTTTATTTTCTTTTGAACTTAACCACGAAACATAGGAGCACAGTTAGGTTTGGCTCACGAGGAACTACATCTAGCTTCTGTCTGCTGCCCTTTAATAAATTCCATATTTTAATTGTATTCTCGTCATTTGCACCTGAATCTGATGAATCAAATCTAGCATAGCCTTTCAAAAACACTTTGGCACGAGACGTATGCTTATAAATATTTATTTTGTCGATGCAGCTGCCATCATTTGACATCATCTTGTTGACACACATATTGGGTTTTTGACCTGATATAAATTTTTGCAGGAGAAATTCAGACTAATGCAATCATGAACAGTTTTTTCCCCTTGCCCCATCTTTCTCGCTCTGTATTGACAAACTATCAAAACATGATTAAAAAAAAAGAAAAAAGATGAGTGCCAGGAGATGTAGAACCTGTAGAAATGTCACAGACTTTTGAAGATATTATTTTCCTCCCCTGCCTGAGCATCTCTCTCTCTCTCCCAGACTTTCTTGCAGTCTCTTGTCTCTCTCCGGAGCCTATATTAACAACCGAGGTGCAATATTCTGACAGCTTTGGTTTAGTTTTGTGCTCAGAGTTGGTGTGAATGGCAGGAGGAGATGTTTATTGAAAAGAATGACAAAGATAATGTCTGTAGCCTGAATTTATAAGCAGATTAGTTTTAGATTTTTTCCCCCACCCCTTTGTGCTGCTGCCTTTTTACAGTGATGTCATTTCATCTAGAAGATGCCGTTACCTGTTCTGATGGTCGCGGACTATGATTAGTTAGTCCATAGTTTTTATGTTTTCATACTGTGATCAGATTAACACACAAACAAAACAAATCATTTGCTGTCATTCATCATCCATCACCGGCAGTTTTGACCTACAAGGTGTAGAAATCACAGTTGAAATCAGTATTTACTGTTGTCAAGTTGGAAAAACATTAGCTTTATCAGCCATGAATGACTTTTTCATTATCTAATTTCACATCTAAGATATTGCTTCAATATTTGTGAAAATATTGTACGTTTCAAATATTGGCACTTATTAATCTGCCATTATCATTATGTGGAAGTGCAGTCTTTTAATGTTTAAAGAAGTAAACATTTACTGGACATGTGCTGCTTCTACAAACGTTTGTGGAAAAATGGGTCACTCTCAGGAGCTCCGTGAATTCCAGCGTGATACTGATGGAGGATGCCACCTGTGCAACAAGTCCAGTCTTGAAATTTCCTTGCCACTTAAAAATTCCACATTCATCTGTCAGTGTTTTTCTAACAAATTGCAAGTGATTGGGAACAATAGCAACCTGGCTATGTATCACAGAGCAGGGTCAGGAGATGTTAAGACGGATAGTGTCCAGAGCAGGGGTAGGCAACTTCTGGCCTCGAGTGCCGGTGTCCTGGAGGTTTTAGATGTGTCCATGATCCATCACAGCTGATCTAAAGGGCTAAATGACTCCTCAGCATTTCTTGAAGTTCTCCAGAGGCCTGGTAATGAACTAATTGTTTGATTCAGGTGTGTTAACCCAGGGTGCGATCTAAAACCTGCAGGACACTGGCACTCGAGGCCTGGATTTGCCTACTCCTGGTCCAGAGGTTGCCAACTTTCTACAGTGTCAGTCGCTTAAGACCTCCAAACTTCATGTGGCTTTAAGATTAGCTCAAGAACAGTGTATAGAGACCTTCAAGAAGTGGGTTTCCATGGCTGAGCAGCTGCATCCAAGCCTTATATCACCAAGCACAATGCAAAGCATCGGATACAGCTGTGTAAAGCACCCTGCTATTCTCTGGAGTGAGGAATCCCACTTCTCCATCTGGCAATCTGAACGGATTCTGGGTACTTGTCTGAATACAATGTGCCAAGTGTAAAGTTTAGTGGTGGGGGGATTCTGGTGTGGGGTTTGTTTTTAAGGAGTTACGCTTGACCTTACCTTCTAGTGAAAGGAACACTTAATGCTTCAACATACCAAGATAAGTTTGGCAATTTTATGCTCCCAATTTTGTAGGAACAGTTTGGGGATGGCGCCTTCCTGTTCCAGCATGACTGCGCACCAGTGCACAAAACAAGGTCCATAAAGACACGGAAGAGTGAGTTTGGTGTGGAAGAGCTTGACTGGCCTGCACTGAGTCCTGACGTCAACCCAACAGACACCTTTAGGATGAATTAGAGTGGAGACTGTGAGACAGGCCTTCTCGTCTAACATCAGTGTCGGACCTCGTAAATGTGCTTCTGGAAGAATGGTAAAAATTCCCATAAATGCACTTCTAAACTTGTGGAAAGCCTTCCCAGAAAAGTTGAAGCTCTTATAGCTGCAGAGGGTGAGTCGACTTGTTAAAGTTCAAAGTTCATATGCGTGTGAATAGACAGTTTTATTTAATAGTGGATGTTTTCCTAATCCTCAGTGGTCGATTTTGTGTACAGATGTTAACCATAGTGTTAATGTCACAACATAAACATTTTCTTGTATAATAAAAAATAAATCCACAATAATTACAGTAATTTAAAACAGAGGTGGAAATTACAAATCCTGCCAATTTTTAATAAGTGTTGAGTTCAGTTTACTAGACGCCTACACGTAAACATCAGTCATTCTGATGCACTCCAGTGCAGTACACACAGCAGTAGATTAAGATATATTTATTCATCCCACATCACAACAGCTTCTCATTACATTTTGCATATACTGTATAGACATTATGTAAATCAGCGTACATCAATATTTTTTGACGTCAAAGAAGACTCTAAATTGGAAAACGTTAGCTTTATCAGTTATGAATATAAAACTGTAAACATTTTATTGCAGCTGAAATTAAATAGACGTTTTCATTATCTAGCTTTGACTCTATTGAGATGTTATTCCAGAAGAAGTGAAAAAAAATATTTTCCCAAAATCGGACCTTTTAAATCTTCCATAATTGATTTTTAGAAGTGCTGTAGCAGCAGCCTTTCTTATAAAGAAGTTTTATTGAAAGCAGTTGCCTGCAGCAGAAATTGGCAATATTAGCTAAGTTAATTTATCTTGTGCAGCCAAGACGCTGAGAGGAAACATATTCTGTGTTCAATTTATATATAGCATAAGGTACACAGATATGATGAAAGTGATTGTAGCTGTAAAGTTTTACTTTTTGATTTTCTTGTGTGGACAAACACAGTCCGAATTATCCAGCACTTTGGGATCTGTGCTCTAATAAATCTTGATTACAGACTTTGGTCCAGACCCTTTGATCTCCTAAAAGCTGCAAGTCTACCCTGCCAAAGAGATGTGTGTTTTGGTTTGAATTTGTAACAGCGTCAGCAATGTAACTATCACCTTCCTCTAATACCAAAGGTACATGGCTTGAAGACTAAAAATCGCTGTCTTCTATAAGATTACAGGTCAGTGAAATTCAGTCCTATTTTTTAAATATTGGTAATATATATGTGCAAAATATGGTTATTTTGATGTGTTAGATGTTATTTTATGAATAGAGTCCACTGAAGATTTCCTGTGGGGATGTGTAACTTTTGAATATATATTTTATTGGTCCATTTTGCAGTTTCTTGTCCCAGCTCTCTTTATAATAATAATAATAATAATAATAGATTGCATTTATATAGCGCTTTTCGGGGCCCTCAAAGCGCTTCACAATTTCACTATTCATTCACTCTCACATTCACACACTGGTGGAGGCAGCTACAGTTGTAGCCACAGCTGCCCTGGAGCAGACTGACAGAAGCGAGGCTGCCATATCGCGCAGTAAACTGTAAAGTCATAAATACAGTCATAAACACACAGATGGGCACTTTTACCAAGAAAGCCTATAACATAAGAAAGGTAGTATAGCCAAAATATATTACTTTGTAGCCTTACAGTATGTCAGGTACATTAAAAATAATAACCTGTGGGCATTACGACCTAGAGTATCCTCTATCGTGTGCTTGTTAAACTCAGCTGTGCGCGGAAAACAAGAGGGCATTTTAAGGTCGGTGTAAAGAGGTTAGAAATTCACGTTTTGACTTTGTCACATCACAGAAAAATATGTTATCTACTAGCCAGCCAGATTTGAATGATTAAAAGAATTTTCACGGCTGGAAAATGTGAAAAAAATGATCAGTGTCCATGCTCTCTGTGCGCTGCAGGGAAGACTGCAGGGTTGCTTTTATAGGCCAAACCAGAAATTAGCACTGCCCTGATTCACTGGAATAAATTGGATTTTTCCATTAGGTTTTTGAGTATTTCAGAAAGATATCTCTATGGGAAACAGTTCATGATACATGTTTGGACACTTTTGATTTTTGAAGCTTTAAAACCTAATGCTATTCAAGTGCATTACACCAATTGCAAGATAAGGAGCCCGAAAATGAACAAAAAACGTTTTTGCTAACTTCAGCGGTAAGTGTACTTGCAGGGATTGTTTTACCTTAAACACACGTGGTGCGCAGCAATACTTGGGTAAGCTGTGGAGTTTAAATAATAATCCTACGGGCCCCAAATGTGCCAAAAAATATACTTCCAACAGCATTACTCCACCAGAAGCCTGATTTGATAAAAGGCAGCATGGATCCCTGCTTTCATGTTGTTTATGACAAGTTCTGAGGCTACAATCTGAGTGCTTTAGCAGAAATCAGCACTCATTAGACCAGCCCATATGAAATGTAGCCTCGGTTTCCTGTTGTTAGATGACAGTAGTGACACCTGGTGTGTGTACTGATACAGATAGAAAGTGTTACTGTGTATTGAGTTGCCATCTGAGTTGTTGCTCCCCATGTTCCACCGTTACCAAACTTTACAACTTAATGGTTTAAATAGTCATTGTAGGGCAGGAAATTTAGCTAAGAAGACAAAGCTGTTCTATAAATTCTGCCATTTGAAGTAAAATCATTTGCAGAATATTGCCATAGCTAGCTCTAACTCTAGGCTGTGATAAGAATAATAGGTGTAGTAACTCAAGAAAACCCCCGATGCTAATGAGCAGTTAGGAGAGATCTCCTGCTAAGTAAGTTTGACGACAGTGCGTTGTTGTACTTCTGGCCGACCCCAAAACAAACACAAAACAAGACCAAAAAGTTGCTGGGTTATTACACTTCTTCACAGGTTGTGTCTAATAATTTTGTATCGTGTGCTTGAAAACACATCTGCTATTTATTTATTTATTTTTTGGTAATTTTATTTTCAATTTTCAGAATATAAAATGAAAACAAACCCCAAAACAAACAGGCTAAGATGCGTTACAGAAAAAACAATTAATTCAGACAAACATGCTCTTCACAAAACACCACAGGATAGAGTACCAAAAGTTGGACTTGATGAGAGTTTACTAATCTGGGTCCAGTTTAGCCCAATCTGGTCCTTGCAAAGTGTTCCAAAAAGGGGTTCCAGACACTCAGAAGAGAATTTCCAATTGTATTATGGACATCGTGTCTGTTTCCCACAAATGAAAGGAAGGAGGAGTGGGGGACTTCTATTCCCTCAGGATTAATCTCTTGGCAACAATCAAACCTAGTTCCAGTGGCTGCTGCACTGTAACTGGAAGTAGCTCTGATGCTGGAGAACATCCAAAAATTACAAGTAGGGCTGGGCCATATCCTACCGTTCACGGTAATACCGGTGTAATGTCAGGCAATGATAGGAAAATGAAATATCGCGATAGAATGTGGGTAAAACGCGCATGCGCAGTGCCTTTGTTTTCATATGCACATGGCGGAAAAAGCGTGCCGGTGACAGAGAACGACAGAGAAAAAGAATGAGAAACTGGTTTAGCTTTTGTCCATCAGATACACACCAAAGCACTATTTTTGGTAGAGCATGCTAGTGTGTCGACGTTATTACCGTGTTTTTTGGAAAATACAGCACACTTAAAATCAATCCTTCGATTTTTCTGAAAATCGACAGTGTCCCTTATAATCCCATGTGCCTTATGTATGAATTCTGGTTGTGTTTACTGACCTTGAAACGATTTTATGTCGTACACGGCGCTCGAAAATCTGTCAAATGTTTTAGTACGACTTTGCTAAGCTACGAACCCGCACCGCTTGATGGATTGTCGGAGCGTTGCGGCTATTGTAGGCAGGAGCCTCGCGGAGTGATACGTACTGTGCTTCAACATAGTATTACAGTATTGTGTGTGTATAACCTCTTTTTAAGTTTTTTCCACTGGAAATGACTTTTGGTTAAACTGTCAGCAAGGAATTTGCATTTGCACTGTTACATTTTTATATAACTTTAATGCACATAAAAAACAGCTGCTTGTTTAATTGAAAATACCTTGATTTTTTTTTTTTTTTTTTTTGCATGAATAAAGTTGTGGAGTTGTAAAGCATCTTGTCTAGTGTCAATTATATCGTCAGTTATATCGTTATCGCAAATTTTCAAATGTATATCGTGATAAATATTTTTGGTCATATCGCCCTGCTCTAATTACAAGTTAAGGTTCCGGCTGTAGAGGTTTTATATATGCCTCGGAAGATATGAACAAATATTTAAAACCAAAATCTGTTAATGAGGGACAAGACCAAAAGGCATGGAACAATGCACCTTCTGCCAATCAACACCCCCCACACATTGTTGAGATAGAAGGATAAATCCTGTGCAGTTTGACCTTAGTGCATCAGAAAATGCATCTGTTATTTGATTTCATAAGAACTTGATTTTTCTATAGATTGATAGTAGATAGAGGAGGCTGTGGCTCGGGTAATAGAGCAGGTCGTGTACCAATAGGAAGGCTGATGGATTGAGTCCTAATTCTTCCAGCCTGCATATGAAGTGTCCTTAGGCAAGGTATTGAGCCCTGCTTTGCCCACCCCCGATGCACTGACTGGGGTGGTGTGTGTGTGTGTTTTTGTGATTGGTTGCTTCAAGGGTCCTATATAAGAACAGTCCATTTAGTTTATGTTGATTTTTTTTTTGTTGGTCATAAATACAGAGGAAGTGATGAGGTTTGCTAAACACCAGCAGAATGAAACTCTCTAAAATGCATGCTTTAACAAAAAAAAGACACATTACAAGAAAAATTACTCTGTAGCAATATGCGTAGAAGATTCTTCTGGTTCATACTTTGCAGTTTCGTCTTTCTTATCGTTGTCTCTTTATATATTCCCAAATTATGAGAGGTGCCTCAGTGCCTCATACATCCTCATTTGTATCTGTCAAACTTTAATGAATGCTTAGGCCATGAATATTGCATGCCTTAAAGGGTAAGTATATTCAAACTGAATGGTAAGAGACGTGTAATTTGTTATGTTATGTAGGGAACACTATACATTATGCTTTCTGGTACAGGTACATCAAGGGAATAGAATTATGTTGTAATTGTATTATACTATAATGCATTACAAGATTTTCCTTAACAGGAGCTGAATGTTTTGACATTTAAAAAAACATCAGACAAACCGATGACGGTATATCACATTAATTAGTACTCTAATGGGTGCAAGCGGATTCTGCTTCTGAAGCGATAAACAAATGATGACTGATACAGTCAGTACAAGGGTAAGGTGTCAGCACACAGTGTGCTAACTGTGTTTGACGGGGCTAAATGCAAGAGACCTGTGGTTCTGCCTCTCTCCACACAGACTTGTCAGGATCATTTGGAGCCCAACCCTGTTTTACAGGCGAGGCGCTTTGTCAGCAACACTGCATTTGGCTTCTGTTCCCAAAGGAAGGATTCTGCCATATTACATTCATTGAAAAGAAGCAATAAATGAATAGTTTGTTTACTTTAATCAAGCTCTGGCTCGAACAGCACAAAAGCAGAGAGAGCTTGTTATCTGAGACAAAGTTTGAATCCTACTTTGCCAATAGATTTGATGTAAACTGTCTTACTCTAATGATTCAAAGCTAGTGAAAGGAAGTAAATTGTTTTTTTTGTTCCCTTAAGACTCGCGTCTGTCACTGAAAGAAATGCAAAGAGGCACTTATTTTACTAATGAGACTTAGATATTCACTGTGGAGCCTTCCTGAAAGGACAGAAAATGCGTTGGGTCAAGACCCTTACACCCCATAGAAACGTGCCCTCCAATCAGCTCAGAGTAATCTCCAGTGTGCTCTTGTCAAAGCCAATGCTGTGCAGATAATGGAGGATATTTTAATAGAGAGTAGACAGTGTGATTTTTAATGCAGTTTTACTTCTTAATTTTTGTTAAAGCTCCAAAACTCCTGAATTTTTCCAAACCTGAATATTCATTCTGTAGAGGGAAAATGATGAGTTGTGAAAAAAAACTCTAACATTTTATTTCATTTTTATCCATAAAAGATCAATAGAGAACTACTAGCCCACTCAGCCAAGCTCCAGGACTCATTTGGCATATTTATTTATATCAGCCACACGCTGAGTCTCTGATCCTACCCATATGGAAAAGAAATAGTAAAAACATATATGATTTACTCATGAAAGTGGCCACTTTCATGAGTAAATCATATATAAATCATATAAGCCTTACATGATTTACTCATGAAAGTGGCCACTTTCTCATTACTTTCATATATTTTTTTAATAAGTATCCAAAACATACAAGTTTCATTATATAATTTTTCAAGGGATCTTATATGTGTTTTCACTCTTGTATGCTTTTCATACAAGTTTCATACAAGACAGATAAAAACTTTAAGATTTATATATATATCTATTCCATATGGGTACAACCCAGTATCACAGCAAAACGTGTAGTAGACACACTGGTCTACTGTGTCCATTTCATGCCGTCCTCGGCATGTTTTGCCATGATATCAGGCTGGATCCTATGGATATTATCCTAATGTGTTGACAGAGGCTAATTTCAGTTGTTAGCAAGTAGACTCTCCTAGCTCTAACGGCCTACGTATGGATTTTGACCCCACTAATCCTCTGATGATGTAACCAGCTACCAACCCTAACAGTTAGGTGCAATCAACGACCACAGCCATTAACAGCCGCTCTCCTCAATGATCCGTGCTCTTGGTGAAAAGGCTAGGTTATTTAGTGGCAAGGAAAATAGACCCCTGGGAACTTTGTATTTTCAGGGCTAGAAAAACCTGTAAGAACCATTAAAAGATGTAATACTTATACACAACCTTTACTGTTTGACAAAGAGTTAAAAGGGAAGTTATTTGAGCGTGAAATACAGATAGGTATTTTTTATTTAAGTACTTTAGCGAGGGAAAAGCAAACACCCAGTAGCGGTCCTAGCCTGTTTGGCGCCCTGGGCGAACACCCCCTCTGGCGCCCCCCCCCCCCCCCCCACACACACACACACACACGCAGAGAGAGATGGAGTATGCATTGTATGCAAACGTATGCAAACGGCTACTAAACAGACATCATAATTCGTCATACAATGAGAACAGGACAAATCAATTGACACTGACTAATTAATATTATATTATTGTATATATTGTTTGGAGTTTAGTCTGTTACTGTTGCTATTTTTACCATTTCTTCTTGGAGGAACTGTAACCCACATAATTTCCTTAGGAATTAAGAAAGTATCCTGATTCTTAATGTTTTAGGATACATGACCTGCCATTATCCAATGACACATCTGCTTACCTGTATCTTTTGCTCGTTTCTCCTTGTAGGAGTCATAATTAAATGTATTGAATTTTAATGATCACTGGGTTTTCATTTGTTTGGTTGCTATGGTGATGTGTAACGGGAGTCACGTGGGTGCTAGCGGTGACATTAAGAGGGCGTTGTCAGTCTGTCATTCACTGGTTTGATTTTGACAGAGAGGAGGGCTGGGTAGCCGTAGTTTTTGTTGACCGCAGCACAACGAGTTTCCCCTTGTTGCATTAGAGCCTGTGATGTTTTAAGAGTTTGAATCGCGAGCCGATCACATTGCTCTGTAAACTTTTCAAGCACTTTAATAAACAAGCAAGCAATTCCACCTCTTGCATTATTGCTAAAGTTGACAGGCAAATAGGCAGGCACAGTCCCCGGCCTCTAGCGACTGTGGAAGTCGCTACACTCCTCCTCTTCTTTTCTCTTTTTTTAGAGTTTAAAAACGGGTTGTGTGTGAGACTTTAGATCAACAAAATATAAAATATACATTTTAAATTGTTATTGATCCCTTTACCCCTGGTCCTAAAGTGTATATTTATTTTCTTACTCTTCTTATATATATTGTTTGTTTACTTGCACTGTTGTAACTGGAGCCTCGTCGCCTCGTCTCTCTATTTACTGGATTGTATGTAGCGGAGATGACAATAAAGTTTACTTTGACTTCAGCAGCAAGCAGGCGCACCGAGGACTCTCGCGCTCACTTTTCGCGTATAGAATTTTGAAAAAACATCGGTGCAAATGATAAGTCTGTATCATAATGTCCGGTGTTTTCGTGTTTGTTGGTTTGTTTGTAATTTGTTTTATTTTGCGAGTTGGTAATTTTTGCTGCTCCAGCCAGCCAGAGCATCCCCCGCCGCCCCGCCCTCTCCTCCCTGTGCCGCAAGCAGCAGGCGCACCTCGCAAACGGAGGGCGCCCTTACTCCCAGCAAATGGGCTATAGAAAACCAATGCCATTCCCAATATGCGCTGGCATGATGTCGGGGCAGCATGAGAACGAGCCGTGATGCCGCCCCCACCACAATGCCGCCCCGGGCAACCGCCCGTGTCGCCCGTATCTAAAACCGCTACTGCAAACACCTAAATCAAATCATTTGAATCTTATGATCAAATCACATGAATCCTATCATTTCTTAACTAATCAATCCTATGCCCTAGCTAGTTTTCTTCGACCAGTCTTGGGATGATTTGAGAGAGAAAAGTATGATCCGGCTGTAGATGCAATCTTCTCCTGGTCACGCCCAGTGAGGTCCAAATGTGGAAGCAGTAACTCAATACAAAGTCCTCCAACTTCCTCAAGGTTGCAATGCAACACAGAAAGATGAAAAGATATACTTATAAATCCAATTTTCAGATCGCAGTTGCTTGGCTATGCTTTATCCTCATTTTAAATAAAAAACTGCAAACCTTTTTTTTAGGTCCGTCTGCTCATGATGAGGTCTGGGGAACTAGCAGTTCTTTATTACCAATACATCGCTTTTTATACTCTTTCACAAACTCTGCTCCCATCTCTCCACACCTGATGAGGACACTCTTGGCACACCATTGCACCATGCTTACTTTCTATATTTCACACTTTTTCTGTGGTTGCCATGAGGTTGCCAACCAGTCTCTAGGCCTGTGTGACTGAGATTTACCTTCACCTAAACGCTTTAGATAATCAGTCCCGAATTCTATAAAATCAATAGTGGAAAATAACTTTAAAGCTCAAATCTTAGGATGATTTCAGGCTTCAAGAATCCTCAAAACATCCTGCCAATTGAAGAACTCTTGAGTGGAGAGACTTACACAAGTTTACATTAAAGAGAAAGTGCACGGGGTGAAAACTAGGTATCAGTCTAAAGAATATAAAAGGTAAAATTGGTGAAGACCTGGCAAAGTGTTTGCAAAAAAAACAACCTAAATTTTGTGCCTCTTTGTCAGTGATTGCGTTCAGTCATCTTTGTCTGTGCAAATTGCCTCTCACACCCACCACAAACAAGCAGACAAAACAATATTGACACATTTTATAAGTGCTTAGTATTTTTTATCATAAGAGGTCGTGTTTGTTTCTTGGAAAATCACCCAGCTGGGTAATGCTTTGGGAATCTCAGCTAAATTGTTCTATTTCTATTCTTTTGAATTTCATTAACAATCAGAACTGCAGCATTAAAGAATTAATCTAGGTTCTCACCAATAAATTTTTGTAGCCTTGTTGGTGATTCGCCCATTGCTCAGCAAGTTAACATTTCCAATTCTTTTTCAGCTTCAGCTCATATTTGTATTCGTGCTCAGCCTCTGCTCACATAAGCATCTCCAAAGTGCTGACAAAATGTACCAGAAACAATTAACCTCCACAAAGTTAAGCTGACAGCAGTCATATTCATTCATTATTAATTACATATCACAAATTAGACTCTGTCAACTCACCAGAGACAAAGATTAACACTAATACACGTAAATCCTTTCAGACTGCTCTCAAGCTTCATACGGGAGATGCTTATTAACCCTGATGGGACTTTAAATCTTCACAGTGTTTGTTTACACAATGAAAGCCGTCACTTGATGATTGTATAACAGTCAGATATGGCTAATGACATAATGATCTAAATCGTTAAAGACACGGAAAGTCCAATATTTATCAAATCCATTAGGGATCATTGCATATTAACACGAAACTGCGAGCGAAGATGGAGGGGATGAGAGTGGAACATTTTTGAAATTTTCCACCAATTTGATTTCCACACATTCTTGAGAGAGCTTTTTGTCTACTCTTTCATGCACTCAGAATCCATAAATGCATGTTTTAAGAGGGGTTTCAGATGAATGCAGTGATCCAGTTAACACCATATCCTCAGGCAGGCCATTACAGAGCTACAAGAGCTCAATCACGCTTTCGCCACATTTTTTTGTCACATCGCTTTCTGAGCTGTTTCCATTATCTTGACAGGAACACTCAACACTCGGGAGGGAGAAATCGGCTTTCTCAGCTCGCATACTGTCGCTCAGTGTTCAACATTTGCTTCTGTCTGACCATACTGTCGCAAACTCATCATTTATTTATCTAAATATCAACTATGATGAAGTGGGAGGAAAAACGTTTGTTTCGCTAATTCTCTTGTGGTTTTACTGCACTATTCTTCAAGGGCCTCATTAGATATCAGGACAGGTGTGTGTGCGGACATAAAAGCTTGTTTGTGTCCCTGCTGGTGAACATCAGCCAAATCTGGCAGAGAAAAATGAATCATTTGGAGAGCCATCTGTTTGTCAAATGTTTTCTTGCCCGTGTGAAAGACCAATAATAACGGAAAGATCACATTTCTGGGTCGAATGAGGTTTGACGCCACCAACATGTGTCCAAGTTTTTTCTACTTTAGTAAGCAAAGTAATTTTCAGTTTTTCTCTTGATGTGGAACCAGCAGGAACTGATTGGACATTTACTCCTCAATTTTCCTTCTTTCTTAGACTGTTTTTCTTTTGGCAGGCTGAGAATTCATTTAGGAAGTGTTTTGTCTTGTTTTCTTCCTTTGATCTCGGAGGCAGTTAACCATAAATGTCAAAGATAAACGTTGCATTTTTATCAACGAACCTTGTTTGTACTAAGCAAGTTGGCAAGGGAGGAGTGTTGGCTGGATGTAGCGCTGCAAATTATGAATCACTTGGCTGACAAGTTGACGTGTTCTTTAAATTCAATTGTATTTTCATATGGCACCAGCCTACATTGACACCAACCATTGAGGAACTTCATGTTTTAGAGTATAGAACCTATACCATATAGAGAAAACACCAGTGATCTTATACCAGGAAGCACTGGGAAACAGTGGGAAGAAAAATAATCACTGGCAGATCCAGGCTCACAGAGGGCAGCCATCTGCCATGACCAGCTGAGGTGGGGGAAATGAGAAGAGAAAGGAAACAAGCAGAGAGAACAGAAACAACAAACAGTATAACAAAAAAAAACCAAAAACTTGGGGTTATAGTTTTAAACCTGCAGATGAGGTACTCCAGAACTGGAGATACATGCAGAAAAGTGCAGAGAAATATGTCAGAGGACATAGCAAAAACCAAACAAGAGACACAAAAGTAAAATCATCAAGTGGTGCCATATAAATTCATATGTAGTGAAGGAGTAGGGTAAAAAAAAAAAATGCTTGGTGTACCATATGCAGCAGTTTCACCTGATCCACCAGAAGCTATGAGCAAAAAGGGAAAAAAGAAAAGTTAGAGTCTAAGGCTACGTTCACACTGCAGGTCTTAATGCTCAATTCCGATTTTTTGATCAAATCCGATTTTTTTGTCTGCTTGTTCACGCTACAAATAAAATGCGACAGCAAACGCGCTCTAGTGTGAACGCTCAAAGCGGCCCGCATGCGCAAAAGAAGACGTCACACACAACGCGCTCTGTTTAGACCCAGAGCAAACAACATTGTTTGACTGATGGCCTTTAATATAAGGATTTCGGATTTTACGTTTCCCAATTTTTGCTTTAAGTTATTTTGTTATTTACATAATAATGTAAATAACAAAATAATGATCCTTATTGCTGTTTTAGAGGAGCGGTGCTTCAAAGGATAGTTGCAGATTTCTGTCAGAATCTGCAGATTATACAGTACAAATAAAATGTTCACGTTGTCTTCCCAACAGTTTCACTGACATCTACACTGGATGGCCAGGAAGCGTTCGCGATGTCTTCGCTGGCGCTTCTCCGGCGCTGATAATTAGCATCTGTCTCGTGTCAGTGATGTAAAAGACGGATTTAATGCGACTTGACCGTTCAAACAGCAGTCGCTTTCTAAAACATCCGATATGTATCGGATTCAGTACCACATACGAAAGTGACCCAGATCGGATTTGAAAATATCGGATTTGTGCCGTTCACACTGTCATACCATTATTGGATATGGGTCGCATAGGGTCAAAAAAATCTGATTTGATGCGCTTTCGCCTGCAGTGTGAACGTAGCTTAACTGTCTCTTGAAACCAAAATGGGAGATGGTTTGACATGAGAGGAGCCTTTGAATTTTGGAATATCTGGGCTGGCACTCGTATAGCTAAAATGCTTCATTGACAAAAATAGCTTTGAAGTCTTCAGGATATGACGAGGCTTGGTCCCTCCTTTGTATGTAAGGAAAGATTTTGAATGTTTTTTTCTTGATTCAGTGGGGAGCCATTGAAGAGAAGTAAGAGCCTGTTTTAGTTCTTACTTCTTACTTGTTGGAGCTTTTTAGATTAGCTGGAGGCTTTTTATGGAGCTATCAGGACAACATTTTTCAACATCACTCAGAGACGGGAGGTTTTTAGAACGTTATACGAAGGAAAGAAGGCAGTCATAAATACTTATGTTCTTTATAGTGAGTGGACACATTATACTGATATGATCAGCTTGGACTAAATCTTGGATCTGATAAACCTGTTTGGTTTATCAGATGTCCATCATGTGGCAGATTGTTTAAGATGTAGTCACTGCCAGATTTTAAACATGTTTGTCATTCGAAATTCGAATCTCACCCAGAATATTTTTCTTCTGCATTTGCTCTATTTTACAACCTTCTGGGGTTCTATATTGTTTTTATTGTAACTTGGATTTGTTATTGATCTGTTATTCGGTGTATTGCAGGGGTGGGCAACTCCAGGCCTCGAGGGTCCCTGCAGGTTTTAGTTGTCCTTGAACCAACACAGCTGATTTAAATGGCTAAATTAGCTCCTCAACATGTCCTGAAGTTCTCCAGAGGCCTGGTAACGAACTAATCATGTTATTCAGGTGTGTTGACCCAAGGTGAGATCTAAAACCTTCAGGCCCTCGGGGCCTGGAATTGCCCACCCCTGGTGTATTGTGTAGTGCGTAGCCAATTCACAAAAGTTGTGAGATATAAGTTTTCTGACTATTCAGTTCAGTATATTCAGTCTGATGATTCACAGTGTTTCAAGCTGTTTTCCGTTGTGAAATATACGTTTAATCTTAATTTTAATTGCATTTCTCAGTACGTCATCTCAGTCTCTTAGAAAACCCAAAAGTATTTCATGAGCAATTCTCACACACACACACACAGAACAGTGTATACACAACATTGTCATCACTATCACCCTGCCGTGACTGACTGAAGTTGACTAAGGTCGGGCTATTGGCACGCTGGATGTTGGCACACCCGTAGCCAGCATCCGAGCTCTTGCTGCAGCTTTAGAAGTCCATGAGAGCACCACCTCTGAGTCCTCTGACTCCTTTTGGTTTGTATACACACCGACTTAATTATTTAAAAGTGGAACCATGTTTAATTTGAAAATCCACCATTAGGGATACACAGCTGGATACATATGAAACGAAAAACGGTTGTTGTAGGTAATAGTCACAGATAATTACATTTCCCAAGAGGGAATGTTTTTAAATGAGTTTCTGACCAAAAAGTAAGTCCTGTGAATCACAGCTGAGTGCACTAAATTCAGTTTGATGAGTTGTTTGTTCATGTGCTGAACTCTAGTTGGTGGGTTTTTTTAATTATCTTTGAAGAGAGCCAGAGATGCTGCTTCTCCCTGCCTTCAGTTTGAACAAAACAGAAAATGCAAGATTCCCCCAAAATATCCAAATATTCTTCTGTGGGTTTGACACAAAATTACTACCGGGTCTGTTAAACTGTATACAGAATGCAACCTCTAATAGGAAAATGTTAGAGACAAATTTACCCGCAGCAAAAGTGGAGGCTGTTTACACCAAATATTGTTTCTCGCCCCCAACTATGTCAGACACGAGATGAAAGCAAGGTTCAGATGCAAACAAAAGGCACACATGCAAAGAGAACAATACCAAGTATGAGACGCTGTGATGATTTGCTCTGTCATCACTCTTGTTTTTACTGTACAGATGTACAGACGATAGTGACAGAAAAGTCACAAAGTAAGTGAAGATGATAATTACAAATTATCTGACATCATGCTGTGTGTCACCAAGCTAGGCGACACATTTTGCTGACATGTTGCTGACATATTTTGTCAGTGGTGTCAAACATGCATTGTATCTGTCTGGGGAAAAAAAGAGACTACAGCACAGACAGCTGCAGTTGTCCCCTTTCTGTCATGTCTGTGATTTTAAAAGCCTCTTGGCTCTGATCTAAATGGCTGGCAGGTTTCTGTCTCAGATCTCTTGACTAAAGCCTTAGTCATGGAAATGAAACGGTGAAAATGATCCTGTCCCGCAGAGATGGTTCTTAAAAAGTCTAAAGACCTTATCCACATCATAAGCATGAGATTTGAAACCATTTAGGGAATGTTAAATGTGCCAATAAATTCTTGTTTTTCACTTATGGAGGAAAACAATGACATTAGGTCTAATAGTTAGAAGTAATAACTCTATATCAAATATATTATGATATAAAATGAAAAACAAAGCATTGTATTTTTCTATGAAATGGTCTTATCTTCCTCTTAGCAGCTACAAACACGGGTCTGTGTGAATGTTTGTTTTTCCTGGGGAACAATGGTTGGTGTAATGTGAGCGTTTCTGCTTCATGCATAGATTAGAGCTTGACACACAGTGGAGCTGACTCCGTAACTCCAAACAATTCAGCATATGGCACACACCCTGTGGAAGCCTCTGAGTCCAAAACACTTTTTGTTTGTTGAGTCTCAAATATCTGTGGCTGACTCTCACTGCAAAAATGCAACAAACACCAGATTCCTTCAGTAGAAAACATTATAAAACAAGCTTAGATTATTTTTTTATGTTTTTTTGTTTTGTTTTTTGTAACCATCAAATGAAAATCAATTGCATAGTCTTATGTAGAAATTTTTGCTTTCACTGAAAATTAACACGATCATGCATATAGGAGCCAGAAGGAAGTATTTCAATGGCTAAATTTCACCTGGCGTGTTACACTTAGGGGTTAAATGGCATTTTATTGAGTCCAATTACATTAGGAATCTACATATTTAACCAAAATGCAATATCTTACAGATTTTTATTGAGCAGATTTTTTGTTGCCATTATAGCAGGGGTGGGCAACTCCAGGCCTCGAGGGCCAGTGTCCTGCAGGTTTTAGATCTCACCCTGGGTCAACACACCTGAATCAAATGATTAGTTCATTACCAGGCCTCTGGAGAACTACAAGACATGTTGTGGAATTAATTTAGCCATTTGAATCAGCTGTGTTGGATCAAGGACACATCTAAAACCTGCAGGACACCGGCCCTCGAGGCCTGGAGTTTGACACCTGTGGGCTAAGTTCTCCAGAGGCCTGGTAACGAACTAATCATTTGATTCAGGTGTGTTGACCCAGGGTGATATCTAAAACCTGCAGGACACCGGCCCCAAGGCCTGGAGTTGCCCATCCCTGCATTATACATGTACATTTAAGTGGAATTGACTATTATGATTAAATAAAGCTGTTTTTATTATTTGGTACGACTGGGCTGAAATATTGAGGGTTGACGCAGTAGTGCAGAGCATTTTGCAGCATGCTTACACATCACACTTGATAATGGTTAGGATATTCTCTGGGCCAAAGGGAATCTGAACAGGATGTCCTGAACTAGGTATTAGAATCAGTAATATTAAAATGGTCAAGGCTTGGCAGGAAGGTGTTTTTGTGCCTGTCTTTGTAATTCCAGGAAGGAGCAGATACGAGGCGAGGTCGGACGTGAAGAGGATTTGTAAGGAGACAGCAGGACTGCCATGTTGCCTCTGGAAGAACATAGCCATAATAATCATTTGTTATTATATAGTTTGAAAGCCAGAAGTTAGAAAAGTAGACTTGAAGTTGGAAGTTTGAGGATATATAATGGTTTCTCTCTGCTCTCTGATAATGTATATTAACAAAAAATTTAAAAAAAAACAACTTAAGCTAAGTTAAACTAATGATTTGTCACTGTGTGTGTGCACTCTAACAGGGGATTTAAATTTCTGTGTTAAATCTATGCAACCTTAAACCCGTCTGAAATTCTAAGCTGCAAAATGACATGCACTCCTGTAGAAATGTAGCCACACGTTGCTGCTGATGTAGTCCACACGGGTATAAAAGCTGCGTACGCCTTCTAAGGCAAGTTTATTCCGTGCAGGAGAAGAGGTCAGCTGGCTTCAGAGCTCTCCATGGGGCTGACTCTTGAAGAGAGCTGTGATCTCCACATCCAATCAGAAGGTTAAACGCTGTATTTTCTGTGCTATTATTACATAATGCAACCATGTGTTGGGTTATGTACACCGCTGCTTACAGCTCCCATCAGAACTGAGCTGGAAAGGAAACCATTGTTAGCGCCTCAGTGAGGGACTGTTCCACAACTGAGGAAGAAAGAGAATTTGTCATTAAGCAATCTGCTGCAAATAAAAGATATTCTACAAGCACAGTGCGCTACACAGTCGTGGGTCACAGAATGTGATGGATGGCACAAACAACTCATTAATTTTAAAAACCGCTAGTTTTTTCTCTAATATGGCAGACAAGCACTTAAGTGTGGGACTCGCGATTTCTTTTTGTTATTTTGTGGCAGTTGTTCAAAAGGTTGACATAAAACTGCCACTTTTTATCTGTGCAAATTCCTGTAGTGTCAGGAAGAGACAAATGAAAGATGTAGGTGAGACTGAATGAAAGACACTATGGGGGATTTGTTGGCTGCAGAGCTAAACAAATAGCTAGAAGCAGTGAATCGTACAAATGGGGAATAATGACACACTTGTGCTGCATAAAGGTCACAAAAACGATTGGCCTTTCCTGAATCTACTATAGAAACGTGGTTTTGGATACTTCTGAATTATCTGTAAAGTGGTTCATTTGAGGCACCCAGCAACCTTTAGTATGTTGTTGGTAGAAAAACAGAATCTCTTTCTGTAATCATCAAAACACCAAGCAAAAAAACCTTCCAGTTCTAATCCAGCAAAGCCCACTTTGAAGGTACTCATGTGATTTAATTAATCTGAGAGTGTGAAATGTCTAAAAAAGAACAAAAAGTCCAGGGCTCCTCTTAATAGGTGAATTGGCAGGCTGACAGACGGGCAGATGTTCAAACGGTGTGCATTCTTCTTTTGTGAGGAAGGGGCTGCTGTGTTTGGCTGCTTTAAAAACACAGACGGCGTGATGGAGATTAGAAGCAAGCTGTGCAATCAGTGTTTAGTGGGTCGAGCAGACAGGCAGACAGGGGGCACATTTTACATATCAAAGACGAGGAGGTGGAGGGAAGTGAGGGAAACATCAGGGCTGGCGATCTCAGCTCCAATCCAGATGTCACCAGCCTGCGCAGAGGCTCTGTTGAGATATTTAGACATTCAGGGGTGTGAGAGATTTGTTGACAAAGAGTAGTTTAAGCAAAGTGAGCATCTTTATCGCCAAATTAAAAGCTAGTCTTTATCAAAGTTTAAGCACTTTGTTGAGCATACATCCTGAAAATGAATGACTGCAAAGTGTTTGTGCAAAAACTTGCAGAACTGTGCAAAAGTATTAAGCCACCCTTCATTTCACACTTGCTTTGTGCCTCATGGTAATTCAGCCAAAAGCACTTTGTTTTTGGCTGAATCTATAAAAAATGCCAAAGATGACACTGTTTCACCTTTTGGACCAACAAGGTGAAACGATATTAAGTGAATTAGCTGTTAGCTGAAAATGTAGCGTATCTCTGACTAGCATGCAGTCCTAATAGATGTGAGGAAACTGGACAAGTGGCAGAGAACAGAACAAGCATCAGGCCTAGAAATGTCTACAGGAGGTAAACAGTACATGAAAGTTATGTCCTTAAGAAATAAGAAAAATCCAGCAAACACCAGAATCAGGACCTGGGAGATACATCTGACCCATCAGCTGATCCAAATGAGGAATCCAAATTTGAAATTTTTTGGTTGAGCTTGTCCGTATGTACAGAGGTCAGGAGAGAGGCACAACAGTGAGTGCCCTACAGCCTTCTGTAAAACTTGGTGGAGGCTTTGTCACAGTTTGGGGATTTCCTCTCCACCAGTGGTGTTGGGTGTCTTGTCAAATTTGGTATTTCCTAAATGAATTTGTTACAGCAGTTAAAATAATAATAAAGTGTTGATGTTGAACATATGTTCTTTGGAACGACATTTGTTGTTATTCAGTTGACTTTTTTCCACACTGTCATTTGACAGAGTCTTAAAAAAACCAAAACATCACCATAAAGTAAAAGAGAGGGCTGTAATATTTGAATAACCGAGCCACTAAAAGTACAACAAATAAGGCCTGAAAAAGTTGAATAGCATAAATACGAATTCAAGCAAAAGTAGGGCAACCTTTATTGCTTTCAGAACTGCAGCAATTGCTCTGGTATCAGGAGCAAGTTGAAGTACAGAATCTTGGCCAGTGCAAGTGGAAGGCCTATCTATTTATCATCTGATTAATGGGCGGCCTACTGATGGCCATTACTGAGCAAAATTGTATCTTCTTAACTTTTGTGTCATTTGAAGGACTAGATGCTTTTCGGATCACCAGTTGCACACATTATCTTCGCAGTGAGAGTCCAGTGAATAAAATACTTCCAGGGTTTAATCTTTCCCAGTTTTAGGGGGTAAATGTTTATGTGCAAAGCGCCTGAAAATATTTTTCTTTCCTTGATAATAGCCTGCTCACAAAAACCAAAGCCAGAAGGAGTCGAGGGTTTTGATACTGCCTCAAAATCTCGCAATGGGGAATTGGTGTGGGTTGTTTTACAGCAGATTGCCTTTTCCAAATTCTTTCCTACCAGCAGCCAGTTTAGTTTAGAGCAGACTGGTAATCTTGTTTGCCAGTTAAGCTTGCAGCAGTGATGTAGAAGTGCAACAATTATACTCCATGAGGAGCAAAAAACAAAAAACCTTCAGTCTTTAAGCAGTATGTAAATGAAATAGTCGTGAAATTCAGACGACTGATTCTTGTTCATTGGCATAAATTTTCCCTTTTTTGATTGTACCAAAAAGACTGGAGGCAATTCATAAAATGGACTTGAAGTTGTACATATTCATTTGTGTCTGTGAAGGTTCTCAGTCATCCAGGTCATCGTAGTCAAAGGAGCTTGCAAAGAAAAGCGTCTGGACTTCTTTAAGTTACTTGAAGACGTTTCACCTCTCATCCGAGAGGCTTCTTCAGTTCTAAGGTCAAATGGTGGAGAGTCCCAGATATAACCCTAGTGGGAGTGTCCCCCCACAGAGGGACAAAAGGACCCCCTGATGATCTTTAGGATCATCAGGGGGTCCTTTTGTCCCTCTGAATCCTGAAGGGAAAAAGAAGGAACACACACATGTAAAGGAAGCACTCAAAACGTGCGGCTATCCTAAATGGGCGTTTTTAAAGTCAGCAAAGAGGCACAGAAAAGAAGATCAGACACCAGCGAGGGAGGATAAGAAGGACAGGCGCAACAACATTGTCATCCCCTATGTAGCCGGTGTATCAGAGAAACTCAGGAGGGTTTTCTCCAAGCATGACATCCCGGTGTACTTCAGACCCAGCAACACACTCAGACAAAAACTGGTTCACCCGAAAGACAAAACGCCAAAACACAGACTTAACAATGTGGTGTATGCCGTACAGTGCAGCGAGGAATGCCCAGACCTCTACATTGGAGAGACCAAACAGCCACTTCACAAGCGCATGGCACAACACAGAAGAGCCACCTCCACAGGACAAGATTCAGCTGTCCATCTGCATCTTAAGGATAAAGGACACTCTTTCGAGGATGCCAATGTTCACATTTTGGACAGAGAGGACAGATGGTTTGAAAGAGGAGTGAAAGAAGCCATCTATGTCCACTGTGAGCGACCATCTTTGAACAGAGGCGGTGGTTTACGACACCAACTCTCTGCCATCTATAATCCAGTTTTGAGATCCCTTCCCAGACGCCTTAAGGCCCACTCACACCCTGGGCCATCTGACCTCAGGAATTCGCATGATAAGGTGGGGCCAGGTTTCACAATGAAATCACCCGAAACTCTGGCTGATTGGGACCCACACCCAGTTCCACACCTTGGCTCAGGCGATTAGAGGATCATCAGGGGGTCCTTTTGTCCCTCTGTGGGGGGACACTCCCACTAGGGTTATATCTGGGACTCTCCACCATTTGACCTTAGAACTGAAGAAGCCTCTCGGATGAGAGGTGAAACGTCTTCAAGTAACTTAAAGAAGTCCAGACGCTTTTCTTTGCAAGCTCCTTTGACTACATATTCATTTGTATTTTTGGACTTAAATTAGGCTCCCAGTTCGAAAAACCAACAAAGTTGACTTCAGAAGTAGTTAGTTGGTTGCGTCTACGGATTTCTACATCTAGAGTGTATTTTCAGTCACTGTTTAGTCTTTACTCTCTTTTTGGTTATATATTACATACACTCATTGGCCACTTTGTTAGGTACACTTTGCAGGTACTGGGTTTCACCCACTTTTGCCTCCTGCGCTGCTTTGATTCTTCTGGAAACACTCCTCAGAGATTTTGGTTCATACTGACCTAATAGCATCTCACAGCAGGTAAACATTTGTCAGCTGCATATTTATGCAAATCTTCTGTTCCTCAACATCTCAAAGACCGTGTTAGATCAAGATCTGGTGAATCTGGAGGCCATTTAAGTACAGAGAACTCACTGCCGTCCATGTTCATAAAAACAGTTTGTAATCATTTGAGCTTTGTGATTGCTTTGTGTCTTATCTTTCATAAAGGGATGGACATGGGGTCTACAATGCTAAATTGGTCCAAAAGGGTCATGAAAATATCGCCCATACACACATCCCCAGTCTGACCACTGATACTTGGCAGGATGGCTCCATACTTTCATGTTGTTTAAACCAAATTCTGCCCCTTCTGTTCAAATTTTTAGCAGACATGGAGGTTCATCTTATCAGGCTTCATTTTTCCAGTCTTCTGATGTTTAATTTTGGCGAGCGTGTATGAGCTGTAGCCACAAGTTCCACTTCTTAGCTGACAGAAGTGGCCCCTGGTGTGGTCTTCTGGTGCTGTTCCCTGTCTGTTTCAAAGTTCAGCTCGAAGCAGTTTGGCCATTTGACATGAGCAACACATTTTCACTGGATAGTTTGTCTTTTTCAAACCATTTTCTGTGAACCCTAGAAATGCTCGTGTGGGAAAATCCCACTAGAGGATTTCTGAAATCCTCAGACGAGACCATCGTGCACCAACAACCACGGCAATGTTTAAAGTCGCTTAAATCGACCATCTTCCCCATTTTAATGCTCGGTTTGAACTTCAGCAGGTCATCTCGGCCATGTCTTCATGCCTACATGCACTGTTGCTCTCATGTGTTTGGTGTATTGAGTTCCCTCCCCAGACGCCTTAACGCCCACTCACATCCTGGGCCATCTGACCTCAGGAATTCGCATGATAAGGTGGGGCCAGGTTTCACAAAGAGCTCACCCGAAACCCTGGCTGATTGGGACCCACACTCAGTTTCACACCTTGGCTCAGGCGATTAGAGGATCATCAGGGGGTCCTTTTCTCCCTCTGTGGGGGGATACTCCCACTAGGTTTAAATCTGGGACTCCCCACCATTTGACCTTAGAACTGAAGAAGCTTCTCGGATGAGAGGTGAAACGTCTTCAAGTAACTTAAAGAAGTCCAGACGCTTTTCTTTGCAAGCTCCTTTGACTACGATGACCTGGACGACTGAGAACCTTCACAGACACATTTATAAGCAGTTGAACAGGTGTACCTAATAAAGTGGCTGAGTATACATTTTGTAAGGAGTTAACATCTAGTGTCTCCAAAAAGTTGATTCTGTTCATCTGGACGTAGCGTTTTGTGGGAGAAACGTTTCGTCACTCATCCAAGTGACTTCTTCAGTCTCAGCTGACTGCAGGTTTCAATCTTATAAACAGTACATTTGCATAATGACTGAAACCAGCCCACTGAAGGAACAATGGCTGGGAGGTCAGTTCCTTAATCTTAATTATGCAAATTCTCATGACCATTGATCAACAACCACTGACCAAAACCCACTGATCAATGGCCATGAGTACCATTCACAGAGAGTTGGGGAATGGCTGCAATCACAGCATTGTAAGATGGCGAAAGATGTACCCTTAGGCCCCCTCCTCGATTCAGAGATGGTCTTTCCCTTTTCATGTAAATGGCCTCTTTTACGTTAACGACTTAACATCTAGTGATTTGTAACGGAGATTAGCTCTAAAAGAGACAGTCCTATTTGCCATTTATTGTTTACATGACTACATAATTGTATTTTCAATCCACGTTAATATTAAAATGATTGATGCAAGCACTAATATATTAATAGAGTCCATGCCACATTTTTGTTCAGGGCTTTAAAGCAGTTTAATCCAATCATACTCAAAATTACCTTATGCTTGGTGTTATTAAGTCCTTCCGTTGTTTTAATTGTAGTGATTAACCGCACCTATGTGTCAGGCATTACCGGGCGTGCAGGCAATCAGACAATCCAAATGTCCTGTGGGCCATTCAGTACTTTCTTAATCATTTCAGAGCCTCATCCTAGTAACGTCCCCAGAAATTGGCCTCATATATAAGTTGACGACACCCATCGCCACAGAATTAATGTTATTCTCCATGCTGCGGAGCAGCTACGCAGCATTGGTCGTTAATATACGACAACAGGGATTATTATAGCCCTCGAGGACTCCGTGCTCCAAGGGTGGGCTGAACAGGGCAGCGGTGGGAGGAAACAGAACAAATGCAATTTAAGTCCAAAGATATTTTCCCCTGAAAACCCAATTACGTCTCTGTGGGAAAGACAGGGTGATGGGGTCATTTTGTTCTTTCTAATGGAACGACAGAATGGCTGCGTGTAATGATGGGGTCTCTTTTTATTCTCTTGGCTTTCACTCACAGTCCACATCACTGTCACACTTCTTTCGTCACCCCCCCCAACACACACACACACAGCCTGTACAACAGTACATTGCAGGAAGATCATGATTAAAAGTCCTCCAACATAGTGTGATTAAAAAGTAAGAAACTTTTCAGTGTCTGAAGATGGATTTCAAATAATGTCTCAGAAAAGTTCTCTTGCTTTTGCTGAAGTCTGTGAAGTGAGGAATTGAAAAGTGGGAAACACGGGGAGAAGGAGATGTTCAATCTATTTGCAACTAGCCTGTGATGTCAAGGTGTGTGTAGCTAGAATATCTGAGATCATATTTCATCAACGTGCGTGCTTGCATGTGACAAGTACAATTTCACAGAAGAGGTGGCCTCAGACAAATGATTTGTCCGGGGAGGAAAAGTGCTTATCGGGCACAATGTAACGAGCAAAATGCAGCTGTAAAAGAGCAGAAAGAGACCAAAAAGAAGTACATCGAGAAGGGCAGAGAAGGGAGTAAATAGATAAATGGGGCATGGGGGGGGGGAGCCGTTGCTTGTGTTTACAAGTTTAAGTCCCAGAGTTTTCATTTATGAATGCCAGCGAGAGTTTCATGTAATGTAATTACGGTGTAGCGGTGCATGGAATTACTTTGGAAAGGAGATGTGTGTGTGCGTGCTCCATTTGATGCTTTGACAAATGAACAGAAACTAAATGTCTACCTTTAGGCGCACAGACTCTCTTATACACACCGTTTGTTTTCAAGTATCTCATTATTACTCATTTAGTCCTTGGGGACTGTGCCTAAAAACAACAGTGCGTTTGTGAGTGAATACGCATGTGAAAGGTTAACAGTGTCATTAGGTTTCATTCATTGCACGCTGCTTAATTGTGGTTTTATAATCACTCTATGATGCTAGAGGCTTGAACTTTAATAAATCAGCCGCCTCCAACACTTGCTTTGCAATTGAATTCCCAGACGTGCTTGAGCTCTCACACCTACAAAAATGTGATAAATATTCACGAAGCCTTTGATTTTTCTTTAAACTTTGCAAATTTTCACATATTTGTTGAGCTACAACATGAATGCTGGAAAAACATTCTTATTAATAGCATTTTATTGATTTCAGGTAGCCAGCTTTTATCCAACTGAAGGAACAACACAACAAGCAGCACATCCCCCGAAGCTGACAGGGGTACAACGGAAAATAAATTGCACTGAATATTCTACTTTGCAGCCACGATGATTTGCAACAACTGGAAGAGACTAATTCTTGTTTTTGTGATCATTACACACAGGAAGATATTATATAATACAGCTGCATGCGTGTCAGAGGTGACTTAGCATCCTGTTTGGGACATCATGTCTTTGAAGAAAGGAGTGCGGTCGTGTCAGAGTGTCTCTTGTGTGCTGCTGTGTTGAACAGAAGCTCAAAGCTATTGATTTCTTGCGAGGGGACGGGAGGTCATTGTGCTAGGTTTGCACCAAAGTTCTCTTTCAGCTCTAGATGGACGTCCAACCTTCCAGTCACTCCCTCCACCAGCTGTCCCCGCAGAGCAGAGTAATTTTCCAGGCCTCCAAGCATCGGATTGCCTCGTAGGTCGTGGGTAGGGTTGCGACAGGGAGACGAGTATTGATTGGTTCAGCGATCTTTCGCTTGGTTATGTTAGACAGAGCAATGAGATGGAGGTCCCCAGAGGATGTTTGCACAGTGCGTCTTCTCCAAGAAGAACTATTCATTCCAGCAGTCCAGTCACAAGCGCCAGCTTTAAGACCCAGTATTTACACAATCCCCACAAGCAGCCCATGGGCATGTATTATGGTAATATATGCATGGAAAATCAATGCGTCAGCCATTCATTATTTTCAAAGCATGTAAGCAGTGGTTATCTCGATTTTAAACTAGACCAGTTGATATTGAAATGCTGCACAGGAAGATATGTGCTGTTGTTATTTGCCATCTATCTCTCTCTGACTCCCACAGGGTTTCTCTTCATGGATAAGCAGGTATAAATCATATGCTGTAGATGAGGTGCTAAAAATCTGCAGTTTAGATCAGCGGCCTGCCTCATTTGTACACAGCAATGTGCAGACACACAAACAACTCAACCCAACCTCCTTTTATTTGTAAAAAGTAAAACAAATGAATAGCAAATTTTATACAGCAAGATTCAAACAACACCTAAAGCAATGCAAGTAACACCAATAATAATGAAATCCTGTTTTGGAAGGAACTGAACCAATATCAATAAATGCATTTAATAAATGAATCTAAAGTACTAGGCTACAAAGCAGAAACCAGTTTAAAATAGACGTCTTTAACTTTTAAGTATATGCATGAGTGCAACATTCTGATATCAAGAGGCAGAGGCATTTTATAAATATATAAAAACAGAAGGCAGTCTCACTGGCACTCTTAGAAGATGCGTTTAATGGAAAAGCAGTTGAGGATCTTAGTGATCTGGCGGGCACGTAAAATTGAGAAAAGTCTCTGAGGTTATTTAAAGGTGTGCAAGCAAGTAAAAGAGAGCTAGAAGTAAGCTGGTGCAATGTCTCAAGCAATGTGGTAACATGATCCATTTTCCTTGTCCAGTTTTTTAATAGGTGAATCCAGTGAAATGGAAATTGCAACAACAACTAAACAACTAGTCGTGGGCAAGAATACGAAGTTTGGCCTCTCACTGAATTAGAAATGATCTCAGTTTGATATATTTAGAATGGAAAACTGATCATCCTGAAATGAGAATCAAAATTTTATTCAGTTTTTTTGTTTTAAGCTGTTTGCTAAGACTTGCTGGTTGTAACTGTTAATCATCTGATGGTAATTAAAATGATGATTGTTGATGGTATTCGTAATATTTTCTAATGCTTCAGTCACACTAAGGGAAATGGCGGCTGTGGCCATGTGCAATGAATATTCAATCTCACTGCTTTTGAAATAGTTGCTTTGAAGACAAGGGCCAGGTCTGCAACCACTCACAGTAAGTTACCATCTTATAAATGTCTTTAGTGCATTAAGACGGCAATAAAGTGGTGATAAGACGGAGCCGGTCTCCTATCAGTTTGCGATTGAATGAGGCTAGGTCAGCAGTTACATGCAGTCTGTGATAATACACATTAACTATTTAGATTTAGAGTCTGGCCTCAAAACCTTTGTTACTTTGGGACAATTTCAGTTGCCTCAAGGCGCTTTATATTGTAAGATAAAGACCCTGCCAAGAAAGGTGTAGTCCACGTCTGTGAACACCCGTGTGTACACCTGTGTGCACGCCCTTGTGGATCAGCATGCTTGTATTCCAAAGATTTCTCCATGTAACGATCTGCTAGGGAGTGTGGGGAGCCATAGCCCCGTCCCCCAGGGCATGAAGCAGGTATGGAGGAGATCCAGGCCCCAGATATCCAGATGCCCCAGAGTACGAGGACCCGAGGAGGACCACCAAAAAGGGGGGGAACCGTGCCACCTTTCTTGGCTGCTGCCTCAAAGCACATTGTGCGCTGTCTATCTTGCGTGCTGCACAATATCGTTTAATATTTAGTATTTACTGTTATCTACTGCTAGCTAGTTTATTGTGATGGTGCTGTATTTATTATGTTGCTCTTTTTTTTTTTGTTTGCTTTCTCTTGTTTTGTTTTTTTTCTCCATACAGGTGATCCAGGTGTTTTGTTTGTTTTTCTTTCTTTCTTCCCCCCTTTCTCACCGTCTCTTCTCCCCTCTGGTTTTCTTCCGCTCCCTCTCTTTCTTTCATTCTTTCTCCCTGTCCTATCCCCCAGTCATGTCTGTCCCGTTTGTAGCACCCGAAAATAAAATAAATTCATAATTATAATAAAGGTCAATCAAATGGACCAATATGGCAAGGCCATGATGATCCACTTGGTAAAATAAATCCGCTTGGCATCTTTCTTGGCCTTGACCAACAATTCTGATGGCTAAAGATCCAAACGGGACACAAAAAAAAAAGGATAAAGACCCTGCAATACTACAGAGAAACCTGAGAAACCCCGAAAATCAGATGGCCCCCTGTGAGCAAGCGCTTTGGCGACAATGGGAAGAAAAAACTTCCTTTTAACGGGAAGAACCAGGCTCAGGGAGGGACGGCCATCTGCCTCGACCAGTTGGGAGTGAACGGAAGAACAAAGGCATTCAGTAATCTT
Organism: Neolamprologus multifasciatus; assembly: GCF_963576455.1. Lineage (NCBI taxonomy): Eukaryota > Metazoa > Chordata > Actinopteri > Cichliformes > Cichlidae > Neolamprologus > Neolamprologus multifasciatus. The sequence continues at coordinate 7,226,530 of NC_140442.1, read as the reverse complement.
GCGTTTGTATAAACAATACAACCAGCTGAGTCGTGTCCCTGTTGCAAAGAGATGTATCACAGATGCTTTGCACTCATTGCGCAGACTGACTCAGGCTGTTGTTGATCTGTCTGTGTTTATAAATCAGATAAATTAGATACTTTGTAGTCAGTCTGAGTCAGATTGTTATTGTTGGGAGGCAGGTTGTCTCCCTTCAGTCAACCAGTGCATATGAAAGTGTTCACCTAGAGTTGGGGTGTGTTGCATGCTCAAGCCCTGGGCAGATTCAGCAGTAGCAAGGAAATTAGTCCCCATTTTCTACTTTAGTGTGATTGAGACATTAATGAATCATTTATAGAAAAAAATTTAATTTAGGCCCAGAATGGTTCCTTGAGAATTGCCATATTTAATACCATGTTTTTAATACCAGAGAATCCAGGCTGATAAATAAATAATAAAAATAAACAGCCTGCCAAGTGATTAACATTTTAATTTAGCCAAGACGAAACAATGGCACAGTGACCCAACCTGTCTAGTGCACGAATAAACATTGTGATCACTTGTATCAAAATCTACACTGAGGTCTGAGACAAGAAGGACAGTAACCATGTTTGCATTCACGAAGATTTTAGGTCATTAACAGCTGTCTCAGTGCTCTGTGATGAACGTTAAGCAGATGGAAACTTTTTTAAGTAGCTGTTGTTGGTTGATTGAAACGCCCTTTCTCTAAAAGTGGAGAAAAGAAAGTAGGATGTAAAGTGAAGAGAACAGAAATGATGTAGATAGATTAGATTTCTTTGAGTGTTTTTACCACTGAAAAGTTGTGGGGAGACACTTGAGTTAAGAGCAGACTTCGTTATCTTTGTTGCGGCTTGGTAGATGCTATAACAGCTTTGGAATTGGAATAGTATGTGGAGCTCATCATACTAGTATTTTAATGATTTAGTGATTTTCTTTTTTAAGACGCCTGCTTAGTAATCTATGAAGAGATACAGAGAAACTGAAACAGTAAACACAGAAACAAATGAATTGCAACATTATTCTGTGATGCTGTTAATCTGGTAATTGCTCATTTTAACCTTTTAATTGCGTTTTGTAGTTGGTAAACCGGTGCCATCTTTCTCAAAGGACCAGATCACTGATAAATACTCATGGCAGGGAACATCCCAGAGTTGTTTTTTCTTTGCATATGCAAAACAAATATGCAAATGAGTCATTATTGAGACTAAATAGAGATGGATTTAGAAGACTGTCAAGTGCTGAAAAAGCACTCGTCCCTCTCTCTGTTATAGAAAAAATTAAATACAGTGTTTAAATTTCAGAGTGGGCAGTGGAGAGCCCTGAAGAAGAATACAGTGAAAGCTACAGAGATCTCCCTACTCAAACTCACATATACACCTCCGCTGTGTGCTTAGCCCCCACTGCTGGAGCGCAGAGAAGCTCCCATGTTGCCGTGGTGACTGCGATGGAAACAAGGGGCTTGTTCTTGACTGACGGCCGCTGCATTTGTTTGTTGTGTGTCAGTGTGTCTTCAGATGCACATGCATATGCGTGTGTGGTTCAGTCAGGCACGTTTCCCTTTTAAACACCACAAGTGGCCTAATTAGCCATTCATTCACAGTTGGTGCAACACAACACAAACAACCGGCTCGCTGTGGTTTATAAACGAACCAGTTATACATCAAAAGATCCCCCAAACAAATCCATCTAAAATAGGAATAACAAATTAATTTACTTTTCTTTTTCATAGAAAAGAAATTGGTGTTCTTTGTCATTTAGGACATTTTCAAGCCCCTCATTTTTGTGCTGTGGCATAGAAAGGCTACTAATGAGCCTCTCATTGCTTCGTCTTGTTATTAAATATTAATGTTCCTGTTATTTTTAACACGTGGAGACATCAATTTTGGGGGTCATTATAGCAGAGGCTCAGACCCTCACAAAACACCTCTGACTGTCTAAAACTGTGTGCCCAGATGTTACTTTAAATAACCAGAGGAGGTGGCAGCGATGACAGTGCCACTGCTGGAAGGTTTTTACATTGGCCTGTGGCTGTGATAAAAAGCCTGTTGATCTATGCGTGTGTTAAGAAGGTTATATATATTTAACTATATTATTCCCTTCTCTTTTTATCCTGTGGAACATTCTTTTGTTTTATTTGTTGACTTCATTTTGGTTTTATATTTTTCTTATATTTCTTATTGCTTTTGTAGGAGCTCTTCATCTTCCCCGGTATAAATGTTAATTTCCAGTATACTGACGAATCAGGATTCAAGACGTGAACCATACTTGTGACTTTAGCAGTGCTGGGGAATTTGGACTGCTTATTTAAAACACGGTCATTTTGATTTTTTCACCCCTCCTCCTCATCGTGTTGTGACACAGAAAACTAAAATAAATCAAATTTTCTGCTTAGTGACATGCTGTAACAGTTGTCAGGCCACAATACACGTATCAGCTGTTTAATCGGCAAAATTCAGGTAAGCTTCAGTTTGTTGGACTCAGATGTTATTCTCTGCTGTTTGATTTGGGATAACAAAATAAATAAACCGCCATCCAAACAAGATGTCAGAATTGATCACTTTTTCCACTATTGATGGGCGATCTGTTGCCTACCATAAATCTATGGTCGTTAACTGGCAGGTTTGAAACCATAAGCGTCTGATGAAACTTTGATGAAGCATTTTGGCAAATGAACTTGTTTATTCTTCCAGTTAGCAGCTTATGACACTCTATTTATTAGTAAATAGAGTGTCACTTTTGGTTTTGGCCTTGGCTCGGTGCTGAATTTGTTGGTTTTCAGATTTGTTGCTATATAAATATAATTGAATTCCCCTGAATTAACTTATGGAGCACAAAGAGAAGTAGTAAACCAGCACATAACGCTGCGTAATAAAAGCAGTCTGTCACTTTTGGACATTTCTGGTCTAGTCGCACTTCGTATGGTATTTATCTGTAACCAGACTAAAACCAGCTCAATGTGGTAAATGTTGTTTATCTTTTTGTTATTTATCTGTCAACCTGTCTTATATTTTCTTTTTTTATTTGTTAGGGAAAATGTTGACTGGAAGTTCTAGCCAGACTTTCCAAATGTAAAAGTGACGATATCATGGTGTATTATTGCTAACCCACGTTTGTTCTATGCAGAAACATTGATAAGGTGTTAATAATCCCTTAAAAGTCAGAAACTGGATTAGTTCATTTGAGTTTGACTATTTTTCTCAAACTCGCACATAAAACTATAAATGGTCTTTCAATTACCCCCTTCCAAATTTCAGTAATAATTGCACTATGGGTGGCTCTCAGCTGTTGGTGGAAAAATGATTGCTAAAGAATGCATGAATACGATATGAGGTTATTAATATTTATTAGCCTATTACATAAAAAACCATAATACTTCAACTTTATTGATCATTCAATCAATAGATTGTGAAATAAAATGTAAAAAATGAACCACAGCTAGCTACATAAAACTGTCTCACTCTCATCAGAACTTTCTTCTTTCTCCTAACTTATCACACTCTTTCTTTCAGTAAAGCTATTATTATCCACTTCTGGCAAATCATACACAGCATGAGAAGAGTGGCAAAGCACATGCGTAGTTAGCAAACATACAAGCGCACTCAAAGCTCTCAGTGCAGCTATATTACAGGAATAGAGTGTGTGAAGCATATGTAGGCTCTGTGTAAAGTGAGTGGGTGGTCGAAGCTGCAGATTGATGGGGGACCCCGTGCGTGCTGTTAAAGCCAGTCAAAAATCCTTTTCCCTCCCTTCCTTCCTCGCAATAGGAAATTTGAGGTCTTCTCTGGATATGCTGACTCTGAATTTAAAGATGATGATTTTGTTTTTGTTCTTTAATTGCATCCATGCTGTGTTGTGTGTTTGTACTTGGATTTCATTAAGCCCTATGTGTTCAGGGTTGTCCTACACTTTCAATCTACTATTTCACCTGCTTTTGGTACAAATGCTGACCACATGCAGAACAACAGTTCAATAAATCTATTGTGTTGGCATAAGTTGATAAAAAACAATGAGCCCCACTAACCAAATTGGTGTAGTCGTGTGTTCTGACATATACTGGCGTTAAGACGGTACACTGCGTTTGGATATGCTTGTTAAACAGGAGGCCTCAGCTGACCACATTCCTCCTCAGTCTGCAATAACAAGTCATCTATAATCAGCTTCCATTCTCCAATAAACACATATTTATATTTTCCATCTTAACAGCAGTGTATCTCATTATCATCTCCCTCTCTCTGATATCCACTTACTGCACCACGGAGTTATGGGATTGTTCCTGCATAGTGTCGCTTGCCAATGTGGTAAAATTAGGGGCATTAACAACAGCCTATTAAAGCTACAATTGCATCGCACTGCTGGATTACTTATTGATATTTGGCAGAATTGCAGCACTAAAAAATTTAATGTAAACATAATAAATTCTGGGGGGACGGTAATAAAAACGCAATAAAGAGAAAGATCAAACGGCATTTATTATCATCGTAATATAATTTATATTTAGATAAAACTAAGATTGACAGTTAAGTGTAGTGGTGCATACATTAAACAATGGATTTAGTGTATACATGCACAACTCTCGCAGAATAATCAAGTTTGCTTTAAGCTCAAGGTTTGTGTTTTCTGGTTGTGTGTGTACCAAAGCGTAAATTAATAATAGCATAGCCTCTGCTAAGCACAAAATCACAGTAATTCCAGTAAAGATTTAGTCTCAAGAAATAAAAATGAATAAACCTCTTGGGTTTTTTTTTGTTTTAATCAAAGCCTCCAAGGGTAAAGTACATCTTTGACTCCTGTTTTCATGTGTTTGTGGTCACTGTCACTGTCTGTATGTTGTTATAGTCCAGGACTGTCTGGATTTCAGCGGTCGGCATTCATCTTCCTTAGCTTTGGTGGCAAGTTATCCTCCAACCTCCCACTGGCTGAAAGAAGTGGGCTGTGCATGGGAATCGGAGCAGGGGACAGCGTGGATGGCAGGCTGTGTTGGTACAGGTCTCCAGTTGACTGGGTCATGGGTTCAAAGCCCACCTTGAGAGACTTTAGCCCTAGACGATTTGCTGCCTCGGGACCAGGTGAGGAACTGAGACGTTGCAGCTTTAGGGGGAGGTCTCCGGTGCTGCAGGCCTTCTCTGAGTGCTGGGAGCTAAGCATAAGCACTTTCCTCTGAAGGTCCTCCTTCCCCGACGAACTCATCCTCTGCAATTTGCTTGGAAGTCGAACCCCAGTCCCTACATGATGGCCCCTCTCCTCAGTAGTGTTAATACAATCCACAGAAAACACGCGGTCACGTCGGGCACCGTGGCTCTCAGTCAGTGCGGGGGTGGGAGTGGACAGAGGCGAGGGGAGAGAATTCTTCTCTTCATGCTCCTTGACACTGTACGGTGGTGTCGGCACCTCGAACGTGCTGTGGAACTGAGAGTAGTCGACCCTGAAAAAACCCTCTTCCAGGGACATTACTGGCAGGAAACGATGGCCCCATAAAACCTCATCCTCAGTGTATGACGTTCTTGCCTGGCATGTCATACCTAGAAGAAAGTGATGGCAGAAATAATTTTAATAACTGCTATTAAATGGGGTTTCAGCAAAACAATTACAGGCTGATAACGAGGAATCTGTAGGATCGGCATCACTGCATGCTATCTCTTTTCTCTCTCGTTTATTTCTTGTGATGACAGCTTCATGCTTTGCTCTGTGTGATTATCCAGTTAAGTTTAGTCACGTACTAGAAGATTTAAAATAAACCCACATGAAAGGGCTATTGCATTTTCCAGTTCATAAAAGTAACAAGAGGCTTTTACACCCTAATGTTTTTATTTTCAAAGCATGCCACGTTCCATTACTGATGTACTGTAATGAAATATGTGAGATCATTATATATATATATGCATATATTTCTTTCCTGGATTTCATAAGCTTTGTAAGTTTATCTTTCCTTGATCTGGTAAATTATTTTCACATTTTCTTCCATTAATGGTGACTAAAGTTGGCAGATGGTTTTAGGCAAAGCTGGTTGTGATAATTGCTAATTTAAATCTGATCATCGTGATGCTCTTACATCAAAACAACATGGCATGTGTTCTGTCTTTGTCTTTATTTAACTCTCTGCGTTGATTGCAGCTTCAGTCTTCGGCCAGCTAGAAGAAAATCATCTGTTGGCAAACTGGGATCAGTTTTCATCATGCTCTGGTGGAGGCCCTAAATTATAGATGATGTATTAAGCAAAGATTTCTAGTAATGGGGGTGCCCGTGTGTCTGCTTTGTGTACACGTTTTCCATTTGACCTGAAGCTTGTAAAGTAATTTTCTTGACATTTGGATGTTTGTTGGAGGTCATTCGCGATCAATAATCACTTAGTTTGAGTTTTTTTTCTGATCCAATGGCTTTGCTACAACCTGAGCTCTTCTATGAAACACTACAGGCTAAAGAGTAGGAGTCTGATCCAGTCCCTCTGAGGGATGATATGTTCTGTGTTATGTCATAACCTGATGCTATTCCAGGCACACGACTCATCTTCATCCACAGAAACTCTTCACCATTTCTGTATTTTTTTTTCCTAATTGCTTTAAGGCTCAGCTTTAATTGCAGTTGCAAGTTTAGGATAATTTTCCAGCATTTTCTCCTCTCTTACCAGTAAATAACTGAACTTCTGTTGATTATAGTTGCACAAGACGACAGTAATATCAATGCAATGGAAGCTTTTGGATCGAGTTTGACAGGCATGCTAGTTAAGGTTCATCACTTAAGCATACTTTAGGTATTCTGGTTAATGTCTACTGCTTTTTGCATAAAAATAAAAGCCCTCGGCACATCAAGACTTTATGTAAAATTCCTGACACTGGCAGAGGTTAGAGATTACATCAACATCATTCGCCGAGTGTTATGTTAGGGTCAGTGAATTTACATAGTTGCACATCATCTGCATATTGTCAAGGGGCAGCCTAAAGATGGAGTCAATATACCATTAAAAGGACAAAAAAAATCTTATGCCATGTTGACTGCCCTTTAGTTTTAAAGTTTCTTTTTTATATAGAGCTAACAAATTCTGCCATTCTTAGTTTTCATCTCATTAGGTTGCCAGAAGTCAGCACCAGCATGGATCTTGTGTGATGCTGGGTTCAAGCGACAACCCATGTGATCCTGTTCTATTGCCACACAGAAGAAACTAACTATAACTCGTTGTTTAAAATCAGATCTAAATGAGAGCTTGGAATTGATTTTAGCTGTCAGAATTTTTTTTTATCAGCAATGAAATTAAGTAGTTTTGTCACATTGTTGAAAACAGAAAAAAAAATGCCTTGAAGACACAAACTAAAACTGACAAGAATTAGAGCCACTGCACGGTAATCTGTCAAGTCTGGTTGAAATAAAGTGAATGAGTAGGAGAGACGATCAACAAGCTGAACAGCTGTGTTAGCAGCAGCTGGATGTACCGGGAAGCTGTTAATGTGTTTGGGGTAATAGGATGTGGGTTAGTGTGAAGATGCACATACGGAAATGACATTTTAAAAAATATGCTTATTTTTTATTATTGTTATTATTTTTAAGCATTCCTTTTCCATACAGTTGGCAGCATATTGTGGACAATTGTAGGTGACACTTCCGGGGCTTTCCTCTTCTACTCCTCAGCTGCGAGTGCTGTGCACTGCGACACTAGACTTCTAGCCGCACCCTGATTTAATGGTGTTATCAACAGAGCACAGCCGTGTTGCCTGCCTGGCTTCTCGCTTCCCGCTGATCCTTCCCTTCTGCTCTAAGCCTATTCAGCTCCATGGTTTCTCCTACAACAGTGACACAGGCAGGGTTATGAGGGGATGCCTAGAAGCACGGCTGAAAAGAAAAGAGGAGGATGGATTTATTTGTATTGGACTTTTGGGATGAATCATTGTGTTAAATATGCAACAGAGAGATCTGTGTTGTTGCTGAGGGTACTCCAGCATGGCTGCCTGTAGCGTACATCAGCGGCTTTATACCAGTGTCTCACACCCTCTGAATTACTTCTGCCCTCAGCTGTCATGTGAAAAATAGAGTGAAACTTCAACTAAAACCTCATTCATCAAAGTGACACACGCATCTATGACCACAGGGTTTTATTATGCATAGAGTAGACGTAAACTAATTCTGCAGAAATAAAATATCCCTTAAATTCAATCAGTGCGTCATCCTCATGTGTTGATGTCATCCTTGGTTTCTCCAGTTCTCGTGCTGTTCAAATATGCAAAACTGGGAAGATGGGGAAATTAGATTCCAGATTATGAGCATCTATTTGATAGGAGCGTTACGTGGCTTGTTATTAATGTCGGACTTTACATTTAGATTGGGAGTGAGTAAAGCGGGGAGATAAAACAAACAATGGGAATGGGGGAGGACACAGTTTAAAGAAATGATATGTAAGATTGCTCACCGGTAGTTTCAACGATGCCCTCGAGGATAACGACAATTTCAAACTGTTCACTCATGAGAGAGCGCTGGGATAGGTCGAAAAAGGGGCTCTTGGGATTAATTTCATGACAAATGGTGAGAGGGGATACCAGAAAGAGCTGGTCTGCACCCGTTCCAAAGCCTACATCCAATTCGCACTGGTCCAGAGGCAGGAACTCGCCCTCAGGTGTCTGACGAGACTGAAAGATAAAAGTCACACATAAGTAGACGGAGACAGAGGAAAGTGTAAAGGAAGCGAAATAAAAAGGTACAAAAATAAAAGAAAGAGACAGGGAAGTGATAATTACATTCATGTAGTCTTTAAAAAGTCAATTCAATTCTTCTGTCCACCTGTAAATGAAATATTTTTCTGTTCTACTTGGATATAAGTACTTTATGACATTGTTAAAATGGCCAGTATTACAAGTCCAATGGAAAAGTGTCCTTTGTGGCAAGTTAAGTACCTCATTTGTAATTAGTCCCCTGGAGCTGTATGTGAAAAGCTATTTAAGCTGCTTTAGCCCATCTGCAAACTGCTTTGCAACCCACTTCTGCTCCAACTACTCCTTTCATGCTGTTCTCAATGCTGCCTGCTTTCTCCTGTGCTGGGTGTTGTAGTTGATGTCTACCTTCAAATCTAAAGGACAGCAGATTTAAATAACATCAATTAATTCAAGTATAGTGGTATTTTAAAAGCAGACTGATAGAATATAGAAATATTATTACTTTCATCTAATTAATAAGTGTTCCAAATTTTCACGAGTCAAAAGGGGAGAAAATGCGTTTCTCTTAAAATATATAACTCGTGAAAAAATGATGAAAGAGATTTCTCTCTCACTCTCTCTGTGTCTTGTTTGCCATGTCCACAGACTTTGCGCTTCACATTGATTTCTAGGAGAACTTGCAGGCAGACGTATGAGACAGCTGTGTTTGGACAGGACTTGCCCACAGAGCGTTAACTGGTGCGGAAGCATTTAATTGCCCAGATGATGTTAGAGCTCAGCACCGGGGTCCTGGATGTGTTTTCTTCTTTCCTGTCTTATTCTGTCTAATCAATCTGTTCACCTTTTCTCTTCACATTTTCTCAATTAGCCGTCTGTTTCACCTGTTATTACAAAGTCTTTTAAATTTCAAGACATTTTCTGACATCCTGCTGCAAAAAAAGGCTTTCCGACTTTCAAAAGCTTCAATATATAATTAATGTGAAATATTTTCATAGCTATAAAAATGTAGGAAGGGAAGATAAAAACAGGTGTGGGTGGGGAAAAAAAGTCTTGAGAATGGCAAAAATCCACATTTAAGATAACAATATCTTCTTTGGCATCGTAGAGCTCAGTTAAAGTCAGTTATCAAAAAAGATGCTTAAAGTAAACTCCTTTTAAAGTAAATTAATGTCATTAACTCCAAAGAAAATAATCTGCAAAAAGATGATTTTACTCTTAACAGATTAATTTTTAGATTCTTTAATATGACACCCTGCCTTCTCTACTCTTCTCTCTTTTTTTGGGTCATTTTTTTTTTTTTTTTTACCTCAAACCAATTATTTGGATGCGTCACTCACCAGCCACCCACCTAACAGCACACACTACTCCTCCACCTCAGCTCCACGCAGCTTCATAATGAACTCCCACACAGACTACCACACAGCCTCACCAGCTTCTCTGTAATGCTTTCTGCCATTTCTGGATCTTTTGTTCTTGTTGTGAATCTTAATAATAATCAACACACTATTCCCTAAAACACAGTCCCCTCTTTCACCCCTGTCCAATGAAACTGGAAACTGGCCATTTGTAGGCTGCTTAACACACCCCTAACCTAGCTGCGTCATCTGTTTACTGATCTAAGCCATTCTGTTTTACTCTGACCCAAATGAGTAACCACTAATTTTGCTCTGGCTAGAATAGAAATTATCCACTGGAGTTAACTAGTTAAGCAGATGCTTGCTCCATGATTTGGTTAAAAAGCCAGTCTGCAGACTCATTGTTGATGTTTTCAGCCCACTGGTCACCAGCTGATTGAAGAGAGCACATTAAATGAAAGACACAGCTTTTGAAATATATTTGCATGCTTAGCCTAAGCACTTATCTAAGAGAAAGCTTTCTGCTTTCAACTTGCAATAGAAAAGGAGTGAGAGATGAAGAGGGGCTGTAGTGTTTGGAATGTAGCTAAAAGTAGCTGAAGTTGCAGATATCTAAACCTAAGCCCTAAATCTGAGAGCAGACAGCTGCTGAAAGTTTCAGCGTTCAGGGAATACTTCTGGTAAATGGACTGGTTCGTATATAACGCTTTTCTGCTCTATCTGATCACTCAAAGTGCTTTATACAACTAATTCATTCACCCATTCACACGAGCGTTTTTTCTAAGCTGTTAAGTGCTCCCTATCTAACATTCATACACATTCACACTGGATTGGAGAGCAACATGGGGTTAGTATCTTGCCCAAGGATATTTTTGATCGAACCACCAACCTTCCGGTTAGTAGCTGACCTGCTCTACCATCTGAGCTACAGCCACCCCACTTCTTAACAATAGGGAAATAAATAATGATGTGCTATTTGGCCTTGAAATAAACCAGACCAGGTGATGTGCTGATGCCGGTTTTGCTACAGGGGCTCGACAGAAAACAGCAGTTGGAGACCACAGCACAAACAACCTTTATTGTGACTCTGTGCAATGAACTTGCAGTCATGTTTCCTTTGAAATGGTTGCTTCAAAAATGGGGTCTATGACCACTTAGAGAAGAGTTGCCATATTTAAAGCGACTGTGGTGCATTAAAATGGCAATAAAGTGGTAATAAGAGACTCTGCCTCCTGATTGAAGGAGTCGAGTTTGCAATTCCATTCAGTTTTTTTGTGATAACAGTGATAAATCGGTGGAAATTTACAAATCTCTTGCTGTTTGTTGCAATTTTGTTGCCGTTTGCATACGCATTGACTACTTACATTCAGAGTCCAGCCAGAATCTCAAAGATTTGAAACAGAAATAAGTGATGTCATTGCCCCAGGACATCATTTTAACAGCAGAATCAGACAGGAACTCAAGCAGCTTTGCTTTCATGTAAGAATATAACTAGAATACGACCAGTTGAGTGGAGTCCCCATATTACATATATTGATTGCAGAGTGTTTGCAGTCTGTTATAAATCAGCAATTACTAGCAGACCTTCATTAGTCTAAAGGTGACTACAATCAGGCCCAATCCAACCACGACTGTTTGGAGACAGTCTACCTTTTACCAGGGGACCTATGCTACCACACTGCGACTGAAAGTGGTTGCTATAGTACTTTTAGATTGCTAAATGTGAAGAAATTAATTGGAATCATCTAAAAACTACAAAGGAAATTTCTGTCCTCTTTTTTTTATTCTCCTGTGTCTGGGCCTTTAGATGAACATGTCTTCAAGAGAGCTTAAACACATAAGCACACTTTTTTCATGTATAGTATAAAGTTTATGGAATAAAATACACTTTGCTTGAGCGTTTCTCTTGGTTTTTGGTACCTTCTTTAAATGTGATGAAGTTTAAAGTTAACTAGGCTATTTTTAGGCTAGCTAAGCTATAACTGAGCATGACATGAATTAGGGATGCACGGATACCGATACTGGTATCGGGTATCGGGGCCGATACTGTAAAATGTTTGTACTCATACTCGTAAAAGTTTACAGATACCATGAACCGATACTAACTTATTTCATTAATCAAAGGGTGGCTTGTCATTTCTGTTGTAGTTTTTTAGATTGGCCACTAGGGGGACATCCCGCGCTAAACAGGCACAGGGTTAGGCGAGTGAGACTGGCGGCTCCAGATAAAAAAGAGAAACTGGAGGCTGCTGTAGCTAGGCTAAGCAAAATGTCAGCAGTGTGGACCGGAACAGCCAACTTTAACTCAGGTTTTGGAAAAGCGGTGAAAAATGGTCCTTAGTCCTTAGTTTAACGGCACAGTGGACTGATGATCCACAGGCAGATGAGGAGTTCGTTCGTCAATGCCAAATACTTTCGTTATTTTGTTTGTTTGTTTACAATATGGACACTCTGCAACAATTTAAAAGTTTATTTTATTCTCAAACCTAATTTGTATTTATTTTATTCCAAACAGAAGTGTTTATTTATTATTCTGAAAGCTCGAGACAGTGCCAATACTTCAGTGATATTTTGTTAAATTACAATGTGGAGACTCTGCAATAATTTAACAGAAGTGCTTATTTTTCACTTGAAATTTTTTTGAGGACATTTTTATTAAGATTTTATTTTTTATCGACAGAGAATAAAATAAAACCTGTCTTCCAATTCATTGCATTTGTGTGTGTGTGTGTGGTAGAAGTATCGGTTTTTGTACTCTGTATCGGCAAGTACTCAGATCCAAGTATCGGTATCGTATCGGTTTGAAAAAATTGGTATCGTTGCATCCCTAACGTGAATGTAGGTAATCAAGGCATTATACCGAATGGGAAAACGAAAAGTAAACGCAGAAACTGTTTATAAAATAATCCAAAGACGATACATCGGCCATCATATTTATATGAAACACTGATGCTGACTAGTTTAACAAAATGTCATCAGGTAATTTTTCTGATACATGCACACAGACTGCATATTAGTCTGAGCTAATGTGACGGTGCACAGAGGTGGTTCTGCATTTTTTTCCCTCGTGTAAATTATCTCAAAATGTTGCAGCAGGTAATCATTAATCCGAACTCCAAACAACCGTGCATATTAAACAGCACGTCTATAAACATGATTTATTGTTAGAATCTGTATTTGTTTTACTAGATAATAAAGTAGCTACCGCTGAGTTTGAAGTGCTGCATAAATAAGTTTAATTAATGAAAATTTTCTTTTAGTGTGCTTCTTTGTACTTCCCGCGCTACAGTTACTAGTCCAAGTCCGATTTCATCCTGACCTGCAGGTGATATTGTCCTATCTCCCAGATGCAAACTGTGAATAAGGTGCGAGTAAACAGGTTTTGCATTGCCAGAAAACACTGCATTCTATTTCTATCTCCTGTGAATATCAATGAGATGCTCGTCTGGATTTATGTCGGGGAATGACTTTCGTGTCGAGCGGGCATTGTTCACTTGTCAGGTGCTTACAGGCTACTGAATACTATTTGGCATTGTTCCTCCTTTGAGGGTTATCTCATGTTAGCTTAGGGAAATTCTTCTTTTCACTTTCTGTCTTGGTCGCTTAAGATTAAAAAGATGGATGACTGTATGCAAACATTGACAGGCAAAGCTTCTTACAAAGGCCCCCTGGCACTCTCCTAGACTCCTTCTTGCACAAAGATCCCGAGATAGCTGAGCGTGTCTGCTTTTTTTTTCTCTCCTGTAAATCTGACATGCTGTTTCAACCAATCAACAGATTTTTCTCTCCAAGCTCTCACATAGTCAGACAGGAACTGTTTTTATTTCTTCTCCGCAATATTTTTGGGGAGCAGAAGCACTGGATGAGCACACAAACATCTCTCTTTGAATTTTTACCTGTCACGTCTGATTGCTCACCATGCCCATCAACGACTCAGCTACTCATTATCATTAGAAAAGCGAGGCGTCTTTTCTTTTTTCCCCCTCTGTGCTTGCAGTGGAAGTGTCTCAGTGGTGTGAATGATGCTCATGGATAAAGACAGGTGATAAATAAAACTGATTAGACCTAAAGGGTTCTGGTCTTCCTACTCAACTCCACTCCTGCTCGGCCAGACCCTCATCAATCAGCAGCCTCGGTGGAGATGGGGGTGGAGGTGCTTATAGGCAATCAGCTCGACCGGCCGACAGTCCGACCAAATCACGCGCGCTTTCAGGCTGCAAGTTATGCACAGCCTAGTCATTAGATTTAGAAAAGATAGCCTTGGTTAACATTTCATCCAAGCCAATCCAGCCAAGACTGAGTGAGATTAATTAGAAAAGTTAAATAACAAGTTCAATTAATTGGGAAAAACAACCCGAGGTAGACTGCATGGTGTTCTTCTGCTCTTACAAACGAGACCGCAACTGCAAACAACTGCTTGTGTTTACTGCTTATGGTTTAAAATGAATGTCTGCATCTTCCTACACTTTCAGCAGTTGAAAGGCAGAATCGCTTAATGTAGCCAGCCTCTGGTAAAAACATAAAAGACGGCTCTGTTTCTCTGCAGCACCTTTGTTGCACCATCGTCACCAAGATGTGTTCCTACCACAGCAACTCAAGATTTCATTTTCCCCATTTAAATGTGTTACTTTTTCTCCTTTTATATAACCGAACAACACTTACATAGAGCTTTCATTGCTTCGCCTAAAAGCTCCCTTTAAGCAGTCAAGCAGCCATTTCTGCTTTACTGTAAATCGCTTTTTACATCATAATCAAATACAGATTAATACACCTCTGCACGATCTGTTAATGAAAGAGCTCAGAGGGGAAACCTCACTGAGCTGAGCAGGCACACAATTACACAATTGAATTGTGAGACCAGCATTTGGTGGATTTATCCACTTTAGAGAGCGTTTGTCTAAAGGTGCTCTTTTATGAGTGTGGAAATGTCAACTGAGAAGAGGCGAGTTTACCTATTTAACATGTTTTACCGAGGGTAAGGTCCAGGTTACTTTTCTTTGAGACTGCATATTTTTGTTGTTGGTGTACTTTTTACATAATAGAACTGAAAGAAAGCTATTCAAACACACATGGGCGCATTAATCGGACACACATAATTGAGTCTTGAGGCACAAGAAAAATGCGGCTCATCCTGATAACGTGAGAGGGGGCCAATGGCGCGATATGGCACAGATATTGTGCACAGATCAACTGAAAGCTTCCAAAGATGACACCTACTCAGGGCTGTACAACAAAGTTATTCATTATAACCAGACTTTGCTTTCTTTAGCTGATTCAACAAAACTTGAAGTTGTTTTTTTTTTTTGTTAATAGAGGCTCTCTTAATAATAATGGATTGGATTTATATAGCGCTTTTCAAGGCACCCAAAGCGCTTTACAATGCCACTATTCATTCACTCTCACATTCACACACTAGTGGAGGCAAGCTACGGTTGTAGCCACAGCTGCCCTGGGGCAGACTGACAGAAGCAAGGCTGCCATATCGCGCCATCGGCCCCTCTGGCCAACACCAGTAGGCGGTAGGGTAAAGTGTCTTGCCCAAGGACACAACGACCAGGACAGAGAGCCCAGGGATCGAACAGGGGACCTTCCAGTTACAGATGCGCTTCCCAACCCCCTGAGCCACAGTCACCCCGCCCCTCTTCTACACAACAGGGGGGAGATAAATGATGGCAGAAAGATGTTAATCTTGAAATTTCGTAAATGAATGGTCTTATTTTTACATCTTTATGCTGCCGTTCATTTCTAACGTGCACATTAGCGCCCAAAAACTTTAAGCTCGGGCCAGTTAAACATGAAACTTAAAGAAGCATATTTAGGTCTAACACTATCCTTTAATGAAGGAGACGTGGGAATCCATTTAGTTTTGGACGAGATCAAAGTAAAATTAATTTTATTGACTGGAAATTCTCTGCAGTACATACTAATAGACTAATCAATCTTCTAATCTGTGTTCTGTTAGTTGCAGCAGTGCAAGATGGGCTTTGCTGCTAATTGTGAATCCATGTAAATTCCCATGACAACATAAGCAGTGCGTTTGCTCTGCTCTAACTTTACTGCACAGCTTCATTCGTGGCATAATTAACATGCAGCTTAACGGGCTCTGCATACAAGCATGAGAAATTATATTGTTAGGAAATTAATTCCTTTTAGTTATTGAAAATGTGGCGCTTACACCTGATTTTAATCTGGTTAGAGGTGCACGTTGGTTAAGCCAAATTAAGAAAGAGCCACTTTTGTGACTCATGTAACCCATCAATGTTGAACTGCATGGGTGTACTACAATTCAACATTGTAGTACACCCATGCAGTCCCTCAAAAACCAAAAATCTTCTGAGAGTTGAGATTAATTTTGGGCGATTGTTGAAACATGTTCACGTTTTTGAACATTCCCTGCAAAAAAAGTGGTATTTATATTTTTACGCTGCATCTGCATGTGGCTGCTCCACTGTACACTGTGCACCGTTTAACAAATAGCTCACTTTAATTAGTTTTGGGATCCAATCTCAAGCCTCTGGCAGTGAAGTCAGACACAGCGAGACAACATGACCTCCACTGCTCCAACACTTCGCCTCTTCTCCAACTTCCCACACTAGACTCGGCACACGGCTTCATAATTTGTTTATTGCTAAATCTTAACGTGGAGATAATACCAAAGGATGCTTTTGCTGCTTTCTCGGTGCGTGAAAATATGCAGTAGTAGTAGTAGAGAGCGTACTGGAAAGTAACAACCTGCCACATTTGCCTGAGTACAGAGGCATGTAAAGTCATACTGATGAGGTCGCTGTAGAGGCTTACGCTCCGCTAAAATTAAAATGAGACAAGATTAGGTGTAGCTTGAAACGCCGAGACCAGGTTGGAAAGCGATTCAATTCTCCATGTGGCAACTTTGTGACTTTGGCAGATATGGTGTCACAATGTTCTTGGCCAAACTGTGTGTTTGTTGTCAGCGTGCACCCTGTGAGTTCTTCTTGTGTGGAAAATTCTTTAACGAGGCTCATGCTTTTAGGATTGTTAGGAGCCTAAAGATGCTGTATTTATGCAAAAATAATGACCCGGTGCTTCACCCCTGATAGAAGAAAGAAAAACTTCACATTACAGATCCGGAGCCATAACAAATACCTCAGAAAGAAACCTTAGGAATCCAAGCTGTACATCTATATGTTCTTATGTATATTTGAGTGAGTGATATGTTTTTATTGATTAGCATTCAAATATCTCAGTGAAGACAGAACAAAGATTTACCACAAAGCAAGAAAGCATGAGACAAGGCTAATCAAAAGGTATTGGCTGAAGCATTTGCTTATTACGCCAACCCTTTTAACAAAAGATCTTTTAGCATGCAGCTCCTGTACACAGGGCTCGAAGCAAATAATAAAATTCAATTCAATTCAATTCAATTTCATTTATATAGCGCCAAATCACAACAAATGTCGCCTCAAGGCGCTTCATAGATACAGAGAAAAGCCCAACAATCATATGACCCCCTATGAGCAAGCACTTTGGCGACAGTGGGAAGGAAAAACTCCCTTTTAACAGGAAGAAACCTCCGGCAGAACCAGGCTCAGGGAGGGGCGGCCATCTGCTGCGACTGGTTGGGGTGAGAGAAGGCAAACAAAGCAAAAACAAAACAAACAAACAAACAAACAAACAAGAAAAAAAAAAAAAAAAAAAAACTTTCCACCTTAGTAAGTAACTACATCAAAGCAAAAGAATCAAGAGGTTTTTTTGTTTTTTGTTTTTGTTTTTTTTCTGCTCTTTTCATTCTTGATATATATATTTTTCTAATACTCTATTTTTAAACATATTTTTAAACAAGGAAAATGAACTACACCTTTTTAAATCACTGTCATAACTATTCCACAGGTTAACTCCTCTAACAGAAACACATCTCTGCTTTATATTTGTCCTTATCTTGTTTTTTTTAAAGAAATCTGTTCCCCTTAAGTCATATTGACTCTCTCTGACTTTGAACAGCTTCTGAGTACTGGGGCAAAGCAAGTTATTTTGTGCTTTATACATTATCTGTGCCATTTTATATTCAACTAAATCATAAAATTTCAGGGTATTCAGATTAATAAACAAAATGTTAGTTGGTTCTATATAGTTTGATTGGTTTATAATTCTTATAGCTCTTTTTTGCAACTTGAAAATAGGAAGAGTGTTCGTTTTATATGCATTACCCCATATCTCCAGACAGTAAGTCATATATGGAAGCAACAGAGTACAATAGAGTGTGTATAATGATTTTTTGTTCAGGACATGCTTTGTTTTATAGAGAATAGCAATGGTTTTTGACATTTTTGACATTCACGTATTTGAGAATGCACACTCCTACATCAGAATGTTCTGTCCTGTGTGGACTGAATTATTTAAGTATAGAATACAAACACAAGAGAAACATGAACAGAGCAGACTTTCCAGCTCTTGGACTCGCTCATCAATACATGCAGGGATTCCAGGTCTTTTTTTCCAGCCCTCTGCAGCCTGATAGTATAATTGAGTCTTTTCTTATTAGAAAAAAAAAATGAAAATCAATTCCAGTCCTAGTGCCTGTGTAACCTGCTGTGCAATCCTCTGAGGAGATATACAGCCACGACTATTTTACTCCCTTGTATATCTCTGAAATAGAAGGCACCATTCAGACAGTGAAAATATTAAGAAAAAAAATCTGCCAGGCTCTACCCAGCTGTTTCTCTGCTCTCCATCTCTTTCAATCAATGTCCTACACACTCACACCCGCCTCCCGCTCTCACAGCTACAGCAGAGTCATATTTTCAGCTTGGATGTTCCACCAGGATGCCCTCTGAAGCTGCCGTGGATGCCTTCCAAAGCTGCATTTCAGCTGCTTATGGTGGGACTTTAAATGTTGGCTGTCACTGGTCAGTCTTTTCCTTATTTCTTTTATAATGCAGGGATTCAAGGCCTTTTTCCATGTCCAGTGATCATCCACAGCAGTACTGCAGGGCTCTTTCCAAACACAGCAGCAACAGCAAGAACTTTTTGCAAGTTGAGCTGAATCCCTTAAATTCTCATTTTTAAGAGATGAGAAACAGCATACGTGGCACAGGATAATCACAAGGCTGCTTCCTGTCTGAACATCACAAACACACTGTGTTAAATGTTGATTTTTGACTTTATCTAACAAAGATTATGCTAGATTGTCCCTCAGTGCGGTGCAGATTTCTTCTTGGCTTAAGAAAGCAGCGAGCAGTGTTCCCCTCAGCTAATACGAGCCACAAACCTCTCTTTGGCTTCTTAGGCACGACCAAAATGAGAGGGAAAACCAAAGATTTTGCATGTAGGTGTGAGCTGATGGCCCAAGGCGCTTTTCAAATGAAGGCTCAGTGTGTCCATGAATTCCAGTAGGAGGTGAGACAGACTGATATGCGATTTTTCTGTGTGGTATTTAGTGTGTTTTAGTTGGCAGAGTACAAAAGGACAAACAAATAAAGCAGAAATAAGGTTACTTATTACTTTACGTTTGTTCTTTGACAACTGGGGAGTCTGACAACAGGCTACTCTACCTTTCTTTTTACATATGCATGAGGGGTACAGCCCAATTCCCTTGATTGTACCCGTGTTTCAGTCAATTGCGTCATTCTCTTGCATCTTATTTCCTCTTGTGAAAACACAAGGCGGGAAAAAAAGGAACTGTCTTTTTGTCTGAGCCTTCATCTCAAGGGACGTCCATTTTTTATTTTATTTTTTTACAGTTTTGTCTAGTGACAGGGACACAGCTGGTCTGTCCGTCACTCTGATTTTAAAGTACAATGGCGGCTTTTGTTCGTTTAGAGTTTGCACAAATAATGTTGCGGTGCACAGATGCTACTATCAGCGCAGCGGCCACAGCACACGATATTTGAATGTGTTACCTGCACTGCATTTATATTGTGTTTATCTCTGTCAGACTTCACTGGTAGCATAAATAATGGCGACAAATAACTAATTTGAATTTTAAATATATTCTCTTTATTATTTCATATTAATCCCAGTTGTAACCTTAATATTCTTTCATTTTTGGGCTAATAAATCAGTTCCACCAACTGTCTGTGTAATATTTATGGTAAGTGATTAAAAGCATTACATAAGAACACTAGGGTAAAAAAATCTTTATTAAAATGTATGGTTCTTTTGACAGTCAGACCTGCAGTTGCATGGTTCTAAATTTAAATGATGAAGTAAATAAAAAATGTTATTGATGCTGACTTTTCTCTTATTCTTCTATTTTCTCATTTTAATGAGCTGACAAAAGCACTTTCAATGTGGAACGATTTAAGAGTAAAGTGAAGACTGAGTCTGTGGATTTCCCTAAATTCTCTTATTTAATTGTTCTCCAAACACTACAAACACGAGAAGATGCTATTTAATATAATAGAAACCTTGAGAAATGTGCTGGTACAACCCACCACTGTTTAAAGACATTAAAAAAAATGCCTCGCAGCGCTGGATGAAGGAGTTGGTTCAGCTTTGTGCAAATCTCGTTTGATGCTTGTTTTGATTCCCACAGGAAACGGAGCTGCGCAGGTGTTTTCAAATTCAATTCGGCTAAAGTGCTTCATGCAGAGCGGAGGGAAAGCTGATCGTTGTCATCTGTGGTGTCCCACTTCTTTTTTTGTTTTAATGAGTTCGGTAAGAAATACTGCGCAATGAAAAGATTTAGTAAGGAAATGAACTTCTTTAACCACACTGGTGGCAGTGGGAGAAAATACCCGCTCAATTACATCTGTGCATGGAAATGAGGCGTTGAATGCTTTATAAGTTTGCAAGTTACAGTTTATGAGAAGCAAGAGGAAACGCCTCAGTTAGAAAGACTGACGAGTAACGAACATCGTATTGCAGGCACAAACTTTCTGGGTTGATTTATATAGATGTCCAAAGCTTATCCAGATAAATCTGCAATAGTTTTTAGTATTTGAACCCCACTGATACAACTATGTTTCCGCTTGCAGTTCAAATGATAGAGATTTACAGTTGAAGTTGAATTTTGATGCAGTGTAAAAACATTTGTTTTGATTTCTGTTCGCGTATTCCACTTTAGTTTCTTAAACTCTGCCTCTCTTTTAAACTCTTTCTAAACAAGTTAAATGCTTCCACTGCCACTAATGTCTTTGGGTATCTTATGATGAGGCAAGACTTTAAAAAAAGGCTGTAGTTCAACAGCACCACCAACATTTCTATACAGGGACTGCACTAAAAGGCATCCAACTTAAAACAATACAACTATGGCAGTAGTTTAATTCAGCATCGTATTTGATGATAAATATTTACACGTATGTAAATCCTAAACAAGGCTTGTGGTCTGTGCAATGACTCACCAGACTGTTATTTTTTTCTTTGTGTGTGTGTACTCTGGCAGGGCTGCTACAAATATTCTGTCTTGGTAAGAGAGTCTTTGAAGCGAAAGAATAAGGTTAGACCAGAAAGCCCTTGAGCAAAAAAAATCTAAGAAGCACACAGTGGATGCTGTGTTTATTGTATTTCACAGAGAGGGGGAGTGTAAAGAGGATGTGGGGTTGGCATAGGTCTTGGAATATATACTGATTGTATTTCTGGCAGTCCGGAAAGGAAGCAAATGGGTTTTACCTCAGCTCCATTTAAAAAAAATAACATTAAAAAAGGAGTTTCCATTATTTTTAGTGATTTCATGTCTGTTCAAATCGCATTGACACTCCTGTTTGTTAAGTTTTGGATACCCATGTTATTAAAAAAAACTGCCTTCAGTTTCAACTTGCTTAATTTAACACTGAGCTCCAGTGTACTGATGTACTGCAGTTCACACTACCACTGGTGTATTACGCAGGTGGAGAGAAGCCTATGGTTCAGTCTTACAAGGGAGGCGAGTGAAATCATCGCAAACATGTGCAATTTTACTTTCTGCCTATGGGGTTGTTCACCTTCTCCATGCTTGTAACTGTGGAATAGCACAGTCCTCCCTGCCTCCCTCTTTGCCTGCATGCATCATTAAGCTGACCAATGCTGTGCTTGATGTAGCTGTGCGGAGGAGAACACACATATAAACAAGCTCCAAGCACCTCTCTAATGCTGTTTGTCTTCTTTATGGCCCATTTTGCACATTGAACATGGATGTGGCTGAATGGAGCTCTATTACGATAATTAACACAGGGGGGGCCTGTCAGCCTTGGTGCTGTTTGTGGCAATTTTCTGCACTGCTGCCTGTTTTTAGAGTTTGAGGTTTATTAGCTGTATTCTCCCAAAATCTGCTAAGTTGAAGCCATAATGGCACAAACCCACTTCAACAATGCATAGGCTTCTTCTTCTTCTTTTTTGCAGCTAAATTCAAACACTGCAGTGCTTTCTAACTATTTTTAAATTTCAGAAAGGAAATTTAAAAATAAATGCATCACCTTAAATACTTTTTATGTCTTAACACTCTCTCTCCAGAGCATTGTTTTACTGAGTCCAGTGATCTGCTGTGGTGTGTCAATCTCAGCTCCCTACTGATTCACTGAGCCTAACTTTCTATTAAAACAAGGGGGAGGGGCATCTGTCTGTCACATCTGCTTACTGATACACTTCTATCTGCCCATGTGTCACCAGTTGAAGCGGAGCTGATGCTGGGCACAGTAGGGACCATGCACACTGCAGCCCTCCCCACAAAGACAACACAGTCTTTTCTCTCTTATTTCAGCGGTTTGTGAGGCACCCATCTGGCTGCTGCTCAGCTTCACCATATATACTTGACATATACTTGAGCAATTTGCAGCTTGTCTTTGGCCTCGTGGGCTTAGGTTAGAGATTCAGCGATGCAAGCTGTCATTCAAGTGTGCAGTCATGCTTAAAATAAATGACCGTGGAAGCTTAAGGAAAGTAAAAAAACAAACAAAACACGGGATGCCAGCCTTCAAAGAAAGTGCTCCACGCTGATGAGATAAGGCAGTGCTGCTGAAGCTCCAGTGTATCAGCAGGGAGTCTAATAAGTTAGTGTAAGTTAACTACATTGCATCTATTTCAAAGTCATGATTTGCTTTACTGATGAAAGGAGATGTGGTTTAAAACGAACTGCTCTTACTCTTGCAGATTTAGCTTCTTTTTAAATTTATTTTAATGTTATTAGCTGAGTGTATCGATATTAAGCTTACCTTTATAAGCTTGCACCTGATCTGTGCGGACACCATGTGGCTGTTCCGTAGGTTGCCCACACGGAACATGAGGCACAGTTTGCCGTCTCGCAGAGAAATCACCGCGTCCTGACTGAACATGAGCGTTTCTGCGCGTTTCTTGGGTTGGGACATTTTTATGAACATACAACCGATGAGAAAAGCGTCCACTATGGAGCCCAGCAGCGATTGGAACAAGAAAAGGATTATGCCCTCCGGACACTTCTCCGTAATGTACCGGTAGCCGTAACCAATTGTGGCCTCAGTCTCGATGAAGAACAGAAAAGCTGAGGGGAAGTTGTAAACATTGGCCACACAGGGGGTGTAGGATGAGTCGTGGCCATGATTTAAATCTCCTCTGATGTACGCAATGACCCACCACATCGATGCCATGACCAGCCATGCGATGGTGTAAGTTAGGATGAAGATCAGTAGGTTCCATCGCCACTTTAAGTCTACCAAAGTGGTGAACAGGTCAGAGAGGTATCTGCTGGTCTCTCCACCGAGGTTTCCGTGCTGCACGTTGCAGCGACCGTTCTTCTCCACGAAACGCTGGCGTTTTTTCTTGACCGGAGCAGAAAAAGATGAAGCCCGATTTGTGTTAACCACCTGATAGTCTTCGCCAAATTTTCTACGAAGTGCCGCCATTTCAGCTCTGCTGAAGAAAGTGGGGGAAAATACTTGCAGTTTAATCCATGCTTTTGGTTGTTTTAGCCTCCAAAACACTGGTTACCTGTAGTGCGTAAAATGCGCCATGGCCACTTTAGCGCGCACATGAAATCCTATGAATAAAAAAAAGAATCGTGCGTATTTCAGTGCTTTTAAAGCACAGTCATCATCCTCTCAGATAAAAAATTCCCACTGTTCTGCCAGTTACTTTACATGATATCTGAGGATCGCTGACTGTAGCTGTGCGCTCTGCTCAGCCTCCCCACACTCTGACTGGTGTGATACTCGCCAGTGGAACGAAATACGATGAGTTGTCTACCATTCACAGCCTCTGGTGGGCTGTAAAGAATTGGAAAAAAAACGGAAGAGGGAGAGATGTGAAGAGAGGGAGGGAAGGGGGCAGGGAGAGAGGAGGATAGAGTTACACAAGAAGGCGTTTGTGTGTAAGAGAGAGATGGAGGGAGGCGTTCAGTTTGACTCTTTTCTGTCCAGTTCATTCATACAGGTAGTCAGTGTGATATATTCATCAAAGCTTTGGTTAATTTATTCATTGATTCCCTTTGAGTAGTCATATTGCCTTTATATTACAGCTGCTTATCCTGGTCTGCACTGAGACACACAGCCACACAAAGTAAAGAGACTGGAGACATTTTGTGCTTTAAAGTTAGATTGTGCCATCTACTGGATAGATAACATACATGCATATTTATTTTAGTGGACTGGGCAACATGGGGGCTAGGGTATCACTAACATAGCTGCTGATAAAACTTGGTCTTCTGCTAGCCTGTGCCAAATTGCTAAAAACCTAATAATCTGAGATATAATTAGTAAATTAAGAGCAACTTAGCGGTTTATGTGTTAAATATTCTTCTTGATGGTCAGTTTTTATACTGAAGACATTGCATGGGTTTGAGAGATGACCATTCTTGGTTCCCTTTTGGCCTCAATCAAAGCCACAAAAGGTCTGCACTTCATGCAAGTGCCATTTTCATTATTAACTAATGCATAATCACACTTTGAGTCACACAGATAGCATAGTCCTCCAACCAACCCTCACCTCAAGTGTTTTTGTTCAGCCCTTTCATTCGTGTTGAGACCCCAGTAGGAGTATTTCTGATATAAAAGAGCCGTGCCCTCTGAAAAACAAGATCTATAATCACTTTGTTCCTCTTTCAATGTATTTTTAGCACTTAATCAATAAATGATGTAATGGCCTGATTTTTCTGGAACTTGATTTTTTTGTTTTTTGATCCCTGTGGACTTTTTAGTTGTTGCTTCGGGTAGGCATGGCAGCAGAACAAAAAAGATTTTTTAAAAATATATGGCACCAGACAAAAAGTGCAATTTTAAGTAGCTAAAATGAATCCAGTCTAAGGAAACCGTCGAACAAGAAATCCTGCTTTAAATATTGTAAGTTTTCAAGTAGATGTAAGTGTGTAGCATGGAACAGAGGGGTGTTTTGTGATTTTTCCCTTCAATTATTTTGAGAAAATTGGATAGAAAAAAGCACAACCTGCTCTTGCTCTGACAGTTCAAAGATTTCTGTTCAGCCATAATCAGTAGAAACAAGTACTCGGAGCAGAAATCTGACTGCTCAAGTTATCATTCATCACAACCTCAATAAGAGACTGAGATAGCATAGATGCGCTTGTTCTAGCTCATTTGAAATTACTGTGTCACTGTAACATGAGTATATTTTTGCCCAACACATGTTCTGTATCTGTTGTTTGTCTTTGTATAAGTCAATCCCCTTTAATGATTTGTTAGGTAACAGCTTCTACAGCTTCATTTTTCTTTTATGATCTGTTCTTTTGTACTACGGGTTTACCTGATGGCTGCTGTTTTTTTGTGGTTTGTCAAAAGCACCTCTATTGTCCCTTTGGTGACAATAAAAGTTCTCTCATTTTGAAAGCAAAGGTAAGAAAAGCTGAGGGGTTTTATTATGCCAAGTTTAGACAAACACAATATCAGCTCGATAATGGCCCAACTTGAGAGATGTAGGGCCCTCGGCAAGACGCAAGACAATTCTTCCCACTATTCTCACCTCACAGCACACTGACAAATAGACTCACTTTTTTTCTACCTTTCCCTGCCCTATAAAACAACATCTGCAATGTTGAAATGCAAATTACTATCCCAGATGCTAATATACATGGAAAAGTAAAAGATAAGCTGATGAAATTAGGATCATGCTGACAGCCCACAGCTATTCTTTATTTTCTATTACTTTTAGATTGTTTTTCAATTTTAAGGCAGCCAATACTTACTTTGAACATCATTCTGTATTTACTCTTTTGGTGAAATAAGTCGGTTTTCACCCCTGCTCCAAGACATCGTCATGCCTGGTTAAAGTGCACTTAGTTGCGGACCAAAGTAACTGCATCATGTCTCACAGGCAAAAATTTGTAACATATAATTTTAAATATTATAGTTATTTAATATCTATAGTCAGAATATCCGATAGTTTGGTTCTATAGCACAGGTAGCATAAAAAGTACAGACAAACACAAGTCATTTTAGGGTACTTCATGTTGCAAGTTAAAGATCCTACAATATTAGAGAGAGCCAAGCACTTTGTTACTGTGGAAAGGAAAATTTCCTTTGAACAGGAAGGAAGAGAAGACATATAAACAATCAAGACAAAGCAGGAACAGACAAAAGTTAGTGACATGCAGTAATGGCAAACAAAAGCACAGCATGTACAGAGTGAAAACAGCTATGTGACGGAGAAATGTTCAGTGCATCACGGAAAATCCCCACACCTAAGGGATGGTTCAGGGTCACCCGACCCAGCCCAAACTATAAACCTTATCAAAAAGGAAAGTTTTAAGGCTAATCTTAAAAAGTAAGAGGGTGCCTGTCTCCTGAACTTAACCTGGGAAGAAGGGCCTGAATGTTCTGCCTCACATTCTCCTTTTAGAAACGTTTTGAAATACAAGTAAGCCTGCAGTCTGACACAGAAGTGTTTTATTTGGACGCTGAGATACTCAGTAAGATACACAATTTGGGACTTGTAAGTGATTTCAATTCAATTTTGCATTTTGCAGAAAGGAAATGAGCTACATATTACAGCCCTCATGTTAGGTACACCCGAGTAGTGAGTTTCAGAGATGCACAAGTGCTCTTTCTAGCACCTGTCAGTACTCTCGCTGTGGCATTTTGGATCCAATTAAGGAGTTTTAAGGAGCATTTTCGAACAACCAAATAATAAGGCATTACAATATTCCAGGCTGCACATAGCAAATGAACACCAAACAGGATGTACCCAATTTTGACAAAAATCACATAATGACAGAAACGAATCCAAGAAATTTTGCAAAATGTGCAGGTTAAAGGAAACACTCTGTTCACAAATGTTGAAGTAAGTACTGAAATTTGTACGGTCAAATACGATGACTGAATGTTGTCTGAATTTGCAGGCATGAAACTGCACATAATCCAGGCTGTTATGTTTTAAGACATGCCTATAGATTTGTGCTGTTCTGTGAAGTGAGCCATAATGATAAAGGCTTTATATTCACCACATCAAGAATTTCACTTGTAGTGTCAGTTCTTCAGCGTTTTTACTCAGAGTGACTATTGTGCAGTATTAGAGTCTGCTTTATATTACGTTGAGATTAGTCCTAATGGAAAAATCTAACAGAATTTGAGGAGAATTAATGGTAAACTGAAAGCTTAATCATTTGAACACAGAAACAGACGACTCTGCACTATCTTCAGGTCACAAATGCAAGAAAGGGATGAGAGAGAAGGCAGACCAGGATGAACAAAAGAGCAGTTATCAAAAGCACTTGGGAGTACTTCTGGAACACTCTGAAATATTTCTTGTGATAAAGGCAAATTCTTGTAGACATTAAATTGCCTGGTATGTTAAAGTGTATCACCTCTTATAGTAAAAGGCAAACCTGCTCCACAGTCCCAGCTGTGGGTGATAAAACTGGCTTGATGCAACAAAATGGAATTTAAACTGCAATTTTCCAACTGATATTTGTTTTGAAAGGTACATTTTTATTAGAATAATAACAATTATTCTCATTATGACAGCGTTAGCTTGGAAACTAAAAGTGGGAAAAGTTTGTACACGTCACAGGTGTTGCATTTTATCTTTACATCAAAGCACATGAACAAACCAGGACAATAGAAACTCCTTCAAACAGATTTCTGACGAGATGAAAAACAAAAACAGAATGGCTCATTTATGATCAGTTAAAAGTAGCGCCGTGCTGACTTGCACTGTTGAAAGAAGCAGCTGTTCTGGGTGAGTCAGAAAAAAAGCTTTTGAAACAACTTTAAATGACTCCAGTCAACACGGAGCCTTTGAAAAGAAGTTATTATGGCCCTGCCTGATAATGTTGTGCTAAGCAAATGTTTATCGTAAACCAAAATGTTTGCTTGCTCATATTTGTGCTGCGAGTTAAATGAAAAGATTGATAGCACTTGCTGTGATTAATGAGATGCTACTGGCAGCAAATGTTTTACTCAGCTTAATGTTAAGAATGAAAATTAAAAGAAAGCAGCCAGCACCAGTCTCTATTAAGGTAACAAAGATGCCTGTTGGTGACCATCCCCAGGCAGCCTCTGCAGCTGCTGAGCTGAGCTGTCCTCGTACACCTTGAAAATAACAACACCTACATTAGAAAGCTATTGCTCTCGGCTCTATATTCAATGCTGCCACACTGATTAGCATTCTGAGCTTGAGTGCTACTCCCTGGAATTGGTTATTGGTCTTCCTTATAAACAGACCGCACACACTTTGGGTTGGCAATCACATCTTCCCCACTCAACACCAGAGCCCCGTGCTTTAGGTGCTCAGCTACCTCCTGTTCACGCTGCACATCAATGACTGCATGCCCAGACATGGAGAGAACACTGGGAAGTTTGTAGAAAGCTTCATTATCAGTGATCTTTCTGTGCGATGCTGCTTAACATCAACAAAACTAAGCAGGCAATCAATAAAAGGCAAAGACGGTGAAGCTGAGATGGACAGTTTTAGATTCTTGGGAATTAATTTCATAGAAAACTTGTCATGTGATCGTACATCTCCACCCTGATCGAGAAAACTCAGAATAGATAGATCATAATAGATATAAATAGAAATTATGGGTTTTATATTATATCTGTCTGCTTGGATTGGCTGGTTAAAATCTTTATCTTAACAAGCATAAATTTATACTGGAGTCTGTAACACATAATAGTGTGGGTTTAGTATTGATAGTGTTTTCTGATTTGTTTCAAATGAGCAAATATATCTCTTTTAAAATCAATATATAATATAGCAGCTGCACAGATTAACTAATGAGGGACTTGTTTCAATAGGGTGAATTCATATACAGCTGTGACCCTCGTGACAATGGAGGATTAGAGTGCAGACAGCCAGGATCGCCATCTGTTATGTGAAGGCATCAGGCTTTCGCAGTGAGAGGAATTGAAATCAGCACAACAAAGGAAATCTCCAAACCTTGGCCCTTAGCTCTGCACTTCTTCTTTTTGGCTTCCATCATTAGAATAGAGGCGATATTGGTGATAACATCCAAACCGTGTGCATATGTGTTCAGGGCTGAGGTACATGCTGCAGAGAACGAAGGAAACAAAGACGTGCAGCACAGGATGAATTATTAATGAGCAGTTAGAAGTGCTAACCATCTGTGTCATAAGATACACAAATTGCCTGAGATGAAAATGTCAGATTGGTTGTTTTTTTTTTCTCGTGTTCCACCCTTCTTCAGGTTCAGACACGCTCACTCTTGTGTCTCCTCCACAACGAGGGCATTCATTGAACAGGAGACCTAATGTCTCTGACCTTAATGTCCCAAACACTCAGCTGATAGTAGACACTGAGGGAAAGTTGAGCCATACAT
This sequence comes from Neolamprologus multifasciatus, assembly GCF_963576455.1. Lineage (NCBI taxonomy): Eukaryota > Metazoa > Chordata > Actinopteri > Cichliformes > Cichlidae > Neolamprologus > Neolamprologus multifasciatus. Next base: position 7,196,891 of record NC_140442.1, on the reverse strand, counting down.
TGATGTTTCCAAACATTAGCTGAGACTGACATTGAAGATTCAAAACATGACTTTGTATTTACACCATATAGTTCCAGGGTGTCTCCTCACTGTCTGCGAGCTTGTGCGGACCATTTTAGATGTGTTTACATAACTTTTGTTTTGGGGTTAATGAGACTTTATGGCAAATCTAAGCAGACTAGAGTGAAGTATAGTTTAAAGGAATAGTTCAAAATTTTTAGAATGAGACATAAATTAATGTTAAACTTATTATGAAGTTATAAATCCAAGGCAACCTTCAATATACCTAACAGTATATCTGACCATTGTATTTATAATTTTTGCATTGCCCCCATAATTCTTTTATTTTTATTTTTTTTGCTTTAATCATATGGTTGTCACTACTTAACACTGTATGCTTAAATAATCAAATTAATTTATTATTCATTTAATTATCTGGTTTGAAACAAATGCAAATTCTCACATTCTAATGACTAATTTTCCACTAGACTGGGCTCATCGGGCCGACATCACCGCCATGCATATTTAAACACTCTGAGATGAGAGTGATTTCAAAGATATCACTGTCAGCCGTGTGGGTTGTCAATTTTGATATATGTAAAGATCAGAGACATCAAAAATCCATTCCCTGACCTTTTTTGCATTTTTCCACTCTCTGCATTTTCATTGTACCCCACTCTCTGAATTAATTTGTTTGTTAGTGAAGGCAATTAGGAGCAGAGGGTGCAAGGACAAACTCTGATGTCCTTTTAGATGTATACAAAATCATTCATCCAGCAGATCTGAGAGCTTCCAAGCACATCTGTCATGCTCCCTTTAAAACGCTGAGCTGAGCATCTGAGACTCGCTGCGTGAAAGAGCAGCCTCCGATATGTGAACCTAAGGAAGATTTATTGAAAACAAAAATTGAATACTGATGGGTGTTCTACCACTTTTCCACTTTAGTGCTCAATATTTTCAGAAGCTGAGGTAGAAAATTTATTGATATGTACTGACACACTTGTTCCTCTACCTACTAGTTAATGTCACTCCACTACATGTCATATGTAAATTCTGTACCTATACTTAAGGTACTGAGAGAGTAGTGTTTAAGATTTTGTTTACTAGATATTAATATACTGTATTAACAGTATTCTGCTGTAAGGAGAGTCCTATTGTCTAATCACAGTCTACTGGTTTGAAATTTTAAGAAAGGGCTGCTATTTATCTTAGTGCATTTAACTGTGTATACGTTACTTCATACCATGTATTTTTACATACCCTAATGGCAGTCTGAAGTCAGTACTCTTGCTTACAGTCAGTGCTTTAGCATTTGTTCTGAACACATATTTTGCAATTGCTTATTTATTTAGTGCTTTTTTAGAAAGAAAACTCCAGTAGATTTTCTACTTGCTTTTGAAAACATTACTCTGAACTGTTTTTGGTAACTGTGGCACTTTACCAAAATATGTTCTTCTGTCCTATCTGGCTATTTTGTAATACCTTCAGAATTTAAAGGTGTTAAAACAAAGGCTTATACAGAAGTTGAAATGGTGTCTGTTTGATACTTTGCATAAAATACATTAATTATAGCAGATTCTCAAAAACTAAGACAATGAGTGATGTGAAAGTGAAAACCGAAATACTAGTACGGTAGGCTGTACGTGAACATAGGAGGTGGTTTGTTTTGTCTGTGTTTAGGACGCGTCCGCCTGCGAGACCCAGAATGCTCCGCGCCGAGCAAAGATGGAAGAACCCAGCAGCTGCGGGAGAACAATGTTTTGGCTCTAGATATTAAAAAACGGACAGCTGAGGGTAAACCACGCGAGCCAAAGCAGCAGGGTCATGGTCCTGCACCGGTAAGATACATTTATAAAATCCAACTTTGGTTACGGGGTCGGCGGGAGCTGTGTTTGAACTCCTCGTACGGGACAGACAACAAAGCGGAGCGCAGCAACGTTACCGCTAGTTAGCGGCTAAGTTAGCCGTCTCGGCTAGTCGGACGAGCATCATTGTTCGCTGGGGTTGTGTGGGCCGTTTGTTATGGGTCATGCCCGTGTTGTCGCTCCCATCGTTTACAATCGCTTAACTGTCCGGGAAACAAAGCCAACATTTAAAGAAGCCCGTCAATAATAGCACACGATGTAAGTTGTAGTCATTTATTTCATGTTCCCACTCAAAACAGCTTTCGTCCTTGATCATTTCTCCACCTCACAGATTTAGTTTGGCTTGTGTGTACCTCTGTGGTGATACCTGCCTCTAATTCAAATATTCAAACCCAGCGTTAAGAAAAAGTGCTTAACTAACTTTGTTCAGATGCTTTGAAAGAAGTGTCTCTCTTCGTATTACAGTCGTTTTCCTGTTCGTATTCGCGTCATTCGGCGTTTTTCTCATCGTAAATCTGCTTGCTGTTATTGCATGGCGATATTAATTATTGCCTGCTCCTGCATCACAAAGAAGGGCCCCGCAAGAGTCGTTAGCCAGATGGTTAGCCAGGGAGCTAATTTCATAGAAGACGAACGGTAGTTTTCCTAAATGTCCATATGGGAGCACACAGTTTATCTGCTTTAGCGCATTAAAAAAGCCATAGTTAAGTACTTCGACTAAGTTTTATTTACTTATTTATTTATTTTATTTACAAAGTTGGATTTTTGCTAGCTGAGTTGGTTATTTCTGCTAGCGTACCCCAAGAGGCTGCAGGCAGAAAGCACTCGCGGAGGGGTGAGAGACATGTTCAACATATAATTGTAGTTTTTTCCGGTTGTATTATTATCCTGGGAATCATAATGTAAACAGACATCTTAGCAAATATTGGTAAAATTAGATTTGGATGTAAATAATGACGTTTTAACTCCTAATCTTGTTCAGATGCGTGCATTTGGCTCCAGCCTGAGTATGTTTACATGCACACTAATATCTTGGTTATGTGTTGGATGTAAACATCCCATTCTGGTTTCAGAAACTTGAAATACTACCTTGAGCTCTCTGTGATGGAACATGCTTTGTGGTCTAGTACACGGTGGGTCAGATAATAAACGGGTCCTGTGTTCATGCATTATCCTCACTATGATCAAAACTGGCATACTAGCATGTGCTCTGATCTGTTCCCCTTGGTTGCTGTTGTTTATGTAGCAGCCACGTAATTACACCATCAGCCTTTCTAATACAGCCCGTGTGAGCTCTCGTTGGCAGATAAGCTCATTCAAATAGGATGACTGGGTCAGACAGCACCATCAAACAGATTAACATACAAGTACAATCCTGTCCCCTCATGTTGTGGCCAGAACAGCTCTGGCTGTCACCTTTTTGTCCTGTAAAATATCGAGCACGCACACGGTAATTGGGAAAAGAATTTTGCACACTGTACCACCAGCTTATTTGCACTTGTCATTGTTCCAGACTGTAGCCTTTTGTTGACCCACACATCGTCACTTTAATCCGACTAAGCATCTAGTTGTGAGATCAGAGACCGTGACACCGATTCCTGTAGGCTAAGCTTAACCGGCTCCATAACTGTTGTCTATTGACTATTATTTGTATGTCCTCACATCCTGATAGCTAGTTATAGTTATCCTTTAAAGTTTATTGTGATTATGTAATATTATAGTCGTGCTGTCATTCTTTTCCTCACAGGATCACATTGATTTTCACCACATAGTTTTCCTGTCCACCAGCCTTCACCATGAGCATCATTCAAGACAAACTAGGGAATGAATTCCTGCGCTGCAACGGGAGCATGGACTCCAGTTTTGGAGCAGGCATGATTATGTTCAGCCATCTCCCACCTGTCACCAGCTTCACACGGCTGGCTGCCCATTCCGTAATGCAGGACCTTCCACCTCAAGAAATGATCCTGAAGAAGGAGCGTGACTCCCCTGATTGCACCATGGACAACCAGGCTGGCAGCCTGGGATGTGCAGGTGTGGGAGACTATGTTCACACTATAGGTATCAAGCAGGAGAAGCTGACAGAGCACGATTATCGCTTGCCTCTCTACCCTGGTGGCCTGGTAAAGAGCACAGAGCTGCTGGAGGTGAATGTCGGTAACAACCAAGATTTATTGGTGCACGATCTCAACATGGGCAGTGTAAGTATTTCTGAGAGGATTGCAGACTGTGATTCATTTCTAGCAATTTTGTAAGGGAATCATACATGTGTATGATTTTTTTAAAAGTTGAATTTCTTCCCATTATCAGGTTACAGATACAAATATTTTAAAAAAAGTCATTTAATTTATTAAAGTAATCAATGGTTTTTCTTGAAGCATTTTTGAGCCTTCGCTAGACAAAATAAGAGAACAATCACTTGCGTTATTTTCTGAACTAATTACCCCCGAATGTACCAAAACAAAGATTTGCAATAACATTTAGAAATATTGAATTTTACACCATATATAACAAGGAAATTGAGCATAAAATCCTTAATTGTTTGTGCTCTAATCATAAGATGGCCTCCTTGTGGTTTTGATGAGTAAATAATATAATATTAGGAACGTACATTAGAGAAAATTGGTAATATGCATTTGATCATGAGTGTGTTTTTAGGTCTTGGATAGTCTGATCCCCAAGTAGCGCTGCTGTGTGGTCAAGCACGTCATAAGCTGAAAAACCTGAGGTGGAGGAGCCTGACGGAAACTAGTTATATGGCGATAAATCTACTGACGGCATGAAATGCAAAGTAGTTTCTCTTTCTGGTTAGAAGGTTGACGTCATCCAGCCTCAGCATGAATGAGAACGTCGTGGCGAGGACACAGCTGTCTTGTTTGAGCACGCGCTTCATTTCAGATCTCCTTTGTGTTCATTCAGATACAAATATACACATCCATGTTCTCCTAACAATAGCAAGCCGTCAGAGTTCACCAGTGTTGTTTATGGAAAAACAGCCAATTATTGTCTTCATTGAGCAGCATTCATTTAAAATTGATGTTTAACATTTTTTGTTACACAACATTGGGAGCCTTTAGAATCCACAGATTTTCATAGCAAGTTGCAATAAAAGACTGTTTTATAAATGTACTGCTTAAAAAAAAAAAGAAATTGCTTAATAATTATCATAAGATAGTGAAAAATATTTACTTTTTACCAGATGTTTTTTCCTTTTTTGGTAATAAACCAATGCCTACAAAATGCTGTCTTTTAAATACTCCATAGTCTAGACAAAATTGGACCCTTTTTATTTTGGTTGGACTTTCCCCAGATTGACCTAAAGACTGGGCTGATTTGAAAACAGCAGGTGCACCCACATTTGTCCCGTCAGCCTCCATATGGCAGCGAGGAGAGTAGTGTGCTTACTGGGAAAGAAATTGCAGGGCAGGAAGGCAAACAAATCGAAGAAAAGGCGCTCATTTTCCTGCTCTCTGAATTAATGCCATTCGTTGCAGTGAAGTTTACTAAGAAGTTGTCATTTTGAATGTTTAGTTTGCAAAGTGTGCAGTTTCGTAAGAATAGTAGATGAAAAGTGGTGAGTTAGAGGCTGCTAAACCATAAAAGAACAATAAATTCTGCCCACTAGAACCACATCTTGCGCAATCACTTTCCAAGAGACAATTACAAGAGATTGTCCAAGCGTTTTGTTTGTTTGCATGAGCAGCAAACGTGGATCTGTTTGCGTGATAGTTTGAGACTGCAGGCCTTTAACCTTCAATCAAGTGATTTTTCTTGTCATGGCTCGCTCTCACGGCCCTCTCCCTCTCCTATTGTCATCCTCACAGCTGCCAAGTCAGTTAGAAAAGGAGCCCACTGGGAAAAAAGGTCGAAGGTCAAATGGTGATGGACAGGAGGGTAAACCAAGAAAGAGGAGAAGTGACGCAAAGGTTTGTCTTGTATTTATAAAACTGAATGCAACCATATTTTAGTTAGTCCTCATCACATCAATAATTATCACAAAGAGCATACAAGTGTGCTAATTTGCTTTTGGCAGAAACAAACAAACAAAAAAATTGTCGGGGGGGCATAAAAAGATGATTGGCATAAATTGATGATTGCTTTGATTAAAATTAATCAATTTTAATCAAAGCAATGCAAAGTGAAGTAATACAATCACTTTACATTTAATACAGTTTTGTTACTGGACCAGAGATTTAAATGTATTTACAAACATCTGTTTCATTTCAATTCTGTTGTGAGTTACATGGAGCTTTAAGTGCAAGTCAGACTTGAGTTTAATGTTGAAAAAATAGATTATGCATTTTGAGTTAGAAGACTTTACCAATTGCAAAAAAGTGCAATATTTTTCAGACAGTGATATTTTAGATACATCCTGTAGAGAAAGATGGCTAATTGTTACCCATCCCCCTCTCTCTTGTATTGTTCTATAACAGTCAGTGATGCTGGATGCAGATGGAGGTAACCTGTCTCCAGGATCCAGGCCTCACATGTGTGAACATTGCAATGCATCCTTCAGAAGCTCCTATCATCTACGCAGACACGTTCTCATTCACACAGGTATTGTAGTGTGTCGATTTCACCACAGTGCTTAGATTTTTCTGCTCTGTGCATTTCCTCGTGGGTTATCTCAGTGGTTAGCACAATAAATACAAGGAAGGAAATGATGATGTCATTTGGCAGATGCTGCATTGGCCCATGCATCGTAGCTTATTGCTTTTCTACTGTAATATTATCTTCAGATAGTTCTTTGTCCAGTATTTAATAAGTGCTTTGGATTAATCAAATCTATTGAATTTGCTTCATTTAATAGAGGTTATCCCAGGCCATGAGCTTCACTGCTATCCTAACATTTAGGTTGTTTTAGATGCTCTTTGTTCGTGACAATTTTGTGAAAGGCAAACACAAATATGATGCGAGGCCTATCCTCTACCTGTACAGCCTTTTATCACTACTCATCATAGGGGAACCCATGCCTTTTTTCTATAATTAAGCTTAATTGTAAATGTGTTGTTTGCTGCTTACAAGGGCACGTGATCGCACTAGCTGCCACTTCTAAATTAAATCCATCTTCTTTTAAGGTTTTGTATTACAGTTTCTGGTTACAATAAAGCTTAATCCACTTGCTGATTGAAGTTCCTGTAAATAAAAATAAAATCCCTGTATGTGTGCATAAGTGCACATGCTGGTTAATCTTTCTGTCTCGTTATCAAGTAAAATATAATTTGGCTCCTCCAGACCTTGTCTGAGAAATGTTTTATTTCCTTTGTTTGCTCTTTGTCTGAATGTTTAGCTGTGGTGTGATAAATGTATTGTTATAGACTATAGAAAATTGATTAAAAGAGCAGGCCAGGAGCTAGTGTTAATGTGCCAGATCTCCTTTGGGGTGTACAGAGAGAAAACCCACATTTCTATTGTAGAATTTGATGTGGAAGATCATCCCTGAAGTGCCAAGTGCAGAAGGGGCAGATTTTAGGAGTTTTCTGTTGAGGAGTCCAGGCTTTAAGGTGGCACATTTGATGAGGAGCATACCATAAGCATTATGTCATTAATGGGATTTTTGCTTCGTGAGTTAATCTACAGAGGTAAGGCTGACAATGCAGAGTTCTACTACGCACTAAGGTGTACCTTACATATCTCCCCATCCGTCCACTTTGTGTTACTTAATTGTGTCCGTATCATGTGGGTAGCAGCCTAAGCAGAGACTATTATTCATTGCAAACGACCTGGATTGTGTGTACCAACATGAGGTGGGTCTAAAGCGCAGAAGTTTTTGACCTGCACAAACATCCAGCTGATTCTCCAAATTTTCCTCCTTCCTTGAAAATGAAAATGAAATTCACATTTAATGTTTTGGCTTAATGGAGGTACACTAGTGGAGATTGCAGAGGCATAAGTACAAGAGGCCAGATCAGGACTTCCACAGCACTTTCTAAAAGCGGCAGGTGTGCTGAAAGTCACTCTGTATTTTCAGGAAGAGGATTTTTAAGTTGAGATTTGTCATACTTGAATAAATTTAAATTGAGAATAGTCTTGGATTTTTGTGCGCTGCTTCCTTTTTAATAAACAGACCTCATACATGCCTTTTATAAAAAGAAAAGTTAGAGAAGACGGGTTTTTTTTCTCCTCCTTAAAACAATGAGCTTTACTCTAAGAGGCAAAATTGAGAGAATAAAACATGGTAAGCACCTCTGAAATCCAATGCCGTGTGTTGCAATAGCAGTGACACACCCACACGCACACATTTTGTGTTGAGTGAGCCAGGTATTTGTTCAAGCTGCCAGACTGCCAAAGTTGAATAAACACCTTTATGACACACAGACGGCTTGTAAATACTGTCCTCAATTGCGTAAGTTGTGCATGGGTACGTGTTATGTGTATATATATCCTGCTTTAAAGAACTATATCACATGAGTTATTATAACATCACAGTGATCATGTGATCTTATTTCAGGTGAAAGACCCTTTAGATGCACTCAGTGCAACATGAGTTTCATTCAGAAGTACCTTCTCCAGCGACACGAGAAAATCCACAGTGGTGAGTAATTTATGACAACTTAATCATATGACCCAGGGGCCTAATGCAAACTCAAGAGTCATTATGTGTTTTTTACCACACTAAAGGATGACTAATTTATAGAGTGGCTGTTTTTATGTAACAGGAGAGAAGCCATTTAGCTGTGACCAGTGCAACATGCGGTTTATTCAGAAATACCACATGGAAAGACACAAAAGGACGCACAGTGGAGAAAAGCCGTACAGATGTGAGACCTGCCAACAGGTTTGTGAACTAATTAAAGCCTCCTCTTTGCTATCCATCAAAAGGGTTTATTGGTACTGTTGTTATTTTAAAATAAGTTCAGTCATTTTTAAATGCAATTCGTGTTGTTTCAGTATTTTTCTCGGACAGACCGACTGCTTAAGCACAAGCGAACCTGTGGAGAAGCCATAAAGAAGGGGCTGGATCCTGGGATGATGGACTTGAGTTGTGTAGAAATGGGTAATGGCAGCTATGGGATCACTCAGGGAAATGCTGGGAGTGGCGGTAGGAAGAGGGGAAGGTCTAAAAATTCTGGAGAGGGAGGGGAGCGCAAAAAGAAGAAGGGAGATGCAGGGGGGTTGAGGGCATCCCACATGCATGGGGCTGTATCTGGAGGCTATACTATCCATGAATACTCACTGGAGAATCAAGCGGTTTCTTCCTCTACTGAGCCAGACCCTAGAATGCAACAAGGCCACAACGGCCAAGCTCCAAAGATGGCATTCAAAAAGGCCAATCGTAAGGGCTTGGATAAAGCGGGTCTGGGACAGGTCAAAGCAGGTACATTGGAGCAGGGTGGGGGTATGGATGGCCTTGGGCTCCTGCAGGGTAATGGGGCTAAAGTCGGACCCGCCAGCAGCAATTACGATGACGCCATGCAGTTTCTGAAGAAGCGTCGCTACCTTCAAGCAGCGAACAATGCAAATGCCTCGGGACCTCCTGTAGCTGGAGGGTCTAGCACTGAGTATGATGTAAGCATCCACTTGTCTTCCCAGCCTTCTGTAATCCAGGGTGGCATTTCTGGTGTAATGGACAGCGATGCTTCTCTTAGTCTTGACAAGTCAGGCATCCCTGATGAAGTGTTGCAGAGTCTGCTGGACCATTATGCCCAGAAACCTGATAACTCACACCAGGATGTTCACTTTGACATCAATGACCAACATGTGGCACTGAACCCTACCACATCTGATGGTGCTGACATCAGCCACAACACCAACACACCCAGCCCATCCGGAGACAAGACTGTGATGATGCACGAATACTCCCGCTTCCTGCTGCAAGCTTTGGAGCGCACCAGCCACAGTGCAGGCTTCCCTCTGGGGCCTCTTGCCTCAGGACCCTTCACTGGTTCCCACCCAGGAAATCCCATCTACGCTGACAAGAACATCTACACTACGTCCCCACTGGAGTGCGGGTTTGGCCAGTCGCTGCCTTCGCTGTCCTCCTCTGTGCCAAAGTCTCACTTTGCGATGCTGACAGGCTCCTCACCACAGCACAGCTTCCACCTGGGCAGCCTGGAGGCCTCCACACACCAGCAGCTCACCCCTTCTCAGGAGCTCACCGAACAGATGGAGAAACAGCACTCCTCCACTCCCCCTTCATCCTACCAGATCAGCCCATCTGACCTGAGTAGCCAGAAGGACCACCCGCCTGTCAAAAATGGTACAGCGGCAGCCTACCCTCTGGCCCCCTCGCAGGATCTGGCCTCTCTGGACTCCTCTAAGCCTTCCTACCAGATTGAAAACTTTGCCCAGGCCTTTGGCGCCCAGTTTAAGTCAGATGGCAGAGGCTTGTCTTACGGCACTGACTCTGGCGGGGAGGTGGATCACAGGATACGGACACCTGTGTCTGAATTCTCAGGGTATAGTAGTTTGTTATCTGATGTCAATGAGCCAGTAAGTACAGGTTCCAAAACTCCGACAAGCCAAAGCTACAGATGAGAGCCTGAGAACGAGTAAATGCTCTGTTGTTAAAGTTGATGTCCTTATTTTAATTTTTCAGTGCTCCTATTTTATTATTATTGTTATTTTTTTAAGTGACATCTATATTTTAATTATACTGATGCTTTGTCTTTGTGCCCACTCCTCTTCCTGCAATGAGCCTGGAAGGCTTCCTGCAAATGCAAGTTTTTTTATTATTTTTTTTTAAGTATCTGTAATTTTAAGTTAAATATGTACTTTACTGTTTATTCTGGTCACATTAGTGACATTAGGTTTGGTCATTAATTATGAACTTTTTCAGTAAGTGTAGGGTAAGAGCCAGACGTATTTCCTTTTCAACGAGCTGAAGTGTTTGAGCAATCAACTTTACAACATAGAAATAACCACGATGGCAGGGATTAGCCCAGAATAAAACTAGCAAAAAAAACAAAACAAAATAAAACATGTTTGTCTGTTACAAGGTTAAAGTATTACTCAGGAAAAAAGTGAGAAAGGAGAGGCTTACAAGGTGCAGTGAGCACTCTTTTCAGAAGTGTAAATTTGCGACTTCAAAGATGATATTTCTTATGTTTTATTACTTGTTGAATGAGTGTGACATAAACTGACTGCTGCCAGCTCACTTGAACACTGAGAACACTTTCTACTTGGCTATATAGAGATTATGGTACTTTAATGTCAATGTGAAACTCATGTTTGCTTCAATAAGGGCCATATATAAATACATATATCTATATATATATATTTATAAAAATATATATTATGTAAAAGAACAGTTTTAATCATTCTGGGCATCTCCAGTCCAAATTGAGGAAGAAAGGGGGCTGGTTCAGGGGTCAAACGTTGTCCTTGGTGTATTTTTGGAGAACAAAAATGATGTTAAGGCTTTTCTTTGGCCAATAGAGGTTGCTGTTGGACAGCGATAGAATGGCCTTCCCCTTTTCCTCTTCTGTTCTTCCTCTTATTTCAATTAGCACTTTGAACCGATTTCTTACATTGAGTAAAGTACCACGTCGGATCAAAGAAGCTCAAACATCAGACATGTTGTATGCAGATGGGGGTTCTCGGGGCTGAGCATATGGGATGAGGGGAGGGTTGATATGGGAAAATCTTTCTCCTCCTGTTTTTAGGGAGGGGTTAGAAATGCTAATATTTAATTGGGATAATGTAAATGTAATTCAAACCCCCTAGTTTTAGTTTGACTTGTTACTCGAGTTTATCAGCTTTGCTTTCATATTGACTTTAATGACAAAATGTGATAGTGATCAAGTATTTCTTCAGCTCAGAAACATGTATACACATAGAGAAATGTGTTGTATACATTTAGAGCTTTTGCTTGTGCTGGCAGTACCAAGCCTGTTTGTCCTGTTAGAAATTGGGTGCCTATTCCTTAGAAGTACAGCAACAAAATATTGTCTCGTAAATGTTTAATGTAATTTCTCGCTGGTTTGAAAATGTACTTTATGTAAAGACAACAATATAACAATAATTGCGCTGTCTTCCATAGAAACGACGGGCCCCGAATGCTGGAAATTATATCACTTTGCTGACCGAGTCGCTGAACCCCTTTGTGCCCTAATGGCCTCATTTAAGCAATCATCAAACATGGCAGACTGAATGCAATGCTGTAATATCTGAAATAATATGTTGCCATGTTGAGGCAAGAATTTGCCTCACGTATACCTCATATCACAGCAATCCAGGGACAAAAGGAGTGACGGTTTGACGTATGTAGCAGAAATGCTGTTGTGTGTGGAAAAACGTCATGATTCTGTGCGACTGTTTTAAAACATTTGTGTACATGACATTTGTACATGTTACCCATTAAGATGCTGTTTCTGTAAATGTCTCTTGCCAACCAGTGTTCAGTCTCTTAAGTTCAACCTCCTCTCGCCCTCACATCTTATATTTGCCATATTGTTTCGGTGTTCTTGTTTACAAAAAATGTACGAAACACTACACATTACTGAATTGTTACCCCTGTATAAAATTTATTTTGCTACCCTTTTTCTTTTTTAATAACAGCCGGATGTTTGCAGCTGATATCTTTCACTTTTCTGTTCAAGTTCATGTGACACATTTTGCGAGGCTGATTGTCCAACGAATTAAGAACTGACAGTAGGAGAAAAATAATAAAAACTGTTACCAAGAAAACTGATTTGTTTCAAAGTTTTTATCAAATGTGTAGTTACTCATAATGAAGATCTTGTCACATTAGTGTAGTGTAAAGAAAGATAGACATCACCATCTAGTGACAGCAAGCAGTTCTTTAACTAATTTTTTGGGAAGGGGTGGGGCGGGAGTTGCATAAACAGCACGGACTCTAAAATGAGTTTGATAGATCATGTGTTTGTGATTATGATTGTCATTTTTGACAAAGCATATAATAATTAAGGCTGGATCAGGTGACCCTGAATCGTCCCTTAGTTATGCTGCAGTAGTCCTGGGCAACTGGGGCCTTCCAATGATGCCCTTATTTACTCACTGTGTTTATACACCACTCTGCTTTTTAATCATTAGTTATTATTAATCACTGGCTCTCTTCCACAGCAGCTCTTTTGTCGAGGATTGTCCCTCCCAAAGGTTTCTTCCTGTTGAAGGGGAGTTTTTCCTTTCCACTGTCAACAAAATACTTGTTCATAGGGGGTCGTCTGATTGTTGGGCTTTTCTCTTTATTATTGTAGTGTCTTTACAATACAAAGCACCTTGAGGCCACTGTTGCTGTGACTTGGCACTACATAAATAAAATTGAATTAAATTGTATTCAGGAAACAGATTTGTAACCAGTGAGTTCCTAAGGAGGCCTAATGGGAAGATTAGTTTGCTATTTGTTAATGAAAGATGAATCAAATTACATTCGATACACTGGTGTACATACAGTCACGGGACACAGGTTGCCAGTAAATGGACTGATTCTTATGTAGCACTTTTCTACTCTCCCAGAGTAATCAAAGCGCTGTATACAACATGCCCCGTTCACACAAGCACAAACATTCACACTCCGATGAACACATCGGAGGGCAACTTGGGGTTAATATCTTGCCCAAGGATGTTTGGAATGCAGACTGGAATCGAACCACAAACCTTCCACTCAGTAGCTGATCTGCTCTAACACCTGAGCCACACTCACCCCAGTACCAGGTTGGACCCACTTTTGCCTTCAGAACTTTTTTTAATTCTTTGTGGTGTAGATTCAACAAGGTGCAGCTTTAATCTGAGATGTTGGTCCAGGCTGACATGATGGTATCACAGTCCATTCATGATGGAACGCAGGTTTTCATGTTTATGCAACATCCTGACCTTTTAATCCAAATCCTGCATCAGGCTGAGAAACAACAGACCAGCCAACATTTTTCCAGTCTTCTGTTGTTCAGTTTTGGTGAGCCTGTGGAAACCACAGCCTCAGCTATCTGTTCTTAGCTGACAGGAGTGGCACCCATGTGGTCTGATGCTGGAGCCCATCTACTTTAAGGTTCAAAATGCTCTTCTGCATATGTTGGTTTTAATGTTTGAGTTACTTTTACCTTACTAACAGCTTAAAATGGTCTGGCCATTCTTGTCTGACATCAGCAAAGTGTTTTCAACTAGAGAACTGCCGCTTACTGGATATTTTATTTTTTGGACCCTTCTCTATAAACCGTAGAAATGTTTGTTTGAGTAAATCCCCAAAATATCGTCAATTTCTCAAATACACAGACCATTCCATCTGATAACAACAACATCAAAGTCACTTTTATGACCTTTCTTTTCCATTTTGTTGCTCGCTTTGAACTTCGGCAGGTTGTGTTGACCATGGCTATATGCCTAAATCCACTCAGCTGCTGCCATGTGATTGGCTGATTACACATTTGAGGTAACAAGAAGTTGAACAGGTGTACTTAACAAAGTAGCTGGTGAGCATATATGACAAACAGCAGTAAATGTAAATCGTGTTTTGTGGACAATTGAAGAATCCTTTTACCGCTGCTCTTCCACATTTGTCACTTTCCGTGACGACTTAAATGACATGGCACGGATTGTTTTAAATGCCACGAACATTCAAAACTTTACTTACTTTGACTGGGTTACAAACATCTGTGTGTTATTGATGATAGCCTACTACTGTGGAAGTAAACGGATTCGAGGCACTGTGTGCTTCAGATGAGAATAACCTTTAACTTTACCTCAGGGGAGGGTGATACTTCTCATTTCCCCCTTATTACCTATGAGGGGAATTAAACTGCTTCCTTATATAGAAATGGGAACCAGACTGTTTTTCTGTCAACACAAACAAACCTTAGCTGACTTCTAGGTGAAGTTTACTTAGGTTATGTCGTCCACACCCAGACTTACTACCTAATCTTGTTAATAAATTACTGGATTTTCTATCAAACAATGACAGATGTTCCCATTCAGTTGATTTATTTCAATCTTTGATGTTACCATGAAGTCATTATTGATGCTGAATTGTTGAAAGGAAGACCTAAATGTTGAAGCAATGAATTTGTGGGCAGAAGTGATGAAATTTTATTAGTAAAGTCATGTGTTGCTCGGAAAAGCAGTGACCTACAGCATCGTTGCGTTTGGCTGAACAGTTGTTAACCCTGTGGGAAGGTTGGCAAACAGGCTGTGAACTCTGCCCTATGTGCTCTTGTTGACTCCTCCTGCTTTCAGAGGATGCAGATCTGTTGGAAGGGTGGATGAGAGAGTGACGTGGATGATGTTCTTATCTGTAGAGCTGAGAAATGGCCACCTATTGCATTGTGTACTCAGTGAGATAGCGTATGGGGAAATACAGCAATAAAGAGAGGGAGTGAGTTTTAAAGAGGCTGTCTGTTCTGTGGCTGTCTCCTTCACAGTGACAGATCATAATGACTTTCGGGACTCAGATTTTCCTCGTGTCCATATTTCAGGTTTGAGAATAGGATGAACAGATCCCTACAAAGAAAAGAAAGAAAACAAATAGTCACTGTACAAATCTGACATTTGTTTTGTAAAGACAAATACACCAAATTATGTTAGAAAGCAAGCAACGCTACATGAAAGCTAGAGTTTGATTTTAGGGTATAACTGTTTTTGTGAAAGTACTACTTCAGCTCGTGTTCTGTAAAATAATCGTGTGTGTGATTATTGGGGCTGCATTGACAGATCAGTGAATGTCCTCATGTTTCTTGTGAGACTCACGTGTTGATGTAAATCACAATGTAGGAGGGATGCCAATTCAGTGTGTCCCCACATAAAGAGGGACACCTAGTCGCCATATGAAGACACTGCGGTGAACGTCCTTGTGAGGAGAGTCGTGGTGCTGGATGCCAGTCACTGTTGAATTTCTTGTGGTTCTAGCTTTTGTTTGGTAGTTTTGTGCCTGCTGCTTTTTGATCTCACCACTTGTTTTTAGATTGGGCTCCTGCACAGGAAGTATATTCTAAAATGCAATATATTTCCCCTCTTTGCTGTGTGAATGACCTAATTGCTTCTTCTGCCTCTCTGCTTTGTCAGTTTTAATCATTTGCATCAGGACTAGAATAAAAATGAAACGTGGTTAATGTGTAAACACAGTTAAGGGTTGACAATGATATGCTTTGATACCAGCTCTTCAAATGTTTTCTTCTTTTCGGGAACCCTAGAGGAAATCTTCAACCGGAAAATTAAAAGAAGGATAAATAAGTCAATCATTGCACGCTATTAAGAAAGGCTCACCTTTTACCAGAATCCAGCTCTGAAATAAGACACACTTGTGTCAACTCTAAAAGTCTACGCATGCCAGGCTGAAAATTAACATAAGGTACTGGAAAATGTTGCAATGTGAGTATTTGCATGAGATAAGAATAAGGTCGTTAAGGTGTGTGTGTTTATGCACTGCTGGATATTTGGTATGGCTTTCGAGGAGTGTTTGAGAGCAGAAGCATATAAACCGAGCATGAAGAATATGAAGGAAAATGTGAATCTAACTGGAAAACTAACCATCTTAAGGTCTGATAAAGGCATTTTCTTTTCAGACAAAACAAAATTACTGCCTCAATAAAGTGTAAGCATTTAAATACGGTCATTGAAACTCGTAACATGAGCAATAGTAGTGCTACACACTTATTAATCTCGTAACTGAAATTATGGCACCATCGTTCACACTTTACAACTACAGAAGACAATAAAATGTTCCTGCTCAGTTTCCTTAAGATAGAAACTTAAGGAATTTTTTTTTTATCTTTATAGTTGATCTGTCTGCTTCCATAGTTCAGCAGTGTGTCATCCACAATTACCCAACAGTAGTAACGGCATCGCTGGTGTAATATAACGGTATCGATGCACGTCTCATGGCTCACTTTCGGAACAAAAAATGAAAAGCTGCGATAAATGTTCCAACGATGAGCTTTTTCATGGCGGTATAAATTAGCAGCCGTGGCCTTGATACTGTAAAATGTGAAAATCAGTGTAGGCTCAGAATGAGAAAGGTCAAGCTGTTCCAGATCTCTTTGTAGGTGTTATACAGGGATCCTTGACCGCAACTGTTTTCAGCCATTAAAAGTTAGCAGAGTTGTGGAGTTCTTGTGACAGAGCTATGGAAACGTGGTTCTGTGGAAGGAGAATGTTATTTATGTAGTGTGGTTTGGTTTTTTTTTAATGTTGTAAATTTGAATGCACAGGCTTCCTGGAACGTTAGCATTTTATTAGAGACACGTCAACAGGTAATTATGTTGTTTGTGTCTGTGAAGGTTCTCAGTCATCCAGGTCATCGTAGTCAAAGGAGCTTGCAAAGAAAAGTGTCTGGACTTCTTTAAGTTGCTTGAAGACGTTTCACCTTCAGTTCTAAGGTCAAATGGTGGAGAGTCCCAGATATAAACCTAGTGGGAGTATCCCCCCACAGAGGGACAAAAGGACCCCCTGATGATCCTCTAATCGCCTGAGCCAAGGTGTGAAACTGGGTGTGGGTCCTCTGTGCCACATGTTGTTTGTGGCACAGAGGACTTTATGGCCACCCGAAGAAGGATTTATTGATCAAGATTCTTAATTAGTTGGTATCGGTCTGAATTTCACGTCAATAACAGATCAAAGGATGAGCCTTTGGTACTTGCAACTCAAGATTTCCACATAAAATAAAAGCAGTGGATTTTCTGTAGTCATCACATAAGCAGCCCATGTTAAGGATTACATATAATAGTCAGTGACAGTCACAGAAATCACTTTTGAAATTTTCACTTAAATAGAGTTTTCGTCGCTCTGTCTTATGACATCCAGTCATCACTTTAAATGCGTGTTCTTTCTGATAGTTAAAGAATAATTCTCCGTCAGCCTGTCAGCAGGAGATGACAGGGATCTGTGTTTAAATCTGCATTATCATTATTTTCTCATTATGTTTGATTAGGTTTGATTGAGTTTTGTGGTGACACAGAGAGCTCATTACACTGCATCTTGTTTGATTTGATGTTTTCTCACACTCGTTTTTTTGTAACTGCACATGTCAAATTAGTGATGTTGTTTACTTGTGGTTTTTTTCTTTCTAAATGTGTTTTCTTAAGATGGTGCGCACACTGAGCTCCTCATGCGTTTGACCATTATGTTTGAAATTCAAGTGAAGCTTTAGCTTTAGTATCTGTTCACTTCCTTTCTGCCTTTACTCGTTTTTGGCTGAATATTATTCCTGCTGTAAGAATCCTTTCAAAAACTATTCCAATATCTTCGCTCTTATGAATGGTAATCTTTCTGGCTGTGTTCTTTGAGTCATGTAGTCCCTCTGCTTTAAATACAATTGCAATCATGTATTTCTAGCTTGCATAACTAGCATTATATGACCCTTCCCTCCCCCTCTTCTCCACCTCATCCTCATGGATGTTCACAGTCTGAGCCCTTTCATTGAGCAATCCTGCACCACTCCCTGGGCCTAGACTCCAGGGGATCCTGTCCTGTCTCCTACCTTTGTTTGAGTCCTTAAAGCTACTTTTCATCTCTTATTCACTAAACACTGAAATGTACTTCGAAATGATTTCCCCAAGTTAAAGATTTTCTTTGCTACAAATGAGTTGTTGGTAACGTAGATCTGAAAAAACTAAAGATAAGTGGTAATAAAAGCAATTTGTTGAAGGAAACTTTTAGGCCTTTAACTTTGGGGAAAATAGCAAAGGTCTGGGCAGAATTCCTTGTTTTGTTTACTAGCTTCATTGGATTGTCTGAGTGGTTACATAACAACTGCAAATATAATAGAATGCTGTACAGAACATCGCTTCTTTTCATATCCTGACAGGACCAATTTAGCCTGAATAGTCAAACCCATTTCGAAGTGCATAACAGCATGAAAGAAAGAGAGGATACTGTGCAGACTTTATGTTTTCATCCAGAGGACTCGGTACTCTCGTGTTCTAATTCTTTGAACGATGGGTCTCTTTAAAGGAAAAAAACCCAAACAACTAAACATATTAAAACAAAACAACACAAAAAGAACACCACAAAACATAATGAAGAACTTAAATAGACACATCTCTCATTCAGGTTTTTCCTGCACATCCCATCACTCCATCTCATGTGCTAGTTTCACATTACTTGTTTGCCACTGAGATCACAGAACTCTCATTCTTTTCAAAGTCAGCGTGACCTGATCCTGATGCTGGTCCAGGCCTGTAGAGGCCAGAGTTTGATCCAAACCGGCTGAACTAAATGTGAGACAGTGCATCTCAATGGGAGGACAAAGAGAGTGGATTATCAAATTAAAAAGCAACTGTACCAAAGGGAAATATTAGGATACTTTGAAAATCCATCGTGAGGTCAAGGTTTGCAGCTGAAGCACTTTTGGCTTCCATGTACTGTATGTGTCATATTCTTTCATATTCAAGATAAGACTGGTGCTTTTTTTAGAAACAGTCAGTGAGGCTGTAAAGCATCCACCTGATATTTGTATTGTGGGTTGGTCACTGAGTCACATTGTAAGAGAGATTTATAGTCAGTTGATACAATTGGTTAAATATGAGTGGAATTTCTTCAGTGTGTATTATTGTTATCTTACAAGTGTGTAGTTGAGATTTCAGTGGGTATATTCATTCTTGTAGGACTTTTAATCTTCTACTTTTATGGTTCTGGCAATTGGTCTATCAGCCTACCATAAAATTGTTACTAGGATAAAAGACTGAGTTTTCCTCTAGTTACATCCTGAAGTTCATCTAGTAATAGGTGATTTAAAAAAATCCTATCTGCCTTAATTCTTAAGTTTAAATCCAACAAACTGCTGGAAACATTCCTGAGAGACTTTGGTCCATGTTGACATGATGACATCACACAGTTGCTGTGGATTTGTCAGCTCCATGATGCATATTTCCCATTTCACCAGGTGCTGCTCTATTGGATTGTGGTTGTGATTCTGGTACCTGTGGAGGCTAAGAAATCAGTTTGAGATGATTTGGATTTTCCACTTATGTTACGCCCCACTTAAAAATAAAGTGTTGACTGGGGTGGGTGGTAACACAAAGTGAAAAAAGAAAACATAAACTACTGAAAAATAGATGTCATTAAACACGATTTATTGCACAAAACTACTAAAGTAAAAATGGTATAGAACATAGGTGTCAAACTCTGGCCCGCGGGCCAAATTTGGCCTGCAGCCTAATTACATTTGGCCCGCGAAGCCATACCAAATTACTATCAGAGCTGGCCTACTGGTATTATACAGCTAATATATATATTGTTTAGTATTAAGCTTTGCTTGTTCCATATTCAGTTTTTCAGCAAAACGTGTTTGAGTCCATAAGAAAAGATTCATTCTTATATCTGGAGGAATAAATATATTTCAATAAATATTAACGTTAGCCCGCGACTTTGTTCCAGTTTTGAATTTTGGCCCACTGTGTATTTGAGTTTGACACCCCCTGGTATAGAAGATGGTGCTGGAAGCAGCCATCAGACGATGGCTACACTGTGGTCGAAAAGGGATTGGCATGGTCAGCAACAACACCCTGGTTGGCTGTGGCATGTAAACAATGTTCAGTTGGTACTAAATGGCTCAAAGTGTGCTAAGAAAACACACCTCACATCCTTAAACTCCTCTTCTATCTACTACAATTTATAGTAAGCAGGATGGATACATGCTTCCATGTTCTGCCACTAACATCTGCATGCTGCACCTGAAATTGCTAACCTGATCAGTGTTTTTAAGGTTAATACATACCACCTCATTATACTATAAAATCCCCTATAACTAATACTGAAATGAATGAAAGTTAAACGAATGTAAACGCTACCAAACTGAAATCAGCAAACCCCCCAGTGGAAAATAACTGAAACTGAGGATTTGTCTCAGAGCCTCTGAGGGGGGCAGCCCTAATTAATATCGTCACCGTGACCCCTTTGTTGTTTGATGAATTTTTCTTTGCGACTCTTTCGTCATTGATAAGGCGCTATTTGCTCTTTTTCAACTTTCACGTCAATGCAGAGCTAAAATTAGACTTGCACACTCTACCAAAGTCTTCTTCTGTGTTGTTGCTGGCATAATTACAACCAAAGCCCTGGTCCGTGGGTGGAGGCAGAGCCATTGCAGCTTCGGTACAGTAATGATAAGTGACAGGACAGGCAGCCAATCAGAGGAGGGGATAAAGCTTTTAACCGTGTCAAAGTCTGCAGCTCCCAGTCTGAGATCCCCAGCCACCTGTAGCAGACCAGAGGAGACAGCGTCTGAAGTGAACCGTTATACACTGTTACGCCCGCCGGACACGAACTTCAAAACCGGCTAACCACCTCTCTGAAGAGCGGCTTTACAAACTGTCAGAACAACTTAAAGATGTTTCTCATTTGTCTGCTTGCGGTGTTTCTCTTTGGTTCTGCAGCCAAAGGTGAGTGAAGTTTACTTCCTACGGCGTTAGACACCGTGTAGTTACTGTTTATTGTTCTGTAGTTGGGATTAAATCTCCACGTGAAGCCTTAAATTGTGATCAACGAAATGTAATTTGAAGTACTTTTAGTTCAAATTAACACACAGTAAAGGTAAAATGTTCCAAATTGTACTTTAATCCGTACAAGCCAAGCAGCAACAATATTAGAATTTATTTTAGGGTCAAAGTAAATATAGCCCCTCTTTAAATTTAGTGTTGAAATGTATACATTATAGAATATTTCGCCTATTTCTAACAAGAAGAAATCTCATTTTACTGTGCACACTGTATGCAGCTATAGTTAGATATTTTTATTATAAAATGCAAAGTGGATTTATCATTATTGGCCCCATGATTACATTTACAGGACCTGTAGGACAATAAAAGGGATTATTCATACAGTATGGATGAATCCTTTTTTTTTAAATGTACAAAGATACAAATATCCCAACTTCCCCAAAACGACAGTCATTTAAAATACAAGATGTCAGATTTAAACTAAAGTAAATCCTTAACATATTCATACTGCAGTGGATAAGTGGAAGAAAAATGGGTGGATGGATATTTATACTGTTACAGTATACAATGTAGCTGCTACTTAAAAGGATGTTTCTCTTTCTTAATTAGGTTGTTACATTGTTTTTTCAACAGTGTTAATGCAAACAGCTTCATTACTTAATTTCAATTAGAATACGTCATTTATATAAGTTTTTAGTTATATTGAGTTATATTTTACTTATATTGAGGCAAGAAGAATGTAATTGGGCATTCTTGTTTAATTTAATGGTTTGATAATTTTCTAAGCACAGAAAGCTCATGGGGCCGTTGGTGTTGTGTTTAAATCCTTAATAGTGCCATTACTTCAGCTATGATTTAGTTAGACTTTGATTTTTCTGGATGGGTAATGTGGTTTCCAGCGCTTGTGTGGCCAGGAAAAGTGTAAATGTTTAGCTATTTAGCTATTAACAGGCCATTATGACTGAGACTGGTGATTAATGACTCATGGTCAGTGTTCGTGTTCGCCTTTGTTGTACAAATGTTAATAAATCCAGTCTTCGTGTGCAGTAACCGAACTCACCTTCTAAAGAGTTTAAGGCCATTTATTTTGAGTTTGTTTAATAGTCAATTTAGGAAATTAAGGTTGAATAAAGTGCATAAACTTTTTTTCTTGGGTATACTATAATCAAACCGCGTGACTTATCCCCAGTAAGTGCTGCACACTCAACTTTTTGTTTTTTAACTAGACTTTTATTGGTGGGGATTTTCCCCAAATAGTTTTGAACCTGACTCAACTCCTTCAGTGTGACTCAAAGCTCTCTGGGGGTGGACTCATGCCAGGGAGAAGGCAACGTTCAAACACCAGGCGACCCCCTGAAGCGCAACACACTCCACACACAGAGTTTACTCTGTGCACCCTCCAAACTGTAGTGAAGCCGCTCAAGGAATTCTGAGAAAAATCTTCACTAGAGCCTTTGTCACTAAACTTAACTGCAGTTAAATAAATCTGTCGCTCTTTCTATTATCTTGCCTCTCAAGTGGATCTTTGTGTTTTAAGCTCCCCGTATGATGACTGAGAGTAATTGTCGCTGTCATGTGCCGGAGTCTCACTTGAAGCCTGCGGGCTGCGCGTTTCTCTTTTCATGTCATGTGTTTACTTCTATAGCGACGCAGTTAAGCAGGCAGGGAGAAAACTGCGGGGAGCTGACGCACTTTAGCGAGTGTGACAGAAGCGGCAGTAAAGAGTCCAGATGAAAAGACCTCCTGAAGGTTGTGCTCCTCCTCCTCTGAAGCTGCCGCCTCATGTTTTTGAGCCTCCTGTAAGAAAGCAGCAGAGCACATTCAGTGCCTGTCTCTCCTCTTCCCGCTACTGCTTCCTCTCACGCCATGTGCTGTGTCTTGTCTGGTCCACGTGTCGTGTTTTCAGGCCAGTCATCATTAGGTCAGCATGGCAGACTCAGCAGTTAAGGAACAGATGTGGAAGTTAAAAAAAAGGAGTATTTTGCTATTGAGTTTCTCTTGTGGACAGTTTTTGATTCACACATTACTAACCCTGCTTTTGCAACAATCATTTGTCCTACAACACAATTGCCTCTAAGTTATTCTTTGCTTCTGAATAATGGTAATTGTTCTGCCATATTAAACATTCCTATCTGTGCTACTATCTGCTTCACTTTCTCATTTCCCTCCATCCTACCTCTTGGCACCTGGTTTTATATCCACTTCTCATCACGTTTTCGCTGCTGTTTCTTCTCCTTCTTTCCCTCCTCTGTCACAGTGTCCCTGCTGTATCCAGATGGATTAGACCTGCTTCAGGGCAGTAAATCTCACTCTGTAATTGGAAAGCATGTGCTGGCGGAGCTTTAATTGGATATGATATGTGCAGAAGCCCTGCAAGTGAGCTCTTGCTCCAGGGAGCCATCTGTTACTCCCAAGTTGCAGTAAAAGAGCCCTGTTTGCTCACATACAGAGAATAGAGAACTCGTGTCTGTCTGGCTCCTCCCACTGTGGATACCACAAATTGGACTGTCTGATGAGGAAGGGGCCAAAGAAAAGACTATAGAGTATGACATAATCAGCTGGAATGAATAGAAACCCAGATTAGATATCAGGTCAGGTTCATATATTCATTTATTTAACTCCCACCTCTGCAGTAAATATGTGTCTATGCGTGATGGCCAGCACATGTGGGTGTCAGGCATCAAGCAGCAGGAAGAGCTACCGTTCTGACCAAGATTATGTTTATATGATAATCCAGATGTAAGTAAGTAAAGATTTAGTAATAGACTCTATAACCTGTTTTTGGAACATAAAAAAATAAAATGTGTGATAAACAATTTAAGAGTTTAATGAAAGGATTTCAAACAATAATGACATACAATAATATACACACTCCAGTGCTAGCCTTTTAGATAGCATTTATTCAAGACATCCAAAATATAAAGATATTTAATATATTCATATATAAGTCAATTAAAAATATTAAAGCCTTGCACCTTTATTAACCTACTGATAACAAACCAATAAGAAAAATGCATATTCTTGACTGTGAGCGGATGTTAGAGGATGCTGCCTCCAGGTGGGGAATCTACATTTTTCCTTAGCATCCCAAGCCTGTGTGATTGAAGCTATAGCAACAGATTTTATATCAAGTGACAGCAACAACAACCAGTCGCTAATTTAAGCTGTCTGGGAATCGACATGTTTTCTTAGAGACGTGTGGTTGTCAGGAGCTCAACAACTGATCTCTAGGCCTGTGTGATTAATGATTCCAATCAAATTAAATTTAATAATAATTTTTTTTTACAACTTTTGCATTTGGGGCACTTTTGCTTTCATCACAGTAATGCGTCAAAATGATTCAGCATCATGCCCTTCTATGATTTAGGCTATCAGCTGCATAAATATTAGGTACACCAAGCTTGAACTACTGTAGTTTTCTATCTGAACCAAAAAATTCTGGTTTTAAAGTATTGACGAAAAAGTGCAGTAATCCTGGGTGCTGATAGACTGGATTTATTATATAACTTGGGAAAAAAATACTCGCAGTCGTTAAAAAGCTGTAAATGCAAATTGTTTGTTGCTACTAACAAAAAGTTGTCTGTTAATTTACTGTTTGCTACTCTTATCAGTTCTGTGTATATACTGTACATAATTATATGCATATGATTAACGACTCGATCCAGCTTCTGAGGCATCTGTGTGCATCCTCTTATCAGAACTGTTAACATGTGACAGTTAGCTGCATGACTGACTGTCAGTTAATGAATATTAAAAGTCTCTCTGTGTCCTGTAAGGATGCTCCTGCTCAAGTGGCATCAGCTGTGTAGCTTTGATGTGGCCTCCCTCAGTCCTGGTTTTACCCGTCTGTGGATACAGCAAGAAACTGACCTGTGTGTGTATCTGTCAGTGCTCCATGACATTTAAAACTGCCTTTAAATACCACGAGGTCATAAAACAGCATGCAAGGCTTGTTCGCTCTCATTAACCTACAAAGTGTGCGTGGTAATTAGCTGCGAGCCATGGTCCAGTATGCCTGTAGCATTTTTGCCTTGGAACAGGATGTTTCAGATGTCATTTTAGATGATTTTAGGCGCATGACCACTGCACACACTATTGGCCAGACTCTTCTTTCTCCTTAATGAGATCCTGCCTTCTGGCTTCGGGCTCTTCCTGTCTATTGGGTCACAACCTGTCAGTTCATCTCCTGCTCTGTGTGCAGTCTTTGATCAGCTGGTCCAGCTCTGTGCTGCTGGACGTAATAGACAATTATTTCAAGACTGCAGTTTGCACTAATGAACTGAACGAACAGTTTCATAGCAACACAGAAAAGAGGAGATTCTTTGTCTGCAGCGCTGTACTGCTCCTTCTAGATTCCACTGGCCCTCGCCCAGTGTTATCGGCAATGACGACCACGTATTATCTGGGAGTGGCAGCATTGAGAGGAAGTTAAGGATGTGTGTTTGGGGAACAGGATCTAACGGTCTGTTCGTGAGCAGGTACTTTATAGAAATTCTACTGTGTCACTAAAGTAAATCCCTGAACTGAAACATGAGCATCAGTGCCAAAGTCTTGTTCTGTCTCTTTCTATTTCTGTGAGTAAATTGAAGTCTGGCGAAGCTTTGGCAGCTAGAAACAAACATCTCCTTGACTACAGATAAACTTCCCCATTGTGCTTGTTTGATGTTAGCATTGAGAAATAAAGGTGGACAGTCACAGGAGCTTTTAACGATAGTTTATTAAACATCCTTATTGGAATCGGAGCAAAGCCGGACCTTCTTATCCATATCCTCCTGAGTGTGTGTTCACAGGTCGACCTTAACCCCACTTGTCATCCTGCCTGTCCCAGTCATCTCTTTTATATTTGCAGGGGATTACCCGGCTGTAGGCTAAATCCTTAGACACAAGGCTGCCTGTTAGGCTTGCAACACAGAGTGTGCTCTTAATTACTCTTCTTTCAACAATACTACTTACTGATTGTCTGTTTGGACTGGGTCTTGGGTTTTTGGTAACCTTTTCCAGTATGGCAACTTGCCAACTGAAAAATAAAGGCCTTAGGCTGGGCCTTACTACACGTAGTTTGGAAATAATGTGGTCTGTGGTCGGGCGGGCGCTATTTGTTGCTATTGTGCCATCAGTCTTCAGCCAGGACGTCATCGAAGTGTACTGTTCTGTACGGACTTTTTGAGACGATGTTTCCACGTGAATGGAATTGGAGAAGCGGCAATAAACAAACAATAATATGAAAATGAGGACAAAAAGAGAAGCATTATATTTGTGTTTCTCACGACATATGCATTCGTATCCGTGACACCCTATTGTCTGTTACTTCCCTCTTGTCCATAAACAAACTGTTGTTTTTATGATGTGACGGTAGCATGCACTAATCTTCATTCAGATAAATATCTGAACACTCAGTGTATCAGCAACGCTTTTAGATATTACCGTCCCTGCATTTTGGTTCCAGCTTCTTTCCAAGTATTAAGCTGTAAGCAAGAGATAAGCTGAGACAGAGCTCTGACAAATCACAATTTTTGCTTCTGAAAGCAAGACATTTTTTTTGTTCCCTTGTCATAAAAGCGAGAATGAATAACAGAAAATAAACAATAAATCAAACATTTGCGTTGGTATCTGCTGTTTGCCAAATCATTATGTTAAACTTAAATATCGACCCAGAATTTCACAATCAGTACAACCCTACTTTGAATGGCTGTTCAAGTACACCGCTAAATTCAATTACTTTTTACTGCTGCCAAGACATTTATCTATAACTAATCCTCAAACGGACAAAGTGCTTTCATGTCTTGGTAATTAAATCTGCATTTCATTTAGTTATTGCCACATCAGTGTTTGTAAACAATATGTCCCACAGACAAAGCCAGATGTCTTTCACTGCCTGAGTTATTTTGTGGCAGATAGTTATTAAATAACATGCAGTAATGAACCTCTTGGTTTGTTTATGTGATTATGGCATTGCATGTGAACATACTTCCCACTTAAGTACAGTGGTTATATTGCATTTATATGTATATATCCTTCTCCTCTGCAGCTCATGGTGTCAGTATTCGGTGATTTAAATTAAGATTAGATATAAGTTGTGATTTGATTTGTAAGATTTTGTATTAACCCAATCAAAATATTACAGCTTTGTTACAACAATGCCAGAAACCTGACCCCAGTGACCTTAAAATGAATAACCATTAATCATTGATAGTTAAGTACTGTTAACTAGAAACAGGCCTCTGGTTGTGAAAAGGGAAGAGACAAATTTGACAAAGAGAGAGGCAGTCAATTGATTTGGACTGTGATGTTAAAACTCCAAATGTCCAACTCCATCTTAAAATTGACAGACTAAAAAAGCAGTTTTTGTGTCTATAGTTGATTTGTCGCATCGTAAAAGGAAGCGGTGCATTTTGTTTTAACTCATCCATCTCTCCAACAAGACTATTCGAGCATTATTGGCAGTGACCAAAATGCTAAAGTCGATGTTTCAAAAGTCAGAGCTGAGGAACAAATGGGTGATGTCACGGTGGTTTAATATACAGTCTGTGACTAACACTTACCATTACTTTGACAGTAAAAAGAAAAATCACTTCCCAATTGATGACTATTGACACATCAAATACAGCTAAAATAAACAAAATAAAATACATATTGTACTTTTTAATGCTTTCTTTCTGGCGGCAGTGTAAGGCCAAGAGATTTCACATCTGTTAAAAATGGTTTTAAAGATTGTATGTTGTGACGCTGTGGTTGGGATACTGCGGTGGGTACTATTTAGGGCTGGGTATCGTCACTGATTTCTAGAATCGATTCAATTCCGATTCACAAGGTCCCGAATCGATTCGATCCACGATTTGATTAAATCCGATTCGATTCAATTCGATTTGAATATGGGAAATTTTGACAGTCAGAAATATTATAATTCAGATCAGTAAATTTACATATTTTTGTATCTATAAAAAGGAAGCTGACACACGCAAGATCAAAGGTGTGAGCATCACAGCAGAGGCCTTTGTGTCAAAGTAGCTGAAGATAAAACACAGAAAAACATGAAGGTTTTCCTGGCCTGGGATTTTATAAAAATATTCTGCAGTACATCAAAAACGAAAGAAAACCATTAATGAACATATGAACTGACGTTCCAGCGGTTTTATTAGAGACATGGCTAAGCGTTTTGCATTTTGCATAATTTTAAAAAGTTTAAATTTGTTCAGTATTGAACGGCAGAAATTAGGTTTTCTTTTCAGAAGTATGTAAAGTGGCCGACAGCGCTGTAACCAACGGTAGACTTGTGTGTAACAAGCAAGCGAATAATGAATTGAACAGTACAGAGAGAAAGAGAGAGAGAGAGAGAGAGCTGTGCATGAAATGTGGTGGAAGCAAAACAGGAAAAGTCAGTGGGAATTCATGACAATGTTTATGTGAAGCGTAGTTTGGATCTTCTTTTGCTGCTGCTTCAGTCAGTTTTATTTTTATTGTTTGAAGAGAGATAAAACTGACAGCTTTAGAATCGGCTCAAAAAGGGCTAAACACAAAGCGCGGAGCCGCCGACAGATCAGAATAAGCGAGCTGTCATCTTTCAGCCCCGACCGCGAGAAAGGCGACATCTAACTGATTCTGATCCGCGGGTCCCGCTGTGTGTTTACGTCTTTGTGCAGAATCCGTGTTCCTGCTCTCATTTACTGTCTTAGCTGTTTGGTGGTTGTTGAAATTTTGTGAGATTTCACCTGAGATTCTGTCATTTCGGGCAAAATAAATTTATATTAAAAAATCGATTCAGGATTTTAATGAATCGATTTCACGTTATCCAAGCCAGAATCGATTTTGATCGATAAATCGATTATAAAAACCCACCCCTAGTACTATTATCTCTCCATATCTCAAAATTTGGAAACTTATTTGAGATTTGAGAGCATTGGGTTAGCGTACCTTTGCTTGCCAATTAGCTCTCAGCACAACTGTAGCTAATGTCAGGAGTGACTTTAGTTCCTTATTTTAAATGACATTAATACATATTTACCAAGGCGATACTTAAAAGCTACTGCAACTCATGGAGGCTGCCTGTAAACTTTCCATTCTGTCCAGTATATAGAAATACTGATAACAAACGATAAGGCTCTTTGACAAAGTTTATTATGACTCCTTATACTTAGAATAAGTGCTACTATTTATTTTATTTTTTTGCTACTTCTATGGGGTCAACAAGATTAATTGCAATTGTAGAATAATGCTGTGTGCTAAATTGGCACTGCTACTAAAATGTTCAGAATTTGCAGTGCCTCAAATCAGCACGAAAATGCACCTGCTGCTGGCAGTGACATTAACTCGGCTGTAGTGGAGTCACACACCTGACAGGATGGTGTGCTTAGCTGAAACTGGCTGTTTAGTTTCAGTTAAAGCAAAACAGTTTTTAAAAAATGATTAAAAACTTTAAGTATTTTTGATAATAAATATTATTAATAAATATTTTTGACATAAATTTGATGTTGATTGTAGAGAGTTGAAGATATGCAGGAATGATGTAAAAAGGTACAAATTGAACCTTCATCTTTAGTTGTTCTTGGAAACACGTCTGCATTATATCTTATTAAAATTTCACTGAGAATGTAACGTCACTGCGTGACTGGCTGGATCTGATTTAAGAGGTTTTTCCATTAATCTAAATCTCTGGTTATCCAGTAAGATTAATAAAATGTATTTAAGCCATAATCTTGAATATCCAGGAACTGATATGCATTTCCTAGCAATGATTTCATGCTCTGTTGCCTCATATATCAATATCTAGTTGTGCCACTCCTTTAATTTATGATCACTGAAAACGTCAACTGTGACAGTTGAATTTCAACTATAATTAGTTACTTCTTTATCTATTTAACTGCTCAATGTCTTATTTTTATCTTCCAGTACATGACTTTTGAGGTTGGGTATAGGCGTGTGCTCACTGAATGCATCACGGGGTGTGTCATGTTGGAGCCTCTGGTTTTTCATCTTTAAATGAGTCTCGGTTACTAAGTGATAAAGACATTAGGTCACACACTGGCCTTGTGCACACAGTGTAATCAAATCAAGCTCAGGATCTGATATTACTCTTGATTTTTTTCACCACTGGAGAAAACTATTTGTGTAAGGCGTCCACCCACCTGACTCCTGGCAGTAGACTATCTATCCTCTCTGGCTGCTGAAAAAACATGCTTTGAATGTAATCACTCATTATCAACGACCGCCTACTGTTTGTACTGTTCCTAAAGAATGGGAACAATCTAAATGAGAACAGGCGTCAGAACAGCACAGTGAACAAACAGAAGGCAGCTCGTTAACGGTAGTTCTTATCAACAAATTCGGTATTTTTTTCAACTGTTCTACGTGCTGTGTTTTAGATTTTTATTTAAGTCATGACCTCGTGTGATTACAGCTTAAAGTCCTTGTCCATCAAAGTAACAGGGTCAACTGTTGCTGTGGTGGAGAGTCCTGTCGACTTTACTGTTTAGGTTGGCTTTCATTGTGTGATTTTCAGCAGGATCATTCTGCAAATTTCAGTTAATAAGGATCTCTGTACAAGTCTGAGATGGTTTTGACATATGCAGAGGAGGGGTAGTGGATATGTTGTAAAGATGTTTAGCATGGAGCTACCAGGCAGGAGGAAAAGAGGAAGACAACAGATGAGCTTTATGGATGTAGTGAAGAAGGACAAGCAGAAGGCTGGTATGACAGAAGAGGATGCTAGGGATGGGGTTTGGTTGAGATGGAGGTAGATGATGTGCTATTGGAGCAGCAACTAGCTGGTGAAAGTAGTGGAGTATTTACGACGTAAAGAAGGACATGTCCCCCAAGAAATGCTAGAAAGAAAAAAACACACACACTTTAGTCACACACTAGTCAGTAGACATACCTGTTGGACAAAAACACAACATCAAATTTTATTTGTGACTGAATACTCTTGAACATTCATTTATATATTGTTGATAAAATTGTACATAAGTAACACATTTTTGTTTTAAAACCTCATCAACTATTTTACTAAAAGGTGATGCAATTTGGTGTTTTCAGCATACTTATCTAGACACCACAGCAGCAGAAGCCCTTTCATTTTTAATCTAGAGTAAAGGGCATCTGGATTTGATAAGCGTTGATAACATTTTCAGGTCAATTTAATTCAGTCCACGAGTAAACAACTACCCGCTCCACTGCACGTGGGATTGATTTAAATAGGAGAGTATCTTTTCTTGTAGACATTGGATGTTTAGCATTAAAATTTGGACTAAACACTTATGCCTGAATTATACCTGAATCTATGTTGTAATTTGGGGCATAACCGATAACCCCTATTAAGCTTACACCACAACCTTCCACGCCATTCAGTCAGTGCGGACTTCATTGGTCCAATATGTAGTTACATTTCTTGGAAGGGGCACTTCAGGTTACGTGGAAGGTTATGGCAGATTTAAGAAGGCTTCTCGGTTACATTGTAAGTTATGACGTAGATTTCCCACTAAAGAATAGTTAAGATAAGAGATAAGATAAGATAAAACTTTATTAATCCCTTGGGTGGGTTCCTCTGGGAAATTCGGTTTCCAATAAAAGCACAGCACCGACAGAAGTTACAGAGTTACAGAATATTATATATATATATATATATATATACACACACACACACACACACACATATATAAATACAAAGACATATGTAGATAAAATATACAAAGGGGATAAATAGATAGATAGATAGATAGTTGAGGCAGTATATATATATCTGTCCTATACATGCCCTTTTTAAAAAAAATCATTTTACTGTGGCAAGCTTTGGACTTGAAGAGAAGGTAAAAATCGGATTATTTTTGTGCTTTTGTGTTCATTCTAGGAGCAATAACTGAATCAAATCCAAGCAGTGCCCTCACAGACAGCGGCTTGACAACTGCTTCAGAAGTGACTAGAGCAACAGAAAGTACTACTCGAGAATTCACAACTGTGCACACAACTCTCACCAATG
Source organism: Neolamprologus multifasciatus (assembly GCF_963576455.1). Classification (NCBI taxonomy): domain Eukaryota; kingdom Metazoa; phylum Chordata; class Actinopteri; order Cichliformes; family Cichlidae; genus Neolamprologus; species Neolamprologus multifasciatus. Next base: position 7,164,735 of record NC_140442.1, on the reverse strand, counting down.
CAGAGACAATTAATCTGAGCACTCAGTCCACGATCACTACTAATGCTACGGTTACTGAGAACGGTACTGTGACCACTGGCAGCCCAGCTCCCTCTCCATCACCTCCAACCACTGACGCAAGCATGTCGACTGCAAGGCCAGGGACGAGCAATGCTACCAGCGATAGCGAGACTACAAATACAACCACGGTTCCTGTTCCAGCCACGAATCAAACAATGAGCACAAGTACATTGATCCCACACACAACCACCAACATATCTCTAAGTACACCACACTCCACCAATGGCACAACTGGAAGTACATCAATCACACAGACTAACAATGACACCACTAGTAGCACAGCAGTTACAGACACTGGGAATGGCACAATGATGACACATTCAACCACATACACACCTCATAGTACACCGTACACCAACAATGACACATCTGCGAGCACAACAGTGACACACATTGCCAATGACACATCTACAAGTGCACCAGTGACAAACTCAACCTCTCACACAATTGCAAGTACGCCTGTGACCAAGACTAGCAACGACACCACTGTTAGCACACCAATGACCAACACCAGCAATGACACAACTACAGTTATGCCAATCACAAACTCAACTACCCACACAATTGCAAGTACACCAGTCACCCAGACTAACAACGGCACCACTGGTAGCACACCAATGACCAACACCAGCAATAACACATCTACAAGTGCACCAGTGACAAACTCAACCTCTCACACAATTGCAAGTACACCTGTGACCCAGACTAACAACGGCACCACTGTTAGCACACCAATGACCAACACCAGTAATGACACATCTACAATTATGCCAGTCACAAACACAACCATCAACATAACTGCAAGTACACCAGTCTCCCAGACTAACAACGACACCACTGTTAGCACACCAATGACCAATACCAGCAATAACACATCTACAAGTGCACCAGTGACAAACTCAACCTCTCACACAATTGCAAGTACACCTGTGACCCAGACTAACAACGGCACCACTGTTAGCACACCAATGACCAACACCAGTAATGACACATCTACAGTTATGCCAGTCACAAACACAACCATCAACATAACTGCAAGTACACCAGTCACCCAGACTAACAACGACACCACTGCCAGTACGCCATTTACACACACAAGCAACAGCACGGCTATGGTTACATCTCCCACAAGCAACCATTCAACTAACATTACTCCAGTCAAACCCACAAGCAACAACACAACTTTTATTACAGCAACTACACCACTAAGCAACATCACAACTTCAACTACTGAAGAAACCAGCAACAGCACAGCAATTACAACAACACTCACCCCAGTAAGCTCTACAGCTGCGTTAACTCCAACTACTCAACCAAACACTACTAACACCTCTCCTGAGACTGCTGCATCTACTACCGCACCCTTGTCCTCAACTGCTGCCATAAACACAACACTCACAGCTGGACCCTCACCCTCTTCACCCACCACCATCTCCAACTCCAGCTCTTTCCCTCCAAGCACCTCCCCAGGCAATAGCACCGTACCCCCCAGTGGAAATGCCACCACCCTTAGTCCCTCAACAGCAAGCTCAGGAGGTAATACTAACAGCATGATACATGTTGATGTGTGTTCTTGTAAATAATATACTATAACATGGAGGTGAGAAGGAAATTCACGACAATCTATCCAGTATTTCATGAGAGTGCATACTACGATATAGGTTAAAGTAAGGTATTGTGTTTATTAAATGCATATTCACACAGTACCGTACTTTAATACCCATATCCATGTATTTTCTATTGAAGAGTCCCTGATCTGATTGTTTCTCTTTTTTTGATGATATAGTGACAAATCACACTGCAGTAACCGCAACTACAACTCTTTCAACTGAAGCTAGTGGCATTACAACTGCCATTCCAACCACCATCTCTTACATCACAACCACCACCCTGCAACCAACACAGATCACTACCAGCAGCCAAACCACTCCAGCTCCACCCACCACCACGCAGAGTCCAGTCATAGGTTTGTATCTTTAAATTGCTTTTCCATAGACTAGAATACACATTATGAAATTAGACATGCACCTTGACATGAATAATAATGTTCCCACATATCCTGGAGATATAAAGAAGCAACTGTTAGCTTGCAAAAAAAATGTTATTTAAAAGCTGTCTATAACTTCTTTTTGTGCTCACGCCATGTGGCCAAAAAAGGTATTTTGTAATTAACAAAACAGAAATAACATTTGTTTATGGGATACATTTTCTTTTCTTGCTTGCCAGTGTGTCCAGCTGTCCCATGTCCACTTGACAGCGTCTGTCTTAATGGCACTTGCCAGTGTCTCTCTGGTACCTACCTGCTGAATGGACATTGTGTACCTGGTAAAAAAAATTAAAACATTTTATGTCTGTTCAGACAAAAAAGTCTAATGCGTAAATGAAAGTGTAATTGGGTGTTAATAGTGAATTTGTCGCCTTATATTCTCTTTTCCTCTTCATCACGCAGCCCATGTGTTCCCAGGGAGGCTTCATCTTACCACCTTAACATTTCAAAATGAAATGTTCAACAGGTCTTCAAAGATATTCCAGATGACGGCTGCTAACATTTCAGCAGCAGTAGGTTATGAAGACAGAAACATGTTGGGTAGCTCTACAATCTGTCAACTTAATCGATAAACTGTGTTTATTCTGTTTCACAGCTTAGCAATATCCTCAAGAATCAGCCAGGGTATATCCGGTCTGATGTTGTGCAACTTGAGTGAGTACATGTTTCACTTTCCTGTTATACAAAGATGCAATGCCACATGTTAAAAAAGGTGATTAACCTCTGTTGGTTGTTTTCTATAAATCTCCAGACCAGGTAGCGTGCAAGCAACTGTAAATAATGTGTTTAGTGACACCACTGAAAATCAAACTACCGTTTCTAACGCCATAAATGAAGCTATAAAAACTTCCACTGGACTTCTGGCTCGAGCTGAATATACAAGTAAATGCTGACTACATTCTATACAAGTCAAGTGATCAGTTAATAACGTATCTTTGATTTACATAGCCTGTTCTGTTCTCGCCCCTTCTTAGGTGTAAACCTGTGTGAGCAGAAACCATTACCTTGTGATGTCTCCACTACAGTATGCACAAATACAAATGGCCAGGCTGCATGTGCCTGTAAAGATGGCTACATCTCCAATGTGTACTCAAACACTAGTTGCAAAGGTAAAAGTGACTATTTCGGATTATTACTTTTTCCGTAATCCAGACCTGTGTTGGATTTAAATGAGGAAATTACCACATGCTCTAGTCTTTAATGTTTTTTTTGCCTTCACAACATCCTGCTGCAATAGTATTATACATTAAAGGCTCATGCATGGACCACTAAAGCTGACCACCTGCAGCTTTTAAGACTAAGCTCAAGTGAAATTTCCCGAGCTCGTCTACAGTCACGAGAACTGTAACAAAACCTTCTTATCCTTGCAAAAAAAAATTCTGTGTGGGAATGAGAAGGAGAATCAACAGGGAGTGAGACTCACGTACAAGGTCAAGAGCTGTAGCCTTTTCTCCATGCCGACCCCTGACACGTCCTTCATTTATCTCTCTAATTCATTTCTTTTTAATGGGGATGTTTCCCTGGAAACATGTGGAAGAATTGCAGCTTTGCCTCTGTGTGTAGGGTTGTGACCAAGGAGATCGGCTATAGGAAATACTGTTAAAGAATAAGACCGTAGGCCTCAAACAAATCCAGCATACAACTCGTAAACTGTTTAACAGCAAGCCTTTAAGTGAAGAGACTCCCAGAGTGCTCCTATTTTTGGATGTGCCATCATGAGCGCTAAATGTTTCTGTCCAGCCAATCTGAAACATTCATTGGCTGGACAAAACATTATCTCTATGTTACAATTGCTATTTCTTTTTGCAGCGTGTCCAAGCGGACAGAGGGCAGTGGGAGAAGTGTGTGAAGCGTAAGTACACACAGTTTTTAAAATTCTGTCTACTGGTTTTGCACGTCTTCCCGGTGGAGCACAGTGTTTAAATATGGCTCCCCCATGTGGATTTATTGTTGAACTCCATTATGGTTCTGGGGAGTTCTGAAATGTGAATGTCACTGTGCTTTCTTTCAGATGTCCCTTTGGGTACGCTGGATTCAACTGCAATGACTGTGAGTATAACATCAGTATTACAAAGGGGAAATGCTAAAGAAGCAGAACTCATAGACTGCACAGTATATGAACTGGTTCCTATATAGCGATTTTCTGCTTTCCCAGAGTACTCAAAGAGCTCTATACAACATGCCACATTCACCCATTCAATTAAATTTTTTCAATTCAATTCAATTTTATTTATATAGCGCCAAATCACAACAAAAGTCGCCTCAAGGCGCTTCATAGATACAGAGAAAAACCCAACAATCATATGACCCCCTATGAGCAAGCACTTTGACGACAGTGGGAAGGAAAAACTCCCTTTTAACAGGAAGAAACCTCCGGCAGAACCAGGCTCAGGGAGGGGCGGCCATCTGCTGCGACCGGTTGGGGTGAAGCACAAGCACTGTCTTCTATGTTTGTTTTAGTGCTTAGTTAGTGCTTTCTAACTACCATTCACACACATTCATACTCCGATGGATGCATCGGAGAACATCTTTGGGGCTAGTATCTTGCCCAAGGATATTTGGCATGCAGGCTAGTGGGAGCCAGGGATCAAACTACCAACCTTCCGATCAGTAGATGATTTAAATATATATCTGAGAGAGACTAAGGGAATACTTCTGAAGTAGCCACAGGGATATGTTAAAAGTTCTACTGTTTAGTTGAATAACTAAGTGGCTCTAAATATGTTAGACAGCCAAAGGTTATACATAAGGGATTAAAATAAAGGGCTGTCAAAATGTATTTACCCGCTTCCTGATTTCTTTTTTTTTTTTTTACATCTTTGTCACACATGTTTCAACTCATCAAACTGATTGTAATATTGGACAAATATCACCAGAGTAAATGCAAAATGCTGTTTTTAAAAGGTGATTTCATTTGCCATATTAAATCTTTGTGTTCCCCAAGACTTTTGGGAAAATATTCTTTGGACTGATGAGACAAAAGTTTAACCTTTCAGAAGGTTACTAGAGCTATTGTCCTAGTCAAATTCGGGTCCATGGCGTGAATTAAACTGGCTGGAAAAACACCTAATGTGGCTGAATAAAAACAATTCTGCAAAGAAGAGTGAGCCAACATTTCTCCACAGTGAAGTAAAAGACTCATTGTCTGTTTCTGCAAATGCTCGATTGAAGCACTTGCTCCCAGTGGTGTTACTACCAATTATTAGCTGTTGTTTTCTTTATGTAGGGCTAGGTACAGTACGTTTGGTTAGTCCTTTTCCCTTAATAAATAAAATAATCTTTTAAAACTGCACTTTGAATTTTCTCGGGTTATGATTAGCTAATATTACAATTCGTTTGGTGATCTGAAAGTTACACAGTAGTCAAATCGATGAATGGTTTTGTAAGATGAAAGTAGAATACATTCAGTTTAAAATGAGTTTCAATAAGTACAAAATGATGAATGGTGTTGATGAAGGTGTTCTTGGGTCCATCTGACAGGGCACAATGTTTTCAATTGTGTCTTCACAGCGGCCCTGCTGGCAGTGGTGATCATTTCCTGTGTACTAGGAGGAATTCTACTCATTCTTATCCTGGCTTTGCTCATATACTGCTGCTGGTAAGAATATTATAGATCACTTATACCCCCCCAAACATTGCTCATATGTACTGATTGCTCTGCATCTTACAGCTCCACTTATCTGTGTAAATGGTCGTTTGTAGCTTGGACTAGATTAGCTGGAAATGGGCAAGTTGTCATATGCCCAGAATAAATAAAATGGCTATTAAAAATCTTTAGGACTCGAGGCCAAAGTTGTGATTATATTCTGCACTCCTGTGAAAAACAAAGGCCTCAATCATGTTAATTTTTCTCTATGAAAAACTATACTTAACTAAAGACTTAGTGTGTCTGCAGAACTGAATCCAAAACTGTTGGACCAGCAGACGGAATAGTTTTTAAAAACTGACACAAATTTTAAGATTTAAAAGAAAAAACCTCAGGACTTTGTGTATATGCGGCAACTATAGCATTAGCAAACACAAGTAGCAAAATTGCTCAGCTGCAGTTAATAATAAACGATTGTTGCTGTGTCTGTGGGAGTTCACTGCTTGAATTTAACCCTGGAGAACCCATGGGGTCAGAGCCGACCCCATTGGTTTTCTAGGGAAACCATGGGGTCAAATTTGACCCCATTTGTTCTCCAGGGTTATAAAATAAAGCAAGATATAAAATAGAACATAAAATGTGACTGTTGTTCTATTTTCTGTATGTCAGGAGGCTGTGCTCTAATAGAAAGCAAGACATTAGCAGCAGCCCTTACTCAACAGAAGACTTAAACCAGCCCTGGCCTACTGGCATCATGCCCATCCCCCGTGCCAACAGTAAATGGGATGGAGCTCCCCCTATAGAGATGACAGAAGGGGGCAACAGTAATACCCTGGTGGACAAAAGGCATCAAAGCAATGGAATGGTGAGTTACCGCAGCTGTTTTTCTGCTGTCTCAGTTATTTACTGCTAATCCTCAGTCGAACAGTCCTGCATATTGTTGCTCACTAACTAAATCAAATGTTTGTTCATTCAGTTGCTTCATTATCTCACATCGAGATTGCATCTGCTTATTAACCCACTCAGTAAACAAGGATTTGCAGGTTGAAAACAAAACAAATTGCATGGAGATGGAACATGAAACAGCACTTATATAAAAAGGTTTTTACTATAAGCCTCATGCACATAAATACATTTAAACAAGTGCTTTTTTCTATGCTTAAGAACTTAAAATATTTACACACTCACATGGATGTACTGGGGACAACTTCAGTAACTTGTCCAAAGATACTTCAACACACAGACTGGGAAAAACCAGGAACTGACCCACCAATCTATTGATTAGTAGGCAACGATCGCTAGCTCTCAACCCACAGCTGCAACTATGTGTGGGTAGAGCTTGCTTTCTGGCAGATTTAGCTAGACTAGACCTTTGTTTTTGACCTGCAAATTAATAACTGGGCACATAACCTTCTTGCATCACTACCCAGATAAATCAGATGCTTTGATGATGCATTTTAACTCCTGTGATCGTAAATAAAGTGCTAGCATGTAGCCCCCTGCCACGCTCCCTGCTTTGCCTGACTCCCAGTATGTTGCTTTAGGGGTTTCAGCGGAAGCAGAAAGGATGGAAAAAGGTAAGGCATGGCTTTGCTTTTAGATTCTTGATTTGCCTTGATACACCCCTGCTGATAACTTAGAGATGCCAGAGTGAGAAGGTGATGGGTTTTCTGGGTGATGGGGAGCATTAACGGGGATTTCTCAGCAGTGCGCTTTCATCTTCACACTAAATCCAGCATATTCAAAGAAATTCATCTGACAATATTTTTGGGAGTAGTGATGAATAATTGTTCAGTCTACACTGGTGACTGGGGTTAGCTTTGTGTGTGGGTCTTGAGTTTTGTGGGTAAAAGTGTGTGAACCTATGAAGTCCCTGCTTCTTTATGAATGTGTCACACTCACTCCTTCTACTGACTTTTCAGACGGGATCGTACGATCTCAACCCAGAAGGAATGATGACCTTCAAAGGTAAAAATACATCTCGTTACTCGTATCTGGTTCAAGGCCATGAAAATCCTTACTTCTTACCTGGAGACGAGAAGAAAAACTGAAACTAAAACACTAAAACCTTCAAATGAGCGAGGAAGACGGGATCAAAAAGAAGCAACTGGTTCGAAACTCTGGGACTACAGATACATATCCTGAGAAGAGTTATTTATGAAGATACTTTACCCTCTGAGCTTATTTGCATTAATGATGAATCACAAATGACATTTTTAAAAAAAAATCTTGAAAATTACCAAAGAGATTCATTTGTGTGCATCATGTCTGCTCTTAATGGTTACAACCAGTGGGTGTCGCTGTTGCTCATTACATTTATATATAGTATAATAACAGTTTTTTTTAACAACAGCTGACTTTTAATCCTTTTTTTATGCTTTGATGAATTCAAATAGAATTTTAAAAATGAAGCATCTTATTTTGCTAATTGCACTAAAGTATATAATAAGTTTACTATTAGTTTTTATATAAATCAGAGGTAAATTGAATGTGGGTTCTTATGGGGTACCTGCTATTTTTCCTAAAAGGATGTGATTTTTTTTTTTTTGTATTAAGCAAATCGTGAATGACTAAAGGGGCTGGATCCCTGTTTGGGAGTATTTAAAGGGATTTATGTTGTAGCAGTCTGTATCTGTTGAAGCTACACTTGCAAAATGTGCCTGTTTAATAGTCTGTTTGATGAATAGGAAACATTGTGCTAAGCTGGCAAAAAAAAAAAAAGAAGCCTGTCTGCTTTTTTTTTCGATGTGCCAAAAATCATTTGTAAACATTTTTTTGAGGATTCTGTATAAATTATATATTTATCTTTGTGCTTCTGAGAGAATGGACTGTTTTATAAGTGTGTGTTTTTGTAAAGAAAAAGACTGTGTGCACACATCCAGCAGAAATAAATTAATTTAAAGAGGCCTGCACTTGGTTTTCATCATTCACATATGTGAGTCAGTGTAACTGTAGATTTTTTGTAAAATTATAAATATATGTAACCAAAACAAAGAATTACCAACTTGGAATATAGAGCTACAAGAATATTATGGCTGCATGCAGCTTGCACTAAACTCCCACTAAAAGCTCACAGTAACTGTTAAATATTATTTTAAACCAGGTGTTTTGTGCACAGTGGAATTAAAAAAAAATGTGGGTTATATTAAATGACTGTAGGTTGTAGTCGATTAACAATAAGTAGCTGTTTTTGTTCAAGAGGACTTCAGTCTTTGGGACCTAGCTGCATCCATTAGTAACTTTTTCCACATGTCACATGTAATGCTTTCTTTTCTTTATTGTAAAAAGAAGAAAAGGTTTGTGGTAATCTCTGTTTTATTTTCACGCATTTGTCAAATGTGCAACCTCTGGTGTTGAGAAAGAATAGCTCCGCACTTTAATAATCTCAACCAAGAACTTCCCTCAAGGCATTCCTAAGAAATCATGTTCAACAGGAAGGCACAGACAAACAGCTGACCTAAAAAACACGTTGCCTCCAGTCATAGTTGTTGTTGCCACTGAGGCAGGAGAATGAGTAATTTACAACAGATATATCAGCGTGGCCTTATAATGAGGAAATAAAACAAATATAGTGACCCAAGGTGTTTTGTTTTTGTATTCTTGATTTTGTTTTTATATCACATATCGACCAAAGTCAATAATAACAGTGATCTAGCCTCTGTTTGTTTGTTTAGAAATGATATGCATAATTAAACAGTTAATTAAAAGTATTGCTTGTGCAAAGATTACCACTGTCATAATTTAAGCTGAATATGCAATAATATTACAGCTGCAGAAGGCTGTGGGATACAATTTAACTGCTATATGAGTCTCAGTGTTGATGGGACTATTCTTGGAGGTAGATGAAGATGCACTTTACCTAGAAACTCTCCGCTCTGTATATTATGCTGCACTATGTCACGCAGATTGACGAGGTGGTTGCTGCTGTGGTGTTGCAGTAAGTCGGCAGTCAGCCAAGCTCTTAAAAACTGGGATTTGGTTTGTTGGTGCTAAATCTGGCTTTGCCAAACCTTAATCTCGGGCACTGGGTCACTTGAACAGACTGTGGCGAGTATACAGGAGAAACAAATCAGATGCACATCCTTGATGATTTGCATGTAAAGATTAAACATGTGTGTAGAATCCTGATCCATTGCTTAATAGCAATGCCACGTACATGGCTGGAACTTAAATAATCTGAGAGTGAAATAAAATTTAAATATACGGTCTGGCCCGATAATTCACAGAAGGTTGGGCCATGTGCTACTAAGAATAAAATGTGGATTTATGAAATTTACAATCATTTAATTCAGTGTTTATCTACATTTTACACTTTTTAAAACTGTGTTTGTATGTTATTGGTGTTTACAAATGTTTACAACCATTTTATTATGGAGCAGTGTCTCCATTTGGTTGCCTTCATTGTCAGTTATGGTAATAAAGATGATTTACTTTTAAGTTGTGCAAAGTAATCTTTTAATACGTTTGATTACTTTGTTGCATTAATAAGAATTTAGGTGCTTGTAGGCTGAGTAACATGTGTCAATTGCAATGATTGCTGAAGTCATGGATTTTGTCTTTTGGCTTCCAGTGTTGGTCAAGTTACTTGAAAATAGTAATCAGTAACTAATTACTGATTACTAATCAGTAACTAATTACTGATTACTTCCCCAAAAAAGTAATCCCGTTACTTTACTGATTACTTATTTTCAAAAGTAATTAATTACTTAGTTACTTAGTTACTTTTTAAAAACACGATTTACAACCTGAATAGGTGATAAAGCGATAGATCTTTCAGCCCAATTCTACTTTTTCTGCATAATCCATCATACAAAATGTAATCAAATGGAAAAGTCTCTTTTTGAAACTTGTTTTATTAGTTTTAATCTTTTAACTTAATGCATCAAGCAAAAATTTAATTATATGCAACATTCTCTGACTGGAAGAAATTTGTTTAATATTTAAACCTATTTTCTGCACATTCCAGCACATAAAATAATTTTTTTGTGTGTTTACACTCAGTCAATCCCTTACTTTACTCGTTACTTGAAAAAAGTAATCGGATTACCACCCATCTCTGTTGGCTTCATTGTCTTCTGTTACTTGCAGCAGTTGAGACTGATGTGTTTTGTCAGAGCTTTTGGGAAAATTGATTGAAATTAGCAGTCTTCACACAACATCACTTTAGTCTGCGAAGCAGCAAAACAACTTAATATTGCTGATATGGTCAATACTTATCTGAAGAGGCAGGAGAGCGAGGGTTCACGAAAATCTCTGACTTTGGGACAAAATTAATGAAAGTTTGTTCACACACATACAGTCGAAATCAAAAGGCTTTATTTCAAATTTTCCACCACTTTTTGAACACAGCCATGGAACTATATACTCTGGTGCTTCTCATCTGTGTAGGAATGCTTTGTATTTTACAGCCATTACCAGCTTGCCAAATCCTGGCCGAGTCTGCTGCAGCACATCCCATCAGCCCACAGGCTCAGCTGACTGATCGATAGACCACTTAGCGGCCGTGAGCTACACATCCCAGTCATTTGACCTGCTGGAGCTGTGGGAATGGGCACGCAATTCAATAAGCATCGAGTCACTGAAACAACTGAACTGGACCGCCAACTTGAGGAACTTCCTCCTCCCAGATAGATCCACATACATCTGCTCTGACTGCAGAGTAGGTGCGTCAAAGCTATGGTCACACACTCATGGTGAGATCAAGACGTGGATTAACATGGAGCTATTGATTCCTTCTTGTTGCATATAAAGAAATAGTTGAATTAACTGAAAGCTTATCTCTTGTATATTTCAGGTTCTGGACTCAGCTTAAATGTGAGTCTGTGAATATATCGTTTTAGGATCAAGAATATTTCTGATATATGTATAATACAGTTTTAGTGCAGTTTTAGTGTTTTAGATACATTTAACATTGCAATGAATCTATTCAGCTTCAAAACTCAAAACATAAAGAGCTAATTCAATCTAATCTAACTTGAGATCACCACCTTCTGCAGCTTTGTCGAATTTTAAGAACAAAATAAGCAACAAAGTGTAGCAGCGTTGTGGTTTTGCGGTATTCCTCACAGATAACCTCCCCTTACAGTAAATGATCCTTTTCATTCGGTCCTTTTGAAAATGAAGGTATTTTATATCAGTTAATAAAAAGACTGACATTTTGAGGTTGCACACTTTTCAAAAGACCGCACAGAGCATCAGATAAAATGAGCCGCTCTTCGTTTGCGGCCAGTTATTCTGTCAGATTCTCAAGGCCCTTAAGTTCAGCTATTTAACATGAAAAAATAATGATGAAAGTTTATTTTCAAGTTCATAAAATATGCAAAAACTGTCTTCTGTGTATAATATATCGCATGAGCAATGCAATTCTAGGACTTCACGCTGAAACAACAGTGGAACTGCAACATATGAAGCAGATGATTGTTTGCAAACACTAAAATTTACACTGCACCATTGCCAACAAACCAGTCTAATAAATTCCTGCCAGGAGGCCCACAAAGGAAGCTGAAGCCACCTGCTCTACCATTTTATCCATTTTATCGTTGTGAATGAGCCGAAATCAGTCGCTTTCTGTCTTCTCCCCTCCCGTCTCCCTTTCCCTTCTCCTTCTTTCTCTATCGGGTAACACAGAAGGCTGTAATTCACTTTCACTAATGCAGTTCGGCAGCAGCCTGTGAAGGACATGAAATTGTGGAACATTTCCCAGCAACGTTGTGTGTCTGGCATTAAGCTGCCAAAGTATATAAATAAATAAAAATAAAAGAACTGCAGTCTTCCTCTGCCTCGCTTTTTGATAGAATTATAACTTTTGATAAAGGGGTCCCTTAACTTGAGCTCACCATTTTTTTTAAATGTGAAAAGAAGTTATTATTATTTTGATTCAGCTTACACCCTTCCCTTTACATGTTATATCACCCGTTTCCGGGGCAAATTTAGTGGACGCTGTGCACACGGTAGTGATTGTATACAGTGAGTAATAGTTGTTTTGTTTTTTCATTTCTGTGTTTTGCAAGTTGTGGTTGCTGATTTGAATTTCTTTGCGGATTTTTTGAATCATTTTCTGGTCAGAAGAAAGCATACTTAAACAAATTTCACATGCAGGTTACCAACTATCTATCAGAGGTGGTGGAGCATGCTGCTACCCCCGTCAGCTACTCTGTCTGCTGCGTCTAACCATGCATCATCATCATCATCAAGTAAAATTTTATCAAGCAAGATAAAGTGTTCCAAACTTATTGCTTTAGCCTTGTTTCTTATAAGTTCCCTCTGACAAAGTGGTCAAATAATCTAATTTGTTATCCTTTCATCTTGCCCTCGGTATCTCAGGCATTGGAGAAGGGCTCGGCCTGAGTGCCAGCAGATAATGTACGAAGGGCCAGACAGACAATCAAATTGACGAGTCCTGGAGGAAGAGAGAATGGTGAGAAAGTTGTGGCGCCGGGCAGACGTTAGTCTGAAAGGACGTTAAGCCTTCTTCTAGATGGCTCTTCTAAGCAGCAGAGGTCTGACTGAAGGGAGAACAGTAAATATGCATATATTCTTCCTCATTAATCAGCCGCCACTTACAAGCCAAGTGCAGACTAAACTAACCTTTTAAAATCCACACGCCGGACGATAACATTATAACAAAAATAGATTTTTTTTTCTTATCCTTAAAATTAATCAGTGTTTGAATGTTTAGCTTTTAGTGTAAGATATATTAGGACATTTTTAAAAATGTATCTAGTACACAGTCATATTGTTACATCCCTGACGCTTTTATTTTTGGTGTTTTGGGAATGGTTCCGATTGAAACTGCAGTTCAAATAGAAATTAAGTATGTTTTTCTGCTTGTTTGATAAAGTCATTTCTCAGTTTCATTGTTTATTTACTTTATTGTGTAGATGCCCTCAAAGGCATCCACACTATTGAGTTCCTGTTTCTCTTTATTCTTTATTCCACTATAATCTAGTTGCTTCTGTACGTTTTTTGGCACTTAACTACTCCCTCAGTTTACAGCCAATTTTCACCGTTCAAACTTTTAAAAATTCTGCTGTTTCTGCTAATGGGTGCTATGACTTTTGGTGCTCATAACTTCTATACTTTTTGAGATATTAAATTTTTTTTGCAATGTTTTCTGCCCATTTCTTCCACATTATCAGTCGGGTCACTGATTTTCCTCGCCGGGTTGACCTGTGTTTTAGCTCAGTGAGATGAGCAGCCGTTCTCAGACTGGGAGGCCCGGGTTCAAATCCCGCTTATGGCAACATTTCTTTCAGTTAACAGTTAAACTTTTTTAACTCTTTTCAACACAAATTTCAACTTTTTCACCCCTTTTCAGCAAAATTTTCAGTTTTTTCTGCTGTTTTCAGAAAAAAAAACTATTTTCAGCAGAATTTCTGCTCATTCACCTCTTTTCTGCAAAGTTTTCAGCCTTTTCACCTCTTATCAGCACAATTCTCAGCAGCTCCTGCTCATTTCAGCAGAATTGTCAGTTTCTCCACCTCTTCTTTGTGAGAATAAGTTTGGCTCAGGGAGATGAGTAGCTGCCTTGAGACCAGGAGGGCCAGGATTGAATCCTGCTCATGGCAACATTTTTTTTTTTTCAGCAAAAATTTCTCCGTCTTTACTCCTTTCAGTAGAATTTTTGGCTTTTCACCACTTTTCAGCAAAAATTTTCTGCTTCTTCACCGCCATACAACTTTTTGCAAGTTTTCAACTTTTTCAGCTTTTTCAGCAGGCAACTTCAGCGTTAAGGCATCCACACAGCATTTTCGCAGGAAATGCAAATTGTTCTAGTTAAATTTGTTTTTTTTCTATTAGTGCAGTAATAGAATATATTTCACCTTCATTCTAATTTAATTCACTTCAATTTCTAGTTTTAATCCATATAACTAAATGAACTTAGTGTAAACTGTAGACATTTGCCAGATTTTATCAACGTCAACTGAACGTTGGTACATTTTTGGCTCTAGAAACTTGTATTTTATTTTGAAATGATAAGTTTTAATATTGTTATGCCTATCCTGTGGTACTGATTATTAATACATGAATCAATTCAACAGAATATCTAAAATTGGAAGAGGAATGCAATACATTTTCAGGATATTATAAAGCAAATGACTCAGTTTTCCGAAACTGATGTCACTACCTCCATTAAACCAACATGGAACATCCAAAATCGCAGTTTCTTGAATGGTCACTTGAGGCAATGAAAGAAAGTCAGTCTCTGCCATTTATTTATACGAGATACACTGTCATTCGAACTGCAACATAAGATTGGGAACTCCCCATCTCACCCCTTAGTCAGTGACACAGCCTTGGCCAATCGTGTGACCAGCTCCACCCTCCAAACTGCTTGTTTTTTCCTTTCAGTTTTTTTTTAAACTTCATTCGGCCTGTTGTTTTTATTTATCTGGTTGTTTGTGCATCATGCAGCTCTTGGTGGGAGGTAGTGGTGCAGAGATGAGTCATGCTCAATTTAGACTCAATTTTTAACAACTATGCGTAATAATCTACTGCTGCTTTAGCTTTTTGGTTCCTGCAGTCTGCTCTAAGTGTTACATAAGGCTGAGTTCTCATAGATTAAAACAAAGCAAGGCGGATCTGTAAGGAAACAATGAGGAACTCTCATGTACCAGCTGTTTTGTTGGGTGGCTTTTTTCCAATAATTAAAAAATTACTACTAAATTACTTTCCTGATACTGATAGCGGTTTAATCATGTGAAGCTTTAGCTGTATAGGAGATGCTAACGCTTTCTGTCTTTCGAGACACTTATAGCACTCATATAAAACTATGTTTTACTATGTTGCGCATAGCTTTGCTGCTGCCAAAAATGTAGCTTCTCATACGCTACTTGGCAGTTGTGATGTTTAAACCAGTTACTCTCATAGTTCAGTTACGTTTATTTTTTTTTAATATAGCACCCATTCACAAAAGTAGGTGTCTCAAAGGGACACTTTCTGTCCAAATGGAAGAATATAGTGTGTCTTCCATCATCTTTCAAAAGGTTAGAATTTCGATGTTTATGGATATTTCCTGTTACCAGAATGTATTTAGACAGGTTTTTACTATGGACAGGAATTTGCTATAAAAAAAAATGACACCTGTTAGTACCCACTGTTAACTGATTATCATAATTAAATTCACATCACTTTCATTTTTTCAGCTTGAATTCACAACATCACTTGTCTGTTGTTGTTGTGAATTAAAAACACACAAAACCACATATTTGTTTGAAAATGTGTTTTATATTTCTGACAATGTTTCCAAATATTTGGAAGTGATTCATAGCAGTTTCCCAAACTCTTTGTTAATTTTTAAAAATCTAATTTCATTTCATTTCATTATTCATTCTTCTCGCATGATGAGAAACTTGATAACAGAACACGTTCACACAGTACTATGGGTGGCTCTTGGTGCTTTTTAAAATGTAAGTAAATACAATCTGTGCCCCAGCACAGTCTCAAAAGCATGAAGGGGATTTTAGGAGACAAGCAGTTACTCTAGGAAAGCTGGACAAGGCTGTAGAGGTTCCTTTACCCCTCAGCAAGACTGATATCCTCTCCTTTGTGCACAGAGGATCAGAATGAGCATTGCCAAGCTCTATAAAATGACCTCCAGAATGAGACTGGTGTGAATGTTTCTGACCAAATAATCAGAAAAAGATCTTGTGAGGCTGACCTGAAGGCCTGATGTGGTCTAGTGGGCCCTGTGTTCACTGCCCGGCACTGTGGAGCCAAATTTGGCATTTACTATAGAATACCAGAACTCGGCAGGTCCACCAATGGTACCCTGTGAGAGCAGCTTCAACCTGAGCACATGTGACAGACATAAAAGTATCTGGAGAAGCTGTAGAGAACATTATGCTGCCTGTAACATCATTCAGCATGATCAGTTTGCTGGGGAGGCATACCCATGGAGGAATGCACAGACCTCTGCAGATCAGGCAATGGCACCCTGACCACTATCAGGATGAAATCCTTGGACCCATTGTCAGACCCTAGCTGCTGCAGTGGGTTCTGGGTTCCTCTTGGTGCACGAGAACGCCCAACCTCATGTAGCAAGTGTATGCAGGCAATTCCTGGAGGATGTAGAAAGTGATAATACTGACTGCCCTCCACACTTGCCTTACCTAAATCCAATGCAACATATCTGGAGCTTTATATTTTGGTCTAATCAGTGCTGCCAGGTTGTACCTCAGACTGAACAGGAGCTCACTGATGCCCTGGTCCACCTCTGGCATTTATACAAGCACAGTGGGGCCTTGTAGAGCTTTGTAGGTTCATCATTTTCATTTCTATCAAATCCTAACACATTATCCAATCCATATCAGTACTGATATCCAGCTTGATTTTTTTCCCTTGAGATGTGGCGTGTTTTCAAAGTGCTCCTTTAATTTTTTGGAGCAGTCTGTATCAGAAGAGACTGGAAAAACATTCCTCACCCAAAAGTCCAGATGTTTACACCGTTGTTAAAAGATAAGGAATGCTACAAAGTAGTAAACGTGGCTCTGTCCCAGATTTTTGGGAGTTGTTGCTGCCATCAAATTCAAAATGAGCTAATATTTTTTTGCAAAACAGTACATCCTCTTAGTTTCTTATTTTAAACACTTGATATATTTTCTATGTTCTATAGCACAGGTGTCGAACTCCAAGCCTCAAGGGCCAGTGTCCTGCAGGTTTTAGATGTGTTCTTGATCCAACACAGCTGATTTAAATGACTAAACTACCTCCTCAACATTTCTCGAAGTTCTCCAGAAGCCTGGTCATGAACTAATCATTTGATTCAGGTGTGTTGACCCAGGGTGATATCTAAAATCTGCAGGACACCGGCCCTCGAGGCCTGGAGTTCGACACCCCTGTTCTATAGCATGTAAAATATGGGTTTATGAGATTTACACTGCGTTCTTTTTGTATTTAGATTTTACGCAGCACCAAAACATTTGTGGAATTTGTTTTGTACTTGGCTTCAAAATTCTGGTTGCATCTGGACAAAGCGTGGAATAAATTCTCCCACAGTTTCCTGCATGTGTTTTATTATCTGATGACAGCTCCATCCCTTTGGTCCCGTCGGAGCAGGCTGAACACAGAAACCCAGTTTATGGCCTATTTGTGAGGTCACGGAACAGCTTAGCCCTCCTGCCCCTCCTCTCACTGCAGAGCCGACCCCTCCTGGTCCTCGGAGAAGGAAGTTAACAGATGCTTCTGAATCAATTTGCCCAAAGAATCACAATGACCTTTCAGAATCCCTCCGTCCAGATCACCTGCTCTCACTGAACAGCTCTGGCTGCAAAAGGTCAGAACTCAAAGCTCTTTAATAAGTTTATTTCACAGATACTCACTGGGATAATAATTTATTTGTTAATAATACCGAAAAAAACCCCAAACAAATAAAAAAGACCATATAGGAGAAAGAACACGCACATAACATATTTAATGTTTAAGATAACATATGTTTAGGTCATTCTCCCAGGGAATGTTTGCTTTAATATCATTAAAAGCTCAGTTAGTGGCAATATTTATAATACATCTGAAAGAAAAAAGACATTTTGGTATTTCCCATTTATTATTGTATGTTTGATTTGACTGCATCGTGTACGCACATCCCTGAGAACAGATGGAGGTCACCAGTTCACTGTGATTGAATTAAATCACTTGTTGGCATGTTCATGGCATATTTGTACGTGCAGTTCACTTCTTTGTGTCCTGAGAGCTGTAAAGGTCTGGTCCCCCCCAAAAAACCCCAGAAGAGATCCACAAACACGGACTGGGAACGCCCCCGATTATCATAAGAAAGAAAGTCTGTGTGTGTGTGTGTGTGTGTGTGTGTCCACTCTGAACAGCATGCATGCAGACAAAGCGAGCAGCCGCTCCCTAACTGGATGTGGGCTCAGCTTCATCCTGCCTGGCTCTGAGAGGAGGGGGAGGGGAACTCCCTGTTAGAGGCAGCCAATCAGATCCAGTAAGTAACCACAACATGTGACAGTGAAATTGAGTGAAAATAAAAGGAGAAAATATTATATTGAATAAAACAATATGTGGATTCTTTGGCAGCATTGTGTTTGTGCCATTTTGTCCTCCTGCTATCACTTTCTTGACAAAGAAGTCACACAGCTAAAAATAGAGATATTTTTAAAAATCTATCTTGAGATGTTAATTGAAAGACTTTGAAAGTGTGTGATCAGACTGCTCTATCTGCCTGTAAATACAATTTTGGCTGCTGTCGTTTTGGCTCTGCTTTTGGTCTCCACCAAATTGTTCTCTTTTACCTGTTGTTGGTTACAATGTGTTAAAACACAAGATGAAAAACAATAGAATTTGGTGATATTTCTCAATACGTAACCTTGAAGATATTGCACAGTTTTTCACCCATTGCTAATTAAGTAGGGCTTTAATGGCATTTTCAACTGAATATTTTCATTCATTATCACATACTTGTGTTTTTTATCTATTTTTTCTTTTCTTAAATAATGCAACTCATATTACAAAGGCTGGTCTATTCTAACAACCCCCTGAAAAAAAGAAGATTAGACAGCAGACTCAGGGGCATTGAGTATGAAAAATGTAAAATCTTAACCCCACTCTGGCATTCTTTACTGATGTTGTTAGCAGAAAGAGCATCAGAAATGTAAAGGGAGGAGGATGGGGAGGGGAGGGCTGAGAGAGGGCGCGAGGCAGAGAGGGAGAGGCGCTCACTCAGTGGTAGCAGGTTTGTGAGACCAGCAGCCAGAAGAGCAGGAAGAAAGAAGGAGGAGGGAGAGGATTCAGAGCGAGACAAACAGTGTGGCTGCAGTCAGGAGACGCAAACGGAGAGCGAGGAGGAGATACGGAGAGAAGCGAAGGTAAGAAGGCAGCTTCTGTCCACGTTGATCTGTTTAACGCCTTTCTGTTTTTCAGAGTGAACGTAGGGTATCAGCTGGAAGAAAGGATGCTCTGCTACCCCGTGCGAGCTCTCCTTTTCTTCCTCTGTCTGCCAGCTGACGGCACGCTGTATGTCGGGAGAGCAGAGCGCTGTAGCACTGCAGGGTGATGCAGAGAGATGGAGGAGAGAGGAAGAGGAGGGGTGTGGGGGAGGGAGGGATGGGCAGCATTATGCTCTACAGACATGAGGAAGTAAGAATAGAGAGATCAGGTGGAAGAGAAGTGGAAACAGGAAGAGATAGCAGACGTCTGCCTCCGTTTTGCTGTGTAGAATTCAGGAAGTGGGTGTAGGGGGGTTTAGGAGGGGGGAAGCCTTTTGTGTGACAGTGTGCAGGAGCAGGAGTGTGTCAGCTGTCAACATCAGTAGTTTCCCTCCATGTTGGAGATGATATAAGTTTCTGTCTGGCCACACCCTCTGCTTGCTCCTGTGAGATGAGATTAGATGATGGGAGGTTTTTGTGGTTGCGCAGAAGTGATGGTGTGAGCCTGGGAAGTGTGTGTGTGTGTACGTTGTGTGTGTGTGTGTGAAAAACATTTTGGATGTTGGCCAAAGATGCTTAGTATTGCCT
The DNA here is from genome assembly GCF_963576455.1 of Neolamprologus multifasciatus. NCBI lineage: Eukaryota > Metazoa > Chordata > Actinopteri > Cichliformes > Cichlidae > Neolamprologus > Neolamprologus multifasciatus. Next base: position 7,144,574 of record NC_140442.1, on the reverse strand, counting down.
CCCATTACTGTCAGTTCAGTGGATTAGCCGTATGTGAGCGGTGTTCATTCTCGAGGCAGCGACAAGTCGAGCCAAGCCGCTCAATCATGTGCTCACCGAGATGTTGCTCTCAGCTCTATGTGTGTGTGGAGACCAGCACGGATTCTCCAGTGTGTGTGTCTGTGTGTGACTGCCTATGTCTTTACTGTAGCGGAGCACACACAGCTGCAGCTGTATACAGATCGAGCCTTTAACCCCCGGCATGATTCCTCTTTACAAGTTCCTCACATCCATTTTTTAGTGACATGATACAGAAATAATATACTGTAAAAGCACACTGGACAGACAGAGACCGGATGCTCCTGAAGCAAGGCTGACCCTTGCCATCTGGCAAACTGAAACAGTCTCTGAAAGGCAGCACACTTAGAACAGCTCGACCAAGCATTTGTTGCTTTAGTATCTCTGTACCGAGGCATATTACAGCAAAGTAGGCAATGCATTTTCATTAAGCACTGCTATGTTCAAGAGGGGGTTTCTAATGATTCCTACACACAGGCTGCACAGTAAGCACTGCAGCTGGCATATTTTGTGTTGTAACATCTTCAGATATACACAGAGAGCAAGGGCATAGTCTCTGTGCACAAAAACAATAACAAGCAGCACCACGATGACTGAATGGAAATACACTGTGACGGGAATCAACAGTCTGAATGATTCCAGATAATACTGTATGAAATATATAATATTTATGATGGTAAATCAGTTCTTTGTTATTGAAAATAATTACCAAAGAGAGTTTTAGCCTTGTTTGTTGGCCTTTAATGGAAATATAATTCTGTCAGTTGCATAATGAGCAGCTTATTTCATATGCGAACAGACTCTAGTGTGGACCTATAAAACACCTAGTTATGAATTACCTACAAAGAACCTGGAACCTGTGAGAACAAGCAGGATATAAATTTTACATCCATACCTTCCAACTTCTGCTGCAAATTTTTTATCATACATGTCATGAAAATGCACTTTTTTCCCAAAAAGCCATTATTTAAATGTCTAAAAGAAATCATGTTTTTGGAAACTGTAAATTTAGGAGGTAATAGCAATAAATTAAATAATAATTAAATAATTAAAAGAATTAAATTAATTGTTTGCATCCTTGGAGCAGTGAAAAGTTGTCGTGTTTCCATGTAGAATTAGATTTATTATTTTAAATTCAATATATTTAAAGTAAGACTGATTTGAGACAATTTTCTTACATTTTATATTGAAAAAACAAAGCCCTGGATCCTTTAAAGGAAAGAGGAAAGCTCTCCCTCTGTTTGTTGCAGGAGAGTAGTGGCTGCTCTGTAGCTCTCTTAGGGCTAAGATTTTGCTGGATGAGGCGTCACAGAGACTCGAAGCGACCTGATAAAACTCTTGGCAGTGCGCGGAGTACTTTGAGGGCCAGTGACTCTCACGGTGAACCGCCTGATATCATGCCACCTCCGGGGCTCGTGACTGAATGCAGAGGAATAAAAGGCTTGTGGACCAGCCGTGTGGTTCTAACAAAGATAAAAGATGAATCAGGACAGAAGAGTGGAAGAAAAGTGAGAGCAGGATGTGGTGGGAGGAAGATAGAGGATGTCTGAGTATGTTGGTTGTGTGCTCACGCGGGGTGTAACCTGTTTGTTTTCTGTTAATGTGAGCATCACTTTGGATAGAAATCACTGAGATTCCTGTTTAGAATATTTTTAAATGTTTTATTTAAGGCAGGATTATGTTATTAATGCAGTAATAGGAATGTTTGCATTTTAGCAAAGTCCAGAAGAATACTATATGACGAAAGCTGTTATCTGGTCAGCTGACTTTTGAGCTGTGGCTTCACCACTCCATCGTGTTTATGTGATCTGCAGTTAAGCTCTTAACTAGATTTCAAGAGACATCAAACGTCATTTTTGCTGGAACAAAGTGCAAAAAACGTAACGTCTGAGTCTATTTCTGGATCAGTGACGTTGGGCGATTTGGTGATTGTAGTCCTGCTGATGTTTTGAGCTACAACAACATGAACTCAACTGTGCAGGATTTCAGAATTCAGGGTGTGACCGAAGAGGCTGATATAAATATGCATGTTGACGGTGGATCTTCTGGTGCATGTCATACCAGGCCTCAAGATACCAAAATGAGAAGAAATTTCAGACTAAAATACATCATTTCAATGCACAAGAATGGTAAATGGCCTGCATTTGTATAGCGCTTTTCTAGTCCTTAAGGACCCCAAAGCGCTTTACACTACATTCAGTCATTCACCCATTCACACACACATTCACACACTGGCGATGGCAAGCTACATTGTAGCCACAGCTGCCCTGGGGCGCACTGACAGAGGCGAGGCTGCCGGACACAGGCGCCACCGGGCCCTCTGACCACCACCAGTAGGCAAACATGGGGTTAGTATCTTGCCCAAGGATATTTGGCATGCAGCCAGGAGGCAGCCTGGGATCGAACCACCGACCTTCTGATTAGTGGCTGACCTGCTCTGCCACCTGAGCTACAGCCACCCACAAGACATCATTGCAGTCCGAGGTTTTGCCCTTAAATCCACATTAAATGTTCACAATGTTGTTTAAAATCTCCACCACGTTTACACATGTAGCATGTTTGTTCACTCAGCATCTTCCGGTCTCCCAGGAGTGCTCGTTTAACGGGCTGGGTTTGAGTTGTGCTGTGAATGATACAAACTTTGACCAGAATGTTTAATGTGCAGCATAAACAGTATCTTTGGATTTGCTTTGATTAAAAATGCTTTTTAAACCCCGTGACCTTGAATTTGATAAGTGGAACTTTAAACTTTGTGAATTTGATGCACTGTTTGGCTGTAAACGTCTTAACAACACTGACCTTTGAGGTAGCAAAGAGTTAAAAACAAACAAACAGGTGTTATAAACTAATGCGTAGCATAGTATATGTAGTATGTGTACTAGCTTTTAGCTTTCTGGATTAACCCTAAGCTAGTAATTCTGTAAGACAATTAAGACAGAAAATAATGATTAACTTTAACACACTGGTTCTTTAAAACCAGGTTCTATAAAACTATTGCATGTAAATGATAGACATAGCCACCCAAGTGTCATCCTCTAGCTTTGAGTTTGTTATTTTGACTGTCAACATATTTTTGGCAAACAAAAACTAAAAAAAACAAAACTGCTTTTAAGACAGCTCAATACAGAACATAAAGAAAGGATCTCCATCTGTGTCTGTGTGCCTTTTAGTGCATATCCCTAAACATTAATACAATGTAAATGGAGCTTTATTGATAATCAATCAGCAGACAGTCGCTATGATGGGGTAGATTAACTACTGAAACCAAACCTGTGTTTTTACTGCAGAGCAAACATGTTTAATTCTTTTCAGTTTTTAAAGTGGGATATTTTAAAAATGCAACCCCTGAAGGAACTGAACAGCTATTTAAAGTTTTTGGCTTGTGTACACTATTTTTCATCTCTGATTTCATCTCTCTCTCTCTCTAAAAAAAGAGACTTTGATTAGCATAATTTTAGCAACAATCCATTTTCTAAACCAGTTAGGCAGCTGGGGGTTGTGTGGAGACTGGAGCCTATCCTAACTGCCACCAAGAGACTGGGCACCCCTGACCAGGTCACCAGTCTACCACACAGGTCTAATGAGTAAGTAATAAGTAATCATATCCACACCTACAGTAAATTTAAATTCAACAATTAGGTAATATGCATGCACAGGAAGGCCTGACTTAATGAAGAAGTTAATGAAGAAAACTAGGAACCTTCTATTTACCATATAATTGCTGACATTAGTGCACATGGTAATAATGTATATTTTGATATCTTAGTATAAATGTTTTAGCAGGAATACATATGCACTGATCGTAACAAGAGCAGCAAAGGGAGATGCAATAAAGCACAAGCTTTTGATTGTTTGAAAGCTGCAGTTTCAATCGTCAGTTTAATTATTCAGAAACATATCACTTGGATGCAGTTTTTAGCAAATGAATCTTACATTCATGAACACATTTTCTTTCGTGCCAAGTCGCTTTTGTTTTAGGATTTTGACATTGTGCGTGTTGGGGATAACGAATGATCTGAACAGATCCTTCTAATTACTAATAAAAGGGAAACATTCATGTAACATGCTGTAAGCTGCTGAAACAGGAAGTTCTAAACTGAGTCAAATATTTGGAAACAAACGTCAAGCTCCAGGATCCTGCACACATAGCAAGTTCTACATACCCGGGATATCTTTCCATTATTTGGAATCACTTACCGCTACACGGTAGATCAAGATACGCAGTCACATTAAGCTGGTCATCAACTTACTTTGCCAACCCAGGGCTTTCTGATCTTAGGTATAAGTGTGTTCACAAGAAAACAGTGGCATTCATAGCATAATATAGTATGAAAGTAACACAGCTGCTTCAGATAAATCTACATGTGAGCCCAAAAACACTATATAGTAGCTAAGTGTTAAAAGAACTGTATAAGCGCATGATTATGCTTTAAAAGTTTTGGTCAGTAAAACAGAAAAAGAACTATTATATTAATAAAATTCGGCCTGTTTGATGGCAGGAAGAAAAGCTGGCAAAAATCCTAATTTTGTGAGTAAACAAACTTATCAACATCCCAATTATTATGACAGGGAAAACTCAAGTACGCCATTAAATTCATTCTTAAATTTGCATAAGACAGTTTTGTTTTGTTTTCCTTCCAGCTGGAGCCCAGGTCGTGTTTAACTGAGAGCGAGTAAGAACTAACAATTAATAAATAACACAATTCAAATATAGGCTAAGTTAATGTTCAATTGATATAAGCCCCACATCAACATATAGGTGTCCTGATTTTGCATCAATGCTTAAAGAACAAATTGTTGTAAAAGGCAGAAAAAATATCAAGGAATAAAGTTGCATCCAGTAATTAATAATAATCCAGTAACTATCCATGCACAAAGGTCTGAAAGGTCTGACACTATTTTCTGAAGTAAGGGGTGATGTCATACTTGGTGATCGCTAATCTCTAGCAATAATAATAGTAATTATCATTATCATCATAAGTTATCATGGCAGTGTAACCTGATAAGAGCCCTGAAATTTTCTGGATGAAACAAAATCCTGGTTTGTGGTACAGGCCTCAGATCAAGTATCAATATTTGTATGCTAATGAACCTAACAATAGTCATCGCATATCAGTTTAGTTACATGTTTTGTTTTACAGTGTTTTTAAGGTCACTGTGAAGTTGTTCACAACCTTTTCCAGAGAGTTGTTTATTCAATTTAAACAAAAAAACAAGCCCCTCTAAAACCCACTGTGTTCCACCATCAGCACTAAAAGATGAGCTTGCAGGTGAACGCTGAGTATTTAGCAGCTGCAGAATTAGATGTTTCCCAAAGCAGAAACCCAAAATCATCAAAAGAAAAAAAAATGCAGTCAGTTTAAAGGAGATTTGTGGATCTGTATTTTTTTGTTTTTTGATTTTTATTATCAGTCACTGGAAGTAAAAGTGAAGGAAAATCTCCAGTATGTCTGCGCGTTCAGTTTTGCCTGAGTCAGGCTGCAGAGTAGGAGCTTAATTATTGATCCCACTTGCGGGAACTTTTCACTAAAGTAGCTTGGCTGCCTCCATGAGATGTTTGCTACATGGTGTCATGGCCATTATTGCTGTTCTGACTTCTGAAGTGGTCCAAATCACACACAAAAGAAACAAAAAAATAAAAAAGGAGACAGTGATAAAAGCTAAAAACGATAAAGACATCTAATCAAATGTGCAGGACTGACCCTGTAATTCTCTACAAGCATCAATACTTAAGCACAGTCTAACCATATATTTAATATAAATGAACTGCTTGCTCATTACAAAGGAGGATATTAAATTTTCATCAAGTAGAAGATAGTTGTGAGGAGATGAGAGGAAACCTTTAAAGCATTCTTTGATGTAAAAATGTATCAGTGAAAACAGTGACCACTAAAGCCAGTCTATCATTCCTAGAAACACAGAACTGGCATTTTTTTTCCTTCCCGTGAGTTAAGAATTAAAATCTAGCTGACATAGTTAAGAATAAAAGGTCTCTTGTGTTGACAGAACAGAAAACAGTGCAGCCCCCTCCCTCTCTGCCTCCCCCACCTCCTGTAATATCATCTCTGTTCATTATTCATGAGCTCGCTGCTGTCTCTGCTGAAGTTAATCAAATTCTGATTGTGAACCATCAAAGGCCTTGAATAGATTTAAAAAATGCTTTAGGAGGAGTGAGACAGAAAGAAGAAGCAAAAGAGGCAAAGATGATCACACTTGCAGAGATTCAAGATCTCTCTGTACATAACAACATAATTCCAATTTCTAGATGCGTGGCCCAAGTGCACAGATGGAAACAGAAGATCCGTGTTCAGGTGCGATTTATTTAACTGTAAGAACAGCGCAGATGAAGAGAAACCGAGCCAGCTGCAGTTTGTTGATGTTGCTCTGTCCTAATTCAAGAAGTCTTCACTTTCGCGCTGCATATCAGTGATGATATATTTAGGTTACAGACCCTAAGAATACACTGCTGCTCTGTTAGCACACAGGAATGAATGCTGTTCTATGTCACTGCAGACTCCTCTCACCTAATGACCGCGGGTTGGCCACTGTAGTAATCCACCGCTTTGAATTGAATGCTCATCGCTACGTGCTAACATCCTCACTATGGTCACTGTTGGTCTGACTACCTGGTTTTATATTAGCATATACCCTATAGCATTAGCATTTACATTTTCTGATAGTGCTAAAGACAATTTTAAGTCTTTTTGTTGCAGTTTTGCCACAGTTTGAAGAGTTTAATTGTATTGCTGAGATATTACACTGTAAAATCGAATTAGGTGTGAGTATTGCAATAAATAAATAAACATGCAAGCTTGTTGCATTAGAAAAACTAAAGTGCAGTTTACTTTAGATATTTAAGTTAGGGTAGTACTTAGAATAACTTTATTATTTTGAGCTAACACAATAATTTTAAGTTCAGGGAACCTAAAGGAAAGCTTTGGAGTAACTCAGCTTTTGAGTACATGACACAAATTCAAGCCAGTTTAATCACTAGCCCTATATGACAAGCTTGTTAACTTTCCACTGAAAGAATTCTAGTACTCCTTCTATCAATATAAACATTAAATAAAAAATAATGTTAATCTAAAAATACATTTAGAACAATCACCAGGCTCAGTCGATGGCACTAAAACTTTTATTGCCAACAAGTACTTCAGCCAAGGTTCAAAATTGGATTGATCTAGTGAAGAATAAATAATTATATTTCCATTATTACTGCGGCAAAAACAAAGATATATATATTTAACCAGGAAGACTAATCTGTCTCTGAACACTGAACAAGATCCAGCTCTCTAAAAACCGTTATATCTCACCTCTGCTCTAAGCTCCTTATCCCCTTGTATTTCTAATCCCAGACTTGCTATTCATCACCTGTCCTCTAGTGACTACTGCTGAGGCCCAGTCACTCCACCGCCCAGCCTCCACCTTATGTCAGTTGACCCAAACTGGACTGGATGGATCCTCAGCCTGGATTTTGAAAATCCACCTGCTAATTTTAGCTTACTGTTTTCACCCCACTGGCTACTGTTAAACCTGCCTCTGGAAATCCACTGCTTCACACCTGTTTCTTCAATGTGACTGAGATTATACAGTAAAAAAAAACAGCTAGCATGCTGTGCTAACAGTACAGAAGCCAACGTTACTTCTTGGATTTATTTTCACTGACTGGATTTGTGGGTTGTGTATGTTTAGAAAAATACATTGCTTAGGTGTTACTACTTTTAAAGGATGATCATCTTTGATAGGTAGGTAGACAGATTGATATATGGATAGATATGAGGGCCTCATACTGTGAGATATACTGTGTAAAGTGTTATTTATGCAACAGTGAGAAAAAAAAAACAAAGGAAATATGAAAATTAAACTCTATCTTCTAATTTTCCATTTCCTGACATGAGTAAAATAAATCCCAGAGTCTGGTTCATAAATGTCCAACATAACTATGAGAAACAAGTGAAAATACTAATACTCTTTGTTAATGTTTTAGCCACAGACTGCGGTTTTGGCTTTGCTGCAGTTTTCTGTTGTTCTGTCATCAGATTACAGTGTGACATGAGTGACTTTGTGTTTTTTTTTTGGTTTTGTTTTGTTTTTCATATTGATCCAGGTTTCCAAGTGAGGAAATATGGAGAATATTGAATCAAGTGACAAAGTTATTGATTGGCTGGGACTGCAATAATGCAGCAGTCTGTGCTGGGCTTACACTAAATAGATCTTTGAGTCGCTCACAGGTCTGAATACCGAAGAGTGCTGCCTTCGTTTGTTACTTTAACTTTTCATTTAGCCCTCAGAATCCCAACTAAAGTTGTTGCTCTCATCTGTCTCATTTACGATGGTAAATTCCTCAAACTGGGATAAGCACTGCTTGTTTTGTTTTTAATTAAAATAAGCCTCAGTTGTTCTGAATTATATTAAAAGAAAAGATTAAAAGACTTTTGGTTTGTATATCGCTGAAATTATTCCTTCAAGCAAGGAAGGGTGGCTCTTTTTTATGCAGCAAGGAGGACAGATTTACAACAGCGTAGTGTACTGTAAATATGTGATAGGCATCCCTTCGAGTCTTCGTATCAGCAGCTTCTTCCTTAGAGGTTTGACACACTGCTTGATTCAGACAGGGTTGTGCCAGAGTATCCCACTCTGCTCGTTTCACACATACCAGCACAAGCTCAGACGGCCTAACGAGAGTCGGTGTGATTAATAGTACCAGCAGTGACTGTTTATCTTAGTAGTACTGCCCTATAATGCGAGCAGACGTGCAGATCCACACCTACACATTCACAGATGAGGTAACTACACTGCAAAATGGAAATTGCAACCCCGATTTATTGCTTGAAGTAGAAAAGAGGATGAAGTACAGCTATAATTACCAAACATGGGTTTCTAGGTACGTCAAGCCTACATGCTCACACACAAACACACCCTTGCATTTATTTTTTTTAGGCAAGGCAAGTTTATTTATATAGCACAATTCAACAACAAGGTGATTCAAAGTGCTTTACAAAGACATTAGAAACAAAAACAAATAAAAAGCATGATTTAAAATTGATTAAAATAAGCAAACAAACTAACTAACTAATTAACAAACAAACAAAACAGTATATAAAATCAAAACAGATAAAATCAGAACAGTAGATAAAATCAGTAGTTAAAAGTGTAAGTTTTGTAATTTAAGCTTAAGTGCGGATTTGGTGCTTTATTCAAATGCAGCTGAGAACAGGTGAGTCTTCAACCTGGATTTAAATAAACTGAGTGTTTCAGCTGATCTGAGGCTTTCTGGGAGTTTGTTCCAGATATAAGGAGCATAAAAGCTGAATGCAGCTTCTCCGTGTCTGGTTCTGACTCTGGGAACTGATAACCTGAGGGATCTGGAAGGTTCATACTGGGTTAGGAAGAAAGAAGTTCTTTTTTTAAATCACTCAATTAAACTTCTCGGAAAGCAACCGCCAGAGTCCAGGTGGAAGTGTGAGGAAATACTACTTATATTTTCTCCCCTCCCAGGTTTCCCCTCCTCACCTCACTGACCCATGAAAGAAGCCATGCCGGTTCTCACAGCAGGAGCGGGTAAGAAAAGCGCAGATGCTCAACACATACTGTCCATACTGCTCAAGGCTAGCTGTGCCCCATCTGTTCATGCTAATATACATGATGGATTTTCTAATTCATGTCCTGTGCAGGGCTACATGAAACGTTGGCCCTGCTGACCTCTCAGCTGAGGCCAGATGCCAATCACAAAGAGGACATGGTGTTCCTCAAAGATGTCTTCAGTGAGAGGAGTTTGGGATACCTGATGAAGGTGAGGAATTATGATTCTTGTGAGGATGGTTCAAGCTTTACAAATAATAACTTGTAATATAATTATTTGGATAACTAATTTCTAAATTGAAACATCTATTATTTGTTTATGCAGTAAAGGTTTGATATCATGGAACAGGAAACTGGTTTCTAGTAGTTTCTTTGTGAAACGGTGCAACTACAGTAGCATCATGCCAAAATGCTCCCAATGTCTTTATAGTCTGTCTATAGGTCTACAGATGGCATCATTTTATAAAAACAAAACAAAACTCAAAACAAATCCTAAAATTAGATCATTTTGATGTGCACGATAATAAAAGTGCAGAATTTGGAAATAAAACCAGATCAAACAGCTTTCATCAGAGGTCTGCTCTTCATGGAAGTATGCTCCTGACATAAAATAAGCATCTGAAGACATTTGATCTCAATTATATGAGCATTCAGTCTGAATCAAAAGCATATACCAGTTATTTTTTATTTGGCTTACTTTCGATGTGGTAGATCATTCTACTTGTAAAATATTACAGCTGATGGGTGGAATAGTCAGGATTATGTACTCTGACCATAGACTGTAGATAAAAGATGGACATAGTTTCCCATAATGCAGTGCCTCAAACTGGCTTTTAGCCATTCTTTCTACTGACATACAGAGGGTGACTATTTTGCTTGTATAAAAGTACTTGGTAAAAGGATCCAACTCACTTGATCTATGACCTCCATAAAGGCTAAAGCAAGGTACACTTTAGGGCAGGGATGGGGGAACTCAAGGGCCAGTGTCCTGCAGGTTTTAGATCTATCCCTGGGTCATCACACCTGAATAAAATGACTAATTCATTACCAGGCCTCTGGAGAACTTCAAGACATGTTGAAGGTGTAATTTAGCTATTTAAATCAGCTGTTGGATCAAGGACATGTCTAAAACCTGTAGGACATTGGCCCTTGAGGCCTGGAGTTCCCCCACCCCTGCTTTAGGACATGGATACCTTGGACAAGTTGGTTCAGAACTTGAACCAATCATGGTGGCTGTGTTCATTTGTTGTTGTTTTTTATATCTAGTTGATTTGAGGTCAGCGGATTTATGCTTATGTTTTGTGGCTGTTGGAAAAGAATGACATGAAGCTGATACACGTTATGGAATATCATATTACTGTACTTCACTTTTTGGCCTAACTATGCAGCACTTTATTAAAATTCTTCCTTCTATACATTGATTGTGTTTTTTCCTAGATTCACGAGAAGCTGAGACAGTATGAGAGACAGAGCCCAACACCTGTCCTCCACAGTGCTTCCTCTCTGGCAGAGGATGTAAGTTCCTCACACACACACACACACACACACATGCACACACACACTGTAAATTGCTTTTCCACTTGGGCACAGCATTCAGTCACCATGAGTTAGCTCCGACAGAGAAGCAATGTGGGTATGAAAAGTGAATTTTAATGTTCTCAAAGTGCTGACTCATCCCAGTGCTCCTCTAATGAAACTCCATATCCTGCTGCCCTGTTGCTCTCACCAGTTATCAGATGAGCAAACTGCTGACCCTAGGTGCTTTCCACTTATCTTTCCCACTCTGCATCTCTGAATCTGTCTTCTGCTGTTCTACAATAAACTGTGTGTGTTACTAGTATACACATCCAGAGTTCATGTGTATTGGGATTGGCAGGTGGCGGAGGAGCTACAGAGTGGTTCGATGAGCACAGAGGAGAAGGAGCTGCTGAATTTGCTACTTTCTCCTCATCTTAAGGTAAACACATTTTCAATTAGTGGAGATTTTGTGGCAGTGACACACAAACTCTTATTTCATTCACTTCCTGTTGTGCTGGGTTGTTTCACTTGCACTCATATCAAACTGAAAATTCATTTCTGATGCAGTTCACAAGCTCTGGCAGATGTCAGACTGCTTTGTGTGCTTCCCGACAGCTGAACGTCAGCACTGTAATCTCAGCATGTATGTTTTCTGCCCCATCAGGCTGTTCTGTCAGTGCATGACACCGTAGCTCAGAAGAACTTTGACCCTGTTCTGCCACCGCTGCCGGACGACTTTGAGGACGATCTGGAAGAGGAATCTGTAAAGATTGTCAGGCTGGTAAAGAACAAAGAACCTCTGGTGAGTTGTGACGTAAAGTCGAGAGTGGGAATGAAACTAGAGAGCCTTCAAGAGAAACAGATGAAACAGGAAGGGATTATGGGACGGAGACCTTTGGCCTCTTCTGCTAATGGAGTTGTTACTTCTTTGTACTCTAGGGAGCCACCATCAGGCGTGACGAAGCCACCGGAGCAGTGATAGTGGCTCGGATAATGAGGGGAGGTGCAGCTGATCGAAGTGGTAAAATGCTGTTCATTTTCTAAAAGCTTATATATCTTATAACTACTATAACAATATCTGTGGTACCAGCCTATGAGCAAGAGGATGTTATATGATTATCAGGGGAGAAACTAAGAGCATTTTTTAAAGGTTCTCTATTTTTATTTTCAACTAAAGATCTATCACGTTATATAGTTAATCAACAATCAATTCACAAGAAGTAGAATTACTTTTATAAATGATGTCAGTATCTGTCTTTATAAAACCAACAATTGAGTAAAAGTGTACTCTTTGCTGCGTTTCTGTTGTTTTTACCAGTCAGAAAAGGGGAAACTGTCATGAAGAAAAACAGGCCCAGCATGAAAACAAACTGCTGTTGCAGTAATGTAGCGTAGCCTTGAGCCAGCATGATGCCTCAAGAGCCTCCTGATTTTTACAGCGGTGTGGCTTCATTTTTCTTCTTGCAACCAGCGAGAAGGAGATAAATAATTTCATTAAAATAAGCCAAGAAAACCTGATGTTCTAATGAACCCTCCGGTAGAAAGATTGCATCAGGACAAAAAATTCAGCACAATTGTTGGAAAAGCAAAAACCTCTTCATTAGTAAGGCATCGTGTACAACGTGCAGCGGTTACACCAGGAAGATATAAACTACAGAATGCAGCATGGGGGTAAATGAAAGTCAGCAGTGAGTAATCTTTTTTCTTGCTGTCAAGTGATGAAGAAATGCTCATCAGTATAATATCGTGTGCTCTGTGCTTGTATCCTGAGGGAGAAATATATCAACCTCCCTTCTGTCGTGCTCTTTGGTCGCATTGTTGTGGCTGCAGATAAACAGATCGCAGCGGAGGACAGAAGCTGCTCGTATCTGAGGATCTAACAACAGCACTGATCTTAAGATACAAATGCTAAACCCCAAAGACCCGGGAAGCACACTGAAGTCTCTTTGAACATCATTGATGTTTCTGCCAGCTCATCCAGCGTGTACGCTCTTCACAGGTTTGGTGCATGTAGGAGATGAGCTGAGGGAGGTGAACGGGGTCTCTGTGATCCACAAGAGGCCTGATGAGATCAGTCAGTTGTTGGTAAGATGGACAGAAGGACATGTGAATGTTGGAATAACTCCACTAAAAAAACAAATGTTTTTATTCATTAAAAATAAAGTTCACTGCAAGTTGACAGTTAAGCGTATTATATTTCAGTGTCTTTAATGTAAGGATGCAGTCATAATCTTCCCGTGCTCTTGTTTATTTGTGATCTAGTCCCAGTCCCAGGGCTCCATCACTCTAAAGATAATCCCCGCTATTAAAGAGGAGGACCGGCTGAAGGAGAGCAAGGTGAGATAAAGTATGATGGATGGATGGGTTTCCTCTGAGCTGCACTCAGTATTCAGAGTGTGCAAGGGAGAGAAAAAACAAAAAACGAAACACCTTTTATTGCGCTACGATTTACATAATATTCAGTCTTTGTGTGAACTGCTGAAAGTCCAAATCCAAGGAGATTTCAAATGTTGTTTTTGGCATTTAAGCAACGACAGTGACTGTTTACACTGAATAAAACATGAGAGATGGTGACCCTGTGGTAACCCCATTTAATTTCAGTTAATAATATTTATATTATCAGAATATAAATATAATTGTGGCGCATTGTGTTTTACAATCACCTTCTCACTTTGCCCTGTGTTTTACATCCAGGACGCTCTGCTCAGATAACTCTAAACCCTAAAATATGGTGTTTCCACCACCTTGTGCATTTGAATCCAGGTGTACATGAGAGCCTTGTTTGACTACATCCCCTTAGAAGACAAGGCCACACCCTGCCAGGAGGCGGGACTTCCCTTTAAACGGGGAGACATCATTCAGGTTGTGACGCAGGATGACCCCACTTGGTGGCAGGCCAAGCGCGTGGGAGACAGCAACCTGCGTGCTGGACTCATCCCATCCAAACAGTTTCAGGAGAGGTGAGAACGCTTAGAAGAACGTCTTGTCTTCACAATTAAAATGAGCCTGATGTCACAGAAGCTGAACGGTTCACCCACGGATATTTATTTTACCCAGACAATAATCTTTTAAATCCACATTCATGTGTTCCACTTTAAAGGGTCAACTGTGATTAGATGGAGCATCAGATCATTGTGGAATAAATTTAGTTGAAACTCTGACTTGAATAGGCATGTGCTGAAACTCTAAGTGTCAAAATTGCTGTTAACATGATCTCAGCTGATCTCCAGCCAAACACCGCAGCATCTGGTGGATTAATCATAGCTTAAACACCGAGGGAGATATGGTTCAGAGCTACCTAAAATTGATTTTTTTCATGTTTGGGACAAACAGATTAGGGTAAAACTGGATTACATTGATTGTCACTGAACAAAAGTGGCATGAGCTCAGGTCCGCTCATCAGGGATGGATTACTGAATAGGCCCAGATGTCTTTTTGTAGTGATTGTTGCCATTTCTTGCTGGAAAGTCCAATCTCTTCAGCAACACAAAGTAAGCACAAAAGATGTGCAAACAGCTGTCTTATTTGTCTCTGCCCTCATAATAAAACCATCCATCCATGTGTTGTATATTCCTCTGCCTTTTCACATTCACATCTTTTAGTCCTGACTGTCCCCCCTTACTTTTTGCTTACTCTCTTTCTGCCTTTATCGTCTCTGGTTCTTTGTTCCGCTGCACACTTCCCCAGGCGACTGGCCTACAGGATGAAAATGGGCACACTCCCGAATCCAAAATCCCCTAAAAAGTCTCTCTGTAAGTTTCTGCTTCCTAGGATTTCAGTGCATCTTTTTATAATTACAATTTATGACTGACACTATCTCTCACTATCAGCTCTCCATTCTCTACTGTGATTATATTTTTTTCACTGGCTTTCATTTTTCTAACCTTTTTTTGGTTATTAATTAGAACTCTCACAGCCATTAGTATCAACTGTACATTCCCTAAATGCTGCAGTGTAGACAGGTTTTGAAAAAAAGATTAGAGTTGGAGGGGAAGAAAGACCCTGGGAGGGATCACACATATGAATTAATCTCTTTCATGTTTAGTCCATCTGGCCAGTAAGCGGGCTGCGAGTTCAGCTTAACTCAGACTCTGTAACAACAGTCGTCCGGTGGGAAACAAAGCCCTGTTAATATGCTGCGCTTCTCACTTTTCCAGTTGATACTATAGTGGGTTCATGTAAACAGCCAGGTGAGTGGATGATGTGAGCGGTGGCTCTTCGTGGCACATAAGCTGCAGGCGATCCGATTAGGCGGGAGCTGCGTGGAGACAACAAGAGCTTAGCAATATGGCAACTAGCCCTGCTATGCTGCACAGCAGCAAACCTGCGAGGTCTCTTCTGTCTCAGCCTCCATCCACACTCCCCCAGCTCTCTTTATTAATTCCACCCAATCCCAGCGGGAGCTTTAACATGCGGGTCCCCCTCCTCGTCTCAGAGTGACGTCAGTTTAATGCCAATCTCCTAAATTTAGACTAGCTATCCTCTGTAACAAATTTCCAACGTTCCTAGAGATTATCAGCACAAAATCATTTATACTTTAACCGTGCTTAACATGTTACTCTGCCCTTCACTGCTGCATCAGATGATCCAGGATGTGATAAAGGTTGGTATATGTGCAGCCGCAAACACAGCAAAACAACCAAACACAAACTACAGAGTAATATTGCCATTTGTGTGCATATTCGTGTGTGTGTGTGTGTGTAAAGCTTGCATGTGTGCTACTGGGTGTGTTTGTGAGTGTGTTTCTTTTGTATCAGGTAAGGTGCAGGCAGAACAGCATCCCTGGAGACTTTCGTCTAGCAGAGATTGTTAAATAGAACAATACCTCCACCCCTCTCTTGCATCAAACTCACCTCTTATTATCTGTCTTTTGTTTTTCCATATTTGTCTTTACATGAACGTTTCCTGTTCCCCTTTAGTCTATTAAAGAAGCATAGAAAGCACACATTTTGCTTAGGAATTACAGATGGGTTTGTATAGGCAGTTTGTACACAAGCTGCACATCTTTGGGGACACAGAGCTTGTTTGCGTGTGTGTACACAGAGATCTGTCTCATAGCTGACTCACATACAGATGTAGAGCCATCTCTCTTCTCTCCCTTCTACTTAAATCTCTTTATCAAGCCTTTGTTTAGTGGCTGTTGCCTCTAACAGCACATCTTCATCATCTCTTGGCTGCCCTTCCACTCTCTCATCCTGCTGTCTGCCTGCCTGCCTGTTGCCCGTTGGGCCCTGCTTCCCCTCTACAGCTACCATGGCCCGCCCACCCCTTTCTTAAACTCTTCCACATCCCTTATTCCTCAACTCTTCCAGGTCTCTTACCCTGTGCTTACCCCCCTCTTTTCCCTGCTTGCCTCCCTACAGAGGACTGTGACTGTGAGGGCTATTTCAATGGACAGTACATAGGTGAGAGTGTGCACATCTTTCTCCACCTCCTTCTCCCTATCTGCTCTGTGCCTGCTGCAGCCTGGCTGTGTGCTGGTTCCCTGGGTGCTTTGGGCTGGGGGCCAAAATAACTGCTTGGAAGGTTGTCTCTTCGGGGGCCAGGGTTGAGGGATAAGAGGAAGGGTGAAGGTTTTGAAGGTTCAAAAAAGATGGTTTTCACAGCAGTCTGAGAAATTAGATGAGGGTCAGCGATTCATTTCTGATAGCTGAAGAGACGGTAGATATGCATGTGAGTGAAACACTTAACTGCTACAGTGTAAAATGAGGAAGGGCAAAGGAAAGTGTAGGAAGTACCGTCTCACACTCACAGCAGGTGTTAGTAACAGAGTTGCCTCTTTGAAGACTCCACTGAATAATTAGTTAGGAGAGAGTTTAGGGATGCATCACTGTGTCAGCTCCTGTGGTGCAGACTGTACAGTTCTACATTATGCAAAACAAGTTATTATTTTGTTAGAAATTTCCTGAAGGAAAAAAGAGAAAACAGCTCGCTACTTAACTTTCGATTTCAAGCTACTGTGTTTCCACAGCATCTCTTTCAATGTCATGGAAGGACAATTTGAAAAATCCACATTCAGGTGGGGGATTTTTTTGCACATTGTTAATTGGACGTTTATCCATACAACCACTGGTCACTTTGTTAGTGCTATTGTTGGGTTGGACCCCTTTGGCCTTAATTCTTCAGGGCAATAAAAATGAACAGGGAGCTGCAAACATACCAGCAATATTGGTCCATATTAACATGATGGCATCACATCATTGTTGTTCCAGATTTGTTGGCTGCATCTCCATGATGTGAGTCTCTCATTCCATCACATTTAAAAAAAAAGTGCTCTAATGGCTCTGGAACTGGGAACAGTGGAGGCCAGGTCAAGAATCCAGTTTTAGATTATTTCAGCTTTTTGGCATGATATGTTTTGCTGCTGGAAGCAGCCAGAAGATGTGTACACTGTGCGGATAGACGGAGGATATGGTGTTTAAATGATGCTCATTTGGTACTAAATTAGATTTGGGATCCCCTACACCCTTACATTACCACCATCCTACTTATTTAAGGATGGATGGCTCCATGGTTTCATGTTTATGCCAAATTCTGACCTTAGCATCCTAATGTCAGATGCCAGTTTTACTAAGCCCATGTCACTTCCAGCTTCACCTTCCTGGTCTTAGCTAACAGAAGTGGCACCCAGTGTGGTCTTCTGCTGCTGCAGTCCATCTACTTTAAGGCTCAAAGTGCTGTGCATTCAGATATGCTCTTCTGCATACCTTTGCTTATAACGAGTGGTTATTTGAGCTAATGTTGCTTTTCTATTAGCACAAACCAGTCTGACAATTCTTCAACGTCTTGCATCAACAAGACATTTTATCCCAGAAAACTGCAGCTCACTGGATATTTTCTCTCTGTAAACTCAGTGTGAGAAAATCCCAATAGATCAGCTCTTTCTGGTATACTCGGACCACCTTTAATCCCTGTTCTGGTGCTCGGTTTGAACTTCAGCAGGTCGTCTTGAGCACGTCAACGTGCCAAAATGTATTGACCAATTAGATATTTGGTTTAACGACCAGTTGAAGTAGAGTACCTAACAAAGTGGCCGGTGAGTGTTTTTTGCAAATGTAACACAGACATAACATGAAAAAAAAGTAGTGCAGAAAATAATTGTGTAACTTTTATTTTTTACTATATCTTTGCCTCAGTAGGACTTAAATTCACCAAATGTGCTGGTTTTATTCTTGCCTTTATTATTACTTTTATCATTATTATTATTCACTAAATACTGAAACTGTTAGAGAAAGATTTTTTTACTTGCTATAAGTATAAATGAACTCCCAGCATACTGAGCTGGCTAATGTGTAGCATATAGTTCAATAATATGTTATGTTTGAATTTTCATTTTACTCTCCTCCTTAAAAGTACAAACCTATAAAATAATCTAATAGCTAACAACACAGTAATTTGTAAAATGTTGCTTACTGTATTTAAATGGACAACTAGGCCAAAGGTATGTTGCAATAAGCAAGTTTTACTAACGTTACGCTTTGGAAGAGGGAAAAAAAATGAGTCCCCAATTTTCTTCCTGTGCTCTTTAGCCTTCCGCTGACCTTCACTCCCTCACCCTTCTTTAACCCAGCCTGACCCCTCATCTGCTCCCCCATCCTGTGAGCTGCTGTAATAAGTGTGACAACAAGGAGCGATCTAAACACAGCCCTTTCTCACTGTAACACAAAATACTTCAGTAAACAGTATTTGTGCTTCCCGTTAACCTGCTTGGAGCTGTTAAACCTTTCCCATTCTCATCCCTCCCCCCCACCGCCTTCACCTTGCAGTGTTTGGATCCCCTTAAACCTGCCCCTCCCTCCTGCCCTGCATCTAGCTAACTGTCCCCGCTGCTCTGGTTGGTGCACTGCTTACCCCTACCCTCAGAATCAACCCCTTCCCCCATCCTCTCCCCACCCACGAGGGCCCTGCTGCGTTGGACGCATTGCACACTCAACCAGGCACGTTTGTTGCTTGTTCACCCTGTGTGGAGGTGTGAGGCTGGGTTGTGTGATGCTCTAACGCCAGTTATAGTCTCTCCTAAGTGTAAAGCAGTGGCGCCCTCCTGTGGCCAGGTGTTTTCCTGGGAATTTTATTCAGGTACAGTGCCCGGCTCATTCCTGCAGGTACACATCACTGACAGGGGAGGATACAGACAGTCCTGATCATGGGAGATCCAGTCTTTTCCTTTTAACGTGGCGTCTCCCAGGGCCAGGTTGTCCTGTCTGTCCTGCCTCAGCACTGTAGCCTTGTTGAAAGCAGCATGCTTTTTCTTAATACATAAAAGCAAAATTATATTTACATTGGGTCACTAAAATCAATTTTTAAATGCAAAAATTATCAAAATATGTAATATAACAGACTTTCACCTAATATATTTACTGTCAGCTGCATGTGATCCAATTTTTAGTTTAAGCATGACATCCAATTGGCTTCTACTTACAGTATATCTCACACTATCAAATATTATAATTGATATATTAAATATATTTGATATATAATATATATATAATATTATATATCAAATATTTAACTATTTGCACTTTCAATAGGATAGATCTATATTCATCCATGTGCACTCTTTACAAAGGTTTTTAATGCATGATCTGTGGGTTGGTCTTTAATTTATCCAAAAGGTGTTTGTCCACAACTTTATCAAACTGCTGTGCACTAGTAAATGTTGTCGTACATCTGACCAAAGATCTCTTGTTTTCTGTTTCTTCTTCCTTCCCATCTGTGACCTCACTGTAGCTGGTTTGCGGAGGAGTTTCCGCCTGAGTCGTAAAGACAGGCAGGGATCATCAGGAGAGGGTTCTGATCCTGGAGAACCAGAGTTCCTGACCTATGAGGAGGTGACCCGCTATCAGCAGAGGCCAAATGAAAGGCCCCGCTTGGTGGTTCTGATCGGTAAGACTGAAAAGCACAAAAGGACTCCTGTGATGATGGCGACATCTAGTGGATTACAACTTGTGTTACAACACGCCGTCCTTTTGTTCACATGTATATTCACCATTTGTTTCCGAAAGGTTCTCTTGGAGCAAGAATTAATGAACTCAAACAGAGGGTGATTGCCGAAAACCCACATCGTTATGCAGTAGCTGTACCGCGTGAGTCACTCCACATTTTACACTTGCCTAAATGAATCGCCGAAACTCTAGAAATATCACTAAAGTACTCCTGTGTTCCCACAGATACAACCAGACCCAAGAAGCCGCATGAGAAGGATGGTGTAGAGTACCACTTTGTCACCAAACAGCAGTTTGATGCAGATGTTTTGAACAACAAGTATGTTTCCGTTGAATCCATGTTGAGTCGTGCAAGTTTGGTTTATTGTGTCTTTAAGAAAAGGTTTAATTCTTGCTGCACAGGTTCATAGAGCACGGCGAATACAAGGAGAACCAATACGGCACCAGTATCGAGGCTATCCGCTCTGTGCAGGCCAAGAATAAGATGTGTATAGTAGATGTGCAGCCTGAGGTGAGGGTCACATTACAGAGAACATCCTGTTTAATGTTCATCCAAAGAATCCACTGTCACAACATGTCACAATGAGTTACTTAGTCTGCACGCAGCAGCACTTTACTGAGTACCTGAGTGGGCAGGGGCAGGCAGTCATGTCAAGCCTGCTCACCAAGCTGTTGACTTTGCTTCTTCCCAGCTACTTCCTGACCTCTGTTTTCTCTGTTTGATGTAAACCTTCCACTACTCCAGGCTCTGAAGAGGCTACGGACATCGGAGTTCAAGCCTTATGTGATATTCGTCAAGCCCCGTGTTCCTGAGAGCAGACGTCGTCGCAGTGCAGCCACCTCACCAGGAGGGGGCGAGCATGGCCGCATTACAGTGAGCCATGTTTCTCTAAGCAGTAACACGTCCTGTTAAAAGATTTTTTTTTAAATGTAGTTGGGCCTATCATGCATTCTTTTGCTTAATAGATCAAAAGTATTGCACAATTCTTATCAACTCACAAGCTTTGTAAATACGCAGCAATCTCATTGTACTAATGTACTATAGAATATCACTCCTGGAGCATTAGGTCAGTGCAAAACTGATGTGACACAAAAGATAGAAAATGGTCACTAACATCAATATATATTAGCATATTTTTTTCAAAGGACACTAATAATCCACAACATCCACTGTAAAGAAAAGAAAATTCTTTAATTGCCTTTCTTCAACAGGATGAAGACCTCCAGGAGATGCGTCAGTCTGCCATTCAGATTGATCAGCAGTATGGACACCTAGTGGACCGTGTCCTGATCAAGGAGGACTCGGCCAGTGCTTGTGCAGAACTGCGAGGTATTTTGGAGAGGCTGGAGAGAGAGTCCTTCTGGGTGCCTCTCAGCTGGGTGCGGACCTAAACTTACCAACGCACTCCGCAAATCGTTCCAGAAGAACTTCACAGTCTGTTCACCAAACCCTGCACTGGTCCTCTCCCAGAGAGCTGATATTCTTCTCTTCTCTAAAGGCCTGCTGGCCAGCCTTGGAGTCTGATGAACTTCCTCTACGTAGTCCTCTGAATGCTACAGGGCTGGTCAGTCAGCCAAAAATCGAGGCACCAAAGGGAGAGAATGATGTCAGAGGAATACCTCAGTTTTAAAGCAGGTTGCTTAATTAGCCCAAAAGTCACAGTCTTACTTCCTCAAACAATCACTACTTTGTCTTGTCATATTTATTCAGGTTTTGATTTCAATTTATTTCGTTCAAAGACGAGGATGGAAATTGTAGTTTTAAATGGTTGGTACTGCTCTCTTTAAACAGTCCCATATTTTTTCAACAGGTTCTCCAAAAGATTTCCACAGTTTAGACCGGCCACAACAAACAAACAAAACCCCAGAAAACTGTTCATTGTATTTCAGCTTAATAATATATAAAAAATGTATTTGTTAAGCTTGGAAATAGTTTATAAAGTTAGGAAAAGCAAAATTTTCATTCATGCAGAAATAAACCTTCAGGAAAATTGGATGTTAAGCAGAAAATATAGATTTACATAGAGGCAACCTTCCAAACAGTTATTTTGGCCCCTCAGCCTAAAGGTTTACCCTCTTACATTGAGTTATTTTAACAGCCCCTTCTACATTCACTTTTCCTTCCTCTTAAGTTGGATAAATGAAGCTTGCTGCCCACAAAGCTTCCACAGATAGAAAACAGAGGAAGCCCCGGCAGATAATTAGGTGGATCACAGCTCTACTGTATATGACCTTTTAAGATCTGGCTGTCTTAAAAAATAGTAATGATAATGATGATTTCTTAGAAAGACTGAAAACACGTTTGATTAGATGGGACGTGGCTGTGCTGTGTGTCAAGAATGGTTTAAGTTGGTTTGAAATGATTGCATTTTAGCAGTTATGTTTAACTATGGAGAACCAATGGGGTCAGATCTGACCCCATTGGTTTACTAGGGAACTCATGGGGTCAAATTTGACCCCATGGCTTCTCCAGGGTTAAATGATAGAGTATGATTTATCTTGTAGTTTATTGTGAGGCTGAAATACAAAAAAATAATTCCCAGCACAGGTGACAATTACAAAGAGACATCCAAGTTAATAACAGATGGCAGAAATGAAATGTTTATCTTTCACAAATGACTCTTTGATGCCTGGCACTTCATAATTAAACTGCAGTTTTAATAAAAGTGATGAATACTGATATCAGCTAATAGACTTTTTCATCTTGAAGAAAATGTGGAGTTTCTCATTAACAGCAGCTGTTCTGGTAATTTATAGCAAACTAGTTACTTTGTTGAAAATATGAGACTCGTTAAATAAAGCATAGCCCAAATGTTTTACTCCTCAAACTATTGCACTTCTAGCTGAGTGTGTCAGGTTTGGTCTCCCACTCAGAGGATTGCTCAGTCAGTCAGTTTATTGTGACTCCTGTTGGAGTACCTTTTGGTAGCATGTTTCTTAATTTCAAAGCTTTATTCAACTCAATGCCAATTGCAGAATGCTTCCTGTTTATTCCTACTGCTCATGCATCATGTAAAGTATAATCACGCAGTGACCAGAACAAAATAAATACACGCAAAGTTAAGTGACTATCATTTGACACTAATGCATTCGTTTCACGCAAACAAAAACAAAACGAAATAATCAAAACGGAATGTGAAAAAGGTATTTTCTACAAGAGTTTGTTTTTAAGAAATGCATGAAAAAAACTGATCATTTAACCGCAGTTGTAAATACTGTAAAAGTTACTCCTCTCGTGCCAACGAAAGATCTCGTAGCACTTCAATGCAACCTGTTTACCTTGGATCCCTGGGAACCCACATGAGTTTGTGTGTAAAATGATGTTGTGCACAAAGTCTGTGTGGATGGATGTCAGAGTGTGTTTACATGCACCAATCTGTGATGCTCCTTTACATGCAGAAATGGATTTTGTAGAGTTTTCTTGCAGATATCTGTATTTTTGACTGCAGAAGTGATGAGTACTCATTTGTTTTTTCATTACTGTTGTAATGTTGCGCTGAAAGACACTGTGTCCGGAAAATCTGAATTAGAACTGAACCAGTTTTTTTATCGAGTCAGAAAATAAGCAGGCTAGCCATCATTTCACCTTCTTTACTATGATGTCATTTTCTACTTCATCTGCTTCAAGTCATACAAATCTGAATTTGACATTTCACATATCAATATTTTATATATCATACTTTGAGCTCTTCCAATATAAAGACCTATATAAGGTCTCAAATGGATTTAATCAGAACGTCAATGAAAGAAAAGGGTCAAGTTATTATTTTAATTACCAGCACTCATAATTTCTCAGCTGTATTTTAACATTTCCCCTCCACTGGTTGTGAAAACATCTAGCCCAGTTTTTAATAGGCAAAAGCAAAATTCAATTACTAAGTCTTCCAAAGTAAATTCTCTTATAAAATTACCTCAGCTTATGATGATTTCTGGTAAAACACAAGGCAACTTTGTAAAAGAAATACTTCAGTAAGCTAACTAAGAGGACCCAGAACCACAGACTGTACATAAAAGACAGACGTAGCCACTGACAAGCAAAGGGATGGATATGACTGAGAACACTAAAGCTTAAATTACATCATGCTTCGTCTTTTTTAATTCAAATGTGACCCTAATCTACAAAAATGAAATGTTAATGAAAATCTGAAACTAACGACTGAGAGTATTAAGTAATATGAAAACTGTTACAAGCTATTAAATAAAAAGGAACGGGGCAGTTTTATTTGAACTCTATTGTAACTTACCATTAGAAAACATTCAGGCTCTTTCTCATTGACTCTATACGCGAAACAATTTTCACTTAGAAGGAGAACCAGTGTACAGAAGGGGAATAACACCCAAAAGCTGTTTGTATCATTCTAAGACAGGCCTGAAAAATATCAACCTGTCCTTAAATGACAGAAAATCAGAAAACCAATGTGATTACAAAAAGAAATGACTGGTTGGAGAGAATTTCAGATAAACTGTCACTACTAGACTGGGATTTGATTGAATGTAAGTGTCTGTATGTGTGGTAAAAAACTAAGCAGCTTCCAGAACCCTTCTGTCTTTTTTTATGCAATGAAATAATGTTTTTGATTGTTTTATGTGCTATATGAACCAAGAAACCTAGAATGTTGAGTTTGTATCCTGACATGTACAAAGTGCCATAATAAAGCTAGCTGATTCAAACTTTCAGTGTTTATTTAAATACAGTTTGGTGGCTTGCACTGACATTTTTAACGTCAAAATGTTGAACGTGTGCGTTTACCTGTCACTCACTCTCTTTAGTGCCAGTGCAATCTACAACACTGCCAGGAGTCCTGCCTTTGGTCCCAAAGAGCTCTCAACACATCGCATTTGTATTCTCTCAGCACTGTTTCTCCGGTGTTCTGATAAGAGGAGAGATTACTGTCACGGTGATAAATAAGTTGAAAACAAGCTAAGGTCCTGGAAAGGAATTTAAATGCAGTTCACCAGAGCCTGAGCACCATCATTTCCATTCCTATGATGTGGCAGTGGAGCTCAGGAACTAGAGATGCGCGAGGTCATCAGAGCTAATGAAGCAGTTGAGCATAATGTTGTTTAGAAAATCAAATATTACAATGATGACAGTTTCTTTTTATGTGACGAAAACTGGAATTTTAAACACAGTATCCTCATTTCCATCAGCAGTTGCACACTTCATTTGAATGACCAGTCATTTATTATAATTTAAGAACTGTCACCGCCTATCAACAATAACAATAAAGATATCACAAAAAAAATACAACGTTAAGTTCAAGCTGCACTAATCATTTTCTCTAATAAAGGCTATCACAAAATCACTTTTAGTATCTAAATGAGAGTTACAGTTTTCGATGAGCCTGTGTGGGAAAATCCCAGCAGATCAGCAGTTTCCTTTTCATGTGTACATAGCTAAATGCATTTAATTTCTGCTATCTCAATGGTTCTTAAAGTGTGGTTCGCTTACCACTGGTGGTACTCGGGCTTCCTCTAGTTCAGGGGTGTCGAACTCCAGGCCTCGAGGGCCGGTGTCCTGCAGGTTTTAGCTCTCACCCTGGGTCAACACACCTGAATCAAATGATTAGTTCATTCCCAGGCCTCTGGAGAACTTCAAGACATGTTAAGGAGGTAATTTAGCCTTTAAATCAGCTGTCTTGTATCAAGGTTACATCTAAAACCTGCAGGACACCGGCCCTCGAGGCCTGGAGTTTGACATCTGTGCTCTAGTTGTATGCCCCCATTATTTTAAGATTAAATAATATACCCTGTTCTGATTAAGAAATTTCTGAAAAATTAAAACGTACAGCTCTGCTATCACTTCTGACATAAATGAAGACAGAAAACTAAACGGCAGTGATGTTTGATGCCATATATTTTATGAGGTGGTACTCAATGTGCTATCTGATTAGCTGAATACATATTTCCATTAACGAGCAGCTGAAGAGGTGTGCCTAATGAAATGACCAGTGAATGTGTTCCAACCATTTTTGTGCATAGGTACAAAAAGTGACTGCATCACCAAGCTTGAGTCCAAGAGTAGAAGACTCCCAGTATATGCAAATAAACACAAAATACAAAATGATAATTAAAGTTAGATTTTCGACATAAAAACATGTCTCACTTATGGTGCAGGGCTTCAAAATCGCAGCGTCTTTCTGTGGAGTCTCAGACTCTTATTCCCTTATTATTACTTCTCTGCAGTGAAAAGTAGTCTTCACACTAATTCTTCATTGCAGTCCCCATTCAGTTTCTGTAATTGAAAAAAGATAGGAAACCCATTATTGTGCCTGTGAAGAGCGGCTTTTTGGGAAGTTTTGCAAGAGTGCATCAACCACTCTCACTCTGTCTCCTATGCAATTACCTCTGTGAGCATCCTGTGACTCCTGAGACTGCTGCTGGCAGACCCAATTAAACCAGTTAACAATCATTCTAATTAGCAAAGTTGCTCTGCTGAGAAAATGGAGCTACGTTAGTTGAAGGTGTGCTGCCGCTGCACTCAGATCCACATTCATTACGGACAAACAAAAGATGCTGCGTTTCAAAGGCGCAGTGGTTAATATGGAGGCTGTTTACTCCTGCCAAGTGAAATCTGTTTTAAAGGACGAATTACAGGAATCAGCCTCCAACCAGAAGGGCTGTTGTTTACGGTTAAAACAGCCTAGTGTGATGTGATGCCACCAACTCCATTACAAATTGCCTAAAATTTGTTGGTTGAAGACACAGGGGTAGATTAACTGGGATTTTATACACTGACAATACTAAAAAAGGAAGGACAGGAATTGTATTTCTTTTTTAATCTGAAATATTGAATTGAAAAGTTGATACGTATTGTCAAAGCAATCTATAGCTGCTTTTCCTCTGGAACCATGCACACATAGGCAGGTAAACAACCACGTTGGAGCCAGAAAAACAAAGGAGAAGGAAGGTGAATAGCATATGTTGCCAAATCATATGCTATAAGATCTGGATCCTAAAATAAAACTTTCCAGTTATGACAAGACAAGGGCTTAAAAGTAAAAACGATATAACTAGTTAACATATGTAACAATTTTTTTGAAAATTATATCACAGATTTAAGTATTGAAAATTTGTTGCACTTCCATGGCACAACCTACATTAAATTTTAAGGATTAAAGATGGAGGATATCATTATGTTAAACACAAATAGGGCAACAGGAAGTGGAATATTGGAGCTAAATAACACAAAGTAAGAATTTAATGGCAATACTATATTTAAACGTTGCTGAGATGAGCAGTAACTAACATTTAACATGTTTTGGTTTATAGTTATAAATGTATTAAAGGATTTAGTGTATTGTGAGCTTAATATGATGCACTGATGTTTATAAATATAGTCTGTATGTATTTCTTTAATTAAAATATTTGTAGACCCGTGATTGAAGTGTTAAAAACTATTCTCTACTCTCTACTTTTTTTTATGACATCATAGTTTTAATAAATTTGTTT
This sequence comes from Neolamprologus multifasciatus, assembly GCF_963576455.1. NCBI lineage: Eukaryota > Metazoa > Chordata > Actinopteri > Cichliformes > Cichlidae > Neolamprologus > Neolamprologus multifasciatus. Next base: position 7,117,023 of record NC_140442.1, on the reverse strand, counting down.
TTTGACAGTTGTCTGGACAAGACATTTGAACACCTCAGGAATTTAGGATCCTGTGAATGTAATTATGTAATTAATTAGAAAGTTAGAGGCAGATTTAGCAGTTATGACAATGATCTGCCAGCTTATTAAAAGTTGTTCAACCTCAGACAGCAACAACATGCCACTTTGATATTAATGCAAATGTCAATTATCTGTAATAATATACCGCTCAAACCAGAGTTTTTGAAGTTTTGTTTTTGCAAGTGTTCGGATATGGGAAAATTTTCAGTGTAAGATTGCTTCTGTATTTCTGTTTTTGCAAATACTATATTTGAGAAATTTTTATATTGTATTTTATTCTTTTAATGACTCTTGTGTGTATCTAGTCATATATATCTTGGACTCTAGAGACCTTGTTTATTTTCAGATTTATTTCCTAGGCTTGTTAGTTCAATCTTCAGTTTGTGACTGAGGATTTTATGTAATTAGCTCCCATTTGTATTTCCATTATGCTTCCCTGTCTGTCTTGTCTCAGGGTGTCTTTTATATTTACGCCTTCCCCTGCTTCGGTCTGTCCTGTGCCAAATTAATCCTGTTCTCTTTTCTTATTTCCTGTTTTATTTTAAGTGACTTTTTCATTAAGTTTCACTTCCTGTCCTCACTGATTTCCATGATTGTCTCCAGCTGGGTTCTCCACCCGTTTTCTCTCATGTGTGAATAAATTGTCTCAAGCCCCCTTATTCTTGGTTGCATTGTCCCTCACAGCTGTATCATATTCTGATTTCTTGCTCCCGTCCTCCAGATGTTTTTGGACTTTTTGTACTCATAATGTGCCTGCTGCACAGCTGAACAGTGTTGACATTTGAAGTTCCATATAACCAAGCCACGAGAAAAGGCATTTTAATTTAATTTAATTAAAAAAGAGTGAAAAAATAAAATGTATGAGTCAGCTTTTTTAAGATTTTGGTGCTTTTAGATGGAGCCAGTCTACCCTACCCATGCTGTCTAAGAGAATATTTCCCATAAATTACAAACCATTAGGATCTTGAAATAAATAAAATGAATCCACTTGAAGCCTAACGATTGTTTTTCTTTTAGATCTACTTTTACAATTAAATATCCAACAAAGCTTTAGTTCACAGAGTCATGTTGGGCCAGTGCAAAATGATTCAACTATAAGGCAAAGATGAATTAACCTAATTATCAGATGATTGATATTCTTTGCAAACAGAAGAGTAGTGCGTGCTTTAAGGAGGTCTTTAATATAACATTTTGCATGCTCAAGTGATTTCAAGACTCAAGAAAAACCACAAAGGGCAAATGCCAAACTTGGAGAAATAGTTAAATTATAGAGAGGAACCATGCAGGGAATTGTAATCAGTCTTGTGTCATTTAACTTGATGATTAATGATGTTTTTTAGTTTTGCATTAGGTTTGTAGTCTGTTGTGTGCTTGCAGTGGTACTTTTATTTAAACATTGCGAAACCTAATGAAAGCAAAAGGTGAAAGCCTTAAGCAAAGCAATGTAAGCTTTATAAATGAGTGTTTTCAGGAATGACAGAATATATTTTTTAATGATTTTTTTTTTCTGCGGCTAGAACTAGTCCGGGTCCTTGAAACAGCTATAATGACGGTGATATATTGTGCCATAATTGAACCTGAATTCAATTACAGTTATATGGTGTTCAGCACAAGCATGTCGGTATGCGCCAGACTGGATGTAATTCAAGTTAAGTACCCTAGTTGAAGATAAAGTGGAATTTGGAGAATAGCTCTCTCTCTCTGAGCACATTTATTGGAGATGTATGAGATGACCTTCAGATAAAAAAAAAAGGGTGAACTTTGCACTGAAATCATATTTGAATTACGGGGTTGAATTAGTTGAGATGCAAATCACTGAGAAAAGTAAAGAGTATTGACGTATTAAATATCGAGAGATGAACCTTTTTAGGTTTAGAGACAGAATAAATTGGAAAAAGCTGATTTTTATAATAAAAACCAAGAAACTGATGAGGTAATAGCGAATAACATGCTTCCACTTAGCACATCTTTAAAGAGTTAAATTGTTGTCTAAAACTCCTTCGTGAGTTTAAATCTTATCTTGCAGCATTGTCTTCTTTTTGTGGATGTTCTTTAAAATTGTGTAAACAGTGATAATTTGCCATAAATTAAGACACCACCCATCTGGCACTTTCATCTGTGTGCTTGTTCTTCTTGATCTGAAGCTGGTGATGACAGGTGTTGTCAGTGAGTTGATTTCTCAGCTGCATAGTGGGTCACAATTGTTCAGGGACTCGCCGTCTCCTTGTAGAAGAAGAACAGCTGCTGCCAGATGTTGCAATTATACTAAAAAGTTTAGAATCTGCGTATATTTTAGTTTGTTAAGGAAGTCTTTAAACAGAATCTTAAATGGACCCAATTTAGGGCATTTTGGACTAATGTGATCTTAAATGACTTCTTTATATGCTGTCATTTTTGCTGTCAACTAAAAATAAATACAAACTGTGACACCAAGCATCTTAATGCCAAATTGCTTGTTTAATTGTTTGGTTTTTTTTAAGACTCAATATTCTACATCTACAGCTATATATTTACCGAAAGAAGACCATGCCAGAAAAATGCTGGAACACATACTTATTCTTGAAAATGTGCATATGAATGCCCACAACTCTTTGGCAACAATTGGACTTTTTGCTGGTTTAATTTCCCAAAGCTCAAAAGTAATAAATAAAAAAAATAAATAAAAAGAGAGCTGAGTTAGAAGAAAGTATTTTAATGCTAGAAAAAGAGGAGAGACAAATCTAAAGAACGCCAAAGTCACTGAATCCTGCTCTGAATTACAGCAGCTGTACACCGCAATAAGAGCAATGATAAGGAAGTGTTATGTTAACATTATTGTGACGCACAGTCGCCTCACACTTTTAATCTACTGGTTGTTCTCTTTGGAGTTCAAAGGTATACATTTTAGGTTAACTCTGTGTTAACCCTCTGTTAGACTACCAGCATGTCCAGCGCGTACCTCACCTCTGGCCCAGTGATAGCTGGGAAAGGTTCCAGCCCCACCACCACCACCACTACAAACCTTGAACTGGATAATTGGAAAATGGCTGTACAGATGGATGGTCCATAAAGGTACTGTAAGGCTTTATAAGTTTGGAATATCTGTACTCGAGTCACCAGATCAACCAAATTAATATTTGGAATTCCAGCTCCAGAAACTTTACACTCACTCCTGTAGAGATTGGAACATTTTGCTTTCCGTCTTTCATTTGAGGACCTCCTAAGTGGACTCCATCTTATTTACTGACAATGGATATAAATGCTTTCTCTTATGCTTACCAGTCTAACCTGGTATTGGGTGTGTTGATAAATTAGATAAGTTAATAGACTGAGACAGTCTTCCCAATTTCTGGTTTTGCATTTTTATAGTCTTGTTTGCAAATATGTCTGCATCTGTTTGTAGCTTGAGAGTTTAAAAGACAAATTCCTGTCTTTAACCTTATTTGGCAGTGTGCTTCACTTGCTGCAGAGCCGCGCAGCATGAGGGCAGAAACACTGTGATGAACTGGAATACAGGCTGTGAACCACGCCTTAATCATCTAGCATCAGTCACCAATCCAATATCTGTGTTGCTCTTGCATTCCTGCCTGGCAGCAAAATTAGAGTCAGCATCTGCTGAAAAGCCTTTCTGCAGAAAGAGAGCCTGTAATATAGGCAGATTAATACCCACGGTTTAAACTAAGATGAAAAATTTCTTCTTTTTTTTTCAGAGTGTGTGTGTGTGTGTGTGTGTGTGTGGGGGGGGTGTATTTGTCACACTTAAAGTTCAAGATCATCACACAAATTAAAATATTAGACAAAGTTAATCTGAGAAAACACAAAATGCAGTTTTCAAATGATGATTTAATTTATTAAGGGTGAAAGGATATCCACACCTACCTGACCCTATGTGAAATAGTACTTGACCCCTGAACCTAATAACTGGTTGTGCTACCATTAACAAAAATGAATTACAATCAAGCAATGACTCTTTCACACTGCTGGGGAAAAACAATTGGCCAACTTTTCTTTGCAGAGATGTTTTAATTCAGCCACACTGGATGTTTTTTGAGCGTGACTAGCCTGTTTAAGGTCATGCCAAACCATCTCAATCAGATTTAACTCCAGACTTTGACCACGCCACTGCAAAACCTTCATTTTTATTTGTTTTTTGGAAACCTTCAAATGAGGATTTGCTGGTGTGTTTCAGATCATTGTTCTGCTGCATATCCCAACTGTTCATGAGCTTCAGGGCACAAACTGATGGTAGGGGATTTCTCTTTCAGGATTTTCTGATAAAGACCAGAATTTGTAATTCCATCAGCAAGTCGTCCAGATGCTGAAGCAGTAAAGCATGGCAGACGACCGCACTGCAACCACTGTGTTTGACTAACGTTCTTTTTATGAAATGCTGTGTTCGTTTCATACCAGGTATAATGGGAGTCAAACCTTCCAAAAAAGTTAAACTTTTCTCTCATCAGATGACAGAATATTCTCCCGAAAGTCTTTGGGATCATCAAGATACTTTTTGGCAAATGTGAGATGAGCTTTGGCGTTCTGTTTGGTCAGCAGTAGGTTTTGCCTTGGAACTTTCCCATGGATCCCATTTTTGCTCAGTCTCTGAATTATGAAATCAGACCTTAACTGAGACACGTGAAGCCAGCAGTTCTTTAGATGTTGTTCTGTTCTCTTTTGTGACCTCCTAGATGAATCATCAGTGTGCTTTTGGAGTAATTTTGGCAGGCCAGTCACTTCTGGGAAGGTTCACTACTGTTCCAAGTTTTCTCCATTTGTGGATAATGGCTCTTGCCATGGTTTGCTGGAGCTTGAAAGCCTTAGAAATGGCTTTGTAACCCTTTCCACACCGATAAAGGGCAAATGGACTAGTAATATAGGGCTTTTCTATTCTAATTGAGCATTTTTTTAAACTAAAAACCTCATTCACTCAATCACCCACACATTCATAAAAAGCACCTTGTGTAACATACATTCACACTCTGATGGATCCATTGAGGGCAACTCAGGGTGAGGGTAACCCATGGATACTTTGACATTCAGACAGGAGAAGCTAGGAAATGACCTCGTAGATGAGACTGAGCTACAATGTCAAGGATTCTCATTTGTTCTCGAGCTTCTATCTATCGTGGCATGATGCGTTGCTTTTAGAGATCTACTTCACTTTGGCAGAGATTTTATTTTTAAGTGATTTCTTGATTCAGCCGGTCTAGCAGTAATCAGGCCTGAGAGTGACTACTGAAATTGAGCTCAGCTCACCCCCAGAAAATAGAGCTAATCACAATTAATTCATGGTTTAACAAGGGATTCCTTTTTCACATAGGGCTATGTTTCTTCTTTCTTAACTTTTTTCCTTTAATAAAGATCATTAAAGGAAAAAAGTCAAATCATTTAATAACTGGACTGTTTATCAATATGAATAAAACTGACAATTTAAACGATGTCTACATAAAGTGATCAGATATATAAAGCAGCCCAAAGAGAACATAATTAAAGTTATATTAGGTGAGCTGCTCTATTGCCACTAGATGGCACAAGCAGAGCACGACACAGTCTGCTGGGTGACATGGTTCTGGCAGTAGATGTGGTTGAAGATGTTTCCCACCCTAAAACCATCTTGTAATGATAATCCTAACATCCTAATTGTAATTGCTTTCAGGCACCGAGAGCCATGTCACACTTGACTTTGTTTACTCACTTGTGCTTTGAGATACGAGATGAAATAAAAAGCCTGTAAATACATATTTCTCAGGAGTGATGCGTTTAAAGGCCATGCGTTATTGAATCAGGACTCAACATCTGGCGATGATAACGCACAGCAACGACCTGCTTCTCTGCTTTCGGGCAATTTAATCTAATCTGTGCGGCCTCTCAGGTACTGTATAGCACGAAGGCCACGTAGTAATCTCCCCAGATGACTTTTTTCATAATGTAACCCCGACCAAGTACATTTCTCAGTGATGGATGAGGCACAGAACAAATGACTGCAATTGTGGAGGCTCTTCTCTAAAGGTTTCCCTGAAGCCCTCTGTTTCATTGCTGTGGCACAGATCTTCCCCACAGGTAGCGTTATTTATCACTGTCTGACACGAAACATTTTAGTGAGGAATACACACATACACACCACCAATAAAATACAAGCACACATAAACGCTCATTTACTGTGACTCATTCCCCTCCTGGTTCCACCATTATCACTGTTTGTTTTGGGATTTGTGGTTTCTTTTTTATCACATTTAATTTAAAATCAGCAACAGAGATGGTTTTTTTTGGTTAAACTTATCATATGAGATAGAAGTCGCCTGGACATGTAATGGCTATAGAACAATTATGCCATCTGTCTTACTGTAAAATCTTGTTGGAAAATGAAGCACAGCCAAGTGCAAGAAGATGGCAATGATTTATTTTCTTCCAGCAGTTTTCCCCAGTTAGATAATGTGTAAATGATGCAAATGATGGAACAAGTGAAAGAACTGGAAAGAAAAGGAAAAAAGCCGACATCCTTGGAGGAGGCAAAGAAAGAGAAGAGAGAGAAATTACGAGCGAAAGGTGCAAACCTTGGATGAGCATTAACTCAACGAGGAATGCTCTGCAAAAGTGCAAGTGCAACACTCATTCGCCAGCGCTTTTAAGTGTGATAAATCAGTAAGGAATAAAAGCTAGCTGTACTTATCAGATTTGATGTAAAACTTGTCTTCACCTTCACTGACATTCTTGGTTGCTTTACTTCAAGCACAGTTTCCCAGCAACAGCCATGTAAGTCAACAGTGGAAAAAGTGGCGTGACTACTCTTGTAAAAGAGTAAAGCGTAACAGAAAAGCAATGACGCAAATTGATTTTAATGCTGGTAGGAGGACACACGCTACTCTTAGAATCCTGAATGGAAATCTATAGAAGAATCCTGTAATGCTAAAGATAGCTTCTCTCCCGTGAGAGTCAATCAGCTACTTTATGGCAGACCAAAGCCCTACCAAGATGGCTGCACTGCCATGTCCTGGGATCTACACTACAAAAAAATTAACATAACCAGGATACCATCTACTCTTACCCTAACATGAGAAATCAGTCTAAGTGATCACTTAAAGGTGGTTATCATCTTGATAAAAATCAACCCAACATGTCTACATGCCTGTTCAGATGAAAAAGGAGGCACTGGCAGCATAAAACAAGTTGCAAATGGAGCAGCAGAGCGACTGATTTTATAAAGTAGGTTAAAACTATGACATCACAAAAATATGAAGAAGTTAGCTGAAAGCACCAGAGCTGCTTCAGACAGATCAGTGTTATGAGGAAAATCAGTACACCGTAGTGTAGTATTAAAAGTTCTGAATAAATGTGAAAAAGCTTTAAGCTGTTTGGTAGGGGTGGGGAAAAAAATCGATACTGTGTAGTATCGTGATATTTTGTTTGCTAATAATGTATCGATACAGGGACAGCAGAAATCGATATTTTGCTACAAAAAGGTTTTTGTGCTCTGACTTCAGAGCATGTTGATCCTTTTTCTGAGCAAGAATCCTGACATTCCTTCACTGTCCAAATGTGTTTAACTTTCTTTTTTTTTTGCAGCAATAAACATGACAGTTTACTTATTTTAATTTAAGACATGTTTTATTTTAATTAAGTTTAAAACTTTTTTATTTAATGTAAAATTATATTTTGTTTTAATTTACTTTCAAATTCTTCAGTTGCTGAAGGGGCTGCATAGTTTTCACAAATTGCATAGTTCAGAATAGCTATAATTGTACCAGATGGTTGCGTTCAGTTAAGTTGGACTGGACTGTAATACAAACCGTTCAGTTTGTCAACAATCAAACTGACTGAAATGAGAGAAAGACTGAGTGTGAGACTTTGATATTAGATAAAATGAATATTGATAAAGTTTACCTTTATGTACAGAATCTGAATATTGCAAAATATTTAAAAAAAAAATTGCAATAATATCGTATCGTGAGTTAAATATTGTGATAATATCGTATTGTGGGATGTATGGTGATTCCCACCTCTGCTGTTTGGTCAGGAAGACTGGAGAAGTAGCACTATACTGAAAAAGGAAAAGAAATACAGCAAAAATACGTCTGTTTCACAGAGTTATCATAGTCACAGCTGTCACTAACACACTGACAGACTACAGTTTACTATCCCATTAAAATTTAGATCTTTCTAAGTTAATTTCTCTCAGCTGCAGCACTGTTGGTGTTTAACAGTCTGTAAAGGACAAATATTATTTAAATATAGCCTTAGACTACATGCAAATTTGATAGAAGGTCCACAACTACCAAAAGATTAAAGGGGTCAGTAGGCAATGGTTTCATACCTGTTTGCCGCATAAGTTACCATGGAAATCTAAACCACTTTCATAATGCTGGAAACAAGGTTAACCCTGACGTTACCTCGTTAAGCCCAAATCCTGCTTGATAGCACAGAACACAAGTCTGACCATTTGCAGGTGCTCATTTGCATTTTCCTGTCTCTTTCTAGTGCCACCTGAGGGCACAGTGATCACAGCCATCCATAACAATTGGCTTTCAGACAATTGCATACAGAGATCTCCCCAGTTTCTTTACTGACTATATATAGTGCAAAGGATGAAATCCCCAGATTCTATGCTACTGTCCCCTCTGAAATATTATTGTTACATTGTTACTACACTCACTGGCAACTTTACTGGTTCATGGCACAGATTCAACAACGTGCTGAAAATGTTGATTCATATTGACATGACAGCATCATGCAGCAGCTGCAAATTTGTCAGTTATAGATTCATTATGTGGTCCCCGTACTCCGCCTTATACCCCAAGGTACTCTATTGGATTGAGATCTAGTGAATGAGCTCAGGGAATTCATTGCCGCCATCTGAATATGGGTACAACGTGGTCATAAAGGGATAGACGTGGTCAGCAACAATACCTGGGTGGACTGTGGCATTTACATGATGCTCAGTTGTTATTGAGGGACCCAAAATGTGGCAAAAAATATCCCCCACACCATTAAATCACTAGCAGCAGCCTGAACTGTTGGTACAAGGCAGGATGGATCATCCGTTCATGTTGTTTATACCAAATGCTGACCCTACTATTGGAATGCAGGAACCTCTTGTCCAATTTTGGTGAATGATCGCCTCGGGGTTTAACACGTTGTGCGCTCAGAGACGTTCTTCTGTATACCTTGGTCATGAAAAGTGGTTATTTTAGTTACTATTACCTTCTTATCAACTCTAAGCACACCGGTCTTTCTCCTCTGACCTCTGGCATAAACAAAACAAACTGGGTATTTTCTCTGTAAACCTTAGAAAATCCCCACAGATCAGCAGTTTGTGAAATACTCAGAGCGGTCCATCTGGCACCAACAACCATGCCACATGGTTTCAGCAGGTTATCTTGACCATCTCTGTATGTCTACATGTCTGTTCAGTGGGTGCCACATGATTGGCCAATTAGATATTTGCATTATCAAGTAGATGAGCCAGTGATGAGAATGAGTGATGACCCTCTGGAAAGCTCTTTTTAAACTCAGTCAAGTTAGCAAGCCTACTGAATATTCTCATTCATTACTAGTTACTTTTCAGATTAACATTTTACACTTAAGTAAATATTTAATAAGTTCAAATGCCTTATTAAACATTAAATCACTGGCTCCCTAGTAATAAAAGCATGGACATAAAAAAAGCCTTGAAGATACAGAGAGCACTAATATCATGGCATTTTTAAATCAGTAATAAAAAATGCCGGGTTCATAAAGTGCCATGAGTTTGCATTTTCATCCTAACCAGTCAGTTTGCAGACTGCACCAATGAGCCAGGTCAAGATCTCAAGGGATGCTTCTATTGTGCACATTAACATGATCCAATACATGTATCACTTTATAGAACAGTACTTGCAAAGTCTTTCTGTGAATGTCATTAAGGGACTTTGTTCCAGGGCTTTAAATTATCAGGTCATGACGAGCCTGTAGCAGCCTTCTTTCAGTAATATCACTGCATAGACTCCTCAATGCATTCGAAAAGCTCTCCTGAGGATGTTAGGGATGTTGACACATGATTTGTTAAGAGAGCTGGTCAAGTGGATGTGTATGTTGTTTCATTAGCTGAAAGGATTATTAGCCTTGTTAACTGCTCTGAATGCCACTGATTTCCCCGGGGCATGCTGGAAACACATGATGAGAGCATCCTGATGAGGCTGGGGCTTGTGATTAAATTAGTATTCAACTCCCCTTAACCAATAAACCGGTCAACAGGTAATTAAATATGATTCAGTCCCAGGTAGCACTCGGGAAGAGTATACTCAAGATTTAACGATGCAGCATCAGAGTCTAAGTCCTAAAACAGATCGTCGTCAGTGAGATGAAGTCAGCACTTCTCAAAATGTTGTGTCTGTTTTGAGTGAACAATGCAATCATCTTTTCAAAATTGCTTTTGAGAGAACAAATTTGTGCAGGTATAAATTATAAATCAAGGTTAAGTAAACATTTAACCCCGATGTCCTTGTTTAGCTTTGCTTTCTCACATCAGGTAACAAAGAGCCTCTAAGATTAGATTGGAAAAAGAAATGAAAAATCCCCAATTCCCACTTCGGGAATGACTTTTATCTGGCAGAACTAAAGGAAAACTCAAACTCTGTTTTTCTCCTTGAAGTTCACTCTTTTCTTTCTACAAACTTCTCCAGTGGACGTCCCACTGTCAATGCCCAGCTGTGTCTTTGTTCAGACTCCAATTATCTCTCATTTTCTCTTTAATCTACTCACTCTCCACTAGCTGCTTTTATCTCGCTAACATGAATGAAAAGTACCAAGTGATGTGGTGTCTGATCAACTGCGTTAACTGGTTTTAAAAGTGCTGCTTGATGTGTGTTGTCTGTTCACTGATGAACATAGTGTGGGTATTTATAACAGTGTGAAATAGTTTAGATGCTACTATAATCTATGGCCAGGCCTCGGCCTGCAGGAGCCTCGTGGGTGGATTCGGGGTGTAATGGACTGTCAGGTACAAAACTACACAGCTCAAAAATTAAAGGAACATTGTGAAAACACATCAGATCTCAATGGAGGGAAAAATCTATCTGGATAGCTATACTGATATCAACTGGATAAAAAAGCTGCTGGGTCATTTGATGGAAATAAAAATGATCAACAGATGGCTGAATTGGTAGACACCCCAAACATCCGAGTGAAAAAGATTTGCAGCAGTGATTCTAAGTACACACACACACAGACAGCACAGGCATGTTTTAATGTGCCACCCTGGAGCAGCTGCAATACCTGTGGAACCTCTATAGGTCCTCTGTAGGGTCCATGTATTGGCGATTGCTGCAAAACTAGTGGAAAAATCAGTCAAAAAAGATGAGGAGGGGAAGAAAATGTCATTGATCTGTAAAACGATTCCTGTTTTGGGAGTTCTCTCATTGCTCCTCTTCTTGTGCACCTGCTAATTTAATTAACACCAAAGAAGCTGAAACTGATTAACCACCCATGCAGATCAATATGCTAGAAGTTTAACTGACTTCATGCTATAGTCTGATTACAAAATGTAAAGTTTTTGAGCAGTGTCTTTAGACAGTGACACAATTTTGTACACTATAACAGTGGTTAAAGTCCCTACTTTCAGCTTTCAGGGTTTAACAAAACCACTGCAAGTGCTTAGGAATTATTTTCAGAAATTCAAAAATAATTCAACAATTGACTGACAAGATGTTTTGTGGCCAGGCGAGGCCTGTTCTCTCATTATTCTTTGGCAGATCACATCAATAAAAGCTCTGGAGATGATTCCAAGTTTGACTTGGTAGCTAATCACTGGAATATGAGGTTGTAAGAGACGTTGATAAGGTCAAAGAGGCCTTGACAACAAACTTGACATCTGATCCACTGTGCATACTCAGGTTAAATCACATAAATCCATTATTGTATAATGAGACAATAAAAACCTTCCATAAGCAGAACACAAATCCTGCACTTAAATAGCACAGAATCCGTATCTGGGTCTGGAGTTAAATTTTAAATGATTTTCTCCAGTTTCTTATAAGTAGCTTTGTAGTACTTTTTCTACTTGCTTAAAAATAACACTCACATGTTGATATTTATCATGCATGACTTACTGGTTTATTTGTTGTTGGATCTGAGGACAAAGGAGGATAATATGTGAACCTAAGGTTTAAAATAGACAAATTGGAAAATACACGGAAGGCAAATATTGTGTATGATTTGGGTGAGTTTGCCCTGCAGCTGTAATGACTCCGGTAGTTCTGTTGCTTTGTAGCACGGGTCATGGATACTCAAAGAAGAAAAACAAAACAAAACTGTATGGATGGTAGAAAATGGAGCATGTTTTCAGAGGCGATCTGTAAATTTAATGTATTCTTATGAAGACTGGATAAAATTTGAAGTTATAAAAAATTGAGAAAACAGCTAGAAATCTCTCGAGACATGAATAAATAGAACGCCAACCTTGAACCAAGAAAAACAGGAAGAAATCATCAGCCGTTTCACCCGTAGGCAAAACATTTGCTTCAAAGTTTCTTCCCTGGCCCAAAGGAAAACTAATTTGAATCCATGTTTTTAAGTTAATCTGCTAATGAATACTGAATTTAGAACAGAAAACCTCCCTAACAGAGGCAGTATTTATTGTACATCTATGTGAATTCTTTCTATATTTATAATAAACACTGACTTCAAGTTAAAGTGTAAGAATATTTAGCAGATAAATGGTTTCTTCAAAATTAACTTTTTAACTATAAGTCATTTTTTTCACATGTTTAAGCTTGTAAAATGTAATTTTTTGACATCTAACTAGATAACTTTGGGATTTGGACTCGTGGTAAAACACTGGGTATGTCTGCTTTTTTGTTGATGCTTGTTTAGTTCCAGCTGTTCAGATAATGATTGTTTGCTTTAACCCTAAGAATTCTTTAAAATTAACCTCCCCTTCCCTCAAATTAACCCTCACATTTATACTCATGTCTAAAAGTAAACAAACCATGGCAAAAAACTGTGTCCATTATTTCATTTGCAGGGTTTATAACGAGCGTACAGACAAATGAACTGTGGTTGTTCAGATCAGAGACCCTTTGGCTTTCCCTCGTGAACACCAGCCTGAACAGATGGATGCACATTTCTTTCTGACACAGGATTTGTTTTAAAAATCCATATTTGTGTGATCTTGTTTTGACACACAAAACATATAAACAATAGGCTTTTTAGAAAGTGTTTTTCATCTAGAAACAAATGCATTCTGACATATTTGGGCACACAGCCCCATTGTGGACTCTGACATTACAAAAGCCATCTCCCTTTTTGTGTTTGGCAGAGCTCTGCCATTTTCCGTTCTTGCTTTAACATGCAAAATTGATTCATGAAACACTGTAATGCACCAAAGCATTTGATTTCATTGTTTCTGCCATGCTCTTTTAAGTACTTGTGCAACCTTGTCTTTGTGTGGTTTCCCGCTCTACCAAGGCAATCAGTGTGTTTACATAAGAGTTTCTGATGCACTATGGCTGGCCTGCCGGCAATTTCCGATTCCTAAATATCTGTTAAACGAACTAAGACTGAACTGAGGCTGAACTCCAGCCTGCAGCAGCGCCGAGAAGACAAAAAGGCGTGAAGAATACTAATTTACGTAAACCAGAAGTAACCCTTTTGGAAAACAGATAACTCTGAAAATGTAACTGCTCCTTATCTCTGAATTTAAACAAAACTGTCTGTCCCTGTGAGTATAATTCCCCCAGTGTGCCCATTAATCATTCTTTCTTTTAACTTTGATGCATTTCTAAAGTAGAATATTATCTCTTTCCTTTAACCTTCATCCCACAGACCCTGGAGGAAAACGCTTTTTTTAATCATGTCTCACAGATGCTTCTTTCTATCGAACCAATTTTTAGGACTAATGATTTCATACCATCGGTTTCTTTTGCCATTTGGTGCTTTCTAAAAATGAATTGATGTATTGAGATTCTTGGGGACACTCAATTATATTAATGCAGTTTTTAAAAAAGGGAGCTCTTTTGAGTCCATGTTACCGTGTCTCCTGATTTAATGTATCCTGCAGGATCAAAGGAGGACTGGCACACTATCATCAGGAGGCAGACACAGCTGCAGCAGGCACACATTTTCTCGTGCTCTGTGGAAGATGACGCCCTATAGCATTAAAAGTCTACATAAACAACATTCACGCCACCTTCTCTACACATCAATAAAAATGATTTTAAATCATATATGTCACCCTAATTGTTACAGGTGGCGATAGTATTCATCGTACTCTGTTAAGTAAATTTTTAAAAACTTGAGAGTAAAAGCTCTTCATTGACGATTAAAGAGACAAAAACTGAAATATCGAAAAGTGTGAAATCACAAAGGATTTAACAGACTCTCTGTGAGTTCCAAGGTTCATTACAGCCACCGTAACGGTGTTAGATTTTCTTACAAGCACTGATGCCTAGTAAAACCTGACTAGTGAGCTAAATCGGGTTTCGAGAGGATTTTTTTCAGCTGCTGTGGTGTGACTCCTTCTCTGCTTCAAGCTGTTGTAATCATCTGAGACTGAATAGGGGAACATTTCTGTCGATAGTGCATGTTGCACAGATGTCAGCAACTCACCAGGCCACTGTACAATTGATCCAGCGTGGCTTGATTTTCTTCAGGGGTTTTTTTTTTCTGTAGGAGTTGTGTAGGTGCCTGTGAGCTTTGGACTATATGGCTGCCCTTTTTCACAAATCTTGCTTGTAACATTCATGGACAAAATCTCGTTGCACAGTCAGGGGATGGATCGAATATGTCCAACTAGTGGGCTTCAGATTTGCGCTCCTGTTGAGCGGTGCCCTCGAGCGTGTAGTGGGACAGTCTGGAGTTGAATGCAATGCAGCTGAGATGAGAATTGCCAGTTTTGAAGCCATGATTCTCAGGCAAACAGGTGGATTGCCTGCTCCAGGCCTCATATGGAGAAGTCAAGCATCTCAGTTCTTGTTCATGGTCAGGAATGACAGGCTGTTTGATGTCATTTCTGCAGCCATGCTCACCGTCCCGGTCTCTTGTGGAGAAGTGGGAGCAAAGTTAATTGGTGGATCATCTTCTGTTCTAACCACACCTATGTCCAAGAGAAACACTGAACTGACTGAACCTTCTCGGAAGAATGTCCCAGCATACCTTTAGAGACCAGCTGAGGAGCTCAGTCAGTCGTTTGGGAGCAGCTCAGAGCAGAGCTGCTGTTCCTGCAATACAGGAACAAGTTAAAGAGGTTCGGGCATCTGTCCAGGAGGCATCCTGGACAGATCTCAGGTGAAGTGTTTTGGGCATGTCCAACAGGAGGGGAGACCTCAGGGCACACCCAGGAAATGCAGGATGTATTATGTTTCTTGGCTGAGGTGATTGCCCAAGTTTCCCCCAGGATGAGCTGTAGGCAGCGGCAGGGAGAGAGCACAACTTACTGCTGTCTGAGATAAATGTTAGAAAAGCTATAAATGGATGTCAGATCTTATTCTTGTATTCTTATTATTATTTTAAATTCTCCAAAAGAATTTCTCAGATAAATAAAGAATAACTCATTGTATCTTACAGAGTTCAGAATGTCCTTAAAGACTACTCAGAGGTAACTTCCTACCCATCACAATAAATTACACATTAAAGAACTACTACTGCCATAGAGAACAGCAGATTAACAAGCTCAGAAACACAAAGAAAAACAATATCTATTGGAATAAGTGTGCAGATAAGGAGGTAATCAAATGTCTAATTTTTAAACTTAAATAAATATATTCTAGTGTAGCAGTTTTTATTGGCTTGCTCAAAGGGGCTGTTTTCGGTTGCTGTGATTTATTTGCTATATAAACAAAATTGAATTTAATTGGCTGGATGTGACTGGACTCACCGCTGCTGGGATAGATCTTATTTGCAAAAATCAAATAAATAAAGAAACATCCTGATACATTTTGGCACGCAGCCTACTTGTTGGCTTTAATTCTACAGTGTAGATGCCTTCTTTTATTCAGGAGAGCACAGCATTTTTCTTCTTTAGTCATTAAACACTTGAATGCGCTGAAGTATTTGATCTTAGAAAATATGGTCATGTTTTTAGCTTCAGTGTGGTCAACAACATGCTTCTCAGAAGTCTGTCTACAACCTTTAAGCTCTTCTGTTCTACAAAATTAGCTGTAAATATCATGAATGATGCTCACGTTTATAGACCAAATATTAAAATAATCAAACCCAAACTGCATTGTAACTCTATTCTTATGATTCTTCTGTTTTATTCAATTGTTGATCATTATTGTCTTTATTTTTTCATTTTCTAACAATCACATGTTATTAAGCTGTCTACGCAGCTCTTATTATCCAAAACTCTGGATCAGAGTGAGAAATTTCAAAGAAAAATGGATGTTTCAACACGATATTTAGTACAAATATGTTTGTTTGTCTTGATTTTTTTGGTTTTTACCACTTTCGTTCCTAACCTTAACCAATAACCATGTCAGTAATTTGGTATGATCTTTATGTCTTAATGTTCTAACCTTCTTATCAGCCCTCTGTGAACGCAGGCTAATTGTTAGCATGCTAACAAGTTAAACTAAAGTGAAGGACTTTTATCCTGTAAGGATCTACATGTAAGCAATCAGAGAACTGCTATTTCCATCTGCAGTAATTTATAACTGCCCATTTTCCAGGACCTCCCCACCCTTTAATATGCAGAAATTAAAGGCATAGGACATTTAAATCCCCAGCACAGAACAAAGAAGGCATCAGTGACAGCATATATGACATTGATTAACTCAGGAATAGTAGCAAGAGAAGGATCTGGTGCGTATGTGGGTTGCAAAGCGGCTTACAGAGATGTAACGCCCTTATTTCAGCTGAGGTTGCAGATGCCTGAACTCAAACTATCCTCAGTTTTCATTCCCAGCAACTCTTCTTCTGATCCTCTGTTTCCTGCTTGATGCCCTTGTAAAACACATTAAGTGTCCTTGCTGTTCACCGGTGATACGCAAACAGGCTTGTCTTGCTCCTCCGTACCACAAAAACACCCCAGCCGCTGCAAAACAATGTTTTCATTTAATCATTTCACATTAAAAACACACACTGTATGCCGCATCACAAAATGAGAAAACGCTGTCCTCCAATAACAACTGAAGCTGACGTAGACAGAAGAAATAGCCAGTGTCGGTGCCGGCGAGAGAAGAGACACGTTTATGTTCCCCCCTGCAGGGTAGCTGAGGACTGTGTTCGTCTGAAGCCACAACATGAGATACACACAGACAGCAGGTCGAGCCACAGATGGAAATCATAATTCAAACAGTCTAACAAAGCACTTGAATTCATTCCTACCTGTAATGTATATTACCATGATGACAGAGACCAAGCCAGGATGATCATGGGCTAGAAATTTAAAAAAAAACCCCAAGCAAACGAACCCAAAAAACTCAGATACACTAAATCTTCCGAGTAGTATCACAAAAGCTTTTGGTGTGAAGCCACGATGTACTATGTAATGGTTGCTTTTGAGTACACTCAAGGTTCAGCTAAACCTGTACTGAAAAGCATGGGTCGTTCATTTTTAGCACGACATTCAACATACTGGCCTACTTAGAACTGCTGAATGAGTAATATTCTTAAAGAAACGTGACATATACACAGTCAATTGTGGACCTGGAGTTGACGTTTCACCAAAGTTCTTTTGTATAAGATTTGCTTCAGGCATCTCTGCGTGGTACCCGTTTTTATGAAAGCCATAGAGAGAAAATAAAACACAATTATTTACACCATAACACAGCAGACCCTGTATCCTAACAAACATCCTGGCCAAACACTCCTCATGGTGCTTTTGTAATCATTTTTATAATCATGAAAATGGTTTAAAATTGTTAAGCTTGGGGATTTCTTTTGGCGAAGGACAAAACAATGCCATTCTTGATAAAATGGTAATAGCTGTCCAAAATTTCACCCTGACATTCTCTTAATGAAATAATGCTTTAACAACTCCCTGGTCGTATTCATTTACTGCAGTGTTTTGTACAAGGCTTGCTGTCTGGCAGGCAAATAAATCCTCTGGTGAAGTGCAGCGGCCAGAAGCAAGTCCTTTATTCACATAAATTAAATGTAAGCATACGGCATCATTTTAAAGATGCCTGTAAAGAAGGGCTTAGCACTGCAACAAACTTGCCTTCGAGTAAACTCGTTAAACAGAAACTGAAAGGTGAAAAGAATATGCAAAATGTGGGCTCCTAAATGTTCGCACTGTTTGCAATAAACAAAGCAAAAAATATTAAGTTTTTTTTCCTCCCTCACACTTCACCAACTCCTTCTACTTCAAAGATAATTGGCTGCATCTTGTAATAAATGATAAACTGCTAAATAGAATAGATTTCAGAGACGGTTTGGTCACAACCTGAACTATGATTTTAAACAACCACACGTTCAATCTGTACATTCGAAGTTCAATGTCTCACCTGGGCCCTTGTTACAGGCCTGTGCTGCAGATGGGGGGGCGGGGCAAATGGCGCACATATAGAGTAAAGCAACACTGCAGTCCAACGTATGCATCAGCAAAGAGAACAAGAGAGATCGACGCATGCAGTTTGGACAGTTGAAACCAATTTTTGTACAGTTCGTTTGGCAGTGAGCAACATATTTGTGTTATTTTACATAAATATGCTGCACAGGGATGAGTCCCCTTTATGGGTTATTGTCCCACCCAGTCACATTTTTTTGTGTGTGCGTGCATGTGGAGACTCAGACCCCACTGCGGGTTTGGCACAGCAGAGGCCACCCTCCCATTGCAGGGTGACAAAAAGTGCTGATGAGTCCAGCTGACAGCTCCTTCATCCCTATTAGTGCCTCAGACGGGGGGGAGGGGTGTGACAGAGCAAAGCGCTGTCCTTAGACCAACCAGTGTTCTTGTCCTTGTCTCCTCCCCTCCCTTTTTAAGGTCCTGCAGGATGCCGTAGCGAAGGATGTAGCGCCACCTAGTGGAGGCAGTCGCTGGATATGTGTTGCTCTGAGGGGAAGGGAGACTGGCTTCAGCAGGCAATCTCCTCCAGGGTGCCCAGCGTTGTCTGCAAGGGGACAGTCACGGTGTGGCTGATGGACTCTGAGTGGTTTGCCACAGGGTCACAGGAACTCTGGGAAAAAGAGTGAAAGGCCAAGGGCTAGGTCACATTATAAAGCAGCAAGATCCTACAGGTCGTATTTAAAATGACCAAACTTCCACCTGAACTCTGAAAACTGAATTAGTATAAGTATGCAAGGTCTGATCAAAAGGTTTTTACTGACCAATAAGATGCACAAACACTCATTGGCTTTAATGTGTTTTCATTTCCTGAATCTGAATTCAGGAAATCAAAACAAATGATGAATCTGAGGTTATTGTACTCGGCCCTAAAAATCTTAGAAACATGGTGTCTAACCTAATATTAACTCAGGATAAAAACAATTAGTGATGCTATAAAAAGTTGCTTACTGCATTTATTACTTAGGCTGGACTATTGTAAATATCAAGTTGTTCTAAAAGCTCCCTCAAAAGCCTTCAGTTGATCCAGAACACTGCAGCGGGAGTACCGATAGGGACTAGAAAGAGGGAGCATATTTCCCCTACACTGGCTTCGCTTCATTGGCTCCCTGTTAGTTCAAAATCAAATTTAAAACCCTTCTTCTCACAATCAAGATCTTGAATAATCATGTGCTAGCTTATCTTGAAGTCCTCATAGTACCATATCACCCCAACAGAGTATGTTGCTCTCTTTAAAAATAGATTGGGAGGGCTCCCAGTTTGGATTTGGGAGACAGATACCTTCTCTACATTTAAGAGTAGACTTGAAACTTTCTATTGTGATAAAGCTTATAGCTATGGCTGGATCAGGTGACTCTAAACCCTCCCTTAGACACGATGTAATGCACCTAGGCTGCTGGGAAATTTGCATAATGAACTGTGAAGTGCAGAAGTTCACCACTTTTCATTTTCTGTGCATTTATATACTACTTTGCATTTACTCATCAGCTATCATTAAAGTCTGGCTCTCTTCTATAGTATGTATTTTGTCCTGTCTCTCTCTGCTCTCTTCTCTTTCCATCATCCCCAACTGAGTGTAGTAGATGGCTGCCCCCTCCTGAGCCTGGTTCTTCTGGAGGGTTTTTGCCTATGTAATGAACCCTCTTGCTGTGAGGGAAAACGTGCTAACCTCTGCACTCACATAACTGGGAGTGCTAACCAGTAGACCAGCTAATTATTCCCTTATTAAAACTGAAACTCAGTCATGACTGGCTAACTTTGTTAGAATAGGAGACATGGATATACACATGAGCAATTTTTTCAGTTTTAATAAAGTGCAGCAAAACAAACAATAATAAATACACAAAAACTAAACTAAATAATAATAATAATAACAATAAAATCAATTAGCAAACAAAAAGTAAAGTCTAATAAGCTGCTACTGAAAGCTGATAATTCTCACTGACTACTCTGCAGATATCCTCCTTTAAATTTATATTAAATTAGGGCAGTTTGACAGTCCATCAATATTATGGTACTCCTTATACCGTCGCTGACATTAGTAACACTAAAGACAGTGGTTGTTGCTGCTTGGTTTCATCAAGACATCTCTTTTGGAGCTAAGCTTTCCTGCCAAATTGCCATGACATGGTCAGAACACAGTCTTAGTCTTGCTTGGGTGCCCTTTCTACATGCTTGTGTGGAGGAGCAGGAATAGGGCACGGTTTGATATGCATGATCAGAGTGAGTGGAATTATACCAGATTTACATGCTCCACTTCCAAAGAGCTCTCAGTGAAGACGACTAACAAGAAAAAGTGTAAAGGTCACTCTTACCACGTCCTCTCCGTGACTCTCCTCCTCCTCCTCTCTGCTTAGTAAGTCCAGTAGTCTGTCTTTCACCACCTGCAGATCAGAAAATAAAAATCAGAAACACTTAATTCCGACTGTTAGAGAAGATCTCCGAGAGCTCTTCTTGTAATTACTGACTGTAAAGAAACATTTGGTTTCAAGGTAAAAACGGAATTAGGTGGGAAATGTGGCAACAAAGTACGACATTACAATAAGCTCAGCGTGAAAGCAACAGCTTTCATGTTGAAAAACGTTGCTTTAGAAATGCTTATGTCAGCGACATGAGGCCTTCTTATCCCCATAACTCCTTTATGGTCATTAAAATGAAGGAAAAATTCTTCAAAATGACTTTTTCTGTGTATCTGTGCTTATCAGAACCCCGCGAAGCTGAAAGCAGCATGAGAAGCTCTAAAAAAAAAGGTGCACAATAGAGTAAAGGTAATGGAAAAGTATCATCCCACAGTCCTTTATCTCAGCCAGAACCAGAGTGAATTTAGCTTTTTATCTGCTTTTTGTATCTGTGACATTGATTCTGTTGTCACCATTCACGATCAAGGCTCTACCAAAAATCCAAAAAACAAAAATGATTAAACTCTATTGAGAGCAGGGCTGGTGTTCAGGATTTATTAGTCATTTCAACAGGTATATATGACAGTAAGAAATTTGAAACAGACCTCATACGCGTAGTCAAACAGCTCTAAGATGGTGAGTATGCTGGCTCCAATGAACAAACCCATCTGGCCACCAATATCACCTGTGGAAGGACAGAAGGACAGTACAGACACACCAAGAGAAATACAAAGCGAAGACACTCTTTTGTTTTTCTGGAAAGATCTTTGTGTCATGGTCAGGAGAAAGACTTGATTTGATTTACTTGCAACACGTAGGCACAGATAACGGGAACAGACAGGCAGAAAGAGAGACTATTTTTTCTTCATTGTGAAAACAGCCTGGTGTTATAAATTGCAAGAGGCGTGTTGCTACAGGTGAAGAAAAAGATGTGACCCAGAAAGTCGAGCGACACTGACAGATCCATGGGTTTGATGGCTCATCGGATGGTGCTGCAGTTTGTTGGACCAAACTGATACAAAAGATATGTTAGGTCTTGAAAGGTCATTAAAATGACTACAAAATTGCACTTTTTAGTACATTTATTGCCTTTTAGAAAGTGGAAAAAGTAGAAAGGCATCATTTAATTTGGAAATAGTCTATCAGAAAGCTCTGCACCAATTCTGAAGCTGCTTTGGAGGAAAAAGGAAACACAGCAGGGAGTGATAGGACACCTAAACAAAATGCAGGGCATGAAGCACAGTGCTAACTACTAATGCCGACTTTATTGCTCTCTAAAACACGTCTGCTATCCGTCTGCATCTAATATTGCTTTGGCCCATAAGGGCAGAGATGCTGTCTGTGACTTCAGCAGTATCTGACTGAACGGCCATATTTGACATGGTTTATTTTTCTTTGGTAGTTTTGACACCAGAATCCCAGAACATCTCAAACCATCACAGCTCGTCTCAAAGCCACCGGCGTTCATAAACTATATAATATGAAAACATAAACAACTTTACTGAGCTTTTTGTGTTCAATCTCTAATAAGGAAACATGGAGATTATTAATGGGTAAATTTATGAGGTATGTTGGAATTATCTTTTTAAGACAAGATGCTCCATTACCAATAAGTAATGAGTAATTTAGCTACGGCGAACATACTTTATATAAGAAATAGAAATAAATCTCAAAAATACAGTAACCTAACAAAAGCAACATATTTTATAACTTAAATATGAATCAAGTAAACAGTATAATCTATGAAAAATGCTCATGAATAAAGATAAATAAGATAAATCACACTTTTAAGACTTGTACATAAAACAAACATCAAGATTTTATACTGTTTGTTTTCCATTTGGGATCCAGGTTTGGAAATCAAGGAAATCAATGAGCCCACCTACCCAGCAAGCCTGCCACCTCATAGGCTTTCTTCTGCTCGATGGTCTCGTAGTTCAAAGCTTCAAAGAACACATCCAACACCAAGATGTTGTCTCTGTAAAAGGTAACAGAAGGTTCATTTATTTTTCCTAAAACAACCCCACTTCAGGTAAAAACGTCAGTTAATAATAGTTAATTCATTTCAAGAACGACTAGAGGAAAAACAACTTGCTTGCTACCTTAATTCAGCTTTCAACGATCCCTGTTATCTACAACCTTTATTTAAAGCAAGAACAGAGAAAAGGCCAAGTGGTTTGCGCGGGTAATTCGCAAGGAGAAACTGCTTAACCTCTTTACAAGCAGAGTTTGGTTTTCTCCTTTTTTCTCCCCTTCAAATGATCAATTCATAGACACAGTAAGCTCAGCTCCTTTTTTATTCAGTTGTAAAATGTCATGTAGCATACGTTTACGGGTAAACAAAGCGAACAGTTCTAATTAATCAACAAAAGCACATTAGTACTCATTAAACTGGGTTTAATTAAGGTTAAAGATAACTATAAATTATAAACTGTACCACAGGATCAGTTATAAGTGTAGGAATTTTGTATCTGCAAGCCATCATGCTTTAAAAGAAGTTTGTGTGTTTATTTTTTTTCTCAGAAAAAAACCCTGCACGATCGTAGTGTTGAGCAACCAAACTTGGCTGACAAAGAACACCCCAGGTCACTGAAGGTTCTCATCTATATTAGACATTATGATTGCATCATGTTGCCTTGCACCATATGGCATGTTTTCATTGTTCACAAACCCATAACAACTTACATTATTTTCATTTTATGATAATAACATCTACTTTATATTCACAAATCCTCAGTTATGCACAACATATTCTGAAATCATCAGGTTGCTTGGCAACCACCTACCAATGGACTAAAATTACCTGATTTTTTTTTTTTTGCCTTCATGCACTTTCAGCTACTTATCACACCTTATTCTGTCAGCATCTGCAAAAGCTGAATTATACACTATAACATCATCATGTTGCCTAACAACACCATGCTATCGGGCTACAATGGCCTATCTTTTGTGTCTATAACACCTTATACATGCATAGTGTCATTTCCAACAGCAATAACAGGACGAACTGTAGCATGGTTATGTACTAATTACTATAATATAGCAGATACAGAATGATAAGGAGAGTTATCTACTCACGTGATGTACTTCTCTGACTTGTTGAACTTTTTCTGCAGGTAGCGGGCTGAAGTCTTGCTGGGGATTTTGACCATGGATAACTCTTTGTTGTAGCGGGTCATGTTGCATGGCGTCCTGCACATGCAGTTACTGCTTTCCACAGCAGACAGTTTAGCTTTATAAAGATGTGGTTATGGAGATGGGGGGAGTGTATTTAAATTTGACATTTTAAAAAAAAAGGAACAAAATAACAGAGGATGGGATGAGCATGATTGACACAAGAAAAAAACATTAGATTCCAATTCCAGACATAGTCAGAAATCCAATCTGAACGCAGCAAATGGACCAAACTGGCTCATGTCTACCTGAACAGTGTTTTCATAAAGAGTTAAATAAAGTATTGATTGTGGGTGTGAGGCTCCTGATGTGTTTTTGAATATTAAAGCTGACAATCTCCGCATTTTTTTTAAGCCCTTCATCCCACAGGCAATTCATATCAAACTGGCAAAGACGACTCATCCCATTTATTTAAAGAACCTTTGCCCAGACTGAACTGGTGTAATAATAAATTTCAATAAAAATGTCCAGGAAGTGAGTCATCTGCACAAAGCGGTCGATATATTAATCTAATATTGTATGAGAAATTCAACTCACCGTTGAGACTACAGAATATATATCTCTTATTACAAGATATAATACAAGACTAAAATAATGTCTATACTATAGGAATTGTCCCCTGGGATTGCAAACCCTTTTCTTTGCCCTGCTCAGAGGATAGTGCTTTCTGGGATTTTTAGTGGGGCTTACCACATAACCCCATTTTTGTTTAAGTTTAACCTTATTGAGTCCACAGTAGTCACTCTGCTCTCAATTGTGTGCGTACTGTAGAAGCACCAAAAACAGCAGTTCCTTGAGTGTCCACCAGAAGCTCCAGAACTCAATTTCTGATGTTAAAATGCTTAAAATGCTTAAAATGATGTTTAACGTCACAGAAGAAGAAAAAAAAAACATGGTTACAGCCTAATACAAAAACAGTTTTGGTCTCTGCCTCTTCATAGGAACATACAGAGTGATTTTGAAACTCACTGTTTTTAACCCTTTTAAACTTAATGCCAACTCAGGGAGCTGTAGCTGATATCCATCTTTAAGACACTAAACTGGATCTCTAGATTGTGCTTGTGGTTTTGAAGCTTTTTCTGGATGATTATCTGGATATCTGGCTGTATTGTATTTGGAAGTATTGTATTTATAGTATTTTTTTTTTTTTACTTTGATACTTAGTAGTTGGCAGGATCTGTATCTACACGATGCACCCACATTGTTCACTGATGTAGCCTGCTAACCCGTCATTCTAATGTTAACTGATAAATTCACCCTTTCATTTAAATGTGGTCACTTCTGACTACACATTATTGTGGTACTGATACACATTTTTACTTTTTTAATAGTTACTATAGTTTCCAACTGCAAACCAAGACAATTATTTAACTGATGACCTTTACTATTCTTTTCCTTGCTCATCTGGCATTATTCTAACTAAAGTTAGAGGTCACACGTGCTGTACGTACAAACCCCGGCATAGAAATCAGCATAAACGCCTGCCCACATTTAAAAAGTTCTATTGTGTTATGTGGATGTTTACTCAATCAAGCCCTAATGAAAGTGATGTCATAATTAGTGTTGCAGAGGAGAAATTATATAGCACATCAGGACTCTGACGGGGACAAAGTCCTTGCAAAGGGACAAAGTCCTGATGCAGAAACATCAAGCTCTACTCAAGCTTCTGCTTTGGCAGACTCAGAGGAAAAAGTACTTGAATACACCGAATGAGTTTGTGTGAAGTTCACAGCCTCCTATATAACACAGACTCTCTCAAGAGTGATGGTAATATCAAGCAATGTTTTTTCAAATAAAAGGTTCTCGGGTACTGAGACTGCTCATCCATCACTCTCCTAAAGTCAGATTTTCTAAAATTGTTTAAATAGAGCTCGTTGAATTTTGCCAGAGATTACGGAGCTCTTGTTCCCACAATGAAAAAACTTTTCTTTTCAGAGCTAAAAATCGTGGAAGTTAAAAAAAACTGTCAGAATGGAAAAGAAAGCAGAAGTTAACATAATCAGACCTTTTTTCTGACCAAAGCAGCGCTGTGGCAGGCCCGCAGATCACAGAGCAGGAGGCAGATATTCCCCACGGTGCACTAATAGCTGGCGGGACCACACAGTCACGTAATTGCAAGAGGAAATTCAATATGGCTCCACAGTGGTCTCTTATTCTTATTCAAATGAGACGTTATTGGATACATGAGAGCAAGGCCTCATGCATTCGAATGATTGATTTCTTTGTCTAAGCCTATAACCTTTGTCCAGCTTCTCCACTCTTTTTCTCGTGCACATTTTAATCTAAAACGTGAAATTACTATAATGCATTTCCTTCTGAATAATTTCATAATTTTCATAATGCTAGCATTACCAGCTAGTTATACATTACCTGACAAAAACTAAGAACAAAGAAACTGAAGACCATTTCTGCCTGGATTTATAGTTTTAAGCCATCTACATTTCCTCAAAAGCAAAGATAAGCAAGTTGTTCACAGACAGCAGATGCAACTGTCTCCTATTAAAATATATTTTCAAGGCTACTTCAGGACTTGAGTGACGCAGTTACATGGGTAGAGAAACCCAATAAAACTCTGCTGTGTGAGATCTCCTGTGGTGGGTATAGCAAATTGGCAGTTGGACTTTAAACTTGAATTCATTTGCATTCAATGATCCAAGCTGAGTGAGTGAGTGTGTTGGAAATATGAAAGCCTCACTGGTCCAAAAATGAAGCCAATTACAGAAGAGAGAGTAAAAGAGCTGTCTGGAATATGCACCTAAGCCTTGTGCACTCCAGGATCGTACCATGTAACTTGCGCTTTCGAGTGCATGCTAACAAAATATGGGCGAGTTGCACCGAGGGCTCTCGTGGTGTGGGAGTGCTGCGGCTTGGTGCTGATTGCCTCAAACTTTTGTTGGACTGTTTTGTCTATTCCTTGCTTGCCAGAAATAATTTCTGATGAGATGAGAAAAGGTGGGGGCTGAGCAGGGAGAAAGCTGTAGGATGAGAGCAAGTATTGCTGATGAACTCCCACTGGCCAGCAGTTGAGGTTGATAAAGGTTGATTACTCATTGTGCTTCTGAATCTAGTTAATATTCAGTGTATCTATGTACTCGCTTAGTGTTTATGCGCTTTTGTTTTCCATAAAAAATATATTAGATTTGAATTAACATCGCTATCAGTGGCTTTGGTTAACAGTTTCAGGTGTGCCATGATGTCTTAATTACTAGTCTTTCCCCCCCCAGTAACAGTGGAAATGTCTTGCATTGCAAAGGTCTTTGAGTCTTTAAACTGCAGTGGGACAGCGGAAAACCAGGCCAGACATGATGTGCATCAAAGTCAAAATTCTTATTGTGTTTGTTCTGTTTCTCAGTTCCTTTCAAGAGGAACTTTTAGCCACATTCCCACTTCCTACATTTTTGTTTTCCCACTGGTCCCCGTTCAACGGGGCACATCCAAAACTCATAACGTTTTTTTGCTACAGTTCACAGGTTGAACAACACACAGCTATAGGGCTTTCTGTGGCATTTTTGCTTGCCGCTCAGTGGGGATGTCAGAAGCGTTAAACTATTAGCAGAAAGATGCTCATAAATCCCTGGCGTATAAAAAAGGCGGCACACATAATGAATGAGCTGCCATAGGTGCAACCTTGGGTAACATACCAGGACACCACCATTTCTCTTTTTTAAAAAACGAAAGAAAAAAAAAAAATATGCTGCTGTGTGTCTTGATTTCCCTGCAGCCCTCCACTGACCTGTTTCCCATTTACTCATTTTCTAAGCATCTATTCAGGTCTATGTTTACCTTCTCTGGGCTACACCGTTGCTGTCCTTCATGCTATTTATTCTTGCAACCTAGCCTCCATCATTATTATCATTTCTTCTGCACGTAGTTCCATCATAGTGAGCTCCAAACACCAACCTTTTTTATGCATTTTCAAAAAGACGACACACTGAAAAGGTGACAGATGATTTTTTTCCTAATTAAAAATGGGCTTCTCACCACCACAAGCATTAGATTGTTGTT
Organism: Neolamprologus multifasciatus; assembly: GCF_963576455.1. Classification (NCBI taxonomy): domain Eukaryota; kingdom Metazoa; phylum Chordata; class Actinopteri; order Cichliformes; family Cichlidae; genus Neolamprologus; species Neolamprologus multifasciatus. Next base: position 7,088,931 of record NC_140442.1, on the reverse strand, counting down.
GTTGCATAGACTATGTTTAGTCAGATGTTGTATAATTGTCCTTCTTTTTTCTTGTCACTTTGTTTACATGCATTTATGCATACACTCAGAGAAGGCCTTTGCTACTGTATGCGAAAAGATAATTACCAAGTGTCTGTGCTCATCTTCCTTACTGATGCATTCACTCTCTCAGGTACAACGTGGGCACTTAACGTTCAGTGTATAGTTACATCAGCTATGCAGTAGACTTTTTAACAGCGCTGCCAGGTTGGGTAGCTGCTGTAGTTTTATATTCCTTAAAGTTTGGTATTTAGGTGTTGTGCATGCCTATTAGCGTTTCAATGAACTTGCTACACATAAGCTCCACCTCTAGCCTAAACTGAACTCTAACATTGCAGTCCCTGTCTTGCTAGCACACCCTAACATGACAATCATATATAGGAAACGGGATGAGAAAACACCTTATGATCCAGCGGGCTTGAAAGGCTATCACTTTTCAGGAAATTGAATCTAGATAAAATCACAAAAAAAATCAATACTGACTGGCTTGTGTGTCAATTTGGTAAGATATCAGACAGATGTATTTGCAGAAGCATTTTCATAGGAAGTCGTCGGATGAGCCTACACTTAATAAAACTGTTAAAAGTTAATATAAAATCTCGACTCTGAAAAAGTGAGCCAGGCCTGTCAGAACTTTTTACATGGCTGTGTCTTTTAGCTCAATGCGGGAAATATGACGCATTATCTTTCTGACCATCCAGGCATTAAATTGAACTCTTACACTGCAGTCCCTGTCTGCTCTGATGGTGGTTACAGACTTGATGAGCCCTTCACGCACAAGGGGAAACATTAAGATGACTCCTCTTGATTAATTTAAAAACTTCATAAGTGACACATACACTTACACTATAATAGACAGAAACTTTTGACGCCTTAGTAGAAGAGCAGCATTGTGTCTGCGGCGCCTATGTTCTCTTACAAGCGGGATGCGCAGTGTGACGGTGGCAATCAGTTGTTGTCCGTGTGTTTTACCACATTACTCTTAACCTGAGCTGTTTCCATTTAAAATTCTCTCCAGTGTTACTTACTTTTAAATCAGGTTTAGCATTAAAGCTCTGTGTCAACAGAAAAAATAATCCTAATCCTTTGCTGAGGCAAAAATCATATGTAAACCAGCATAGGCTACATGTGTATCATTTGAATCCCGAGTGTGTGTATCCAAACAGACTTACCAAGGGCAGGCTCAGCACAGTCCTTGTACTGCTCAGGTGTGCAGTACGAAGCATCTCCTAGGAGCAGTTTAAATAAGACACATTAGAAGAGGTGTTGACCCAGTGGTGTTTAAACATTAAGTTCTTGACACACTCGCACCATAAACACATGGATGAATGAATCAATCTGCAAGGCACAGCACCTTTTCCCCTGCCAGACACATAATCCCAGGGCTTTTTAAATGCCAACACCTGATCCAGCATTGACTTATCATATCATTATGAGGCCTCTCCATGGAGTTAAATCTCATAAAACCGTGCTGGAAACTCTTGCTGATGAATACGTGCTCAATACCGCATCACCTCTACTTTGATGTTTTTCTGCCCAGTCCTGTCAGAACAGCAAGGGAGCTTACCAGGCATGTGCACCATCCTGCAGTTGCAATTCTCCACTATGTAGCGTGTTTCACAGTCGATCCTGCAGGCAGTTACACTGTAGACCTGGAAAAAGCCAGACTCCAGAGCTTTCGACTCACACTCGCCCCATGGGGGAGGCAGGTAGGTCAGCTACAGGTAGGAAATAAAGTGGAGGTTGGTTAAGGATGGATGTCTTTGGAGGCCTGTGGTATTACATAGTAATAATACATATAATGATGTAGACCAAGAACTAAGAAAGAAAAGGACCTACAGCTATTTATAGATTTTTATTGACATTTCTATTGTGCCTGTATGCATCATCAGTTTGAAAATATTCAAGATTTTTATGCTATTTTTTTTTTTTCAAAGACACTTTTCAAAACCTGCAGATACTCAACAACCATCCACGACGCGGTCTGATAGTGACAGCAGCTCTACAAAACACATTCCTCGGCTGCTGAAATCTAGCCAAGTCGGAAAAGCAGAAGAGCCTCGCAACAAACCAGGCGGTGCAGAAAACAATTCAACAGATAGAGTCTGTCTGGGAAAAAAAATCCCACATCGCCCAGACATGGAAGCACAAAAACTCCAAATGTTCTCCTCCTGCTCCTGCAGCTCTGAGGACTGGGACAACAGATGAGAAACGAGGGACACCGGGCTGAGCAGCGTGGAGGCCCATCTGCTCCACAACAGAAGCAGTGAGGTCCAGCCGTGCACTGTATCCATCACTCGCCACCCTCTGCTCCTTAGTTCCCTTCATTGTCATCACAGCGCATCCCAAGAGAAGCAACGTGCTCTGCCAAAAGACCACTTTTTTTTTTGGATGAGACAAAATGCGCCTGCCAGGTGAAATTTGGCCACAGTCTGCTTGTTAGCGGTGACAGAATTTAAAAACTCTGCCTTGCTATCAGGTAATGTTGTATCTCTGCTTCCAGACAGACCTAATTCTGTAGTTCTTGCAGATACAATCAATTTTACCAGCAATTAGAACAATAAATTCAAACACAATCCAAACAACAATCTACCATGTTGAATGTTTCATAGCCCAGAAGCCTCTAGCCATTTCTGGCCAGGTAAGAATGTCTCCTGCGATAATTAAACATGTCCTGCATGATGGCTGCAGGAAGCGTGAGCAATGACTACAAACACCCAGGCGTTATTAATTTATTAGAGATTTACAAAAGGTGCCCCTCATCCTTAACCTTTAAAACCACCTTCACACCTCAGCTAATCTTCACTTCTGGCCTAATTAGAGTCAGCTGAGGCTGATTCAAAATCTGATTACTTCTAGTAATCAGATAATCTAAGGTGCTCAATATCACTTTTCACTGCGTTGAGACCTGCTGACCTGATTACGTTTCATCTAATAAGAGCTGAGGCCTGCGCCCCAGTCAAAGTGTTATTAATCAATGTTCCATTCCCCTTGTTATACCCCAGCAATGCAATTAGGCTTTACAACTTAGTCAGCAAAGGAAAAAAAAAGTTTACAACAGGGTGGGCTACAATAAATTCGTGCCGGTTGAGTGAGCTGAAAAGCAAATTTGAGAGTTGTGGCTTAAGACTGACCTCGACAAATCAGAAGCAAGTTCCAAAATTTGCACTTATCCATGTTATTTTTCTTCATTCTAATGCTACCACAGCAAATGACTTTGAGCAATGGAATAATAGTATAATGAAATATTTTTTTATCCTTGGGAAGAATGACTCTGACAATTAAGGGGACGCCATGCCCTTTTAGCTTCAGCTAAAAGCCCACAGTAGGGCGATTTCTGCATCCGGGGAGCTTAAACTTGAAATTGCCCTGCTCCATATGAGGGCTCATTCATCCCTCACCATAGGCTATGTATTTTGTGCCTCAGCACACTTGATTAAAGCTGCTTTGATGTCCGCCTAATATTATTAACCAAAAATGAGTTAATTTATAGTCTTTGTCAGTCATTTTAACATGAAAACTGATCGGCATCCATTACAAAGATTCGCTAATCAACAAGCTTCTTAACATCCTCCACAAGGCCTCTTTCCAAATCATTGTCCCAAATTACCCTACCCGATCATCATTATCCTGATTGTTTTGGACATATTTTAAAATGCCCTCCAGGTTTACGGAGAAAAAGCTTGAAAAGACAGGTGGGAACTGCTCAAAGTGGTAGGTTTTTCTTCTCAGACTCCTGATACAAAGTGGAGTTCTGCATTAATTAGCTGGAGTGGTGTTTCCCACCGTGCAGGCTTGTGGAGAGGGACAGTGTTTTCGCAGCAGGCAGGCAGGAAGAGCAGGCGCTGTCTTCACCCTGCCAGTCACAGAACTGGGCTGACAGATGAGCTGAGACAGAAGCCCTGGAGGCTCATTGCCCATGAGGCTGAACCATCCATGGATAGATCTCCTCCTCTCCTTTCTGCCTCTCACTGAAGTCTCTCTTTGTTGCACCGCAATGAGCTGTGATTTAAAGAGGCAAGGTTTCAACTACATTTTGTTCATGATAAGTTCCTAACATTCACGCTGGAATACCTTACTGACTTATCTTTACTTTGGCTTCATTTTCCAATGTGCTGGGCAATGCTAACATAATTTTGCTGGATTGTAAAATATAACAACAAAACAGAAAACAGCACTACAAGTCCTGTCTCCGATATATTTAGACCATTGTTTCTTTTTTTTTACTTTTCTGCATTACCATCGTGGCATATTTCACACACCTTATTTAGTTGTTATCAGATCCATAAATATTGCTGGTAGGACAGCAAGACATATTGTGTAGATATGACATCTAGAGGCTGTCTGCACATGCACATATAATGTATCTTTGTAAAATGTCTTTTACATATGTTCTTTTCCAATCTTAAGTATTTTTGGTGCCTAAATGATATCAAGTTCAACAGATGAGCCCCGAGCTTGTACGGCACAGAGAAGTCAAGTGCTTTAAACATCCTCCTCTCTTCTAGCCACTCTTCGTGTTTCTGTGTGTGTGTCAGCATGTGTGGAATCACACTGCTGATAGTTATTTCCTTTCCCGTGATGTGATAACCACCTAGACGGGAGAGGAGGCAACATACTGACAGCATGCATGGGATTGATAACAACCAGCCAATTTCCTCATAAGATTTGAAACTGGAAACCTCCCAGACAGTGATGATACAAACCAAAAAATACGCAAAAAGTAGAACAACATGTTTATGACCAGCTTCTTCAATGATGAATGCCGACGCTTCACTGGCTGATGAGCTGAACACGTTTTACGCTCGCTTCGACGCCGCAGCAATTAAAACAACAAACGGCTGCGCGCGCTCGGAGTGCACCAGTGGAGACGATGCATTCATCACAGAGCATGCCGTGAGGAACACCTTCAGAAGGGTGAACACCAGGAAGGCAGCAGGACCAGATGCAATCCCTGGCCGGGTCCTGAGAGGCTGCGCTGACCAGCTAACACCGGTGTTCACGGAGATCTTCAACCTTTCCCTGGCCCAAGCAGTGGTTCCCACGTGCTTCAAACAGTCCATCATTGTCCCTGTTCCAAAGAAACAACAGCCCGCTTGCCACAATGACTACCGTCCAGTAGCACTGACTTCAATTGTAATGAAGTGTTTTGAAAGACTGATGAGAGATCACATCACTTCTTCTGTTCCTGCCACCATCGACTCGCTTCAGTTTGCTAATCGTTCCACAGACGATGCCATATCTCACCTGCTCCACACATCCATGAGTCACCTGGACACTGGCAGAGGGAATTATGTTAGGATGCTGTTCGTGGACTACAGTTCAGCATTCAACACAATAATTCCCTCTAAGCTTTTCACCAAGTTGACGGATCTAGGACTCAGCTCATCACTGTGTCAGTGGATCCTCAACTTCCTCACAGACAGACCTCAATCAGTGAGGGTGGGAAAACAAGTCTCCCCCTCCATCTCACTCACCACTCACCACTGAGTGGACAGTTTCCGATACCTGGGTGTCTACATCACTCAGGACCTGTCATGGTCCTGTCACATCAACACCCTGGTTAAGAAAGCCTGTCAGCGTCTCTTCTTCCTCAGAAGACTTAGAGACTTCCATCTGCCACTGAAGGTGCTCAAGAACTTTTACACCTGCACCATCGAGAGCATCCTGACGGGAAACATTTGCACCTGGTTTTGGAACAGCACCAAGCAGGACAGACGGGATCTGCAAAGAGTGGTGCACTCGGACGAACGCATCATTCAATCAATCAGAGCTCCCTGACCTGCTGTCCAACTACACCAAGCGGTGCAAGACCAAAGCTAGGAAGATTATGATGGACCTCTCCCATCCCAACAATGGACTCTTCTCACTGTTGAGGTCTGGGAAGCGCTTCCGCTCCCTTAAGACAGAGAGAATGAGGAGGAGCTTCTTCCCCCAGGCTATTCGGGCCTCTCACACACATCACATCACCACACACACTCTGGTTTTTCTTCATGCACACTTCCTATAATTTATAATCTCTTTCTGCTATTTGCACATTTTTACTGTAAATTTAAAGTTAAATCTGTAAATTTTGTAATAACCTGTAAATTGTAAATACTGTAAAACCACTGTCATTGAATGGTCGGGTATTGCATTGCACAGCTACAAGTATTTCACCTCATGTCATACTGTGTATGGTTGTGTGTGTGACAAATAAAATTTGAATTTGAACCTACTGCGTCTAAAAGAGATATCAAAGGTTCTTGTCTATGAGCCACTATGTGATAAGTTGGGGATGAGAACTGGCTGCTAATAGAGAAGCAGCAGATAAACTTGGAACAAAAAGTTAGGTTAATTATGTTTAGTCGATTATTTCTTTGTTGTAACAATGCTTCTTGGCAGTAAATCCAACACTGATTTCCAGAAGTGTTCCTGAGCCCTTAAAGGGATTTCCATGACAGAAGCATTTCTGTTTTTACTGTAGAGCTGCTTGAGGCCCCAAAGATAACAATACGGATTATTTAGCAGATCCCTCACACAGATTTCTCCAGATTCACAGAACATTGTGACGATTAGATAATGAGATATTCAAAGTTTTCACAATTTGTCACTGAAGAACATTATTCTGAAACTATTCTCTGATTTATAAACAATGTTTTGTTGCAAACTGGTCTGTTCATCTTTACTTCTGAGAAAATCTGCCTTTCAAAGATGTTCTTTTTATATCAGCCTCTTGCCAATTAACCTAACGGCTTAGAAAATGTTCCTCCAGCTGTTTCCTTTTCCACTTGCCTTTCCAGTCATTTGTTGCCCTGACTTTGTCGTGATGTGTTGTTGCCATCAAACTCAATCTATTCAGCATAAAATAGTGCAATGTGTTCATTTAAATAATTGATATGTTTTCTCTTTTGTTCGTGAAGAGAACATGGGTTTGTGACATTCCTAAATTACTGCATTATAACTGAGATAGATTTTAGATTTTGAATCAGTCTTCTTGAAATTAGGATTGTAGGTCTGAATTTTACCAGCTATTTAAGCACTAAGGGAACCAATTATGACTTTCAGCAGCTACTTTGAATAAAAGTTTCAAATTTAAGTGTAACTTGATTTGGTTAACCATCATTTTGACTCAGTTTTGTGGATATTTAAAGCCAATTTCCTTTTGTTGGCTTGATTTTCTGGTCCAGTGGGGTTTTTTTTGTTCATTATATGGTTTATCTAGTATCCAATGGCCTTGATTGGCCAAAATAAAATCTGTTTTTGCATGTGCTGTAAACTTTAACTGCACTAACTGACAGGAGCAATTTTCAAAAGATATTTCATTTCTTGTGCCAAATGCACAGGCCATTCTAAAAATGAGATGGCAATGAATTTATCTTGACAGAAATCTGCCAGCTCAAAAAAGGGCAATCTAGTCAACTCCTGCTATTGAGCCAGACAATAGATTTCTAAAAGCTTCACTGCGAGAGAGGAAAGGAGAAGGAGGTAGGCAGAAAGAAAATGAAATAAGACATAGAGCCACAAAAGGTAAATGTGAAAGACAGAACTAATAATCTCAGTAAACTGACAAGGCTCACAGGAGCTAAAATTGAAATATATTCACTCTGGCAGTGCAGAAACACCTTTTGTGGAGTTTTATCAACTCAGGCCTCAAGAAAACAGAAAGAAACCCAACTTTATGAAGAAGAGAATGGTGACACTGAAAATGCTATTTACATTAAATACAACTGCTATATGCCTGTGAGCCTTGCAGCCTTTAAAACTGTCCATGTGTGATGTGAGAAAGCTTCAGTGTGATTGAATAAGGCTGAGACTGAGTGAAGATCCTCTCTTCCAGAAAGGTCAAAGCCAGTAAATGGAGGGAAGTTCATCATTTGTCTGGCAACAATCATCAAGAGAAAACAGAGGCCAATTGAAAGTTCAGACTACGGGGACCCACATGGGCTTCCACACCAATCCACTCACACGCCTGCAGAAAATCTCACGGTCCTGTTATGGCAGGTTATTTATCACATATTTTTTTGTCCCATTTATCACTGTGAGATATGCTTTATATGTGAAAAAGGAGTAAAAAAGAGCACAAAGAAGAGAGAAGATTTATAAAAAGCCATTAACTGTATATGAGTGAGAGACACCTACCCTCTGCTCCTGTGTTGCTACAAACGTCTGGAAGCCAGGCGCCACACCAAAGCCCAGTTCGTGAATGAATGGAGGCTCCGCCTGGCTGTGGATTTGTACCCGCACGCCTGCCTCAAAGGCTGTATCTTCTGGAAGAAAAGAAACGGCGAGATCTGTTAGTTAACGTAATCTCGTAATAAACAGAAATTTGCTCTGAATGTCGCTGGCTTTCTGAGTGGTTCAGGTAAGTTGTTTGAAAGCTGTTTGAACTCAAAAGCAAAATTAATGTTGGAAACAATCGTTCAGCGACGCATTTTAGGGATTTTGAGTCAAAGCCATAGACGTAGGATTGAATTTATTATAATAAACACGCTCGAGAGGCGCTATGTGATTTGTTGTGACATCATAGAGACAGTAAAAAAGGTTCAGTGCTGACTCCGTAGTCGAAAGGACTATTATCCTTTTAATCAGAGCACTTGTATGCACTCACACACACACTCACAGAAGCAAGCACCAAAAGGGCCATAATATTTATGGTCAAAGAGAGAGCGATTTTTGCAGAAATCGATAATGTTCTCTCTCCGTGTCCTCACATTCAGCCGCGTGCTCCCGGACATTCAATCACGGCATTCCCCTGCCAGCTGATCAGCCTGACACCTCGGGGTGATCGGCAGCCAAGATACTGGAGTCGTTCACAAATCGACATACTGCTCACACACATGCACAACGGCATCAGCCCGCACTGATCCACTCATCAATCAAACATCTGCAGTGACTGATATGACGACGGCGTGGAAGCAGTCATGTTTAGCAACAGATGAAGGGCTCAAACGTGCTTTTTTTCCTGCTGTGTTTGAGAGCATCAGTTGTGTGTAAAAGGGTATGAAAGAAACATTGGCTGTAGGAGAGAGATAATCCGTCCACGTTTCTGAGAGAGTAAGTACAGGGAGGTGTGTGCATGTAAAACAAGATGAGAGACTCTGTATTCATGTGTGGGGGAGGAAGTGTTTTTGTTCTTCATCCTGCGCACTGTTGAATCTTTCACGTCTTTTGAATAGATCATCTCTTTTGTGATGACAGCCTTATCTGTAGCTAACAAATTTAACGTCTCATCAAAATTTCCACTGGACTAGGGTGATTTACATGCAACTGCAGCACAACATCTGTGCATGTTGTAAATACCATATGGCCAAAAGCATGTGGGGACATGAGCACAGAGCACGCTGCTGAGATTTGCTTGCATTAGAATACAAAAACATTGACATGGTTTGCAGCTGGTCTCGCTTGCAGTTGCTGTTTCAAGGGTTCTGACCTGAACGATTAAAAGTATAGCGTCAATCAAAAAGTGTATATGGAGTTTTGGGGATTTTTCCCCCCTCCTCTGATGCTTGATCCAAATTTGGCATATCATTGAACACGAATTCAGTTTGACGATGGTTTCATCTGCTCAAGGAGGGAAACTGCAGGGCTTAATTTTAATCTTCGGTTTGGCATGTTGACAACTTGACAACCTAGTGTGATCTAATAGGAAACACAAACATGTGTAATGTGAAAACTCAAAGCCTCCCCTGCACATACACTGAGATTGGACTATTCAGTGATGCGAGAAATGTCGCCTGTCTAGTACATGTATTTTAAAATGAGCATCTCTATCATAGATTCACCATTTTTCAGCTAGTTGATATTACTTTACATATCAACTAGCAACTATTTTTTCACCCCACTGCTTAAGAACATGTCACAGAACAATAATTATTCAGTGTAGCATATTTGTCTTTACATGGTTATTTATAGTGGGACTTGTTAAAAGAGAAACACAATACCCAACTATGTCTTTTTTTATACTATTACTGTTATAATGCTGTAACAAATGCCCCATTAGCACTGTAAGATTGCACATAATTAGCCACTGTTGTCCAAAGACGATTAAAAACCATTAAAGAGCCCTTCTGTTGTACTGGATGACATAATCCTTCATTAAAATGAGCACTTAACAGTGTAAACAAAGAATTTCATCCCTGAGCTACTGACACTAACTATGCTGGCTGTTTATTTTAATAAAGGAGTATGTCACCCTGTGAGACTGTGTGCTGTCTAATGTCTTTTAATCGTATATATATGACAAAACTGTATTAACATGAGTAGCAAATAAACAAAGGCTGTCAGCATAAACAATAACTGCCGCATATAGTCTGCTGCTTTTTATTTTGCCAAGGGACATTTAACAAGTTTTTACAGAGTACTTCTGCAAGCAGTAGCTCAATAATATTATTAATATTTTTTCCAGGTTCCCCTAATTTTGCTTTTATATTCATGAAATATTTCAAAATTAAATATTTTAATTGTTTGTTTTACTTCATTTTTCTTTTTGTGGGCTACAGAAATGAGGAAAATAACGTTTCCATTGGGTCCTATACAGTGCTGTGAAAAACTAAATATAATGTTACTCCTCCCACAGAAATTAAGGGAATAAGTGACAGTCAGGTGCTGCTAATGAAATGTACTTGATTAACTGATCAACAGCAAGTGTGAGCACCTCTACAAAAAGTGATCAACTCAGTGTTTTTTCTTTTGTGCCTAGAAAGTCAAAATTGGCCAGCAGGCTTGGTTGTCCACGAAGCCAATACGTCGCTGTGAGTGCCGCAGGGTTTCCATCTTGGTCAACGATGGACTTGAGCGTTAGACGCCGTTGTTTAAGATCATCTTCAGTTTGCTTGATCCAAGTCTTCTTGGGCGTGTCATGCTTGATTCTCCAGTGGGCGGGCCGCTGCTGCAGCAGAAGGCGATATGGCAGGAGATAGTTGCTTGCATGCGGCAGACGTGGCCAAACCCTTGTAGTTGTCACTTCTAGACCAGCTCTTCCATCGAGGGCTTCTGGTGACATTGACTACATATTGCGCTGTTGCTGAGACGGTCATTGAGGGACACTTGGAGAATCTGACACCAACAGCGCGTTTGGAAGACCTCGAGCTTGTTGAGGTCATGCTTGAGGATGACCCAGGTCTCGGATCTATGGAGAAGAATGAGCAATACCAGTGTGCGGGACAGGTGGATTTTGGTGATGAGGCCTCTTCTTCCAGAAGCACCATCGGAGGGAGGCGAATGCTGCTGCTGCTTGACCAATTCTTGAGGGTAACTCAGTGTTACCTCAATGCAACACACAGATGAATGTACCTCAAAGAACTTAGGCAACATTGTAAATAAGATTGAGCCAAAATTCCTACAAAATAATGTGAGACACATAAAGTCATAGTGAAAGTGATTATTTCAGTCCTTTTTACAGGACTGCATAGTTCACATCATGTTTCCTAAGATTAATTAAAAAGTTTTTATTTTTGTCCAGTGTTTGGAAATATGTTCATTTATACGTTCGAAGACTGAGTAGGGCTCCTTTGTTAAAAATCATTCCATGCAGTGGAATGGAGGAGATCAGCTTACTGAATCTTTTCACCCATCTGTTTTCATCTCCCTCTTAACAATAGTTCAGGTCAGGTGAGTCGGCTGGCCGAGAAAGTACAATTATAATGGTGTCAGTATAGTAGTGGTAGTTTTGGCACTTGGGGCAGGGGATAAGTCTTGCTGGAAAATCTGCACCTCTCAAAAGCTTGTCAGCAGATGGAAGCATGAAGAGCTCTAAAAGCCACAGTTAGAGGGCCAAGTTGATTTTGGACTGGATAAAATCCAGTAGACCAACCACTGCCAACATTAGGAAATGGCATGGCACCGAAAATCATCACAAACTGTGGAAACTTCCCACTGGACTTCAATTACCCCTGATTCAGGGCCTCTCCACTCTACCTCCAGACTCTAGGATATTGATTGCTAAATGAAATGCTAAGTTTACTTTCATCTGAAAAGAGGACAGTGGACCACTGAGCAACAGTTCGGCTCTTTTTCTCCTTAGTTCAAGTGAGACACTTTTGATGTCATCTCTGGTTCAGGAGTCCCTTGATATTAAGAATGCGACAGATGTAGCCCCTTTCCTGAAGACGCTGGTATGTGATGGCTCTTGATTCACTGACACCAGCTGCAGTCCACAGCATGTTAAGCTCTCCCAAGCTCTTGAACGGACTTTTAAATATTTTCGTTTTTCTCTTCCAGTCAAGTTTTCATTCTCTGTGAACAGCCACCCTTTTCAGCAATGACCTTCTGTGGCACATCCTCAAGATTGAGGCTGTCTCTACATATCAGACTTATAAAACAGTCTACTTGATGAGGATTTTTCTGCTTTTCTGAAGAGCAGAAACTGCAGCATGTCACCCTATTTTACCCAAATCTGCAAATTTCCAGACAGACCCGATCATTCACTGAGATCAGTAGCAGACTTTCGCATTTGACAGCTAATAAATATGAGAAAACGACCTGGCTCTCTGTGAATGATGGTCATGTTCGGGTTGATCTTTTTACACAGGAGTGTGTCTGCTCCTCTCTTAGTAGCCCATCGCAGCAGCTGCACCATCAGGCGAAGTTAACAAACTGTGTGCATAATTTCTTCTGAGATTCCCTTCAAATCAAAAGTCTCTACAGGATGTCACAGACAGCAGTTCTTGTACTCACCAGGTAGCTCACCTTTCCAGAGTATTCACATATCAACTATCAATTTTATTTTATTCCAACTGGGGATTAAAATGTGATTTTAGCAGAAGCAGACACATATATAGCTCAGAATCAAGCCATGGTAGTATTTTTATTAGCAATTAACCACGATTTTTCAGTTAACGTGTTGGTCTATAAAATGTGGAAAGAGCTAATCCTCATACTTGTGCTAATTTGTGTTTTCATGACAAAAAAAAGACATTAACTTCCCACATAGCCTACAAAAAGCAGCATATTCACGCAAATGACAAGCTGGAAAAAGCTTAGCTTTTATTCACACCCAGTTGACTTGCATTACATAGCTAATAGAAACAAATCCAGCAGTGAAGAGCATAAAGCATAAAGGTAATAAATGATGATAAAGAACACCAAATAAGCTAACCATCCTGCAAATGAATGCTGCTTAGTTGTAAGAGACTAGAATCAGATTGTTCGAGACCTTTATCTCTCATAACAAGACATCAATTTACACAGAACAAGATGCAGCACATGAAACAATGATCTCTTGCTGTGATTGAAAATGTGTTATTAGTAGTACATATGTGCGCGCATGTGTGAGCATAAGAGATCAGAGCAAATGGGAATGACTGTGCTTGTTTGTGCTCCCATCAGTTCATCTTCCCTTATCAAAAGATGATCAAGGGGATCATGAATAATCATGTTTGCTACATATGACCATAGCTTTAGCAGAATCACAGATCTGCAGTTACCATCTATTTCATCACTGCAGTCACACTCATTTGACTTATATTGCCCTCTGTGCAGTCAGAGGGCTGGGCTAACTTAGGATGCTATCAACAGCTACAGTCATAACCTGAATCCTGCTTGTTTTGTTTGACTGTTTAAATGCAGGTGGTGTTCTGATTTCACCTCCATTCCCCTTCAGTCAGAGAAGTGGGCAAGACTGTGGGTGCATGAATAGTGTGTAAAAGATATGATGAAAAAGTCCTACCACAGCCTATCACCTTCCTCTCTATTTCACCTTTCTACAGGATTTGTCACATTGAGGACTGGGCATGTCAGGCTTTATAAAAGGTCTGTATTATGGGTGTAATGTAGGAGAGCAAAAATGACTTGGCAGCTGGCAAGCTGAAGAAAAATTTCAAAAGAAAGCGAATATAAGAAGCCTTCACTCATAAACTCTCTCTGGCTCAGGGGACTGGAAAGCTCATCTGTAACCAGAAGGTTGCCGGTTCAATCCCCCTGCTCTTTCTGTCCTGGTCGTTGTGTCCTTGGGCAAGACACTTTACTCTACTGCCTACTGGTGTTGGCCAGAGGGGCAGATGGCGCAATATGGCAGCCTCGCTTCTGTCAGTCTGCCCAAGGGCAGTTGTGGCTACAACTGTAGCCTCCACCAGTGTGTGAATGTGAGAGTGGAATTGTAAAGCTCTTTGGGTGCCTAGAAAAGCGCTATATAAACATCAAACATGATAAAGTAGTGTGCAAACAGTGCGGCTGTTAACCTAGTCGTACACATGCTAGTGTTGGGCCTCATTTACTCATTACTATATTGAGCTGTTTCTAGAATTACAATCAGATTCTTACAATGTGTGAACCTGACAGTTTTATCTTTACCAAAGTGCATAATTTAGCAATTTAGAATCATTCTGAATTGCTGATAGGCCTGCTTGCAATCAGAAATACTGCCAAGACCCCATTTCTCTTTATAGGGAAACAAAATTACCTCAAGGTGCATCATGGAGAAAGCCACCAGAGACTGAGGCTCAGTGGAAAAAGAAGGAAAAAATCACCTTAAAGCTCACCTGTATAAAAATAAATTTAAAAAAAAGAAGCTACTTTCGGTTACTCTCTTATCACAAGGGGTGGTCACAGTGGGTAGCTCCTCATGTTTGATTTGCCTTTCCTGAAACAACCCAGAAAAGAATTTGTATCTAAATGGAAATGAACCAGCAACCTTTTGCTTGTCAAACAAATGTGTAAACCACTACAATAAGGTTTTATCTTTAGCTAGTGGAGCACAAAGACTATTTGCTCTGTCAGCCCAAAATGTGAAACTCACTGGACTTCTGGTCATCTGCTTACAAACAAAGAAATGCGGGATAGAGGATCATGGCAAAGATGCGAGTTTGCAGTGAAGGATATCTGACTTGTTACAACTCCATGCAAAAAGGCTACATATATTATGCTAAGCCTTTAGCCCACACCTTTTCAGTCAATATTTATTTGCTTTTTCTTTTCATTTCTCTGCACTCACTGGCTACTTCATTAGGTACACTTAGGCACACATTAACACAGGTATTTAATATGTCATTCAGAGCAACCCAGTGCATTTAGGCATCTGCTTGAGTTCAAATTGAGCATCATAACGGAACGAAAGGTGATTTAAGTGACTTTAAATGTGGGAGGGAGGGGCAAGTGGCCCCTCCCTTCCTTCCCTCCCCTTCCTTCCCTCCCCATCTCCAGCTGCCTCCCTCTTCCCGCTCCACCACAATCACCGACACATGCAGGGCCTTAGAATAAAGGTGTGTCACCTGGGTGCAGGGGAGGCATGCTGGTTACAGACACTCTGGTCTGAATATTTCAAAAACTACTCATCTTCCAGGAGGTCTCCTCTCTCCAGGAACTCACTCTGCAGGAGGGGAAGATATAGGAGAGGTGGAGGAACATCTCAGCCTGGGTGTCTATTGTCTTGTGTAGTCTAGAAGATGAGTGGATGACGGGGTGGGTGCAGTTTTCTCTGTGGTGGGGTCGGGTGGGCTGTCCCGGGCTCTGTGGGGCTGGGCAGAGCTGGCGAACTGGGTCCCGGTCCAGATGGGCCTGGGGCCCCTTTCCTTGGTGGGTTGCAGAGTATGGGGGTGCCTACTGGGGTCAGTGGGGGAGCTGGCACCATCAGGGTGTACAACCTCACCCCTGGCGTCGTTGCCCACCTCTCAATTTTAAATACACCTAGACATCTGTTTGTTTTGTTGGTTTTTTCTTTTGCCCTTTATTACCGTTCCTCTTCCCTGCTGTTTTTCTTTCTCCCCTTTCTTTTCCCCAGTTGAGCTGCAGCTCACAGCATGAAAAATGCCTTGTTGACCTCTGGAATCAAGAGGACTTGAAGCACAGACTTGTGAGCACATGTCCAGCATTTAGCGTCAGGAATCACTGTGACTAACCACAGCCCCAGAAAGATGATGCTGACTTCTATAGCATATCTTCATGCGCTGTGCAGTTTCATATATAAAAATTCAACTTGTGTTGAACTAAAATCAATTTCTTAAATGCACTCACATTTTTCACCTTCCAAAATCTCACCATGAGGTCCATTTAGCAACTTTTCTGGACTGTTTGATCATACCACATGATCTTTAACAGCTCACACGTTTTCCAGTCGTCATGGAAAAGTTCACATCTCTACATTTTTTGAAATCTATGTTTATGTTCACTTGTTTAATCATTCATTCAGTACTCTGCTTCTCTGTTCAACATAAATGAATTCAAACAGATTCTGTATTCAGTCTTATGTCTGGCATTTTTTTGTAAAAAGCTACAGCAACATCAATTCAATTCATATTCAGATAGAAACATTGTAGATAAATCTGAGCAACAGCCAAATCATACAGAGCTAAAATGCTGTCTTTGCAAAATCTCGACATGAAGAGTAATAATAGTTTCCAAGCAGACTGAATGAAACAGCAAAAAGCAGCAAATGAGCACAGCATTCAGATGTGCCACCTATGCTACTGTAGCTAAGATGTTTTTGACCCACAATCCTGTAAAAATACCCAACTAAACATAATATTTGGATGGCAGATTGATTAAGAATTAAACTGATCCCTTGTGTTTTTTCCCTCATCAATTTAAGAAACAATACGGTTCAATCAAAGATGCACTCTGAAGAAAAACCCCACACACAAAAGATTGCACTTGAGAACATCACACTGACATAACAAAAGGAAAAGATACAAAAAGGAAAGATAAAAGGATCAAGGACTTTCCAATTCCACTTGCACTTGGCTTAACCTGCTGTTGAAAAAAAAACCCTGCTCCCTTTCTCAGTGTTTTCACCATCGCTTTCATTTCCTAACAGCAGACAGAAAATGTACAGACAAGGCACGATTTTAACGGCGGACTCTGAGGCTTGTTTGGGTTGCACTTTCCTGTTTGCCACATAAGGTGGAAGCTAAAATCTGATAAGATGAATGGAAAACAGATGGAAAATAGACAACAGAAGAAGACAGAAACCCCTGACTCTGCATCCCTTCAACCAGGGCACAATACAACTGGCTGTTTAGAACAGCCTATTTTTTACACCAGGGCTGACTTTATCTTTAAAGAAATCCTCTGTGATGATGATGAAAACACAAATATATCTGATATAAGAAAGGACTGGACTTCAGTGTCATCACAGTTTGTGGCTTTGCCTGTAATGTGTCTGAGGGGCTTTTCATTATTCTACAAACACTGTTGTGCTATTGAATGGACAGGGTGCTGAGTGCATAAAGACTGCTTGCTGACTTTAAATGGAAAAACGGATGAACTCTAGGTATTATGAAATTTTCAGAGGTTTAATGTAATACCAGAGCGCTCATAAAACAGCCAAAGCAAAATATTTACTTAATGATCCAGTTCCTTCCCTCCTTAAATTGAATATGGCACCCCCTCAAGGATTTTAGATCCTCTTGCTTTTCCACTCTACCACATGCAATAACTCTCTACAGTACAGCCTGTCTGTCTGGCAGAAAGACAGCTGCCACATTATAATAACAATAGATAAAATATTATATACTATGATTACATATAGAGATGGACCGATCCGATATTACGTATCGGTATCGGTCCGATATTGAAGTATATTACTGGATCGGATATCGGAGAGAAATAAAAAATGTAATCCGATCCATTAAATATCAAAAAAGCACCTCACAAAACTTGCAACATGGCGTAACTCGGCTCATAACCGTAGCACGTGGCAGCAGTATGCGTCACGTGATAGAGCGGCTGTGTGTATTTGTAGCCTCGCTACCAAACTGGCATTTCATCTCAGAGGAAGTGATACCGGAGAGAAGTAAAGCAAGTGTGTAAGTTCATCTCTGAGTGTTTGTAAAGCGTTCCCACGTTAAGCTTAACAACCGATATATGGAGCGACTGTCTCTTCTCCCTCCCTCTCCTGCTGCTACTTAATGTGAAACTGATTAATGATCAGCTGATCGGCTTTTCTGTCGTGAGTCCCTCTCTCTTGTTTGTTTTTGACCCACTTTGCACCAGAAAGAGGAAACCAGCGGCTGAACAACAGCAGCACGGTTAAGCTTGATAATCTGATGTTAGAATTTATTTAATATTACTTTCTACACCAGGATCCTTTTCTACGTAGCTGACAGCTGGTAACTGTGCAGGGGCGGATCTAGCAAAGTTTAGCCAGGGGGCCCGATAGGGCATGAACAGGGAAAAGGGGGCACAAAGACATACTTTTCTTTCTTATTCTCATTTAAAATGTCTAGCTTTTAATAAATAATTATCTGAATCTTACACCCAAGGTTTTAATCTGATGTAAAATGTATAGAACTCAATTACTGTATATAGTAACTATTAAGTCTAATATAACCTAGTAAGCTATAGTACTTTTTCCTTTGGGAAGGTACCATCTGTGCAGTCTGCAATTCTGTTGAAGAAAGATGTTGAATCTATTTAATTATTCTTAAAAAATAATTTATTTCTGTGCATTTTTTTCCACACCGCATCAAATTAAAGTTCATTGCCAAATTGATATCCAAATTTATGATATCGGTATCGGTAATAAAAAAGCGGTATCGTGCCATCTCTAATTACATATATGATTTTTAAATCATTTCAACTGCAATGACAAAATGGTTTTCAAGATATCAAATACATAAACTGATATAGATAACAGCAAATATGTATCAGGTCATACACAACTGCAAAAGAGGAGCTGGCATGAATTTGAGCTGCTCGCAGATGTACAGCTACTGTATACATGCCAAACAAGCCTAAATAGCATACTCTGTATGAGATTTGCCAATTAGATGGGTAAAATATTTATCAGATGACCCAGTAGAAGATGATGTACTGGCACTCAGATTTGCTCTGACTGGGCTGTGCTTCAGTTTCTGGCTTGCTTGAAAGAAGGTTCTGCACATGTTTTCTTTCTAAAATCAGTTTTTCCTTATGCATGTGTTCTTATGAGTCTATAACAGGAATTGCTTTTAAATTAGAAACCCCCATCCAGTATAAAATAAAAACATAAATAAACAGCTTGGCTGAAAACTCAGACCATATAACAGTTTTCTCTGGAAACTCTTTCGAGCAGCAGTTAAGCAGCGGGTAAAATAAGTACTGATCACGTCATCAGCTTTCTAAATATATTTCTTAAGATGCTATTGACATGAAATTCTCACCAGACGTTGGTAACAGCCCACCCAGTCCACACATGCAACAAAATCAAGCCATTACTGAAATGTATTTAACACCTTGTACACAAGCCTTTGTTGCAATGACAGCTTCAAGACAGGTCCTATATGTTGAAACTAATTGGCATTGTCCAGGTCTGATTTGAGCCCATTCTTCCACACAAGCAGTCTTCAAATCCCGAAGGTTCTGTGGGCTCCTTCTATGAACTGTGAGCTTCAGTTCTTTCCAAAGACTTTCAATTAGATTCAGTTCAGGCCAATCTTGCAGCCTTATTTTCTTGCTCTGAAACCAATTCAGAGTTTCCTTGGCTGTGTGTTTGGGATCATTGTCTTGCTGAATCACCCACCCTGATTTAATGTTCATCATCCTGGTAGATGGTAGAAGTTTTTTTTTTTAATCAAAAATCTTTCCTTCAAATATATAAAGTGTGCCAGGGCCATGTGATGAACATCCCCACACCATAATGTTTTCACCTCTAACCTTCACTGTTGGTATGGTGTTTTTTGGGGGGGGAAATATGGTGCCTTTTTACCTCCAAACATGGTGTTTTATTATGGCATCCAACGAGCTCATGTTTGGTCTGGTCCTGGGACCAGACTATATTTCCCGGTATTTCACAGGTCTTTCTAATTGTTGTTCAGCAAACATGCTTCAACATCCCTTTTCTTCAAATGCACTCAGCCATGGCGACTGAGTGCATTTAGTCATCTGGTCTTTTCACTCCTCTGCCTGAAATCTTGCGATTGGCCCCCGTTAACGGCCGGTTCATGGCGAAATGATCTTTCCACTTCCTGATTATGGCTCCAGCAGTGCTCATTGGAACCTTCAGTAGAAATTCTTGCTGTAACCAATGCCACCAGCGTGTTTTGCAGCAATAAGGGTGCAAAAGTCTCGAGTGAGCTTGGTTTTATCCATCCTGATGTGTTTCTTGTGTGACACCCTGGTAATGAGACACCTTTTTATATGCCATCAGTTGGGACTGAACCAGCTGGTATTAATTTGCACTAAGTGTAAGCATTGCTTTCTAATCACTGATAGATTTTAGCTGGTGTCATGAGCTTCCATGCCTCCCTGCACCTCCCTTCTTCATATGCTCAATACTTTTTCCCTGTGTTACAAAACTGAATTTATCCACATTTATGGTTTGATATTTTCTTGCCATGTGTGGATTGGATGTTGTTACCAACATCTGGTGAGAATTTCATGTCGACTGCATATTAAGAAATATATTTAGTTTGAAAACCAGTGAGCCATACTTATTTTACCTGCTGAATATAAGAGGAAAGAACAAAAGATGCTTGATCATGGACCACAATGGTGTCCTAATTACTCTAATTAATTTCCTGGTGAGAATTTAACTATTTAAAGTCTGGCTGAGGACGCATTTTGCAGGCAGCAGTATGGATAGGAAAAACAGACAGATCCTGTCCATTTACGATTTCCTTCACTGAGCAGTTTGGTCAGTAACATGGCGAGAAGAAAGCTGCGTTTCCAGGCAACAGGCCATCTGTTTTCTCCCACCTCTCAAAGTTATATCTGTCTTGTTCATTTTTCACAGAATGAAACACATTTCTTGCGATGTTTGTCCGTCATGATAAAGTGAGGAGTATCATGATTGCCCTGCAGCATCCTGGATACTGTAGTGTGCTAATAGAACCCCAGAGACCCAAATGCTGCACTTCTGGATGATGGACAGTAGGGGAAGCCATGGGAGGAAAGAAGGTGGGTTGTCTGGATGGAGAAAAAGATAACTGGTGGGAGGAGATGTGGAATTAGGGCCTGTGCAGCATGTTGCCATCATGTCTGGACACCACAGAGACCTGGCTCTGTTGAGGAAGCAGCATGCTCCATGCTGAGGCTGACTCAGTGCATCCAGGCTAATTAAACCACAAGGGGATAAACAAGGGCACTGAAAACTGGAGCCTGCTGGGAGAAGGAGTTCCACATGCTGTCAGGGTGGTGGCAGAAGTACAGCATGTTCAAACTGAATTAAAACCTAAAGGAGATTTGGGTGGAATCCTACAAAACCCAGAGTAAATAGAAAGAGATAAGGAGTAAGAGGATGTGGAGTTTCTGATGATAATTTTTTGTGCATTGCATTGCTTGGCTAGCTGCTGTGAACTCCCCTGTCGCCCCTCCCACTTGTTTTAGCCGTGAGCTGGTCATTCAATGTGCTACAATATGGCACTGCTTACAAAACAAGCCTCCCTTAAACACTCACCCTGCATCAAAAATAAGATATTTACATGTATCTTACTAAATAGGATAATTTAAAGCTCCACTATTTTCCAAAATAAATTAGAGAGGTTTCAGTGTTTGAGTTGAAAAGAGTTTGAATATGTATTATGATCTGTAAGACGTCTACATTCTCAAAGGAAAAATATGCCCACAGTTGGGCATAAATGAAGATGCATCAAATGAAAATATCCTGAGAAATTTGTTTAGAGCCTTTCTCAAAGAGAATACAACAGCAGTCATGCAACAAAAAGTGCTTGATGTGGGCTAGAAAAGCTATACAAATAAGTCTTCTATTCAATTAAATCCTTGGGTATTGAGCTCAATACAATGCAATACTTTTTACTTTTTAAAAAGACAGGAATGGTAATAACATTTTTTATCTGATTTACAAGTATAAACAAGAAGAGATTTATAGTTGTTTGGATTAAAAAAAACTGATGACTGTCATCTCATGCATTTTAAAATTCCACATTCAGTTTTCTAGAACTTTGATTTGGAATTTCTCGGTATGAATCTGTCCCTAAAGAGATTTCATCAGGAGAAACAAAAAAAAGCAAAACACAAATCGGTTTTTTATTTATTATGTCTAAAGTAAATAAAGTGAATAAAAAAAATACCATCAGCCCAAAGGATCAGTTTGGGCTACAACTTGGGAAATAGCTTTTTAAACATTGCAATGATTTTTACCATCTGAAATTCACTTTGCAAGAGATCAGTTAAAATATTCCCATAACACAGACAGACAAATAAATAAACGATGGAAAGAAATAAATAACTTTGAGAGTTGACTGAAACAAGTGGACTCTCAAGAAATCCACTTGTTTGAGTGGAATAGAATAATCTTTTGTAAGCTGTGTAAAATGCACTTTATCAAATATTGCATGCTAACGATGAAGCTTAAAACAACACAGTTTTTGAGGTATTGAAAAAAAGAACACGAAAACAAGCTTTTACCAAAACCGGGAATGACTGACTCATAGGTGGATGTATCTAAAGTGCAAGTGTTGCATGAGTTCATACGGCATCCTGGATGCAATCACATCAAGGAAAGAGGTACAAATCAGTCAAAGTAACTAAATATTGCTGTTGCATGGATCATATAATCAAGCAAAAAGCTACAAGTGAAGAAAAAAGCGGCGAACAAAATGAATCCTTCATTTGAAATCGCCTCGTTTAACTATAGTGGCCTTGTTTTTAACCTGGTACTGAAAGGGAAATCAATCAGTAATGAACTTATTTTTGAACATCACGGCGAGCATGTTTCCAGGCCTACCTGTGTCGCCCCATACAGGCAGGTACTCATCTTGCTGGATGTCGAGCATGATCTCCAGGCCATTTCCAGTCCCTCCCTTCATGGTGGTGCGCAGCGTCTTCCCCTCCTCTGCTGCGTTGAACATATAGCACTTCCCATATCTGGTGAACACCTAAGCGAAGACAGAGAGAAGTGATGACTTAAGATTTATTAATGATGATACAGAGACCTCAGACTATAAAAATATCACTGAAGTAGAGACATTTGGCTGCACACCGAAGGGTCTAATTTAAAAGGGGATTTATTTCACACGAAAGGCATCAATTTAGCAATTAAATTTATATCTATAGAATGATAATGAGCTGCGATTAGATTTTTCATGAGCCTAATGTTTCCCTCTGAGTTGTCAATTATTATGTATTTCAATATGAATCTATAAAGGTTTCTGCTTGGTTCGCCCTCTTATGATATGCAAAGTTATGACAATGTCACTACACATCTGTGCACCTTATCTCCCTATTTGGAGCAAGTTGGTCTACTGTGACATGTTGTCATTTTGCACGTGCACATAAACATGTTCCACGGCTGCTTTTATGAGCATGAACCAGTGTAACTGTAAAACACCTTTGCTTACACAAGGTGCAATACAACAGGTGCTACATTCACTGCGCTAGGGAATAAGCAGTGGAATTAATAATACATTTCTGCTTGTGTGCTTTCCTTTGGCTTTTTAGATGGATATGGTTTGACAGCATCTATATTGTTTTTGGTAAAATACTATTATTGTTTGCAGTTTGGTGCGTCTAAATGATAAAATATTGTGCTGCTGAACTTCTATCAGTTCCTGTTTTTATTCAAACACTATGTTTAAAATAAAAAAATAGCTCGGTATCAAACATTATAATAATAATAATAATAAATTTTATTTATGAGCGCCTTTCAAGTCACCCAAGGACACTTTACAACAGGATAAAACACGTAGTAAAACAATGGCAGAATAAGAACAATAAAACGAAAGCACAAGATAAAATTAACAAACAGTGCACAAATCTGCACAGTGAATATGCAGATTTGAACGGATGAGTTTTGAGTTGGGATTTAAACTGGGGGAGAGAACCAATGTTTCTTATTTCTGGGGGCAGAGAGTTTCACAGCCTGGGAGCAGCTGAAAGCTCTGCTTCCCATGGTGGTGAGGCGGAAGGAAGGTACAGCAAGCTGGATAGAAGAAGAAGATCAAAGTGAACGGGCAGAACAGGTAGTGGTTAACAGGTCAGGAAAGTAAGGAGGAGCGAGGTTATGAATGGCCTTGAAGGTGAGCAGAAGAAGTTTGAATATTATCCGGAATTTCACAGGGAGCCAGTGAAGTTCCTGAAGAATAGGGGTGATGTGCTGGTAGGAGTGGGTTCTGGTGATAATGCGAGCAGCAGAGTTCTGAACCAGTTGAAGCTTATGGAGGGATTTTGGGGGGAGACCATGCAGAAGAGAATTGCAGTAGTCAATACGGGAGGTAACAAGACTGTGGACAAGAATGGACGTAGACTGGGTGGAAAGAGAAGGAAGTAATCTGTTAATGTTACGTAGATGGAAGTAGGCAGAACGGGTGAGATTACTGATGTGAGATTTATAGGAAAGTGAACTGTCTAGGATGACACCAAGGTTCTTAACCTGAGGAGAAGGGAAAACTGTGGAGTTATCGGTGGTGAGTGAGAAATGGTTCGCCTTCAAAAGGTTGGATTTGGTGCCCAATAAGGAGGATCTCAGTTTTATCCTCATTGAGCTTTAGAAAATTAGAGGTAAACCAGGATTTTAACTCGGATAGACATTCTGAAAGGGAGGAAGGTGGGAGGGAGGAATCAGGTTTGCAAGAGAGATATAACTGGGTGTCATCAGCAAAACAGTGAAACTGAAGATCAAATTTGCGGAAAATGGTACCTAGAGGGAGGATGTTTATTATGAAGAGAAGAGGGCCTAAAACTGAGCCTTGAGGTACACCAGAGGTGACGGGGAATAGACGAGAGCGGAATGATCTTAGTTGAATAAACTGGGAACGGTCGAGGAGATATGATTGAAACCAGGCGAGGGGTGTGTCAGAGATGCCGAGAGAGGAAAGTCTGCTTAGAAGTACAGAGTGAGAAATGGTGTCGAAGGCTGAGCTCAGATCTAAAAGGACGAGAATGGTGAGATGTCCAGAGTCAGCTCTGATTAGAAGATCGTTAGTGACTTTAAGTAAAGCAGTTTCTGTACTGTGACATGAGCGAAAACCAGATTGAAATCTCTCGTAGTTATTATTATTATTATTAAGGTGTAAATGAAGTTGAGCTGCAACCACTTTTTCGAGTATCTTAGAAATGAAGGGTAAATTGGAAATCGGACGGAGGTTGTTAAAGTTGTTAGGATCTAAAGAAGGTTTTTTCAGTATAGGAGTGACTAGAGCAGTCTTGAATAAGGAGGGAACGATACCGGTGGTGAGAGAAGAGTAAATGATAGCAGAGATGAGTGGGAGTAAAGAAGAGAGGCAGGATTTCACAAACCCCGTGGGCATGGGATCAAGATGACATGTGGCAGGCTTTGATTTACATATGAACTCGGAAATATCAGATAAATCAGGAAGATGAAAAGTGGAAAACGGCTCAAAAAGGAGAAAAGGTTCTGGAGAGGGCGTAGACACAACATTTGATCTGAGTTGCTGGTGGATGTTATTTTCGTAGTCCAGAACAGCATCAAGGAGTTGCAGGTTTCAGAGGAATAGAAGTGCGGTGGTAAAGCGTTGGGGGGTTGAATTAGTTTGTTGAGAACTGAAAACAGAGTCCTTGTACCCTCATAAGAACTGATAATACCAGAGTAGAAGCTTTGTTTGGCCTTGCTGATGGAGTCTTTATATTGAAGTACGTGGGATTTATAGATTTCTGAATCAACAGTTAAACCAGATTTCTTATATTTACGCTCTAGCTGCCGAGCTTTATACAGGCTAAATTTTGATTGAACAAATTTCCCACGTGTGGGACTAATAAAGGTTATCTTATCTAATGATTGCTGAAGTGAGGGTCAGAGGAAGTACTCTCTTCTGCTAGTACACCAAAAGCACAAAAATGGAGACGATATTAGATGACAAATTCATACACAAACACGCTATTATGAGTGATGGAGCTGGACGTGACCGCTCAATCGGTATGTTGCCCGAATTTCATCAAATACAACATTTTCCACTACAGTACAAGGATTTGTGCCTTATAAGAGGATGTCACGGAGGAGGTGTAAATTTTCCCTCGGGAAATGAAGAATTATGAGAAAATCTACACTAATATAAAACAAAGCATCTGTCTCCACACGAGACAAGGACAAGAGGATATAGAAGATGTTGTGTGGCGTATAGAGCTAAGGTTGCCCAGCAACGCCCCGACCAAAATGACACACAAAAGCATTTTCAGGTGATTGAGAACTCAAGCATTGAGGGTACAATGCTGACATCTAAGCCGTGTACACACTGGAAGTGATTTGTTTGCCACGCATCACTTTGAATCTGCCACTTGTGATATTCTCAGCTCTGGTTGCCTAGGTGACCCTCTAATGTCTTTACTAGCAGGTCAATCAAGAGTATTCTTTATTTTAGTAGTTTCTTCAGTTGCTCACCTTAAAGTTTACTGCAGGTCCTGCCCACTTTGCATCGGCAGCAGTTATTTCGCCTGTAGTCACTTGAAGTCGGCAAATATTATTCACTTTCTACAAACTTTGGTTGCAACATCACCACAATTCACTTCCAGTATGTTCAAGGCTTTAGGAAGCAGTATCATATATACACCATACACAATCTATAGCAAACCTGTTAGAAAATCGGAAAATCTTGATCACAATCAGGAAAACTGCACAAGGAATGAGAATGAACATGCAACATGGAATAAATATAAACAAAACTAAATAATGAAGCATCCCGTTTTCATCATTTTTAAGCTGTTCTTTTGTGCGCAGTGAATAATAATAATAATAATACATTTTATTTGAGGGCGCCTTTCAGAAACCCAAGGTCACCTTACAAAAAAAACAATTAATAAAAGGAACAGTAGTACTTAAAATACATAAAATAAGTTAAAATTACAAAACAGAGCGTGACAACAGATAAAAATCAGCATTAAAGCGAATAAGCCAGTTTAAACAGATGTGTTTTGAGCAGTGTTTGGTCAAATTGTCTTTTTTCCATAGTGCACACACAGAAACACAACACTGACAGTTAAAGCGTTGTTATTTAACATGTCTACGTGAAGGTCAGCCTTGGCATTAAACACATCCTGCTAGAGGGGCACTTTCCCTCATTTCCACATCATCTACCTTTCTTTCTACAGCACAGTTGTTCACAGCTCTAATTTGCTAAAGCCAAAAATATAGCAGAGCCCACAGAAACACGCAACACGCACGAATCCAAAGGCAATGTTCTACATAATCACTTAAAAGCAGAGAGCGTTTGGCCTGGACTTGAACAGGGCTTCAGAGAATATGTCTCACAAACTTTTTACTCCTTTCATGTGTGTGTGCACAGGGAGGCCACATTCCTAATTACTGTATGTGGACAACAGCTTCGCCCTTCACTAATATCTCTCTGTGCCCCCTCCCATTCACCAAAATCAACTAATGACTACAAGGCATTTATGAGTAATAAGCTGCAATTTTAACTCAGTCTATTTGAGTAACAATGTGTGTTAGTTTGTGTGTAACACAAGCAATGATAGATTTGATGTGATGAATAGCAATCACTGTAACGACCATCAACTTCGAAGCTGATTGAAAGGAAGTGACTGAATGAAACAGTTTAATAAATCAGGAGCACCACTGTTCTCTGAACCCTAATCAGCAAAATAAAAAAAATATACCCATCAATATCACAAACACCTCTCACTGTGATTTAGTACAATGCAACAGCACCACTGACTGCAGTCTTTAAAACTATAACAAAGCCTTAAATATTAAACACTTGTCTCAAATAGTACTGGCAAACCCAGAACAATATAAGCTATAATAATGGGCTACTTTAATAAAGTACACTGGTTTAACTTTGTAACTTACACATGCTTATATTGTGAAAATGCTTTTCTAATAAAGGTGTTAAGTGGAAAAGAGGGTGCTTGTTATGACGTTCCCACACTCTCTTTGTGCCGTTACAAGCTGCCCATGAAAATGCTGCAGATGAGTAAAACAAAAATGAGCAGAGGGCATAAAGCAGGTTATGGTTGAACTGGGTCTGCTAACAAGCTCTAATCTTGTTATAAGTGAGCAACATCACACATATTTTCCGAGTGCCGCTTGATTTTCACATCACAGCGAATCCTCAAGAGTTTAGTGTTCTAACTCCCACACTGATATTTGCTCACAATTTGGAATCGTTCGAGATAATGAGAATCCTTTTGATTATCAGCTGAAATCTATGGCCATATGCAAATATCCAGATAACACTCAGACACAGATAATGTTACCCCATACTTCCTAACGCTGACCTTCAAAACCTGAGAGATAGTTTAAACACCTTGTAGGGACTTTATTAACATAAGTGGCTGAAACAGTAAAATTTCATGGTTCTGGGTCCTTTTGGCCTAGCATTTTGTGTTTTCTTGTATCCTTGTGGTATTTTGTATTATGGGTTATGTTCTGGTTCATTAGTAGTCTTTAGTTATTCTGCTGTGAGTTTCTTATATTCCCTGTTTAGTTCCTTAATTCTTGTTTCTTTACCCTCGTCTTTCTCTGTTCTTGTGTCTTGTTTCCTCCTCGTGTTTCATTCTGTTTCCCCCTGCCTGCCATGCTTATCCATGTTTCCCCAGTCAGTCATGTCTCTGTGTCGGATGATCTGATATCATCGTGTTGGTGTTGTTCCCAGATCAACATAGTAAATGTTGTTCCAGGATCAACATTGCAAGTGACCAATCACATTCTTGTGACGTTATTCTTTGGCGCGCCAAGCCATTCGTGCATTTATGAAATTCCAATGTTGCAAGGACAATATCAATTCTGCTTAGTGTTTATTAAAGGGTTAGGGTCCGTTGACTGGCAGACAAAGGCGGTTTCTCGCAGCTTAAGTACAGTTTTTCGTTTCACGGCAGTTTTTCCCAAAGTTGCAAAAGTATGACGTCACAACATTCTGATTGGTCACTTGCAATGTTGATCCTGGAACAACATTTACTGTGTTGATCTGGGAACAACACCAACACGACGATATCAGACCGTGTCTCTGGGTCTGTCTGCGCCTCTGTGTGTTTGTTCCCATTACTTCCTGTTTTAATTTAGTAGTCTCCTGTCTGTGTGCGCCATGTTTTGCTTTGCTTCTCTTACCTTGAAGGTACCTCATCTCGTGTGTTATGTTTAGCTTTGTGTCCTCTGTCTCGTTGAGCGTAATTTGACCCAGTTGTGTTCCCCATGTGTTTCCTGTTCCCTTGTCATTTAAGCCCTTTGTATTCGTCTTTCCAGTGTCGCGACCTCCCTCGTAGTTGTGTGTTTCTCTGCATCCTTATCCGTATGTTTTGTTTTCTTATTTATTCCCAGTATAGTTTTGTACTATTTTGCCATTTAGCAAATAAAGCTCTGTTTTTCAGTTTACTTTACTCTGAGAAGTCTGCGTTTGGGTCCTTCCCTGCTTTCACACAGCCAAATTATGACAAATGTAGTATTGAACATCAGTCTGCATTTACAGTAATGTAAGTATATGGTAGCATACCCAGGTATACATTGGTGTGTCTAACTGTACGGTTCCACAGCTGTTTCATATTGATCAGTAACACATAAAAATGGGAACATTTTTCATCTCAACCTTCTCTCCTTTTATTTTAAGAGTGGGTTTGTTAAAAGCAGCTGTCTCCTAAATGTCGATGGAGGGAGAAATGTTGATTGTGACTCCTCAAGAGGCAATTCAGCGGACAAAAATGTGGGATTCATGCCTCTTACTAAAAAGTACCATTTTATTTTTTGACTGCACAGTATTATGGGTTAACAAGGTTGTTACTATTGGTTGGAGTTATTATTAACCGCAGCCTCTCCCACACAAACAGCGCTCCCTATTCAGGACTGGTTAAACATTCAGAGCTGAGAACATAAATCTTCCGTTTTGAGCGTCTGATGTTGATATTTTATGTTTCTGTAAAAAAAGGGGGGGGGTTAAAGTGCATGGGTAATAGCTGGTTTTTCACTGCTGCTGTGTTTTTGAGATGGATTTTTCATTTCATGCTCCTCCTCCTTTATTGACACTGGCCCTCTCATGGATGGTTTACACACATGATTGATCGACTACCTGATGCCACGCTGCCACAGAGGTGGTGCGCTTCGGAAGAATATGAAGTACCACATTAGAGGTTCATTCACCTCTGCAAAACAGAGGTGCTCTAGACGCATATGCATGTGCACGAAACAAATGACAGAGAAAATTCCTGGAGCGGTGTGACGAGGACAGCAGATAAATATTCATGGCACTATCATTCTTCATTTGCAGGTACAAGATGCGTCAGGGTTTTTCAGGTATCGTTCTGCGCTAGTGCGAGCGTCTTGGTAAAGCCGGGATAATCGCTATACCAGTCAGCTCCGAGACAACTTCACAGCAACGAACAGCAATGATCATTAGCAGAAACCGTGTGTTGACATGCATCACATCACCACCATTTTTCCTGAATGAAAGCATTTTCTAACGATGCCTCAGATGAACTTCATTTACGCAGCTGTCTAAACCCTCCAGAGACTGAAGTGTTCCATTTAACCCTCACTAGCTAATTGGTGGGGGGTTGTACCATTAAGCGTAATTACCCAACAGTTATTTGCTATTCCGATACACATTTGTGTGTGCAAGTGACGAAAGCACAGTTTGAACTGAATATTTTCTTTAAAAAATGCAGCTGTTGCCTGATTCTCAACATCTCTATCATCTCTGGATTTTTTTTTATAGGAGCGAATTGCATTCAGGGGGACACTGCTTGCCCTTCTTTGCCTCTTTTTGTCAAGACTGATGATGTTTGACAGACAGGACCAGGGTCGGGTCAACATCTCATTAGACCTCAACCAGACAGAAAGGCTCCTCTTCAGCCACTTGATGACAAAGACCCTGACAAATCCTTGACAGAGGGGTTCTGTTATTTTGCAAATCCTTGCTACTGACCCTGCCTACATGTCCCCCGTCTTTGTCACTTCCTCGCTGAACTGCCACCTCAAGCAGAGATGTCACATGGTAGAAGGTAATGACTTCTCAAACCTGTCTAGGAACCAGAAATGTAAAATAGCACAGAAACCATCTGCATGACAAATGTCTTAAGGAGAATAAGATTATCAGTTCTCATTTAACATTTAATTAGCAACAGTGAAAAGGCAAATAGATCAATTATTAACTATCACGGCTTTCGGAAGTTTGTCACAGTTGCTCTTTGGAGGAAGCTGTCTGTAATGAGCATGGCAATGACACCTTTTCCAAGGTTGGCACCAGTCGAGATAGTCTTAATTTATTAACAGTTTTAATATAGGGTTAACACATCACAGAGCAACTTGGAGTTCTGTATCTTGCACAAGGGTCCTTTGGCAAATATTAGGTCAACGGTCACATATTTAACTTGAAAGCCTCACACATTCCCAGAAAGTGTACTTCAAGTTTCAGATGGGATTACACTGCAGATGTATTTTTGTATTGTGCTTGCATACACCAGATTCTTAGCTCTGTTCCAAACGATCTGTTTCAGTTAGGGATGCACCGATACCGATACTGGTATCGGGTATCGGGGCCGATACTGTAAAATGTGTGTGTACTCATACTCGTAAAAGTTAACCAATACCATGAACCGATACCAACTTATTTCATTAATCAGAGGGTGGCTTGTCATTTCTATTGTAGTTTTTTAGATTGGCCACTAGGGGGCCAATTATTATTTTATTTATTATTTATTTTATAATAATTATTTTGTTTGTTTGTTTACAATAAGGACACTCTGCAATAATTTAAAAGTTGAATTTATTCGCAAACCTAATTTGTATATATTTTATTCCAAACAGAAGTGTTTATTTATTATTCTCGAGACAGTGCCAATAGTTCAGTGATATTTTGTAAAATTACAATGTGGAGACTCTGCAATAATTTAACAGAAGTGCTTATTTTTCACTTGAAATTTTTTTGTGGTCATTTTTATTAAGATTTTATTTTTTATCGGCAGGGAATATAATAAAACCTGTCTTCCAATTCATTGCATTTGTGTGTGTGTCTGTGGTAGAAGTATCGTTTTTTGTACTCTGTATCGGCAAGTACTCAGATCCAAGTATCGGTATCGTATCGGTTTGAAAAAATTGGTATCGTTGCATCCCTAGTTTCAGTGTTTGTAGTTTTGAATGGAACGGGAACTCCAGCTGCCCACGCCCATTTAAGCAAGACACGTAAGAAGCCAACGCTAGCAATGCAGCGCTTTCAGTTTACGACTCTGCAGCTGTTACAGATCTGAATGGGATATTCACCGCACAATCATAGTTTTTGATACATGTGTATGTGTAGGCTGATTTTGTCGGACATGTCATGATTATAAATGGGGCATTTTAGTACACGGAGCAGCAGCAGAGTTAAAATCTAAGCATTGGTCATTGCCTTTGCAATCAGTGACTTCTGTACAGTGCTGTAATCATTTATGCTGATGATTGAGGCATGTCTGACTAGCTGTCGTCTTTGCAAAACAATAGGTTTTTGCACAAAATCAAAGCGATCACGCAGTTTTTCCCCACTGTTTTTCTGGTCTCTCATCTTTTCCAGCTACCTGGGAATATCTATGGCCCTGCATAGACACATTATAGACATATTTGCAGACTTGTTTCCTTAAAATGCAAACCAGACAGGTGAGAAACAAAGGCAAAACAACACAACACTATACAGCATGCCATCAGTGATAATAAAGCATGTTTGATGTAGTTAGTGTGCAACACTGTTTTATCAAAGATTTTTATTTATCCCGAACATCTAGTATCATTATTGATCACATGTGATATTTAATATGGAAATGTCTCAGTTTACTACATATAATGTTGAAGCTTCTATATCGGCAGATTTGGATGCACATTTTTTTACTTAGTGTTGTTTAAACACTGTTCATGTAATACATTTAGAGGAACTGCATTAAAAATAATGAATGCTAGTTTAACTTTATACCCTGCGTTGCTTCTGCTACACTTACACGAGGCAGTGTAGTGTACAAAGTGTCAGTGCTCAGTTGAGCTCAGTTGCTGCTGATATCGCATTAGTTTTTCCTCTATTCAAGCAAGAGGTCTGAGAGCCAACCTGTGAGTGAGAGCGCGCACATTTGGGCTGCCAATTAAAATGCCTTTTGACCAGCACAACACATCTTATTAGTATTCACAGCTGCAAGTGTGAATGTCTGGAAGACCAGAGCTGCAAACATGGCATGACCTTGCCTATTTGCAGTGCAACGCCTCCCACAGAGAAGAAGCCAAAGATGACACGGCCATTAGTGTCTATTCCTGTCATGATGAAAGGTCACTTGTTAACACTAACCACCAACAAATTACACTCTTAAACATGCTCCTGTGTAATGCAGAGCCTAGTAAATATGCATTCATAGCATCGACAAGTTGATCAGGTATGCCAGTGGAATATAATGAATACCAAGACAGCAGTTCTATCACAACCATTGTCTCTACTATTTTTTAAGCAGCAGAGCTCATCCCATAGTGGTGGTGTTTTAAGTAGTCCTTCATGCTTTACATACAGGCTGTTACAGGATTGCATAGAACTTGTAAAGTCACAGTATATGCAGTTAAAACATTGTACTTGAGAAATTCTGGCTGGAGGGGTGTCTTTAAATTTGTGACCTTGACTGAAGTCAAGTGGCTGCTCCTTATGTTGGACTGTCACACACCCCTTCTAGTCTAAATTCATCTTGTTTTCTTCCATACAATTCTACTTTGTTATCTCAGCTTTGCAAATGGCTTGCTGACACGATGCCAGGCCAAAAAAAAGGAAAGGAAAATGTTCTGTTTTCTTCTTTTTTGCTCTAATGCCATTGGCTTCTTACTTATCTGCTTCTGCCCACGTGGTGTCCAAACTATCAACATACCCTGAGGTGAACCTGCAATATTTAAATATCCTACTTTTACTTTTTAGCATAAGTGACACAGCAAAGCTATCTACTAAAAGTAAGTGTTTTGCCATATTACCTATGCTGGCCCTTGCTCAAAGTTTTTTTCCATTATTTGAATAGATTCTGTGATGCAGACGAGCCATTTTCTGTTGAAAATCGATAAACAGAAAGACCAGATGATGACTCCTTTGCATTTGAAATATTATGGTCTGTTTGAGATTGGATGTAGCTTCCTGAAGTGCTTATTCATCAGCTACTGGATGCTGACTTTGCTATTACTTTTCCGTCAGTTGTATTGTTTATGCCGCTTTACTATGAAATTCCCTTCCACAAAACGAAAGAAGGAAGAGCTGCATTCGTTGTTATTTATTTATTTATTTAGGATGACATTCTGCTGTCAACCCTCTTGTATTTTTCCATTACAGTATAAGGAGGCAATAAGACACTTTTCTCATTCGTCCCATTTGCTTTGCTGGCAGGTGGAATATAAAGTGAAAAGCACCGAAGAGTAAATTGAAATGTTAAGCACAAGAGTCAGCCAACCAGTTTAATCAGCTCTCATGAAGCACCTCCAACTTTCAAGGTTATGGAGCTTTTGCACAAACTGTCTATAATGATCTGCTGTTATTGTTTGACAAATCAATATCCATTATAAGTGAATTTAGATGGCGTTTTATGATAAAAACGAAGCATAAAGGGAGCTCGAGGGTAGAAGGAGAGATGAAGGAAAAAAGGTGCTTTATCCTTATGGCTTACTGGGAGAGGAAGAAAGGAGTGAAGTTTATAAAAAAAGGTCTTGCAAGGTGTGCACTTTCTCCGCTGTGTGGCAGCAGTAAAAGTGGTTGTACTGCTGTGGGGATAAATAATGCAGAGGGCTG
Organism: Neolamprologus multifasciatus; assembly: GCF_963576455.1. Taxonomy (NCBI): domain Eukaryota; kingdom Metazoa; phylum Chordata; class Actinopteri; order Cichliformes; family Cichlidae; genus Neolamprologus; species Neolamprologus multifasciatus. The sequence goes on along the minus strand of NC_140442.1, from coordinate 7,054,372 downwards.
CTGCGTTAGCGACAGGGTTGGCACTGAGCATGAGAAAGGAGGGGTTTAAGCACACACACACACACACATGCACACAGTTGCCTCACTCATCATTATGACTTTATACACGCAACTCTACTACTTGCATGCCAAGCAAGCTTCCCGAAGAAACTTAAACACCCTTGCATCCTAAGCATATTTCATATCACATTAAACAAATTCTGTCATTTATGTGACATGTTCGGAGCTTTATGGTACACATTTATCATTGCACCCTAATGTCATTTTTACCATGGCAGTCTATAATATTTTATTTTACAAGGCAACACATAAGTGAGGCAGGGCAGAGATAGGACACAAAGGATTGCAGGGCTGCTAGCAGGATATTTATGCTTTTGGAGGGAAGGGAAAAGGTGCAGCGAACAACAAGGAAACAAACTACAAAGAGAACAAGAGAAGAAGAAAGAAGAAGGGAAACAGAGTGAGTGAGACGCTGGTATCAAAAGACAAGCACCCCTCGTGTACAGAAAGAAATAAAACCTCTTTGGCCAAACCCTAACCAGGATTACTCGGCATTGTTTGCGGGTTCAAGAATTTCTCGGTCTAATGGCATTAACACTGGGAGAGGTCACAGAAATAAAGGGTCTGATCCCTTGCGATGCTGCTTTTGGAAGAAGAGCAGTTGTTCTTTTCATAATGGCATTCTGTTTTAATTTCCTGCCCTATTAATCACCATCAAACTCCTGTCATCATGTGCCTTTTAAAAAATCTTCATTAAGACCAGCCTGAACTGAATACCTGCTGTGATTCTTCTCTTCTTGTGTTTTATGCCAAAACGACCATGTTGCTACAGCGTGACTATACTGTTACTAAGAGAACAAGCCGCAGAGGCAGCGAGGATCAGGATACACAGAACTGACAAGTGTGTTGCGGTGTAATCCATCAAGATATACAGAAGCTCCAGCGCACCTATCTCTAAAAGGCCATCCTATTGCCTCAAAAGGTGTCTTAAAGGAAGAGTTCAGTATTTGAGGGGAAATATAATTATTTGCTTTTCCCCTCCGAAGAAAAAGTGACATGAGATGATTGATATGGACCTAATGTCTCTGTCGAGATGGGAGTCTGGATGTGGATAATGTGTGTTATTCGAGGCAGGAAAAAATGGCTACGCTGGCTCTCTTAGGAAAAAAAATATGTCCACCAGCTCCTGTAATGCCGAATTACTGTCATAATATATCTCTCAGTTTTGAGGAAAACAAGTGTAGGTACAAGTCTGAACTGTTGTCAGTGGGGATGCACCAATTCAGCCTTTGCTTTTCAAATACCAATTCTGATACTCAACATACAGTAAGTACAGATAGACAGCACCAGGACTCTGATTTTTCCGACTTTAAAACATGCTTGTGAAATCAGCGTAAAAATAACAAAGATCAACTTAACGTAAGGCAACACATGTACAGATATTTTGCAGTGGCAGCAAACGAGCTGATGTGGCTTGCTGAAAAACATTTAATTTTATAAAAGGATTTACATTGGTCACTCAATGGCATGTAATCACATCAGTGCATAATCATATCAGTATCGATGCCACTGCTAATCTGGCGTATTGTAGCTACATTCTTTTTATTAGCCAGTAATAAACCCTAGAAGGTCCTAGCAGATAGAAAAAAAAAAACGAAGATGAATTGTTTGATTTGCTGTTTTAGACTCTGCAGCGGTTTGAAACTACGCCATATACCCTTTTAGCCTTAAAGTAAAAATTGAACTACCTTCATCGAGCAGAGCAGGACTGGCCAAACCCAGACGTACTGTAGGCACCCAGCCAGATTACTACTAATAGGAGTAATCGCACAGAAATGTCTATCAAACCTTGTCTGCCCAGGGAAGCAGGGAGAAATCATTAATGAGGGTTAAACAGAATGATTGCGAGCACTTTCGGTGGAAGGTAAGTTGTGTTTTCAAATTTCCTCCAGCCACTTATCTAATCAACACACGCATTAGCACAAATGTAAAAACAACAATTTGTGATAATCGTTTTACCTCAAAATACATCCTCAGCCACAGCAGTAGCTGGACATACATGAACACACGTGTTGGATTCATGTCTCTGTGGCACAAACTTGGTTAAACTGTGAGATCTGTAAGATCGGACAGACTGGATAGTGTAAATAATTAAGTCAAATGAAATCAAACATGTTAATTACTAAACTTGGGGTACATGTTTCCCTGTAGTAATCTTCCTGTATCAAGATTGGGAACAAAGTATAAAAGGATATTTGTTAAAAAGCAAAACAAAAAAAATCGCTTTAAAGCTCAAAGTCATTTGTAGCTTGAAAATATCCTCATGAGAGAAAAACATTTTGCTCAGTAGGCACTACGAGCCAGCGTATCTCCATTGAAAACAAGAGATTTTAAGTATTTACACTGGAACTCTGTGCCCTGAGCCACAGCATTCCTCACCTTATTATAGAGTATCATCCCCAAGGTCCTCGGGTTCAGATTGTGCCTCAGAAATGACATGAAATAAAAGAAGAGTTACTTTGGGTGGAACATCTTGGCCTCCCTGAATAATAATTATATTGCTCGCCTTCCCTTGAACCACGCTTTCTTCTTGCAGGAGCAGAAATTTTTAAATATTAAAATGACATGTTCTCTTTCGCTCTTCGTCTCCCGTGGTATGTCATTGTGAAGGAGGTGTCCATATATAGCTACGGACTACGAGCTGTCATCCCATTCTCATCAATCACATAGCACATACCCAGTCATTATTTTTAATAAGTCACCTCTCCCTGATGGCCGGTGGGGCTCTATCTCACCTGTCACAATGTGGCTGCCTCTGCCAGAGCAAAGTAATGGACCAGAGGTGAAGGACCTGTGGCAGCCCCTAATCACCAACAGCCCCTAATCACCAACAGAAAACCTATATATGTATATATATATATATATATATATATATATATATACATATACATATACATATATATACATACATATACATATATATATATATATATATATATATATACATACACACACATATATATATATATATATATATATATATATATATATATGTATGCACACTCAAACTCACACCTCACACACATAATGCTGAAAACTCCAATTGAAGGTCAGCATTTCAAATGTTCAGATCTACATATGAGCTGAAATCTCAGGGTCTGGATTGTTCTAAATGTTTAGTTTATGACATATTAGGAAAAAAACACTTTTAGATGTTTATGATCAATGAGAAGGGTAGAGGGTAGCCAACAGAAGACAGGGGTAGAACTGAAGAGTTGCTCTGAGTCCCATTATCAAAGTAAAAAAGCATTATTTTAAACTAGCACACAAATCATGCAAAGCTACTTTAGTAACATCCAGGAATAAATCCATGAAGTTGGAGATGAGCATAATATGTCACATTTAATGCATTGCTAAGATTAGAATTTTTTCATCAAAAGCTGGCCTTGAAGATTGGATACTCCAATTTCGAGAATGTCAAGAAGAGCCTTTAATAACAATTTTGTTCAGTGTGAAGGACACGAGCTCTATCTTCAGGCAGACAATATTAATGCACATGTAGGACCTGGCAGCAGCTTAACCTCATTCCACCAAGATCTGACACTGAAAGGGCCGTCCTCGCTCTCTATTCTGTTCATATTTTTGCAGGTGATGTGGGATGATGTTTTTCTTTGTTTATTTGTTTTTGTTTTAGTGACACGAGATCGCCAGCTTGCACTAGAGAAGTCTGCAACAGAGTGTGAAGTAGTTTGGATGAGAGTTAGCACCACAAATCTGTTCTCAGCCAGAAAAGGGTGGAATTCCCACTCCAAGTTGGGAATGAGTTGTTCCCCCGAGTAGAGGAGTTTCAACCTCTCAGGGTTCATGAGCGTGGGAAGAATGGAGCAGGAGACTGACAGATTAATTTATGTGTCATGTGCTGTTATGCGGAAGCTGCAACCATCTGTTGTGACAAAGAGAGAGCTGAGCATGAAAATTAGGTTGTCAATCTATGTTCCTATCCTCACCTATGGTCACAAGATGTAGAAGTGACCAAATAAATGAGGCTGCAGTCACAAGTGGTTGAAATGAGCTTCCTCCAATGGTGTCCAGGCTCAGCTTTGTTCAGAGTACAGCTTCCAGTTTAGGTGGTTTGAGTATCTGGCTAGGATGCCTCCTGGGCACTTCCCAAATGAGGTGTTCCAGACATGTCTGATGAAGAGGATGTCCCAGAGCAGACCAAGGACACCCTGCAGAGATCTCTTGGCTGCCTTGGTCTCTCTATAGAAGAACCAAGGAGGGTGGCCAGGGAGAGGGAGTTTTAGGCATCTGCACTGCCCCCACCTGACCTGACCTGGACCTTCTTGGTGTTTGCATGGGCAGATGGATGGTATCCAGTGAAGGTTCTTAATGGCAACCAAAGGGCTTAAAACAACACGCCTTGGAGTGACGTTTTTCTAGATTGCTAAACTAGTGAAGTAGTTAAACCCTACTTTGATTAATCTGTAAATCACCGTTTACAATACAAGAATTGTGAAAAAGAGGGTGGAGTTTAACTGGCGGATAGTATTTATCAGTTCTGACTTTGACATTGGAGAAAGGGAAACTACTTTCTGCTGCTCTCTTATACACAAAGGGTTTCCACAGCGGGTGGCTCTGCATATTTGATGTGACAGATTTGTATTCCATGCGTTCATGAAACAATTCCCAAAAGGACTTTTGTCTCCTCCGAGGATATAACAAGTGATCTTTGGCTTGTTATGCAAATGTTTTTCACATGCAAGATTCAACGAAGAAAAGATAATCACATATTCACCGTCACCAAAGGAAAAATTAAATGATTTTAGTGTGCTGAGCCATTTTTATCTTGCACCACAAACTGGTTTTGATTTTTAGTTTTTTTTTTTGTAAATAGGAAAATATTGGATGGACTGTAATAAAACCGGTTACACTATTCACGTCTACCTCAGATAAAACCTGTTTTTGTCATTATCATGGAGTCTGGCATCTTTAATTTGTCTAATGCTTGCTGAAACATAATAATAATAATAATGGATTGGATTTATATAGCGCTTTTCAAGGCACCCAAAGCGCTTTACAATGTCACTATTCATTCACTCTCGCACTCACACACTGGTGGAAGCAAGCTACGGTTGTAGCCACAGCTGCCCTGGGGCAGACTGACAGAAGCGAGGCTGCCATATCGCGCCATTGGCCCCTCTGTTGTGTCCTTGGGCAAGACACTTTACCCTACCGCCAACACCAGTAGGCGGTAGGGTAAAGTGTCTTGCCCAAGGACACAACGACCAGGACAGAGAGCCCAGGGATCGAACCGGCAACCTTCCGGTTACAGATACGCTTCCCAACCCCCTGAGCCACGGTCATTCGCATCAATCTCTGGTGTACTTTTTCAGTTAATTGTTAACTAGAACATGGTTACATGGTTAACAAAGAAGAAAGAACATGTAGCATTGTAGCTCAAACACAATCTTAATACTGTGAGAAATGTAACATAACAATGATAGATGGTGCAGTCACTAGCATGGCTGTAATTGTCTATTCTTATCTTTATTGCGCTGCAAAGTATTTTAAAACTAAACCATACATAAATATATAGTAGTTGGAATTATCCAACGAGTTCCCCTATACCAACCATACCTTATTTGATTTACAACTTGATTTGCAGTTAAGTTAGCAATCCCGTCCAATAGCAACATTATTTTCCAGTGAGTGCGATGTGGTGAACAAAAACTCCATCCCGGGTACACGCTGAAGGGCATTCTTTGTACATTTTACTCGCTCAGACTGAGCTGCTCTCTGAACACATATCCAAACTGGCCAAAGACGTACATCCCTGCTGAGTTTAATTGTAAAAGTTGCTGGATCAATGTACCGGATTACTACATCAAACAATTCACATGTGAATCCACATTTCTAAGGAAGCCCCCGGAGTTCATATGCCTGCCTCTGAAAAGCAAAGACAGCTCTGTGAAACAACACAACTTCAAATTTGTCTCGCATGTCTTTCTGGTGTTTTTCAAAAAAATCTTTTTTATAGTGGTCAATATTCAGACTGCCAGTTGGTTACCTCTTTACAACCTGCACGGGGATTGTGTTTCCTAGTTCCCTGAGATGTCTACCAGTAACTCTTAAACTACTGAAAGATAAAAGCACAAAGAAAATATGAAAGAGATTCAATCTTTTCTTGTCTTAGAGTCTCTGTGAATGAAATATTTTGCTTTGGCACAATGACAAGGTTGGTGTTTTTATTGTTTTAGTCAAAAACAAAAGAACAGCAGGCCAAAATAGAACTAAAAAGTCTCTGTTGAGCAAACAGCTTTCACTACACATCACTTTTCCTTTTTGTGTAAGAGACGCTGCCACATGAATTAGTGATTTTGGCTTAGCTTCCCTGAAAATGGGGAAGGATGACCCTGGGATAACACAATTTAATATACTGACCTGACAGCAGCTTCCAGCCATGCTGGGGCAGCATTTCATATCTGCTGTGCAGTAAAGTTACTGGCCCATGAAATAACAGACCCAAATGAAATAACCACTGATCACAGCGACTGCTAATGGTTTTGGAGTTAATTTAAAAGATCATGTGTGTGTATGGTTGTAATTAAGAGAGAGAAGGCAGGAGGAGCTGTGCGTATTGTCAGGTTTGCGCGATTCATTATCAATCAAGGGAAAGTGTCCAAGAAAATCTAAAAGGGATTGCCAAATCAGTGCCTCTCTGGTGATTTTTTTTAAACTCATTGCTTCAGCCTTATTAAACAAAACGCATGCCAATGGTGTGAGGAGTCCATTGTTTTCACAGGGGTATGTGTAATACCTGGTATTATGTGAAACTATAATTACTGCAAAATTAGAAAAAATAATAATAATCAACCACATGCCAAACCCATCTATTTGCAAGTTAGTAATTGAGCAGTTGGGCGTTTCCCCACAGCTACTCAATCAGCATGTAAATTAACATAAATATGAGGCTGTCTGTAACCAACGGGGATGCTTACAAATGGAGCGTGAAAATTGTGTTTTTCTAACAAGCAGCTCATGATCAGAATTCGCTGAACAGCTGACTTGTAAAGAATAAAATCTGCAAGGTGTAGAAAGATCATTTTTGAAACGATCCATTATATTCTTCCATTCTTCCAAGTTTATTTTGTGAAACATATAGAATACGGCAGATTTTTTGTTTCAGTCACAGCGGTGCAGTCGGGCCCCTAATGGCCTGGAAATGAGCTCATCAGCAATACAGCAGACTCACACATTTTAACTCCATGGGAACATTCAGTACCTGCCTCAAACATACACGACCCGACTGTGAATTGCTCTTTATGTTTCAGCCTCTAGAATACTCTTGCTCAGTTCAGACAACTTGTACGTCAATCCGAAGCCATCCTCAGAAACAATATACAGTGCTGGAGGGGAGAACACGCCCACGATTGAATTTACCGAACGCTTCTGTTGCATTAAAGTTGGCTCGGATGTTTACAGACAGCAGCTAGTTTCAGCTTTGATTACTTCCAGCGAGTTCATATAGTGGTGGAAGAACACACGTATTAAACCATTCATTTGAGCTTTTTTTTTTTTTAAAGCCAGTAGGTGATCAGGAGACCATTTTTCTTTCAAATAAAAGATCATAAAGAAGTGGGTCATAAGGGATCACGGTAAGTCTGGTAACCTCAAACCAATGCCCTTCACATTTTTAAAAAATAAATAAAACAGGTGTGGTGACAGCACTTTCTCCCTGTTGGTGATAAGCTCATTCATTATAAGCTTTGTAGGAGGATTAGTAATAGGGATTCCTATAGTGAAGCCAGAAAAACCACTAGGACAAATGGTGATGAGCCAGTGAGAGCTTTGTGTGGGATGAGTTTGCTCAACATTAGATTAACTCTGTGCTGCAGATTGAGTGCTTACAGGATGTAGCTGGAAGTTGATATTGAATGGCTACTACATCTGAAATATACTGTCATAACTACAATGTCAGGCTGAACAATGAATAATGGATAACAACATTAAAAAAACATAGGATTGTAGGATCCACTGTCCAATAGAGCAATATATGGAGAAGTCGAGAGATGACTTAAGCTCGAGGATAACAAGTGCAGCTCCACTCTGCCTTTCCTGGAAAATGCATTCACAATGTCGTATTTGATAGCACACATAAAAATAATAGAACCAACACAGCAAGTTAGAGGATTGCTTCCTTTTCTAACCTCCGAACACCTGACCAATCACAGAAGTGGATTTCAGATTGCTGGTTTCAGAGATTTAAATAGAGGGTTGAACACAAACCCCCCTAATCTGCGATCAGCAAGGTTCACGGAGAGGCAGTTTCTCAAACTATTCGTCTGACAAGCATTTCTGGTGACATATTCAAACCTCTTAAACCAGCTTTGTTTTTCAAGAAGGTGCAAACAAACATTTCAGTGGGAAACCACTCAACAAGCATTTTTATTAGCAATGCTTGTTGAGTGTTTTATCAGTTCACCTGCCTCTTCATGCAATTATCCAACCAGTCAATCATCTGGCAGCAGTGCAATGTATAAAACTCCTCAATGACATTTTTAAAAAACAAAACAAAACAAAAACCTTCAAGTAACCAAAAGTTTCAAGGATAAGTGTAAGACACAAGAGGAGAATGAGCAAATGCTTGATGCTGGATTATAAACGATAAGAATATATATAGTAATATCCTTAAAATATAATACAGGGAGTCCTTTTATAGTATGAAAACTAACAAGATTTTAATAACTACCTTAAGGAAGCTTATAGACACTACAGACTAAAATATCGGGGCTACTACTAAGGCCATAAACTTATCTGTGGGTGCAGCAACTTTTCTTACAAAGCAGGAAATGCTCACTTCCCACAACAAAGCTGTTATATTAAACTTCACTCACACAGGTGCAGCTGCTTGTTGTTACATTGAGTAAAACCCTGGAGACGGACGAGCTGCCGCAGATTTAATTCTTAGCTCACACGTGTGTTTACAGTTCCAGAGTTGTTTACAAGCTGGCCTGATTGACTCATTGCAATATGTTGCTCTTTCTTTATGATTGTTCTGCATAGTCAGTGATATTTTTTATACTTTATGTCCTTCATATTTTGATATTTTTACATCTTGATAATAATTCGGTTTCCTCCTTTGATATTGTGACTTCTTTCCTAAATTCGCAGCGTTACTGATATCAGGACGTCTTCCAGCCATGATAACCATGTAATGTAAATTTGACATAGCTGGAGCTTTGAGGTGAATTGGCCACAATGGCAGAACACGATGTTGGGTTCCACTCCTGTCAGCCAAGAACAGAAATTTGAGGCTGAAGTAGGCATAGGCTCACCCAAAGTGAACAGCTGAAGATCGTAGCCTGGTCTGATGAGGCTTGATTTCTGCTGAGGCTGGCAGATGGCGGGCTCAGAATGATTTCGTGAACCCAGCCTGGATTGTTACCAGTCCAGGCTGGTGGTAGTGATGGAGATTGTGAAATATTCTGTGGTATATTCTGGACCTTCTATAAACAGAACTTTGTACCTTCTAATGGCTATATGTGTCCGTATCATAAGGCTAAATCTGTCTTTCAGTGGAAGCTACTGTGTATATATCCATGCAGATCAAAGGAAGGCTTCATGATGTTCCTAATAAAATGATCATTGGGTATTTACCAGCTTTTCAGTGTGTTTCATACTAAAAAGGCAGGGTTTAGGTGGTTTATTTTAAGGTGAGGCCAGAATCTGTTGGGTAATCCCTGAATAATCACAAGGCATAACCTGCTCTTACTTTCACAAAGAACTGCTTGATATTCATATAGAGGATCAAAGGAGAAGGACACTTCTCTTTATGGTTGATGCTCTTACTAATCCCTGCACTCATAAAAGTAGGTTGCACTAAGTATCCCTTATAGAGAGACTAGAAATGTGCAAGAGAAGCATATGATTTGCATAGCTGGGAAATCAAATAACAATATAGCACTAGGTCCTTGCTGCGGTACAGTTAAGGAAGCAGTGAGACGACAAGTGATATGGACAGCTAAAGTGTAATTGGTGAGCCATCTGCATAAATGTGTTCAGCTGATCTTGCATTTTCAATATGTCAAAGCTGTACAATGTCTCCCTGCATTAGAATCCATCACATAAGCGCTCATCGTGGAAGCTCCCTGTAAGTTCATTGCTGGGGGAAGGAGAAAAAGAAAAGGAAATGTCTATATTGCCTCATTCAGCTGCATCAAATTGAATGAAATGATGTGGAAAAAGATGTGATGCTGGGAATCACCAAGAACAGATATGCCAAATACATAAAGACATTTTTATAGTGGTTTGTTCTACAAATAGGAAGTTAGTGGAAGAACACAGCAATATGAATTCTGATTAAATGATTGTGGGCTGAATGTAACGAAATGACATGTGTCAACCAGTCGTCATTGACAGCATCTCATGTGGATTTGTTGAAGGAGCACTTGTGGGTAGAATCTATTTTTTGCATGCACTGTATGTGTCTGTGCGAGTGGTTTTAATGAAGTCAAATGAGTACAAATGAGTAGCTGAAATGATCATAAGCTGGAGTCTGAAGGGACAGAAAGCTGATATTCAGAGAGAATGTACGTCCACTGTTAAGCATTTTGTCCTAGAATCAATGTTAGCATCTGCAGCTTAAGCACAGCTTGTATTTAGCATGATGAAACCTTTGGGATTTAATTTACCAAAAACACATAAAACCCCCTTGTTTTGTACAACGTGAGTTTACAAAGTCAAACAAATGTTCCACTTATTTATTGCTCCTCCTGCTCCTCCTTTGGTTCTTACTAATCTGCATGATGTACTTTAAAATGCCTCATTTACTGGGAGGTGTTTTGAAGGTCAGGAAGCAGGAATGACCCCAGTCGCTAGAAAAACAATTTTTTGAGGAACGTATCCAGAGATAATTAACCACAGCAAATTGAAGCCGCTACATCTGCCCCAATCTGTTTATGCCAGCGTGAAAAATTTCCATTCAGTTCTCTGCAGTGTGATTTATTGGGTTCTGCTCCAACAATAATGGCTGCAAAACTAGTTTAAACAACAGTTAAAACAGAACAGATTACTAGTGCTACTTTCATATGCCTGTCTCTGAGTTCACAGCTTCACACTGGAGCTAGGTTTGTTCTTTAGAGCCATTGGTAACACTGGTCTGTCATGTAGTTACATCACGAATACATCAATACATCCAAACTGCTCCCCTGGCATTATCAACTGATGAACAGAACAGCATCTCGCGTGTTCAGTCTTAGGGAAAAAAAATCAGTCCCAGAGAATGTCAGCAACAGGGCAAGTAGTCCCTTGGCTTCCACCCTCAGCATATAAGAAACTGACAAATGTCAGGGCCTCCATCATGAGCTGCTGGCCTTTCCAAAAACTGAGGGAGCCAGACACACCTGTTTCACCTCCAAAAGACAATGAAGACAAGAAACACAAATATTCACAGAGACAAAAAAACTGTCACCTTCAGTGCATCACCTTCGCTAAATAAAGCAATCATCACGCACCATTACCTCTCTTAAATCAAGGACAAACTCAGAATTTGAATGAAATCTCTTTGAATATCTTCCCGCACCTATCCCCCTCCTATCTCTGTGCACACATACACAAAGGTATTGATTCTGTTCTTTTTTTTTTACCTGACGGCTGAACTTGAGACACTGGCTGAGTCCACGCTGACGTAGTACAAAGTCATAACGCTTCTCCCTATAAGACATGTGAATGCTCAGAGGTGGAGAGCAAGTCCATCTGTTCATGTACACGTCCATCTGTTCCACAGATTCATCCTTTCTATCTACATTAACATCCACACTGGCCTATTTCTCTGACTGACTGACTGGGTTTTGCATCATACAATATAATTTAGCCGTAATTAACGATCCAAAGCCGTCTGCTTAGAAGTTATGGAAACTAAAGCGCGAGTTTGCAGCTCTGCACAGCACTGAGAGCGCTGAAAGCACTGACCTTTCATTTTTAGGTCACAGAAGCCTAGCATCCCAAGCTTAGTGCATCTTTGTGGCCCTGTGAATTTCAGTGTGACATTTACTTGTTGTATTCTGCTTTGAAAAAAATGGAATATTCAAGCACTTAACGCCAGTTGCAACAACTGGTCTTTACTAGCTGCTGCGCTGGTTCTGAGAACAGACTGTAACCCTGAAAGACCAGAGCAAAGGAAATGGAAATGTCACCAACACTGAACCAGAGGCCTGCACAGAGAGTATAGAAACCCTCTGGCTGCCATGCAGTCCAACTTAAACATAAAATAATCCACAGGGAAATAAATAAATAATAGTTGTGAGCAGGGTAGAATTAGAAAATGATAGAAAACTTGAAAGATAGTATATGCTAAGCAAAGAAGGCGCTTTGTTAAATATAAATATGAACATCAGTACACAGCGATTGATGGTTTTGGAGAAAATTAAAGTGCATTTACTGGTTTGCTTGGAGGGGAAAGCACTTGTTAAAGCCTGAAACAATTGGGCTCAGACCCCAAGTGACATCAAGTTTAAATAGATTTGCAGCCTCTAATTCAGCTCTTCATTTTTTACACGCCCAGTGGAATGGCAACGTTCATCTAATGTTATCTGTTACGCCCAAACTTGGTATTATGGGTATAGCCTTACAGGCGTATACTATATTGCAGACAAAAAAGGCTTAAGCTCAGATGGCGCAACTGCTCTAACAATTATTTCAGACTTAAAACAGGAAGTTATGACTTATGACTTATAGCTTAACCCCAGATGTGATTAGTGCAAATAAACCCTTGGTCTCAAAACAAAATTCAGCCTCCATAGTTTAACCTTTTCAGGCCATAATTAATATCAAGTCAGTGCCAATGCTGTCCGCTGTTACACATCATTAATGTATGATCTTCTGAAAGGACACAGCATCAGGTGAGTGTCTATAATGAGGTGGAATAAGTTTGGTATAAGCAAGGATACAATTTAGCAGAGAAAAGGCAGCTTTTTGAAACTGCGGCTATTATTTTTTAAAATTTCTATCATAAGTAAACGAATCTCCCGAGTTTCAATTCTATATGGCCCAGAGATTTTGATATGGATTGCAAATCTGATGGTGCAGCATTTATCATTGGTGTACGGTAAAACGCAACACATCCGCCTTTATCATCACTGACAGGTGCGCAGGTGGTTTTTCTCACACTAACATTCATTCTACTTTTGCAAAGCTCAAGCAAAGTGAGAAAAATGATTGCCGGCAACATTTAACTGGATCCAGTCCTGCAGGCTGAATAATAAACAAGAAATAAATAAATAAAATAATAATAATAACCTGGCATCTACTGGCTGATATTGACATGTATTTGTTGACTCATGCATGTAGGCAGAGCAGTGCCTTAGTGTGATGAATAATAATCTTTACTGGCAAAGAGAATGATTAATGAGCTTCCCATTACTGACACAGAGACCGTATGCAGAGAAATGTGGTCGCCTGCTTAGTGTAAAATTTAAGGGGTACAAGCAGCTGTGTGGGATGCATTAGTGTTTAGTATTGTGTGTGCATACAAGTCTACTCTGTCATGTATCGCTGTGCGGCAGGCAGGAGTTGGACCCAAAATGCAGACACTCAGGCACAAGGTTTAAACACAAAGAACTCAGCTTTATTTGCTGGCGGGAGAAAGGCGTACAAAGTAAACTAAACTGGAAACTCAAACTAAACTCACAAACTAAACTCACAAGGGAGACACAGGGAGATCCACACAGCAAGAGGGACGACGCGACACTGACTCAGAGAAACACGGGGACATACTCAATGTGCCATTTATCTGAGACATCAAAAAGAAAACAGGTGCTCTATGTGAAATGTAAAGCACCGTATTAAACAAGGTTTGGGGGAGCAGTGTGCACTGGCTTAATTAACACTTAAAACCGGCTAACATCACTGGGCAAATTATTCTCAAACCATCTGAAAACATGAATAAGGTGTTCAAAGTATTCTTTTGCTGCTACGCACAAATATGAGCCACATTCAGAGCAGGTTTTAAAGATAAGGTCAAGTCATTATTCTTTTTCTGTATTCGGATGCATCTCTGCATTTCTTCAATCCACTTCTCTCTGTCTGTTTTACAACACTACGTTGACTCATTAAAATGACCCTTATTTAATGAATGGACACATGTAGTGACAGAAAACAGCAGCAGGAGAGCTCTACAGTCTGTTTCATTAATCATTGTATCTCACATACGCTGGCTAATAACTAACCCCAATTACCTAAATGTGAAAGAGAGGAAACATCCGTGGTTATTGTAAGTGCCGTCATAGATGACATGTTAAAAAAGTGCTAAGGCTGTGAGACAGAACATACAGAACACAAAGGACAATCAGTTAATAGGCAAGTTATTTGCCTATTAAAGAGAAATGGCTAATTTTCTAGCAGGTATTGGCTTTGTTTTTATAAAAAAAACATTTTAATTTTACTCCTTTGGTAAGAAAGACGTGAGAAGGCATTGAACACTGAACAGAATGTTAATAACAGGCTCAGAGGTGGGTTCAACTGTTAGATAGGTTTATCTATAATTACTATAATCAGGACAGAGGCAAAACCGTGTGAATGCTCTTCATTTTTTATTTTATTTTATAATTTATTTATTGGTATTTACACCTTGAAATTGCTCCTGAAACATCTCAGGGAGGAAAGTTTGCAGAAACAACCCGAAATGAAAACTTGCACATCTTGCTGGCTACACTACCGCAAAACTACTCGCCAGGGACAACCAACGACTTCTGCAAAATAAACCGGAGACTTATTGTCCACAAACAAAGAAGGGATATCAAAACAACAGGAAGAGACTGATATATTGGAACATATGATGACTGGTGGGTCAAAATTGATGTCGTTGAGACTGTCAGATTCTGATCCACCATCTCAAGAGCATCTGGTTGGGAAAGGCTCTGCTTTTTCAGAATGACAACGATCTCAAACACACTGGCAATGCAGTAAAAGCATACACACAATGGAACACTATTAGTCATGAATTGGACTCCCCAAAGCCCGGACCTCAACAATACCGAAGCAGCGTGGGATCATCTCGACAGAAAACAGAACAAAAAGCCAGCCAACATCCAAAGAAGCGATTCAGAATGTCCTTCACCAAACTGGGAGAACGACTCCTGAAGTCTACTGAAAAAAAAATCTTTCCTAAGAGAATTCAGGCTGCACTGAACAATAAAGGTGTTCAACCGACTATTCAGTTTCAAGCTTTTGAGAATTGTCCAGACACAGTTTTTGGCTTACATATTCCATTTACAAATATGTTTGCACGTGTTTCATAAATGCCTCCACCAACTTCCTGTTTTTGTAGTAAAAGAAATCAATGCGAGAGACTTTTGTGCAGTACGATATAGTTTGTGGCGAAAGATGCTAGGACTAGAGAGTTACATAACATATGCAGTGGTTTTCAACCTCTTACCATGTGAATAGCAGGTGTTACTGAAAACAAAATAAATAAATAAACAATTAATATTACAGCAAGTATTAATAATATATATAAAAGTAAACCTCTGTGGAAACACCTTGTAGATTTCCTGCTCTACCTTAAGCCTCTTGGGTGGAGCTTCATTAATAAAGGAAAGTCATGTAGCGGTATTTGCCTCCAGCTATGTTGTCATTCTGAGCTCTCAGCCATTCTCACACAGCTGTAATTGCCCAAAGAGAAATAGCTTGATGAAGCGTTTCAACTTGAGCCTAAAAGTCGACATGTCCCACGGGGTCACGCCAGGATGGGAGGTGCGATGAAAGCCTTTTCACAACCTTTCAAAGGCTTTGCTCTGATAGGTTTTCTGCATATGGAAAGCACTCCTCGGTAAATGCTCATCTTTACCTGATGCAGACCTGCAAGAAGTTAGGCTGAAGTGAAGTTCTGAAGCGATAACAAGCGCTGATCCACTTCTCACTTTCTTTGCCTGTAAACCACCGGGGAGTGTCCTCCAATTCTTCCAGTTATCTCTGAGGGGAACTGCACTAACAGCCTGCTTTCAACCTCGGAGAGCGTTAACAGGAAACTCCAACCAGCTTGGATGTTTGGCCTTATCAGAACACTGATTTTTACAAGGACATGCAAACTCTCCCTCAAGCCCTCAAATTTATGTGGGCACAAAACAGACTTTCAATGCAATCCTCCAGATGCCATCAATAAACATTCTTGTAATTAATCACAATGGCTGATTTGCACAGTTTCGCACTGGACATATGGCGAGGCTTCATGTTTCCACTATTTAAAGCTCTCAATAAAGTGTTTCCACAAACTACCAATCAAAAGTTTGACGTGCACACTTTGTAACATATGGAATAAATAAATGAATCAATAATCATTTTAACAGAATACTGTATCTACATCGGCAGAGAGAGGCGTGTTTTAAAAACCACTGCAAGACTGTATAACCCTAATATGACTTTATCATGTTAAAATGCTGATTATTAGATTGTTTTAGATTTTATTAGATGATTATTAGATTAAAAACAATTATATTTGTAAAAACTCATACCTGTATTCTTGTTCTGAGAAATTAAGGACATCTCATGCATGAAACTGTCAAAAGCTTTTAGGCTGGTTTTGGACAAAAAAGTCTCTTTATTGAACAAAATAAAAAACAGAGCTTTAGCCAGGGAGACAGTTTGTAAAGTGTATAACTGAGGAAGAGGACAAACACATCAGAGCCTGATGTTTGGCTCCTAACCGTTCTTCAACTAAGGGTAAGAGGTGGGGCACACAATGGACGGGTCAACAGTCCGTACAGGGTGCGTCACAGAGACGGGCAATCATGGAGGCTCACACTCATTTCCAAACCTGTAACAGCCTGGCAAACCAGGACCTTCTTGCTGTGAGGGGACAATGCTAACCACCACACTAATTTGTCACTCAGTTACATTTAATGGAATTAATTTCTAATTAAATATAGATTACAAAATTAACTCCAAGGACTGGCTGGTGCAGTTACTGGTACTCAAATCTATTATGCTGAGGTGGGAACAGTTTAATAGGTGGATCGTATAATCTGTAGGAAGGGCCTGTTTAATTAATTCAGCTTCCAGAAACCACTTGAGGAATTAACAGTCGAATTGTCTTTAGAATATTTCATCTAATTGAAGGTCGCCAAGCTGTGATTGTTAAATTACTCCTTACAAAAAGTAGCGTCTTAGAGGGACGAAAGTATAATTGAAAATCCAAATGATTATTTATAACCTTGTTGATGTTTTGATTTTTTTCTTTTAACCTCCTAGGACCTGAGTTTGGTCTAAATAACCCAAAAGGTTATTTAGACCAAAATAGTCAATTTTGCTCTACATGGGCCTGATATCCACTTACAAGGACATTATACTGCTACTGTTATATCGTTCTATCAAAATTTTAAACGAATATCCTCATATGTGGCTCTTATTTTTCTTAAAAACAAAAATAAGGTAAACAAAAAAAATCTGGTAATTCTTTGTTTTTACATTCATCGGGCCCCAATATGCCCAAATATCAAAGATAAATTAAAAATGCATGCTCTGGAAGAGTTTGGGTCTTAGGAGGTTAATGAGTAAAATGTAGCTTTCATTTAGAACATTTTGCTTTCTGTGTGACACGTGTCTTTTAAACAGGAATTTATTCCTCAGAATATGATTAAAAAAAAAAGCAAGTCAGTCATTGTTAATGAGTTTTCAGCCATTTTTAAAACACTTTCCACAACTTGTGATAAAAATAAACTCGATCACCTTTGTGTGACTGTAATCTCTTTTGTTCTCTTTTGTGCATACCTGTTAAAAGCTCAAACTAGCACACGCATACAATCGCACAAATTATACTGAATGTAACAGGTAAGACCTTTAAATCTAAGTGGGAATAAATTCTTCCTTTTATCCATTTCCTTTTTTTAAAAAAAGGGAAAGTTTTATCTTGGCACAAAATCCATTCTTAGTGAGCAAGTGCCAGAAAAAAACTGACTAACCAATATTTGGTTTTCCCCTGCCATTACAGCCCAGGCAGCTCGGTAAACACAAGCATGATTTGCATACTTTAGAATTCAGACGCTGCAAAAAATGGGCAACATGGTGGTCTGGAGATTAGCACTATTATACACACTGTGACGCTGAATTTGATCAGCGGAAGAGAATGGATGGACAGATGGAATTGGAATATAAATTTGAAGATATAGTATTTTATTGTGTATTGTCTATGCTTACTTTGACACATTGACTGCCTATGTATCAGACTAATTCTTTTCATTACCATTCCATATTTAAATATTCATGTTTTAAAATTAAGTTGAAATATTCCTAGACAAACCTGAACGATGGAGGCTTTACCTCCCATTCTACTTTGAAATATCCTGGGAACCATAAGTAAGCCAGCACTACCAGAGCGAAGTGCTCCATTGGGGCAAAATGCTACTATGAGGTCTTTAATTAATAATATTATGTGGTTTTAATTAAATTTGATATTTTTCATATCACAGTCATATTTGCAATGAGATGAAGTGCAATTTTCAGCACGACCAATCTCGTACAGGGGCAATTTAAAAAAAACTACAATAATTTCTAGTCAAGGTTTATCACTGGATGTGAGTCATCAGCCACTTTTTCAACACAGAACTTTTTCCCACCCATAGACTGGGACTGATCACAAGGACCAAAGACTGAATTAAGCTCTGGGGGAATTATTTTATCCCACAGGACGTTCTTGCTCGGGTGTAGTGCTGTCTGAATGTTCAGGAACTCTGGGGGTGGGCTTGCAACACTGAGCATTTCTCATTATAGCCTCTCAAGCAGCTTACATGCAGCACTTCAGCCAGTCTGCCTCACTCATCTCACAGTGATCTTTAGTTCAATTTGCTTGTGTTAAATCACACTGTAGAAATGGTTTGTTATTATATGTATGTGCAACTTTCAAATGTATCCCCCATTTAAATGAAAAAGACAGATCGCAAGAGGTGATACGCACACAAAGAGATGTTAGTGAATGTAACCACAAGCTGAGGATGCTCTACTCTGTGTGTCTATACCACCTGCAAAACAGAGACACAGACCTGCAGCTCTGACACAGAGAGATCAGAAGAAAGACTGATAGCAGAGGTGTAATCTGGTCATTTAGAAAACAGCGATGTGTACGACAAAAATCTTTAGACTGCAGTGGAAGCATAGACAATAATGATCTGCAGGGAGGTTTCTGGTACTGAAAAGTTTCCAAGTGCTTTGAGTAGAAACACAATTACTCAGTGAGGAGCAGTAAACTACATGGATTACAACTTGCTTCAGATACTCTTTATCTGCTGCAGATAGTTTATTTTTTAGACCTGCCAGGTCTTCTTTTGTCCGCCACTCTTCCAATTTCAACTTTTTTAACGACACAATGCAAACCAGGCTGAAATATGCCAAGTTTTTGGCTAATAGTTCTTTGAGAATTGATGTGCTGGAGCAAAAATATTATTTTATGCTTGTCAAACTGTTATCTCTGGCATTTTTTTGTATTTCAACTAAAGAAATAGGGAAACCTTTTTGGGAACAGGCTGCTAATTTAAAAGGCGTTCCTTGTTAAGATGTCTGTTATGTGTAGACACACCTGTGGTTCATCGCTTGACCTTTTTTGTGCTTGAATGATTTATAGGTCCGTGTTACGTGGCTCAGCAAACAGAAAAATATCCCTCTGAAACTGATCAGGTTCAAGGACTGAACCTAACATGAGTGAAAAAGCAACAAACATGCAAAACGGAGCTTTGAAAAACCTTCAGTAAGCCCGGAGAACTTTAAAAAGTTTCAAGAACATCTGGCTGCTTGCAAGCGAAATACAAAGAAATGAGCTGCTTATCGTGTTTGCACGATACTCAGTAATTATCTCAGAATTTTTGTGATCTGGTGCACTGCTGAAATTCTATTTTAACATTCTTCTAATGAGTATTTGTTGGCTCACGCTAACATCAGTGGTTTTGTCTTTTATAATCGTGCCAAATCTTTCTTTTTTTTACTAATTGCTCTTGAGATTTACTGATACTACACCTTTAAATCTGGTTTCAGTGGCAGATTTATCTTTACCTTTCCAGGCTGCTAATGCCTATCTCTTAACATTTGGTTTTGGGCTCTCTTAGGAGAGAGATAAATGATCCGATAGTCAAGCTTCTGATCCAGCAACAGGATTTAGTGACGCTTTCCTGACAACTTCCACTGCAGCAGCCAATAATTACTCAAACTGGAAAATAAATGGCAGCATTAAGTAGTATTAGTGGTAAATGGTGGTGAGGGTTTTGACTGAGTGTTCTCTATTTCACTCGCCATTCAAGCAACAATACAACCTTGAAAGCCAAAGGGAGAGCCCAGTCGGCCCGTCAATTTCAAGACGAAGAGAAAAGCAGCTTCTATCGAGAAAAGTCGAGAGAGTGTGGAGAGTGGAGGCGCTTAAAAAGCCTTTTTTAGAGCATGCACGTCTCAACAATAGCAATGTTGTGATGGTCAGTAGTTACAGGATAGTTTGCTCCCCATGTGTAATTCAGATGTGATTATGTCTGTGGTCTATAATAAGGCAGACAGAGAGACAGACGCAGGTGGACAGACAGTACGTGGTAGCGGTAAATAGAAGGATGGGGACAGTGTCATGGTAAATAATGAGCTTGGGGAGCTCTTCATATCCCCGTTGCTTCCTGTGTTTAAAGAGGTCAGTCACCAAATGGACTGCAGGCTAATTGACTTTTAATTAGTGTCTGATCAAACACTTAAGCAGCCATGCCAATACACACAAACACTGCAGCCTCTATGCAGAGATCCCCACAAAATGCCTTTCAACATCAAATGTGAATTTAAAGCAAACGACCGCAAGACGCGTCTGATGAGCCACCGGCTTTGCTCACGACTCAACCGGGTCTTTAAATCTTCAAGGAAGATAAATTACCTTGTAAAATGCTACTTTTAATGACCGTGCATTGTGAGGAGTCGTTGGGGACCATTAATTTATAAACTAGTGAGCATCTTGTAACTCAGAAACAGCTATCACTTCTTTTTTGCGAACGCAATAAAAACCGAAAAATAATTTACAGGCAGACGGGGGAAAAGAACCGGTTATTGTTCACTCCTCCTCGGTCGTTTCCATGTCTGCTGTCTCTTTTTTTTTCACCCTCATCCTCCCTTCACATTTCTATTTGAAAGCCGTAGGTCTGTATCATAACATTTAATGTGAGGATTGTCGTGGCTTTCTGATTGCAGTGAAAGTGCCTGTCGCCGGCAGATCAACACCTCCACTCTGAGCTCAATGCCCCGTCACGCCCACTGTGGCTGAGTGCCGCTTCGGTTTGGAAAAGAATTGGAAAGGAGGAAGCAAGAGTGAAAAAACAGCAAAGAGGATAAGATAAACATCCTTTGAAATTAGAGACTATGTGACAAAGAAAGATTCACACCAAAGCCATGAATAAAAATACTGCCAGCACGAAGGGAAATGTGCAATTCCAGGAAACATTTAAAGCCCTTGTGAGTGTCTCCTGCAGAGCAAAATGAGGACTATGTGGTTTACACACGCAGATAATACAGTCTAGCATTTGCCACCGACGAGTATCTGTGTGGGTGTGAAGAACCATCTAAGATATGGTCTGATTGTTCTCCCCGATGAGGTGAATGTCAATAGGCATAGTGCTCTCCCAGTGTGAGTGTTGCACCTTGGGCTACGGTGTCGCTGACATTTAACTCTGACGGGAATAAAAATCCTTCTGTAAGGTGACTGATGATACAAGCCAACTGCAATGACTCAGCCACACTCTGCCGAGCTGCAGTGATAAGTAGAGAGAAATCAGTCCATCTCTTCTCTGATTGAGCTCATTGTGAAGCAGGAACACTCAGTGACAGCCCAGCGAGGCGGCCCGGCAGCAAATGAGAAGCCACCAAAGATTAATATCTGCTACGGCTCGATGTCGCAATGACCGTCAACAAATTAATGTACTGTACATAGAGTCCAGCTTCACAGAACTGTGGAGACTCTGTGATTGTCTTTTATTGTGAAAAAGAAAGGGGGGGGAAAAAACACCTCTGCGATGGGATGGAATCACTGCGAAATCATGAAAGGTCAAAACCAAACACATCACTTTTCACTGTACCAAAAGGTCATCTGAGGCATAATTTCCACTGTGGATATCTCTCAACTGGATCTGGTTACTGTATGATCACGTCACGGTAGGATGAGTGACTTTTGCCATCTGGTGTTCCACGAGAAGGTAAGGCCATTTATTTTCTCAATAGACAGTTAGATTTAGACGACTCACACGGTTGGAGCATGAAACCTTGCTGACTGAATTTCAGTGCAGGTTTTGAGAAGGTACATTAAAACATATTGGTTCTTTGATGGAAAATGTTACAAGCCTATGTCTGCAAAAGATTCAATTCAACCCAGGGTTGCTGTGGGGCTGGAAGCCCATCCCAGCTCGCACTGGTTGGAAAAACTCTAATTAGCAGCATTAAAATTTTACATATTTGTCAATTTTCCCATAATATTTTGGCCCAGATTTAAATAGAGCTTACAAAATATGTTTTCAGTTTTATGATTATCTACAGCCATCCTCCACATCAACCTGCTGGAAAAACATGATTTCTCAGAGATGCCCCTGAAATACCTAAAATGTGTTAAATTATCCAGGTGTCTTCTGTGTGTTCTACCAATTTTCAGTTATACCAGATTTATAAGCAGCAGGGACTGCCTTTCTACACAAATCACACTTAATTTTTGATTAGTGGGGCTCTCTGGCGAGGTACTCAACTGGGAAGCAGCACTGGATATGCTTCCTTACACAGATAAAGAAAAGCTTTGGACTCAATCTGCATATTTTCTGGAAATACGAATATGTGATGTGCTGCTATAATCAGTGTGTCCTTCCAAAAACATGCTTATCTTGAACATACAGTGAACTTATTTTTAGGAGGAAATATTACGAGCATGCTTCCACCTGGAGATTCAAATCCTGCCTGCTATGACATGTACAACTTTGCATTTACTTGCAAAACTTGTGCAAGACTCGAATGTTATCAGAGGCATTTCCTATACTTAGCAGGTACCCTGGAATGATTGCAGAATCAGCAGGCTATCACACATACCTTTTCTCAATCTCCACATTTGTGTGCAAAAATGGTCTTCAGGTATCAAATCATTTGCTATTCCAAAAGCTGAGCTTAGGAATGAGACAGAGGACATGCTCAACTCTGGAGGAAGAAGTGACAAAGAAATCTAACAGATTCTTTCCCCTTAAGGAGCAAAAGTTTCTAGGTGGGAGGTCTTTAAAGGGAGGTAGGAAAAAAATTCTCTGGGGAGCTGTCAAAATGTGCAACAAAGCCAAAGCAAACGTCTTCTTAGCTCTTTTAGCAAGAAAATGTGCAATGTTCAATTTGCAGCATGAAAAACTGTTGCACAGCTAAATGCAGGGTAAACACAGGTACAACGTGGCGTGAGGAAAAAAGTCCCACTGAGTCCCCTCCAGCTATAAAATGGCAGCCTCATATCTTTCCGATAGCCGCCATCGGCTCCCAGTAGAATGACTCCTTTGAATGGCCCATTAAATCATTAAAACAACCTCCCATTCAGAAACCTCCGCTGCATAAGTTATTAACTACACAGAGCGTCACACACAACACTAAGCTCTCGCTAAATTCTCACAGGAACACTTGAAACGATCAAAAAAGAGGAGATAAAAAGATGAGGGAAAAAAAGCCCACTAAAAGTTTAACATGGAATTTCAAATCCACATGAAATCATATTGCCTCTTTCTTACAGCATTTCTTTGAACAGCCAATAATGAAGCCATCTTCTCATGTCACAGAAATAAAAGTTTGACTTCAGGCAGCTCTGACAGCACGTGAGAATGCTAACTGTAAAAAAATAAGATGTTTCACCTCATTAATATACACTTTTTTATAGGCTACATGAAATATGACTTTATTAGATTTTGTTTTTTGTTGCTGGGTAAAGTGTGATATTCAAAGTCTCTACAAACAAGTGTCGGTTTAGGCCAAAACTCTGTGAATTCTATCACATGAGCTTAAAGTGTTAAAATTAGTCATCTGCAAGCAGTGTTGGGAAGGTTACTTTTAAAATGTATTCCATTACAGAATACATGCCCCAAAATGTATTCTGTAACGTATTCCATTACATTACTCAATGAGAGTAACGTATTCTGAATACTTTGGATTACTTAATATATTATCATGCTGTTTACAACTACATGAATGTACTATTGTTGTGATTTATTACTGTTACTGAAGGTCCGCGGCTCCGAACCGTAGTAAAGGGACCTCTGGCTAATAAGGTGGGTTCTGTGTCGGGCTCGTAGCCGAAAACTAGCTTTAATTTGTTGTCTGGGTCAACTTTGCTAGCGAGAGATTCGTGTTCGTGTTTTTGGAGGAAAACAGGAACACAGCGTACAGTCATGTCTTAATAGCTTACTTACAACTGGGCTCGTCAGGCACTCTTCTTGGCTGCAGTGGTTATTATTATATTTGCATGCTTCCAGCTCTTACTTTTCCTTTTTCTCCCTCCTCGCGCTCACAGACACATAACGTGTATGGCAGTCCATTCTCCCAGCAGCACGGACTACACTGCCTATGATGCTACATTCTTTAGAGCTATACCTGTAGCATTCTGCCTATTAGCTTAGCACAACAACAACAAAAAGGCCTCTCTCACCCAGGAAACACGCAGAGAGAGAGCGTCACCCTGTAACCATGGCAACCGTAACTCTGCCGCCTGGAACCAGTGTTGCCAACTTAGCGACTTTGTTGCTATATTTAGCGAGTTTTCAAACCCTCTTAGCAAATCTGGCGACACTTTCTGGTGTTATTGGAGACTTATTTATGTCGACTTTTTGATGTGAAAGCGCGTATGGCTCTTACTCTCAACAAGCAGCGGTGCTTTGGCACGGTGCACCTCACCCGTGCCAAAGCCCTCATGGGCGGAGGATAGTCCTCCCCCAGCTGCTATCAGGGCAGGAGATGTTCACACCTATGCGTCCAAACTGCAAATGAATTGCGCATGACTGAAGCCGCTGCTCCCGCACTGACTGTAACGCAGTCAGATCTTATTTTACTGTTATGCTGTTTTGTGGATTACAAGTTTTAAAACTACTAATAAACACACACACACACACACACACAAAGTAACTCTCCCAGAGTGCCAATTTCGGGTCACTTTTGTCGGTCCAAGCCCGGGGAAAGGATCAGGGTTGGAATTGTGACATTAAAAAACAATAAAAGAAATTTAATTTGTAGTTCTAAATAAATTCTAAATGCATTTAGGACGTTTTTTTTAATTCACTTTATGTCTCTTCCACGATGTTATTTCTCTCTCCAACAATGTAGGTTACAATTACATTAGCATGGCCAATTATTCAAATTAGGCGATGACATCATTTAGCGACTTCTAGCGACTTTTAGGACAACCAATAGCGATTTTCCCTACTGAGGAGTTGGCAACACTGCCTGGAACAACAGAACGTAGCTGTCAAACAAAACCCAAACAGTCCTGACCCGCCACAATATGAAACAGGGAAGTTTCACCGCCGTGTAATCCATTTATTTCAACAAAGTAACTGTATTCTAAATACCACCTTTTTAAACGGTAACTGTAACGGAATACAGTTACTCATATTTTGTATTTTAAATACGTAACGGCGGTACATGTATTCCGTTACTCCCCAACACTGTCTGCAAGAAACCCAAAAAGCCACTTCAGTACCTTCTGTTAGGTCAGCCCAAGTCTCTTAGTGTCCCATGCATTTATTGTGCAGAGAGGTTATATTTTCTTTTAGCAGATGGATGGCGAGAGCCAATGCTAATGAATTTTATGGTTTCCATTTGTCCTCTAGCCTCACATCTGTCCATCCTGTCCCCGAGCTTATTGCATTTCTGTTGAGATTGAGTTTAATGCTTTACAGTGGCAGTGGGAGTTGTATACTCTTTTTGCTACTACTACAGTAGCCTCAATAAATGTGATGAATCCCAAGAAGGCTTTAAACTGCACTGTGAATTTCCGAAAGTGAAGTGCTACATCACTCCATAACTGTTTTAGCAGAACTTGTGGTTTTAGGCAGTTTGATCTTTGGCTATTTATGAAATGCAGTTTGTGCATTTTTCAAAAAGAACAAGAGGAGGAAAAAAATATTTAATGTCAGATTCTTTTGCTCCAGATTTATTTTCTTTGCCTGGCACACAATGCTCCCTTAAACGCCCTCCACTCATATTTCCCTTAATTTGAAGTGTACACAACCAGCCACACAGAAAGAAAATATCAATAAAATATATCCCTTCTCTCCTCAATCGTCTCTAAATGTGTTCTTTTATTTCTTGAGTGTCTGGATGTCTAGACCTATTCTGTACCTACGACTCAGCCTGTCTGGCTGCATAGCCACGCCGTCACAAATCGTTCTTCAAATTGTGAGCGACAGCAGGCTGCTTGCTGGAGGCGACCGGGAACAGTCGGAAGCAGGCCGGAGTTTTTTCATCCATCTAACGTTAGGATGCACAAGCGGGAGGAATGTCCTGCATAAAGGGGGATCCATATAAAACAAGAAATATAATTTAGAATTTGTGGTGAAAAATTACGCTTAAAGCTTGTCTACTATATTTTTTGGTTATTTTTTATATCCCTGGCGTATTTCTTTAGAGTAAAAGAAGACAGAAGACCTGCAAATGGTAGAAAAATAATTTAAATAACTAAAAAAAAGAAAGGTGCTTTTTTAAGTCTATCATGGAAACACTGCAGATAGAAAACTGCCAGAAGACCAGCTATATATATAGATAAAAAAATGGCCAGAGTATATATTGTTTCAGTGTTGAACCCCGAGGCTTGGACTGATAGTTTGAACCATAGCGCTGAGGACAACAGTGTCAGGCCACTCAGCCCTTCTTACGCTGAACTGTTGGTGTGATGCTGCTGCCCGAGGCTACTGTCTACACTGTCAACCACTCCACCGCTGTCTTCGTCACTACTTTATAAACATCTCCTCTTCTCTTGTCAATGTTTTGAAAGATTCAAATAAGAACGTTTTGGAGTTCGGTGAGATTTGTATTTGAAAAGGCAAAACAATTCAGAATCTGAGACAACAGACGATGAAGTGCTGGTGAAGACGAGAACAGCTTAGCATCAAAGTTTACTCAGAAAACAGGCTCTATATAAATACACACATTTGCATGCTTTAGCCAGACGTTTATGTATGCAGAACGGGGTGTGATGGCTGAGAGGAAACAATTTGCAAAACACAATCCTATATCCTAGATATAAATAAAACCAACACATTAATTCAGCAACTCCCAAAGCACCGAAATTTTAGGAAAATACTAAAAACCTGAGAGACACACTTGATCTAAAGCATATTTTGTAGGTACTACTGTCCAAAATTACTCAGAAAAACTGACTTTCAGCATTTTTTCAGCAAAAAAAAACAGCATTGAAGAATACAGGATCTTTAGTAGAGACGTTTTCAGCGGTCAACTTGGGAGATGGGTGTCGCCGAAGTCCAGAGGTTTGCAAACCACACCGAAGTTGAGTTATACACAAAAACTAGAATCGAATCAGGTTTTGTGTTTGAGGATGTGATTTGTCATAAGCAGTGAGGCGGTGTGTGCAATCTGAGCCCTCACAATTTATTCTGTGCCTGATATCTGGCTCTGATGCACACAACGAGAAGGCAAGCTGCTCTGCAAATCACAACATGCAAACAGTACTGTTACTTTTTCAGTGCCTGAATAAATCTAGAACTTCCCAACGTCTGACTGGATGGGAAAGACGCACACTTGATTGGTCTGAGCCGGGCTCAGTGCAGAGCTACAAATAAACTTTGTGTAAACATCTTTATTTTTGATTTTATTTTTAATTAAATCTATTTGGTAACCTTAGTGTTCCTTGCCAGGCTCTGTGGTCTTGCCAACGAATTACAGCTGGCAGATAAATAATAGTCCAGTAGTGATACTGCAAATTATCAATTGCAGAGACCTGAACACAAACCTGCAGCAAACAGCGTATGAAAACAGCTCTTTGTATCTCAGTAATGAAGCTGTTTTGCCATGAGACTGCCGCCTTAAAAAATGTAATCCAGCAAAAGAGACGAGGCAGTTTGACCATATCTTGGTGAAACAACAGTGGGAATTTTAAAGAAAGGTCTGATTACTAGTCTTTACCATAAAATGAGATCTTTCCTTTTCAAAGAAAAATAAGGCAGAAAAATTGTCTATTCTTCCTGTTTTGACTGGAGCACTGCAGCTGTGAAACCCCGAAAAAGAAAAAATCTTATATCCCTTTAACACCGTTTGCTGAGCTGACCTTGGAGACACTTTTTCCACTCTGTTTCATGTTAATTTCCCTCTTCATCCTTCATTTTATCTTTTCCCATTCTCCTCTCTCCCCAAAGTCTCACTCTTGCCTTATCTCGCCGTCCCCCCTCCACATCTGCCTGCGACCCTCCATTTCATCTCAATATTTGCTCCAGCAACTAGGAAACAGTCCCAGTGTGAGAGAGAGACGGTATGCCCGACACACTCTGTATCTTTAAATGAAAAGAAAAATGCGGATGACAAGCAAGCGATGATGTCTTGGAGGAGAGGGAGAAGCACTTGAAGGGTGAGTAACACTGAAGAATGAATACTGGATAAAAATCCTCAAAGAATTTATTCTTTGAGGAGGAAGTGAAACTAAATATAGAACCCAAAAAGAAAGAAATGCTATCAAAACGAGTCGAATTATTGGTACGTCGGGGAAGATAACAAGGGGAAAGTCAGAGTGCACAAAAAACTGACCTTTCAGCATGAAACTTTTAATAACGGTATTCAGACAGCTCGTCATTAAGTTTGTAACTGAAGTCATTAGCTGACCTGTTCACTTACAACATCACCCTCTATCTTCAGCTATCTGCATGTTGGAGAGTCTACCATCTTTCCTTACTTGGCCCTTTGGCATTTTCTGACTGAAATGGAGATGAGTGCCACGCTTTCAAGAGATTTGAAAGCGTGAAGATGAAGATGAAGAAGACTGAAACACCATATTTGGGCTACTTTTCCTGTGAATAGGGCATTTTTTTCTTATTCTGATAACCTTATTCAGTGAATTTAACAGCGCAGATGAGTCATACATGTTCACGTCAATGCTAACTAAAGACTAAATTAGATAAAACCCAAAATGTTTTGCTGCAACGATCAGGTTTTCCCCACAAAGGTGAACATAAATCAGCACCTAAAAGAAAAAATAAATTATTCAGACTTTCCGGTCTCATGTAGGGCGCAGTATTATTTTAAAAAAATAATTTTCTGACTCATACCTGACTTTTAACAGCCTTTTCCCCCCCTCCCTGCTTCTTTCAAGTTTGGTCTCCAGCAAAGTTTTTCAGCTCCTCCAGGGGAGATCCGGAGGCGTTCCCGGGCCAGATGAGATACACTATCATTCCAGCGCAATCTGTGTGTTCCCCGATGCCTCCTACCAGCTAAATATGCCCAAAAACCCACAGCTTTTCTCTTCTCCTTTTACGAAAGAAGAGCAGCTTTTTACCCCACATATGAATTCCACACCCTGTCTCTCAGGTCACTACCCAAAGCTCATGGCCAAAGGTAGGGTTAGAACATAAACCAACCAGTAAAGCTTCCACCTCTGCCCCATCTTACTGATCTCATGCTCCACTTTACTGCCGCTCACAAAGAAAAGAACTAAAACCCCTTAACCTGAGGCAGCAATTTACTCTTAGCCTGAAGGAAGCAATCCATTGTTTCTGGCAGGGACCCTTGGCTTCAGACAAACTTTTCTGCACCATAAAGTCCAGTCAGAATCAACAGAAAAAGAATCAGTGACAATTCATAACCCCAACTGAGGCGAAAACATGCTGGAAAGTTGCTTGACTCAGTACAAAGAATATAGATCAGCTTTCACTTGGGTTATTTAAGGGCAAGACAGATATCCACACAAAACTCTCCTATGAACATGAACATAATCCTAAGTCTTCAGACACTTCACAAAACACAGGGAATGATGAGGAAACATGTTTATAATGAACAATATGAACAACTTGAGGTGGTAGGGACAAATAATACTTCTGCCTCCTCCTTTTCAAACAAATAATGGAATGATATTTTGTAATGATTGTGAAGGCACATGTTTGAAATGATTGAAATAAAAATGAACTGATGTGTAACATATTTAACTCCGCTAACTGAAGAGCATATGTACGGATTGCAACTGTAGAAAATTCCCTTAAAACAAGAAACGGTTCAAGTAGAAATATTCCCCATCAAGCTCCAGCTTGTGTTTACTTTGACCAATCAAAAACGTTTTATTTCAACCGTGTATTTTAACAGGGGCCGGCAGACAGAAGCTTCTCTGAAGCGAAAAAGCTTGTTTGCTGGATTACACTATCACTGCACTGTAGGGTACAATTGCCGCTTTAGTGAAGACGTTTCATTCATTTTCTTAGGCCGGTTACCAAAGAACAGCACTGAACAGACTCTTTGCATCATGTTTCCTGTAAACCACTGGAATAGGGCTGATACAGCTGGAAAGAGGGGGGGGGGGATACTTGGTTGGTTTGGTGGACTTTTTACTGACAATTATATTTTTTTTCCCCATCAAAAATAATGAAAAAATACTCAAGGAGGGAAGAGCTTTGTAATCACAGTCAGCTGGTTCTTTGAAACATCAAACCACCGTCAAATTCATGGTCGTCTCTTACGATCCGCACTACCTCACGGTGGAAGTACAGCTGTATTCAAACAGTCCAACCTTTTTCCAGCACACTCGTGCAGCTTTTCATCCTCCCTTTATCTGTCCAATTTAATTAGAAGTCTTTCGTCGCTCCTTTATGCTTCACCTCTTTCATCTTCTGTCCAACACAGATCAATTCTTCATGGCACACTTTCCCGGTCCCTGCTGATGCTGTCGGGCTTTCTAAGAAGCACACAAAACTTTGCTCCCCCCAGCGCAAAGTTTAACATATCTGAAAAAAACTATGAGAACTTAACAATCCACTGGTTGCCGAGCAGTTTTTAAGTCCAAGTGTACCTCTGGTGGAAAAAAATCAAATGGGAAAGGATCTTAAAGTTACCATGTTGCTGATGGCATATTGATAAATAACTCGTAGAACATATGGAGTACTTCTCCAGAGAAATTGCTCTATTCCTTTTGCATAGAAGTAGAGGATCAGCAGGAGGGTGAATGGGATGGGATAATCAGGAATACAAAGGGAGAGTCTGAAGGATGGTTACAGTGAGGCTAGGGGGGGGAGAATGAATCAAAGACACTTCGGTATGAATAAGAAATAGAAAAATGAGCTTGTAAGGGATTAATGGAGAGAGGAAAATTTAATTTAAAGCACCATGTGTATAATGTAAATGTGGCTTCCATACTGTTCACCCCCCAAGTTGACTAAATCCATTTGTTAGATTTTTATTGTTAAATGTGATGTGAATCCATTTGACTCATGACCAGTGGAATCCCACAGGTGATTAACTAGTGTGAGCTCTCACAGGTCAGAGTGAAATCATCTCTGTTTAACCCATTAGCCAGGTTATTAATCAGGGCACATTTATGGTATCTCTGTGGTCTTCATTACAGAACAGCAGGGTTTTACAACCCAGCCACAGGGGGAACGTGATATAATTGTGGTAATCCTCACATCCTCTCCATGAATTACTGTGATGTGATTTGATGCAATGTGATGTGAGGTGTCTTTTACATCATAAAAGACACCTCACATCCTGGCCACTCCCTGTTTGAACTGTTGCCCTCAGGCAGACGGTACAGGGCAATCAGCGCAAGGACTAATAGACTCAAACACAGCTGTTATCCAACTGCAATAACACATCTGAATGCTACAAAAAAAATGTCCATCACGGCACTCTTGTGTTAATCTATGCACGGTCTGAAGCATGTATGTGGGAATGTATGTGAATGTTTACTGTTACGTCTTATTAGTATTTTATCTATGTATTTTATTTATTGAATTTTATTGTTTTATTTATATTTTGATATTGCTAGGGATGATGCAATGATCGGGGACCATACTTCATTTCGTTGTACCTGTGACAATGACAATAAAGTTTCTGATTCTGATTCAGTGTTTTCTCACCCTGTCTTTCAGGAATCAAGATGCAAATGGATGCTTCAAGTACTGATCTTTATTCATTTGACTGTGCTCGTAACCCGGCTCACAATTAAATGCTTTTATCCCTAGTGAGATTACATTATAAACAACCTACCCCGTTTCATTCGGCACCTGCAGCAAACCACGGATATCTATCCATCGATTGTCTTTATCTGTGTTCCAGGCGGTTGCTGCTTCAGCTGGAGAGAATGCTGCTAAGGCTTAACAGAGGTAGCAATAAGCCCAGCAAGCAGCAACTACCTGAGAGGGGAGAACTGGGAGTGTAGTCTATGCGAGTGAGGGGAGCTGGCTGTTAGTCGTGCTGGATTAGAATCTGACAGCCAGCATCTTTAGATACTCCCATTAAAAAAAAAGGAGAAGGAGGAGGAGGTCTCCTGTTCTACCACAAATGGCCATGGCATAAGGTCCACCCATTATTGACACCAAGAGAAATGGAAAGACATGACAGAGCAACCCCGAGACCCCGTAGAGCCATTTACTGTTCTTCAGGATGCGACAACGGATGAGTCTAGACTTTTTTCAGCCAGAGAGAAAAGCTCCGCTGCCCAGAGCAGAGGATGGAAACCTAATAACGTCTGAGTAAGACTAAGCCCTAATCCCCAATGACATTTCTGAGAGGAATTGTATTTGTAGTCAAACTGTAATGACAGGGAATAAAAGGGAAGATTTTGCTCCTGGTGAGGTCCAATTACAACCACAAGGACACACCCAAGGAAGACTGAAAAAGAAACCCCACTCATGTTTGACATTGAACAACTTCAATGCAACCAATAACTATAGCACTGTCAAGATCAGCTGGTGAAATATTACTGATCCTTCAGATATATTTATATTTTTAAAAAACAGTTAGGCTCCTTTTAAATAGAAAAGTAGATGGATGATCCTAATTATAGATGAAATATGGACACACCACTGTCCTCTATTGCCTCATAAATTACCACAGGGATAAATCAATGCCTCCGTGACACTTTTTACTTGTTGATATGAGAGCAGCAGATCATTTACTTCATTTTAACTGTCATAAAAGGATGCAACTTTCTTCATATCATTTTCTGTTATGATAGATTTTAAGTCATCAGATACAAAATACAAGTAGCTGAAGTACACAAAATGTCATGGACTTTATTCTATTTTATATACACTGTACAAGGATTTGTAAATGTACAGCAATATCGATCAGTATCACTGCCTGAGCTCTGAAACTCATCTAAAAGGTCCAATATATTTCTCTGATGATGAGATGATGAGATAGCCTTTATTTGTCAGTTGCAGGTCTTTTGCCCACAACCGAGATGACAGACCTTGCCGACCGTACATACAATACACAAACATCACATTGGGGTGACAGGTCAGGCTAGGTAGCGAGGAAAAAAACATCGAAATGTGTAACACAAAAGGATAATACAGGAATGCACAGATATCAACACACCATAGCACAATAAACACAGACAAGCAACATGGGAAAGAGTTCCAGTGTGTACATCTGATCTGGGACCGCTGCAATCTTTCGACTGAGCCTCCAGCTGACCCGATGTCCACATCAGAGGGGAGGTAAGCGTTGGAGGTGGCGTTGGATCCGGGGTAGGGAGGGTGATGTGTCGGTGAGTGCGTATCAGTATCAGTATATGTATGTGTGTGCATGTCGATAGTTCAGCTGAGACAGTGTCCTTCGCCCTGCCAGGCGAAGTAAACAGTCTTCCAGCCAACCCAGGTGGCCTTGCATGGAATGGGAAGGAACAGACTAAACACAGTCGTTATCAGGGTGTTTTGTTTAGCTCCGGCCTTGCAGCTGGCGCTGAAGGGGTATCCGCATAAGTGATGTTATTTTTTACTTTAGTGCGAACAGCTCATATGAATTTCAAAGCAGTTCTACAGTCCAACACTGGTCTCTCAACCTCCCGTTGGAGAGCCGCGAGCTTCGCCATACTTGTGCTCTGTGATGTTGTCATTTCTTGTGCTCAAGGAGCCAATTTCTGAGAACTCACGACAGTGTGCCTCCCCGAGATGTCATCCAATTTTGCGCCCAGAGATGTTATTCCGGGCTAGCCCTTCCGAGATGTATCCAGTCTGCAGTCAGAGATCTTATTCTGAGTATTCACAGCAGCCGTAGCCTCTCCAAGATCTTATCCGTGCTGACTCAATGAGCCCATTTTGAGAAACTCACACCTCTCCCATCATTCCAATCCCAGCGGGCAGCCTTGTGGGGGTTTGAACAGCCGGTTCCGCTTTCTTAATTCTTCGATAAGTCAGGGCCAAGCCAGCTCCGATCCGCCAGAACCCTGTTACCATGGTTCCGAATAGGTAGATATCTTCAGCACTCAGGCTCACCCAAGCCCAAACTTCTCGTTGAGAAAGGGGTGTCAATTGCATTTAGGGACCAGTTGATCCAATCCATAATTCCTCTTTTAGGTTTTAGAGAACAGACTGTGAGAGAATGTTCCAGGGAAAATACAAAAAAAACACGAGACTAGACAAGGACATAAGCAGGGAAGATAAGGGAGAGGAGAAAAAGTGCATCCGCCTCCTCCGAGAGCCAAAGAAGAATGATGCAGTTAGTGAGAAGAAAAATCACGTTTTTTCACCAGTTTTTAACATGCTTGTTATTAAAAGAGAAACTGGAGGCTACATGGGCACTAGTAATACCAAAAACCCATAATTACATCAATGATATCATTAATTTAAGAGGACCTAAAGTGATGTAACTTACTCTCACCGGGCAAAAGCAAAATAACTGGTGTGGATATCATGCATGACAAACACAGCAGTTCACTGACTGTATATCACAGTTTGAAGCTGCAACCTCTGTCCTGAAAAAATTAGAGGTAACCTGAAGTAGCAAACACTGCAATTCTGCCAACGGCCACGGGGTCAATATCTGCACATGTTAAAATCTGCTATTTAATGATGATGAAATTGGCCTCTTCAAAGCATCTTCAGAGCCTTTAATAACAAGTTTCCCCATTTTTCTTTAAATTACTTGTCCATTTGGATGCTGTTTGAACTCAAAATTGGATAGACGGCAAAACAGATAGCCGGATCTCAAATTCAAGCCACTGAACTATAGTCTGGGACATTTTCTTGTGTTGGTGCATTCTGGAGCATTTTTATTGGAATTATCTGGCAAGTATCACTAGTTGGGAAGTTAATGTTCCACAGCATGTCTTTTATCCTGTCTTCCTTCTCTCACCCCAACCGGTCGCAGCAGATGGCCCCGCCCCTCCCTGAGCCTGGTTCTGCCGGAGGTTTCTTCCTGTTAAAAGGGAGTTTTTCCTTCCCACTGTCGCCAAAGTGCTTGCGCATAGGGGGTCATATGATTGTTGGGCTTTTCTCTGTATCTATGAAGCGCCTTGAGGCGACATTTGTTGTGATTTGGCGCCATATAAATAAAATTGAATTGAATTGAATTAATGTGAAAGATTCAAAATAAAGATACTATAGCTATAGCCAGTCCCAGGGCCAACCCTGTGCAAGATGGAGTCAAATAACTAATGAACATGCTGCAGCACTCAAAGTATTTTTAGAGTCCATAGATTAATGTTGGGTTTTGTTCAAGGATAAATTGATTGGTGTCTCAAAATGGTCTTCTGTAATATGGATTTGCTGAATGAGTGAGCGAGAAGGCTTATATGAAGAAAAATGAGGGAACAATGCAGCAAATGAATGAAACGAGCAACTTTTCACCGAGACTGTGATGTCTGAAGAGTAATAACTCTCAGTCACTTTTGTCTGCACTTTTTGTGACAGTGAAAAGTTCTGTATCTAAGCACTGAGACATTTGATGAAGACACACAACTTGTATACATTAACACTGAGTGTTGACTAACAATTAATTATTAGTAAATTACCAAGTTAGCTTGTATTGAAAATGTGGGGAAAAATATGAATTTCTTTTAAAACAGCCCTGGATGTAAATCCAACCCCTAAAAACGCTGCTGGAAAGTATATTTTTATCCTTCTTAAGACCTTAACTGGCCGTTTGTGAGCACAGAACCATCTGTGTTTTTCAAATATTGATCGATTAATTTCCAGAAGCCAGATATTTTTTCTTCTTCTGTATAGTTATGAAGACATTTGGACTGAAACCCCTCGTATATTAAGAGGAATTTGCTCCCAGAAGCTTCAACAAACAGTATCATCTTTGAACATATAACACTAAACACTGCTTCCGGTCTGTTTTTCTCTTCGCTCTTCCAGCTCCAAGTAACACTGCAGGAATTTCCTGACTGCACTACATCTTTCCACTCTCTACATACAGATTGCTGCATCACATCTGTTTGAAGAACAAACAGGCATACACTCCAACCTGAAGCAGTAATTGCATCGTGATTTCTAAACCTCTGAATAAACCAGGAAATATGAACAAGAAATAATCATAATAAGCCTCTGTAAACACAGCCAAAACCTGCTTGCAATGCCAAACAAGCATTAGAAAGGCTGTGGTCACACTAAAGGATGCTGCATCTTTATTTGACGCACAAATGTTAAAAATATCTGGCAGAGCTAATTACTTGTTTTATTGTGAATGAACACAGGGCAGACTTTAATCAGAGCTGAGGGAGGAAATAACTTTGATTACTATTAAAGCGCTGTAAAAAAAATATGAGGGGAAAGAAAGGGGAATGTGAATAATTACTCAAACTTGAATAATTTAACTGGAACACTGTATTTCTGAATAATGAGTACTGCACCCCTTGGGACAACTAAATTATTTGTGGGACCCTGTGACCACTGGTTTTATTGCTAGTGTCCTTTTGATAAGGGGGTAAGGGGTGGAGGGGACAAAGAAAGTAGAGCTTCCTTTTTATCAGAAAACAACTGGGCACATAGCCTGAAAGAGTAAGAAAACGCTGGCAGCAGCAAGACAAGAAAATCTACTCTCCGGTGTTACAGTAACTGTTGCTCGTTTGAACGAACTTGGCTTCAGGGACAATTTTTCTGTTTTGTGTTGCCATTTTCACAAATCACTGTCTGCACTGATTTAAAACAGTAAAATAAGCAACAAGTTGGTAGTTCTACCAGTCTTAGACTTACATAAATGAAAAAAGTGGTAAAAATCACATGTTTAATCAACATTACCTATCCCCTGTGTCAGTTGAATATGTGTCAGAAGACAAGAGGAATATGGATGTCTTTTTTTCATTGCTGAAATATACTGATACCGAACACGTGCTTTTAACGTGAGGTATGACTTTAAACCATCAGACGTAGCTCGAGTCATTTTTTTTTCAGCAGCAGAGGTTAAAAGTTTGTAGAAAAACCTTTGGAAAGTGCGTCAGAAGACAAAAAGAGAGATGATTCTAGCTGGCAGGCAACAGAAAAGAGGAAACACACGAAGGCCGAGTTTCCCGGAGCACGGGAGGACGTCTTTGCACAATTTTCACTTCTTTTCAGAATAAATTCACACTGAACGTGCACGTAAGAGGTTTGTGAGCACATTTTTTGATCAATAATTTCTAAAGTCATCGTCATTGATTTTAGATGCAACAGCATGTGTAAAATGGTACAAATGAACCTCCGACAGAATCAGTTAAACAGTAGAACAAATTCCTTTGTTTGTGGTGAAACACGATCCAGACCAAAACGCTGCAAAGAATCAAAATAGGTGGGGCTTGTCCTGAAATGACCTGCTTCGTGTTGAATTTTCACAGAGCAGCCTGCAGCAGCTTAACATTTGCTGTTTTGTTGGATACTTTTGTTTTTTTTCTCTTGCGCTGAGCCTTTTTCATATTGAAGATGTCAGTGGTTCTGCTCTTGTCCTCGGTGATTTTTCAAATGGCACTATTCTGTCGCATAAAGACAAAACTTGATGCACTCAAACTGATGTGAAAAAGACACGCAACTTATACAGCTTGCTTATTTCCTCATAAACCTCCCCTGACCTACTTTTTTAAAAAATCTGTCTTTTCCCTACTCTTCATTTCACTCTACATAAACCTACCAAACACACTATAAACACTCAGGCAAAGCAGTACATGTCAACTGTATACCGTATATATGTGTTAGAGGTCTCGTTGACCCATTTGTGGTACACATACATTAGCTACATGTATGATGTATTACTTGGTAAAGCCTAAATACAAAACAACGTGACAGTTTCAGCTTGTCTAATACAAGCTGATGCCGTCCTTTGTGCACTATTTAAAGTAGCTTCTTTAAGAGACAAAAACTATTTGAAAAGCTTAAAGTGTGGGAATCTTTGACATCTTTTCTGACATTATTTTATATACACATTGAGTCAAACTGTCAATGAAAATGTGCGAACTGCTGCAAGCAACTACAGAAGAAATGATAAATGAGCACTACGGATAATCCTAACCTGCAATACACCTCTCGGCCCAGCTTTCTTGTTAAAGAAAGTGGGGAAAAAACAGCTTTCTATTATGATACTAATGATGCACTTTGTAATCAGAGCTATTCAGGCTTAGGTTAGTGTAATTGGGGTATTGACTCACAGACCAGAGAGCCATGACAATAGCCTACTGCAGGGCTCTGACCTGATTAGACCAAACAGTAATTAGCTAATAACAATCTGATGAGAAAAAAGTAGCACACATAAATAAACCCGCTGTAAGAAATGTAAAAAATCCAACCTCATCGGAAATTAAGGGGGCACATTGAATAAATAGGATTCCTTGTTGAGGCTTACAATGGAAGCATTTTTATGTGATCGGTTCTGTTTGTTTGTTAGCACTTTAGCCTCCACAGTTTTCACGATGTCATTTTCAGCTTTTGTGTGTTGGCAGATATCGATAGCAGCTTGAGTTACTTTTATTTTCTGAAAATTGGGTCGAGGTCACACCGAATGTGACAATCAGTAAAAACTTTACATTACCCACAATTTTTTATGGATCTTCTTTAAACTTTGCAACAAATACCAGGTCGCAGATATGTCTGTCATATACCAGGTCATGACTTGATTTTGACCTTCTTTCTTAGTTCTCAAGGTCAAAATAAATTTCAACAAACCATGTCAAGTAACATACCATATGAAAGGGCATGAAGAGAGCTGTGCAATACATGTTCCAACATAATACGTAAACATAATTCTTTAAATACGACACTATACGACAATGACGGACTGAATTAACATGACTTAATGTCTCACAGCTTACAGAAGCCTAAGATTTCAGCCAATTCTGCTCCAATCATATGGGTAAAGATAACAAAGTACACGTGTTTATTATATGCTTCAAGGTCATAGGTTAAAGGTCAGGGTAACACAGATTAGGAAAAGGCTTTAGATTAGTTTCCATCTCCAAACTTTAAAGCAATTTATTAGTAATTTGGGGACATAAGCACTTTCTTTGCTTGAGTGCTTTAAAGCATTATTTTTCAATACAACATTATATAACACAAACCCATTAATACACTACACTAGATTTCTATATTAATTGTTGGGAATTTCCATATTTCCAATGCCGACATCAGCATAAAACACCAAAGTTTTAGTGTTGCCCTTCCCCCCTTTTTTTGGACCTTCAGAAGGTTCGTGAATCCATCTCAATTCAGATCACAAATCAGGTTTTTATTAACAGCTGAATTCATCTTTAAGGATTCTTACTGTACAGTTATGTGCAGTGGGACTCTGGTCCTAAGTTTGTTCTTTGAGACGGCATTTTTCCTTTTCTTTCTTTTTTTTAATCTAACCTGATCTCCTCACTTTAACCTTAATCTCGTACTGGTTGAGCCTTTAGGGGGTGTTGGTGTAATTGCTGTCTAAGAGAATGCATTCAAAGCCCCTTAACCCCAGCATGAGAGGAGACCTGGGCTTTGAACCAGTATCTGAAGGCTTCATCTAAAGTTGTGTATATTTAGAGTGGCTGCCTTTGTCTTGTAAAATTCATGCTGCAGCCTGGAGCGAAGCAGTCAGATCTTTCTCTTGATCTCTTAACATTTTTGCCTTGTTGTTGTTGAGAAGCCATTTGGGGATTGTCATGCTTCCGGTTTTACTGCTGGAGCTTTTAAACGGGGGCCTCGTCATTAATGCCCTCATATTTACGACACAACAAACAAATCAATGATTTTTTTGGTTATACAGTGCAGCTGTTAACTTCCTTCTTCATTTCATTTCATTTTATTGTGTATACAAAATCAATATCTTGTAATATGGTGAAGCGTTTCTGCAAGGCATCCTCGCAGGCTTAATTTCACATTTCATCATTTCCTTTATTACTCTTACAAACATACCTCAAATCAATGAGGTCATTACAAAGCTTATCTGGAAAAAAAAGATAACTTCATTTTCTCCAGCCAAGATTGAATATTTCTGGTCCTGTGTGCAAAAATGATAAAGATGAAGGAAATTGTCAGTTTGAATGCAACTAGCCAGAAGCGTGAAAAGGATGTCGGTGGTAAAAAAAAAATGCGGAGGTGTGGAAAGGAGGAGCTGAGGAGAATCTCCTGACACGGATGAGGCCGTGTGAAATTTGTAAATCCTTGATTAGGAGGGATTGTCTCTTCCTCTAAGAGGAGATTAAAGAGGAATGTTTTCTAAAAATGATGCATAAAGTATGAGAATCTGAAACAACGGGGAGACTTCATGAAAACAGAAGTAAACTTTGTTAAATTGGTGTTTCCACAATTCGGGCAGGTATTAGGTAGAACACCAGCTTGAGGATATAAGTCCAGCAGCAGGGGATGGGATGTGGCTGGAGCTGGAACAGCAGGGCATCCAAGGGCTGATCTCTACATTTTAAAAATTCAGTACTACTCCTCACCTAAATTCAGGTCCAGCAGAGTCGAGATGACTTAACTCAACTCGAAAGAATATTAAGAACACATCTCACTGCAGGGCGTATGAATTTTCAACAGGAATTCAAATTTTCTATTTTGCTGATTTCCGTACGGTTAGGGTTAGGGTTAGGGTTTGTGTGTAGATTTTCCACATTCTCCCTGTTCTCTGTTGTTAAACCTGCTTAAGTCCAAAAAATGTATGTCAAGAAAACTGGTTATTCAAAATTGACTGCAGTTGTGAGTGTGTGTGTGTGAGCTCTGGATGCTGTCCAGGTTGCATCAACTGAATGACAGCTGGGATAGGCTGGCTGGAATATGCATTCTGTACTATATTAAGAAATCAAAAGGAAAACAAATGAGTAAATACAAAATAAAATAAATCACTCTGCATCCAAACGAACTCACAACTGCTACTTGGTGGAGCTAATCTATTTAATATCACCATCAACTGGAAAACCAGACTGAAGACGCAGACTGGAGAGTTTAAACTGTTCACTTCATGGAGATTAGTTAACATTTCACTGCCTGCTTGATTGAGTATCCAAATGAAAGCAGATGGTCTGATGGATTTTCATGGAGCACGCAATTATGTTGTTGAATTTTTATGTATTTATTTATTTTTTCAAATCTATTACTGGAGAGTCTATAATATTCTGTTCTATTGTAGCCTGGTGTGGGATTTTTATGATGCTACAGAAACAGATGAGAGGACACAGCGAGCTCATAAGAGGAGAACAGTGGCTGATGGCTGATGTAAGAACTGTGTCGAGCTTTAATTCAATCAGCATAGGCAGTTTTAAAGCATGAAATCTTTAAGAATGATCACTTTCCGTTGCCTCTGACGCCAGATAAGCTTAGCAGGCAATTTTAACTCGGTGGCAGCTGCTGTCTTCTTCCAGAGCTCATGTCTTTTGTTTTTGTGTGTGTGTCTTTTAGGTTTGCTGGTTGGCTGGATTTGGGGCTAATCAAGAAACCAGAGGCAGCTGGCTTCTCTAGATCGATAAAGCCCACCTCTCCCTGGTATTCTGGTGAATCCTTCATCTCTGAGACCATTTTCTCTTCTCTTTGAGTTTTTGCATTTCTGTATAGTTTTACTTGAGTTCATTTGTTAGCCTTGATTTTTGTCGCTTTTGTCCAGAAACACAGAGAATGCATTTCATACGAGCTCTCGCACAATGCTTTGCAAGAATCCCTTTGCCAAAAATGTTGAGCATTTATCAGAAAAATTAAAGCCTTCTGATTTTTTTGTAGGAGAAGATGAACCTGGTGAAAAAAATTGTATTAAATAGTTATACAAAATTCCTGAAAATAAGTCCAAAGCTGATATTGTCAGTATTGTGACATCAGAAATTATGGTTACCGTGCAGATTGCACACAGTACTGTCAGATGTCCTGAAAACCACCGACCATTTGATGCTTTACCTGAGTCTCTAATTTGCATAATCCCTGCCTGAAGAGTGAGGGCGATAAGCTTTTAGGTTGAGGTTGTCAGCTTGTGGCAGTCAGCAGTTTTGTCCCAGAGGCATGCTGGTCTTGTTCTGTGGACAAACATAAAAGCCTAGACAGGACCGATAATGGTTTAACAGGTCTGCCGGGGGACAGCCTTTGCACGCACACTCAATGCGGGGAAAAAAAAGAGACAGTAAAACAGCCGTGCCAATCTCAGCCAAATAAAAAGTTAAGATGGGCTGCCTAGTTTCAGAGTGCTGACCTGTTAGTCTGGGAGAATTGAAGCTTATCGGCTCTGCTCTCAGCATTTTACCAACAAAAACAACTCCCTTTGACTTGAAGCAAACTGCAAACTTTTAAGGAGATGAGATCGCAACACTTAATAACCCCAAGCTGATTGGTGAGGTCAGAAGCAGGCCAGATTCTTAATAAGACAATTTTTTTTTATGTCTCCGATTTTCTTCTGCTGTTCCTCTGCCTGTTCAAATGTGATGATAGGCAGGGGGATTGCATTCTGGTCTTAAAATGACTTCCACCAGCTTATCCGCAGTGGTCCATCCAGGTGTAGCAGCCCCTGACCTCTGCTTTCAACCGAGTGCTGCGCTTCCAACTGAGGCAGCCAGTAATAAAGTAAACAGAGTACAGAGACTCTCATGCATACCAGTGCACACCATCAGTGTCCAAAGAACACCCACACTTGGAAGCGGGCACAAATACCAAAACAAACAAGCAAACGCTAAATAATTTTGTGCACTTGTACGCTTGTGAATTCTGTCTCACATGTTAATTTTCAGAACAAAGAAGAAGCCCGTTAAAAAAGCAGTCACATACTAATCACAGGGAAAACATTTCTTGCAGCAGATAGGTGAGTGAACTTTATTTCCATCCTTTTTTGTCAAACTTCATCAGAGATACTCGATTCTGTTCTAAATCTCTGCGCTCAGCTGCCTCAGCCACATCATTGGCAGGCCCATAAAAGCCAGGACAGTCTAAATGATAAATATATGACAACTTACAATGAAGTGGATCAAATTGAAGAGCTCAGCGGTACTGTCTTAGGATGGCCTCTTTACAATAAGTCAGTTTTTCAAATTTCTGTCCATCCAGAGTTGCCTCTGTCAGCTGTAATTGGGCTGTTATTGTGATGTGGAAATACCTAGGAGCAACAACAGCTCACCCATGAA
This sequence comes from Neolamprologus multifasciatus, assembly GCF_963576455.1. NCBI lineage: Eukaryota > Metazoa > Chordata > Actinopteri > Cichliformes > Cichlidae > Neolamprologus > Neolamprologus multifasciatus. Next base: position 7,010,907 of record NC_140442.1, on the reverse strand, counting down.
GTGCTATGCCACATAAGCTCACAGTCAGAGATTGCTGTGTCCTGAAGCACACAGTGTGTAAAAATAATTTTGTCCTTGGTGGCAACACTTACTACCAACTTTCAAACTGACTCAAGAAGCAACATCAGCACAAAAAACTGCACCTTGGGAGATTCATGACATGGGTTTCCATGACTGTGTGGCAGCCAGATCACCACCCATCATTTCCTGCACTGCCACTGCACTCTGAAGCGCTGGGAGCATATTTTCTGAAGCTCAGTCAGGCTTCAGAATCTAATGGAGGAATTTGGGGTTAGTGGACGCCAGGAGATAAATCCTTAATGCCACAGCAAACTGGAATATTTTAGACAGCAGGGTGCATTCCACCTTTTGGTAATCTGTTGAGTTTCCTATCCGAATACGATCAAGCCACCAGAGATGATCAAAACTGCCCATAAAAGCAGAAATCAGAGCTGCTTTCAATTTGATCTTCCCTTCAAAGTAATGTCTTTAAGCATTGATGCAGCATCTCCGGTGAGACTCCTATTTTTTTCCCCCGCTTCCGGCCACATGCACTTGTGCTTCAACAAAAGTCAAAATATTAACCTGTTTACTTGTTTTTCATTTTAGGAGAATTCAATTCAATTCAATTTTATTTATACAGCCCCAAATCACAACAACAGTCACCTCAAGGCGCTTTATATTGTAAGGTAGACTCTACAATAACACATAGAGAGAAAACAAACAACAATCATATGACCCCCTATGAGCAAGCACTTTGGCGACAGTGGGAAGAAAAAACTCCCTTTTAACAGGAAGAAACCTCCAACAGAACCAGGCTCAGGGAGGGGCGGGGCCATCTGCTGCGACCGGTTGGGGTGAGAGAAGGAAGACAGGATGAAAGACATGCTGTGGACGAGAGCCAGAGATTAATAACAAGTGTGATTCAGTGCAGAGAGGTCTGTTAACACATGTTGAGTGAGGAAGGTGACTGAAAAGGAAAAACTCAATGCATCATGGGAATCTCCCAGCATTCTACACCTATTGCAGCATAACTAAGGGAGGATTCAGAGTCACCTGATCCAGCCCTAACTATATGCTGAAATATGAAAGTTTTAAGACTAATCTTAAAAGTAGAGATAGTGTCTGTCTCTTGAATCCAAACTGGAAGCTGGTTTCATAGAAGAGGGGCCTGAAAACTGAAGGCTCTGCCTCCCATACTACTTTTAAATAGAGAAGATGAAGGGGAGGTGGTGAATGATGACTGCGTTAATGTGGCCAAAAACCTGTGTTTTCAACACACTGCGTGTTCACACATAATAGCACTTTTGTTTTGAATGCTCACTTGGTGACACTTCAGGATGTTACAGCTGAGCCCCTGTTGACATTCTGATCCTGTAGGGCGTTAAAGTACACTGTGGACTTCTTCTACTGGAAAAAAAACCTTTCTGGCACTTGAATAATAGATGGAGGTGCAGCTCTTATTACCAGAAATGATTCTTGACATGACATTTTGGTCAGTTTCATATAAGTTGACATCTGCTCTCTACTTCAGTTTGAGGCATCCAGGGAAACTCGCAGATGCACAAGTCCAGGGGTCCAAAGCCACACTTAACGCAGTCCAGAGATGCAGAAGGAGATGACTATGAAGGGGAGATTACAGGAACTTTAATTATCTTTTTTGTTGTTGTTTTTTAAAATTATATCCCATATGTGTTTTGTGTCAATACCACTGGCCTCACCTCCATCCACAACTTTTGGAGAAAAAAAAACTGCACCAATGAACCATGAGCCCAGCCACATCACCCAACATTACTACTGCAAAAACACGTGAAGGAAAAGAAATAGGAATAAGTTTCAGCTGACAAAGAACAAAACAAAGGGCATGAGACAGGCTGGTCTATTTCATATGCAAGAGGAGGATTTTTTTTGACACGGTGTCTCCACCTAACATGTTATTTATCTGACGCAGCTAGTCAAGTTTGTGCACGAATACACATACAGACTGCATAAACGTCCCTGGAGATTGTTGGTTGCCATGCAGCTTCGCGGATGCGCATCATTTCGTACTGTAAACACACAGCTCGTCATTGCACGAAGCACAGAAGGCCTTTGATGTTTCTGCTGCCGCACTGCTCAATGTGACCTCAATTCACATTCTTCATTGTAATTGAGGGGAATAGTGTAGCGCTCATTATCCCTCCGCCTTCCCCTGTCAATCCAAAACTACACAAGCGTAAAAGTACAAGCAAAGCGAGTATATGTATCATCACCTGCACGCACACACACACACAAATCACATACTGCGTCTACACACACATGTGCACGCATAGGGAGTAAGAAGAAAGTTGAGATTCACCCAAGAGTCTTCAGAATAAGCCCATGGCTCAGCGTCTAGCCAGGAGTTATTTTATTTTATTTGTCATTCTGTTTTCTTCACATCAAAAGCTTTCAATTGGATGACAAGTAGTGTCAAGGCAGTTCCATCTCGGTCGCCTCTCAAGTCTTTCAGTCAAAGGACGTCTCTCTCACTCATTCCCCCCTTTTCCTTCTTTACTTTGCATTATACAGCACACTCTGAGACTGTGACAGCTAAGTGGGAAAAAAATCACTGCGTCTCACAGATTGGTACCTGCAGTGCTCATGATAAGGTGAAGTGGACTGTGATTTATTTCATATTTGCAGTTGTCATCGTTGTCATTGACATGCACATTGTTCTCTCCCCTCACTTAGTTCAATACACCAAAAAGTCAGAGTAAAGCAGATGCACACTGCACTAGGGTGTGTTCTCCGCCCACTGATGGATTGACTGATCATTATAACAAACATCTGCTTTGATCTAGTTGAATAAAAAAAATGCCTAAACAGAAAATATTGTACTGCAGGGTATGAATAAATGAAACGTCAAAAAAACAGTGAGGGGAAATGAAGTCAGACTGAGTGAAGAGGACAGTTGGAGGGGAAAAGAAGGCAAGAGCAAAGCAGCTCTGGGAGTCAGTGAGGGGAAAAATGATAATGATGAGCCCTGAGACCGCCGACTATTTTAAGACTCCTTAAAAGTGAAACAGCAGCTTCGGGAAATTTATAGATAGCGCTCAGGCTGAAAAGTACCGTTTCCATTATTGATCATTATGCAGGCTGTTTTCTTAATTAAAAGATTAACTGTTGATCCTCTAAAATGTCCCAAAGGTAAAAGTTACTTCAGATTTTGTTTATTTTCTCCAAACAGCACATTTCACATTTTTTATGTAGAGATAAAATTGCAGTAGTTACCTTTAAGTTGTAGAACAAATAATGCGGCGACAGGTTGCACCAGTTTGCTGGATAGGTCTCTTACCACAATTTGGAAAGGGAGTGATGGTCTCTCATTGGCTACCACTAAAGCTTCTTTTGCTAGGCCCCCCTTTGTTTTACAAGAAAAATCTTCGCCCCAACCTACACGGGTATTTTTAAAAACGCAGATGTTTCTATGCGTTTGGGCCTTTCGTCCACACGTAAACGGCATTTCAAATCACCGAAAACTGAGATTTTTGAAAACTCTGTTTTTGCGTTTACGCGTGGACGAGGAATACAGAGTTCGTCGCGCAAAGTCAAAGGTAAGCTCCTTTTTTCACGGCACACTGTACGCCACATTATTGTTTACATCAGATGAATTTCTACAATCACGGATAGAGACAAAATACTGTTACTCCTAATCTTACTATCTGCAGTTTTTACACGCTTACATACACACACGCAGTTACTGTCCCTCCATTTAGAAAGGCAGAGGCGTCACGGTGGAATTATTTTACGTGTAGTTGGGTTTTTTTCCTGTGTAATAATCAACATTGCTTTCAATACATTTTTCAAAAAATGCCTCTCTGTGCAAAATGGGTTGAAAAACATAAACAACTGTGGGATACTGTTAGTCCGTGATTTGGACAGGGGGAACAAATTACGGCAGGATCAGCCTGATGTTATTTGTATCCCACTTTAACTTTACTGTATAAAGAGCTAACATCTCTAAAATGTCAGGAGCAGTTTGTGAACTAAAAATCAAGAATGTGGGATACTGTTTGTCCGTGATTTGGAGAGCCCAGCGCGTGCTCCTGATGCATGGAAAACCAATTCTGCAGGGGAGACCTACCTTGGCACTTGTGCCGGTGAAGCCAAAGGGAAGATATGCTTCATCATATTTTCTATTCTTTGGCTTGGAAGGAAGTTGGTTTGGAAACATATTTGGCGATGCTTCATCTCCTGCTAGCAGTGTCCAAGCATTTTTTTTTTCTTCTTTTTCATTCCCCCCCGCAATGGCTCTGCGCCAGCAGGCGGGCCCCACACTTTGGGAACCTCTGAGCTAGACTAATGTTGTATATAAAAGATGAATTTAGCCATAATGCATTAAATGGTTTATGGACTACCAGTCTAAAGCCTCGGGTTCAGCATTTTAAACCACAGTCAATGCAGCCACAGTCCTGGCTCACAGGCTGTGTTCCATTTCATTCCAAAGGTGTTGGACACTTTGCTGGATCCTGCTGCAGCAGACTGGTTTTATACACTGGGATCTGTCTTGTTAAGAGTGAAGAACCTCCCAACAAATGATTGCCATGAAGTTGCAGGACACTAGTAAATACATTTTTACTGTGCAGTGCAACTTTAAAAGTTGATTCAACTGGATCTCTAGCATATATCATTAAGAATCGCCAAAGATCAACTGGATTCACATGTATTGACATGCAATTATCCTTTTGGGACTATTTTGTTTTCAGCTATCTAGATCTGCCCATACAGCACAATCCAACCATTTAAAAATATAAATATCAACACAGGTGCAAATATCGATACTGCATATGCATCTCTGCTTTGTCATCTCATGCAGGCAAAGCTCTTCACATTGAAAATCTTTGGCCTCATTCCTCCCGTGGACGTCACACTTTATATAATGCGTTCTGACAAGAGCGTCACACCCCCTGAATTTGCAATACACCACAAAAAAGGCACATCAAGTTCCCAATGTATGCACAGAGAGGCACACGTTCCCACCACTAGCGGATGAGGCAATCAGCGTTCGGGCCCACCTGGGAAGCGTGAGTGACAACCCTCTAAGAATGATGAACAGGATGTGAAACAAAATCTTCAAAAAGTCTGATCTGTTCCAGATCCTTCACCAAGAAAACCCCACAGCTGTTGCAGTGTTTTTAAGCTTCACGCCGAGGCTCAGGGTTATACATAATTTGCAGCAAAATGTTTAAGTGGCATTGTTTGGATGAGATGTCTGGGTACATGTTGGTTAAAGTCAAGAAAAAAGAAAAGGTGATGTGACTTTGTTTACTCACGTCTCTCTGAGTGTGCTCCTGACAAAGCGTGGAACAACTGTAAGTCACAGTGAGGCAAGAAAAATGAAAAAGGCTGTGAAGTCAGGGAGGAGGAGGCCCTTTACCCCGTCTGCCTCCTTTTGTCTTTAAGATGAAGCCGTCTTTGTTACTTCTTCTGCTATCGAGGTGCAGAGAAAAGACAAGAACCTGATGAACCTGATTCTAAACCAGACAAAGGAGAAATGGTCTGTATGTCTAGACTAAGTAGCTCATCACAATAAAACGACTTCTGAGAAACAACAGCAATCTTTAGATGTCAGCATTATGCAGCTTTAGTTGCAAGTAGCCATCAGGCATCTGAGTCATCCATCTGCCATCTCTTCTACAGAACTGTACAACAAAAGAGTAATTACTAATTATTATCCCTGTACATGTTTTGCCTTGAATGTAGTCATTTTATTTTAATTTAACTACATCATAATAACAAATATAGAAAATCTAATGGTGCTACATGTATTGTAAAATTAGATTTCACATCAGAAACAACTTTGTAAACAATGTCTCCAGGTAGGTTTCCATGGCAGCAGCTGATTGACATCTGCGAGCCAGTGTTGGCATGCATCATGCTGTCAACTTCTATTGTGTAGTATGAACTAGAGAGCTAAAGAGCAGTTATACTGTAACCTGCCAATAATAATACACGTTTAGTGTGCATGAATTAACAGGCCAAAAACTACATAGTGAACATTTTAGTGAGCTGTGTGAGCTGCCTGATTATTATATATATTATATTTAATATATGTAATCATGGTATATTACTGTTATCACAGTTATTCCCTGGAATCAATGAAACCCACATGTGACGCCATTTGAGAAGAAGTCACCATCCAAAGGGAGATCCCAAAGAGGCTTAAAGGAAGATTCGCCCTGTGCTCCTTAAAGCTTTGGATGTTGTGGACTGTCCTGGTTAGGCACATCAGTCCTGCACTGTATGAAAGCAGACTGTGCACAATATTTTAAAGACGAATGAGATGTTTTCCAGCTTCAGGGAGCTCACACTCCTCAGCCTCTCTGGGAATGGAGGATACTGGAGAGAAAAGTTCACAAATTAGTCCAACCCTGAATTCAGGAGGAACAATTCAGTTCTTGTCCTGGTCAAGGATATTCCCTGGTGCAGGGGAGTCTGCCAAACCTGGCTAATTCTCTTTTCTAGACTTTAAGGTACTTGAATATCTTTCTGAACAGTCAAATACCTTGTGTGGCACTTCAGGTCCTGTTACAGTCCATTTTGGTAACTACACAAAGGATGCAAGAGCTTGGTCTGCACGGTCAGCAACAAGTCTGACTCCTCCCTAGTGGGTTTTGGACTCCACGGAGGCCATAGTTCTCAATTGGAAAAAGGGTGGAGAGCCCACTCTGGATGTGAAGGAGTTTAATATCTCAGGCTCTTGTTCATTATTTGGAGGAAAGTGTAATAGGAGCAGCATCTCAACTGATGTGGATACTAACAGTGTGTTGTGGTGAAGACAGAGTCAAAGATTATTCCTGTTATTACCTATAGCTATACTGAGAGTGATGATATAACCTCTTTAAAAAAAAAAAAGTCATTTGTGCTCTCTTGGAGATACGCGAGGGTGACGAGCTCAGTCATTTGGAATGAGCTCAGAGTAGAAACACCACACCTTCATATGAGAAGGACATCTGACTAGGTAGCCCAAAGCCTCCTAGGGGAAGTGCTTTGGGCATGTCCAACCAGCAGGAGACCCAAGACAGACCCAGGTTAGACTGCAATGATTATGTCTCTCGGCTGGCTTGGGAACACATTGGTGTTCTGCCAGAGGAACTAGAGCGAGCGTTGGGGGAATGGGAGGTCTGGGCATTTTGGCTTAGACAGCTGGCCTGTAACACAGACTCCGATAACAGATGGATGGATGGACGGCTCTAAAGAGAACTCACTAAACAGAAAAGATGAAACGTGTATATGTTTTTAGGGATAACTAATATGCTAGAGTTTAAGTCACTAGGGAAATTCATTTGAGGGCTGAACATGCAGATAATTCACCGTACAAACTTACAAAAGAATAATATACAACAGTGCATCTGAGCAAAGCATCAAATCTACATTTCTGCTTTTTAGTAATACCTCTAAAATACAGAAAGGAGCTAAACAAATTCATGCGATACGTTTTGATTTTTCGCCTTGCGTGGAGACATTTACACAAGCTTGTCAAAGCAGTTTTTATGATGAGATCAGAAATCTCTGAAATGAAGGGAATTAGTGAATTAAACCTAGAAATGTAAATCTAACGACACCAAAGGAAATGCAGCTGCTTTAATCTCTCATAAAAAAACAGCAGCAAACTCTTAAATTAAACATCCAGGTGCAAAAAAAAAAAGAAACTCCTGTTAAAAAACAGCTCCTGCAGCTTTTTGAGGCTTTTCTGCAAAACACTGATAAATCAACGATATGGCATCGTAAGTAGCAACATTATCAGCAACAGCTTCTTATTTACTGGTGGTCTTACTTACAGCCCGTGTGTGAGCAGCACATTCTCAGTAAACATTTACAGCTACTTGAGGACTGTAGTCTACCAGCGGTAACCTACATGATGTTTATGTATTTAATGTATTTACTTTCAACTTCACGATGTCCGTCTCTGTTGCCTCTGTTGGTGTAGCTCAGGTCAAGCTGAGTAAGATCTGTGCGCTAGTGCCAGAAATAGCAGGAAGTGGTTTTGTAACGCAGAGAACAAGATGAGCAGATATATTTGAATCATGACGGTGCAAGGTCTGGACTGTGGCCTGAGAAAGCTGCCAGCAATCCTGAAGGGAAGCCTCTGGAGACGAGGATAGTCTGTCAGGCCAGGCTGCTACAGACACACACCATGGCCCTGTCTGCCTGCCACATCGGAGCTCAGTGCCTTCGGAGGATATCGCAGACAGCCGAACTCGTCTCTAACTGAAAACAACTGATTAGCCTTTTTAAAAAATAATTTTCTTTTGGTTGCGTCTAAAGTTCCAAGTCGACCTAGATAAAAGACATGTAAACAGATATGCACGCCTCGTATCTGGAATTAACTGACAGCTGATTCAAGTCTTGAGAGAAGGAATGGTGGATATCTCGCCACAGGGGAAATCATATTGGGAAGATTTCTGCAATGGGCATGCTATGAGTGTTGAACTATAACACACACAGCCAATTTTTCTTCCAGCCAAATCCAGCAGCTGTGGACACCAGAACGATGCCACACTGTGAGTTCAGGTACACTAATGACCACCCCAAACAGTTTTTCTTCTTCTCCAATTCACTCTGCAACTAAATTTTTAACCTATTTCTTACATTTTTTGCACTTCTGCAACTGCAGTACTACTAATTACAACAACTATATCATTACAAGATTAATAATCTCAAGTAATATCAGATATGCCACGAGAAGCACAGTAAAAGCTTTTGGTTCTTAAAGCACAATATATTATGACTCATATAAAAAAATGAATGGAAGAGGATATTAGAGAGGGCAAATGCAGTATGATTTTCAAATGATTCAGAGGCTTGGAAAATGTGAAGGTCTGCCTCAATGGCTCTGCGTTTGCACTGGAAAAGAGTGCTATAGGCCCAGCTGTGATGGAGACAAAAGGTCAGGGCTATGCAGGTCAGAGCTGGATGGCTCGTCAGGTTAGAAAGGAGCACAGTGGCAAAACAGTCATTTTGTAGCAGCATTTTGTGCAGTACATTTAGTAACTTCTGCAGTTTTATCTGTATTGAAAAAGGTATTTGGGTTGAATGAGTTCATAATACACATGATTTAATATGACTGCACCGTGAGGGTCTTGGGGGTTCTCCAGATAATCCGTGGAAATCCGGAAATAATAAACAAGACTGACAGCCAGAACAGAAATATCATTCTCGATTTGAAGCAGCTGGATAAAAATAACAGCGGCATAAAAGTGATAAAAAGCTCTGAAGTTTTCAAAATGAGCTTTAGATATATGAAAAGAAGTTCTCTGGCACAGAGATAAAGTGGAAAACTTCTAAAGCCACTTAAGTTCTTAAAGCCAGAGAGAATGCATCAGCTATATTGCATTTCACCTTGTCCTTCGGGATCGGCACTGAAAGAAGGGTAAATATGTTATTATTATTTTTTATTTTATTTATTATTTATTTATTTTTACCTTTATTTAAAAAGAATGAATCCAACAATGTTTTCTTGAACATTGACCAGAAAGCAACTGGTTAAGGTGTTTAGTTTGGTTAATATGCATCCTTGTTAATATCCTGTTGGATTATTTTCACACACAAAAATGAGCACAGAACCTAGACATGCTCCTTGAACCTAACTAACTCACCCCTCGCAGGTGTACACCACATAACTATGACAGTTTGGTTTGTGATTAGGGAACTTTTCTTTAGTTTTGTTCTAATCTATCTGCTCTTTTTTAATCTCTCTACACTATCAACTGCACAAGAAAGGAAATCATTGGAAAGCCATGGGTGAATTCTATAATGCCAAATATGGCAGCTGTCTGAGTTGCTTCTACACGAACTCAACTAGACATGATCCATCTAGATTTCAACCCTCACCAGTCATAATATGTCTGATTAGCTGCAAGATCCCAAAATGCACACTCACACTCTAATGTGGAATTGGCCATGTTTGTGTCCCCTAGTTTTCTCGTCTTTAGAGTATCCAGGATTTTTCAAAACTTCTAGATCAGTCTCTATTTTGCATCTTAATCATGGAATAACCTTCAGAGCACACTAAAGCTGAATGCTTCAATCTCCCTGGGAGATTTCAGAGCTCTCAGAAAGGCTTCTGTAACGGAGTATAAGTGCTATTCATAAGCTTGACCTTGTATTTATAGTATTTTGACTTTAGATTATTTTATTTTATTTTATTTTATTTTATTTTATTTTGTCCCATGAAAAACAAATGTTAATCTCAAAGGACTTCCTGGTTAAATAAAGGTTAAACAAAATGTATTAACAAAAGGATGAAAGCAGTTATGAGGACAATTATGGAGATGAGTAAAAAAGAGAAAAGGTTTTGCTTCCTGTTAGCTGACGAATTTATAAAAATACTGAAAATTATGTAAGTGACATTTGTTTTGTTATATAAATCTGTTGCACCTGCTTTTGTTGGTAAGGTAACAACAATGTTTGGTGAAAGTGGGAGTGCTCCAACTCATTTTCATACAGTTGTTTAAGTATTGAAGATCCTTTACGCTACTACAGTGTGGGTGAAATTGTGGCATTTAATACTTTCTTTTATTATGAAAATTAAATAAAAGAATTGAGAAAAATCCATATCAGGGGGGTCACAGTGAAAAATCATCATCAGCCAATAAAATTGCATTTCAGTGCATTTTGTATTTTATTAGATTTGACTTGAACTGTTTTTTTTTTTTTGTTTTTCTTTTACATATATAGGGTCAAATTATAAGAAAAAAAGCACTTCTTGACGGGAAACTTTAGGAAGTTTTCGTTCCTGTTAAAAGAAAAGATAGTCTTCCTTTTAACAGGAAAAACCTTTGGCAGGGCCAGGGTCACAGAGGGGAAGCCTAGGGGGGTGAGAAGAAAGAAAAAAAGAGCAAATGCCAAGAGAAAAGGCAAAGAGAGCATAATAGCTACATGTGATTTCCCATTTGTGCTCTGACAGTGTTACATACGATGTGAAAATGCCTAAAAATATATATATATGTAGAAGGAAGTTGGGATAGGCATTAATATTTCCTCAATGAATTAATGTAGCTTGTTGTTTGAGTGGCCTGCGCCTGACATTCTAATCATCAGATGCAAGTCGTGACCATTATTGGTAAACAAGGGCAGAAGCCAATAATTCTGACAGATATCTGTCTGTAGGGCGTGTTTATAAGAAAATCTGCAGATTAGCATGCGTAGTACGAAAATGTGTCATGCTCTGCGTGCTCACAGTATGGGCTCACACTCCATACTGTTGTTTATTAGCTTGCAAAGCTGGACATGATATGCACTAAATAACCATTGGACCCCAGGCAAGGTCCTAAAGATAGAACCACACTGGTGCATGCATAACCGTTACAGTGGCTGTGAAGGTGCAGTCTATTGTTTTACTTCTCTGCAAACGAGCCCATGATATTCTGATCATGTACTGCTGAATGTTCAAAACAAAAAAATTGCATATTTATGTAAGGACCCTTAGGGGTTCTTATTTGTGTTTCTCAGCAAATTGCCCGTTATGATAGCGAGAGCATGATATTATAATACTTCAAATAGATGATTATAAAATTCAGCTACAACTGCTAGTCAACAAATGCTGTGCTCTGTGGGTAAGGATATATTTAATCCCCATGAGATTTATGCATCTTATTAATGTGCTTTTAAATAAGATTTACAGTCTCTGTGGTGCTCAGGCCAATCTTAATGTTTGGCTAATTAGAAGCTTGATTTTGGGAATGGCAGGTGGTTGAATAAGAAATCTGCTGCTGGGTGACTCGTCACCTCCCAGAATGGCATACCGAGAATGGATCATAAAGAGGAAACGTAATAGCTGCTATTTCCCCGGCTGAATAAAGCGAGTTATCTGGGCCATTCAGCTTCACACTGCTTCCTCGTAGCTAAGATGCAGGAAAGGCCTGCTGAACAGATGAGTTAAGGCTGTGCATCTGGAAAATTGGACATAACTTACAGCAGTAATCAACATGGAGGTGGAGGTCGTTTCCTGTGATGAACATCTCAACACATGCCACAGAGTCCGCGCGAGTTTCATGTGTCTTGTTAACGAGGCTGAAGAGACAAGCAGGCAGACTTTCAACAAGAGTTAAGGAGATGGATTTTCCAGCTCGTCTACATTAATGGATATAAAAGAATAATAAAAATCATTACCCTCCTACCCATGCCACCACTGAGAATGAATGCAGCAGGTTCAGATACACAACACAGATCATTTTTAATACTTTCAATTTCTTCTTCTGTCTGGAGCGCTTGGATTACATATTTGCTAGAGTAAACATTGAAATCGTGCAGTGAAACAACATGTGTCTGCAGGTAAAGGCATTCGATGATGACATTAGAGTGAACGTCTCATTACACATATCAAAGCAGGATAAATGTGTTCATGCCACCATGGCTGCATCAGCTGGCCCGTGTGTCGCTCACACTACAGCAGCGCATTAATAATATTACAATCTCATTTTCAAACTGATTTAATTTAACACTAGTTAATCTGCATTTGCATAAAGGCCAGCTCTTTCATACCTATGAGGTAAGGTCAGGTAAGGTCAGTGATAGTATGATGTGATTAAGAGGAGAAGCAAATAGTAGAAAAAGACGAATCACAGCTAAGATGACAATGACAAGTAGAAATAACCAAGATCCCAATATAGCATATCATCAATGCATTTTAGAGGAAAAATTGTGTTTACTTTATTTACTATACATCACAGTTGTGACAAAAAAAAAAACCCAATCCTTTTTCAAAACTCTGTCATCCATCACTATTACAGCAAATTAACAACTTTGGGAAAATATATTTGCTTATGGTAAATACTAATATGTAGCAGAGTTTTGAAATAGTTACAAATGTTTATGCATTAAAGCAGCGGTCCCCAACCTTTTTTGCGCCACGGACCAGTTTATGCCCAACAATATTTTCATGGACTGGCCTTTAAGGTGTCGCGGATAAATACAACAAAATAAAACTAGTACCGGTACCGAAAAAAAGAAAATTTATTCATAACACATGTGAAAAGACCCAGGAAAACGATAAAAACGATAACAAAATAACGCTGAAAATCGATAAAAACCCTGAAAACTATACATTTCACACTTGAGCCTCAACTCTCGCGGCCCAGTACCAAACAACTCACGGACCGGTACCGGTCCGAGGCCCGGGGGTTGGGGACCGCTGCATTAAAGGATATCGTCCATGTCAACAGCTCCATGGGAATGAGATTAATTTGGCCTTTTGTCTGAAGCTGCTGGTGTCACAAAGAGAATATATGGTGGTTTTGAGCCCTAGGGCCTTGATGATGCTACAATGTGAAATCTAAAAACTAGCAGAGCTGTTTTGGCAACTTGTTTCTACTTGCTGATTAGTTTCCTTTTTGCTTTTCATTATTCGGGTCTCAGTCACACAGGTCTAGAGAGCAGTCAGTGACCTCTGGCAAACATCAGTCACACTGTGTATTTCCTGACTTATTGGTGAGTTGTTGTTGGGGGCTTCTGGCATTGGTTGGGTGAAATAGGTCATAAATTGGGTGCTGCACCAAAAGTTTGACTGCACTGGTTGCTATCATAATGTCGTGGTCCCATTTAGTTTATATGGAAGATGCTAAATTGTCTGCAAACAAATTGCCGAGTAGTGAAACTGCAATAAAAACCAGAAAACGCTGTGGCTTACTGCTGCTCCCAGCATGTTTGAATTGATCTCATTTTGCATCATTCACAGTTTCACTACCCCTTGCTGAAAACTTTGTGAATACATGTCTGCAATATTTGCAGAAATGTTGGTGTCTGCCACCAACTGGTCAAGGAATACACATTTTTTCCTTAGCAATTGGTGGTTGCCACCTGGTTGCTGACCTCAAAGTGTCTTTATGAGTGTGAGTGAGGTCTTCACTCACTGCTCGGACATATTCAAGCACATAAGTTACCTAGAAAAGGTCCTAAATCAGTATCCCAAACCATCACATCAATATATGATTAACAAGTGAGGTGTCACAGCAGATGCTAAATGGCTCCTCATGCATATCAGTCAAACAGCAGTGGTTTTGACAGAATGGCAGAATTAAAATCGAGGAAATGAAGACTAGCTGGTGCATAATCAAACCTTTGTCTTGGTTCTCTTTCAATTTACTGGAGATGCCTCTTTATATATTATAAAACAAATGATATTAATATTACAGAGTATCAGTATTATTATTTTATGTTTTATTTCATTTTAATACATATCTCACTACATAATTGGCTTACTAAAGTCCAATGACTGAGTTCATGACCTCTGAAAACCATTAGAGCTGCAAAGGAGTCAAAATTCATTTTGGCTTGAGGCAAAAATCCACCTGCACTATATGTACTGATAAAATGTAATTCTTCCAGACAAGTAGTCCCACATGACTATTTCTTTAGGGTCACGAGTGGCACTGATGATCATAATAGGAAATAAAGAGGTGATGAATCTTCTGCAGCCCTTAATCATTACACAGCATCCAGTGAATGTGGAGTACGATATTCTTTCACATATGCAAAAGTTTTCCTTTTCCATTTCCTCAAGAGTCAAATTCATCGAAGGTGAATTATTTACCACAGCACACTTTCAGACACATCACAAAGAATACCTAATAAACGGGCTAGGTCCTGAGGCAGTTATACACTGCTCAACCAGTGTAAGTTATAAAAAGGAGAGATCCTTGTCAACAACCGAGAATCTGTAAATATTTTAATGACTAAATGAATAAGGAAAAAATATTGAACAATTTAATTTATCACCCTAATTGACTAATGAAATCTAAAATATTGAAATATGCCAATACACTGTGGACTTAAGCTTAAAACAGAAAATGGAACGGGATGACTGAATAAGTTGAACTTTTACTGACACCAAAAAAAGTTGGGTAATATAATTCAGTTCAAGAACCAAGAAGGTGGGAAAGCAAAGACAAAATACAAGAAGCAATCTTGTGGAGCACTTGGGGCTGTGAAAATGTAGCTACAGTCACAACACCATAGAAAAAAATTAGAACAAAGTCATTAGACATTTCATAAAAATGAAATCTTGAATCGAAAAGAGTAAAGTATGTCTATCCATTAGACAGAAGGTACTTCATAGTGATGTGCGATACCGCTGATTTCCGTTCTGATCCGATACCAAGTAAAATTCAGGGTGGTATCGACGATACTGATCCGATACCGATACTTTGTACAAAAACATTTCAAATTATAGCTTCATAATGATTACAGGACATCAGACGACTTGTTCTTATTGCTTAATAATGCAGAATTATCATATAGAAATAAAAAACCTGAATTTGTGCACTATTTGAACAGGTTGCCTGCCTGCAGCACTAAAGGACTCTGTGAGAGACGTCTGTCTCGCCCTAGCAGCACCTGTCCCTGTCCTTCTCCTCCTCTTCAGTTCACCTCAACATAAGCTCGTCATATCCTGCGATATGATTTACTCTGAGGTGTTTGACGGGTTAGTGGTGTTGCCACAACACCTCACTGTCTTGCCACATGTAATGCAAACCGCGTCTTGGCTGTTCGTGGACGTAAAATACGTCCACAAATGACTCCGTTTATGCTCAGCCATTGTTGTAAGTGTGGACGCCAAGGGGCTGCGACACCTTTATACAGCCATATTTCGCTTATGAATATGAAAGGCGGAAGAGGAAGTAGTTCCTTCCAAGTTAGACAATCCAAATAATATAGTTTCTTTCCACTGTGTTCCTGTTAATGACAAACTACAAATTTACCCCAATTTACTAAAATATTGATATTTTAATATGAAAATCGATTCTAGAACATAAATGATTGGTATCAGAGGAATCGATAGTTCAATATCGATCCGCACATCACTAGTATTTCAGACTTACCTTCGCTTTTTTAGATGTCGATTTGTTTGACATATTTAGTCTGCTTTATTATAGTCAAGCAGCGCAAAATGATTCATTATTATTAGTTATCAACACTTATTATATTTGACTGTAAAGAGTCAATTTCTCAACGTATATTAAAGTGAAGGTATACATAACAAGTGAGCATGGTGAAGTAAGTATGAAAACCTTTGTGGTTCGAAATGTAATTTCTTTTTACTTGAATGACACGATTTTGGTGATAATGACAAAGATAAAACGCAACAGATCCCCAACATCAATAACATCCAGTACGGACTCATGCGGCTCTGGTGCAGATCTCCCTAGGTGCCTTTGGATGATGAACCTACATTTCATCTACTTTCAGACCTAAATAACATTATGTAGTGAAAGCCTGGGTAATTTCCCCAGAGGAATGTCACCGTGAACATAACAAGCAGGTTGTATGTACAAATCATCTGTGGAAATCTGTTGAGGGCTATCAGAAGAAGTTTGTCAGTGTCTGGACCCAAAATGATTTGGTGTAAATGCATTGACATACATCATGGCTATATGCGCCATGCTGGTAAGTCAGCCGCTTTTTTATGTGCCAGATTTACGACACTGCTTTCAGAAGCTGCGTAGCATACTGACAAATTGGCCCGATGTGTGCAGTCACCCTTTAATTTTGTTCTTGACTCTCAGAAGCTGTCATCAACTGTCATCGAATGAAGCACCACAGGAAGAACTTACCTTGAGCAAAATGTAGTCTGACAGATAACATTATTATATTTGTTTATGTTAGGTTTATACAGCAAACGAGCCATCAGGGAGCTTCAAGTGTAGTCATGGATATCTTTAATATCTGATCATCAAGCTGACTTTTTCTTCTTTGCTCAACTTGCACACATTCCAGTACACCAGGTAAGCTAAGGTGATAGGCTAGTGATGCAGTATTGAAGTAGAGCGACGTTTAAAAAAAAAAAAGAGGCAGATTATACAACAACTTCAGTTACCTTAACCAAACCTAATCCACATCTTTACTTGCCACAGAAAGATTCCATCCTTTTTCTTGTATTGAGAAAAAAGGCCAGTATTAATCATCCAAAATAAATGTTATTCTCAGAGACAGTGGGCAGCTAAAATGATACACACATGTGAAAATGCATGAATGCATCCAGCCATCCACCCACACACCTCTGTATCTTCTTTATCTTCTGCATCTTCCCACAAACACACAAGTTGGATCTGCTCATCTGCGACACAGGAGGGAGAACGGTCTGACAGCAGAGTATATTTGATCACTCTGCACGACCCGTCCTGCAAGGCACGAGTGAGGGACAGTGGCTCAGCACTGTCCCACATTACCATCTCCACAGGTCTGCTGGGAGGTCTAAAAGATGGGCTGCCCCAGAGCTCCGCAGTCATAATAGGAAGACTGGAGGGGGGATACTGTAATGTTTAGACACGACTGACAAAATACCACCTGTCATACAGTCACAGCTGAGTAACATGCTGACCATTAGTGATGCTAACACCTGCTGACAGAAAGATGGAAACAGAGGTGATATTCGAGCAAGAAAATCAAAACACGGAATAAAACCAAAGAGTGCAAATGTTTCATAAGCCAGTTTTAACAGATACAAACAGGCAGTAATGCACAAAGTGGTGCTGCCTCACTACCTATAAGGAAAGAAGGGATTCACATGCTTTTTCTGACTTTTAGGAAATCATAGCAGATGACATCTTGAACCAGAGTGCCTGCTTTGAGCCTGTCATTAAGGATAGAGGGGAAGCAATTAGGAGCTGCCACATCGTTATGACATCCCCTTTAATTGTTCTCTAATGTAACATATTCTTCATCTGCTTCATTACCTACTTGAAGTAAAAGGCGTTTAGACTTGGCTAATTATTGGGAAGAAAACAAGTCGAACACAGACCATGTCACTAGAGGTACAATGAAACTAAATATGTAATTTGTCAGCAGCTGATGGTTTTACGCAATACTGATTAGTGCTGATTAGCCAGTGTTGCACGAGTTGTCCAGCAGAAAAGTTTTCTTGCAGAACTATAGTTGTGAATCGGCACAGTACGTGCAAAATAGGACAAAACACTTTGCAATAAAAGTCTGCCGCAAAACTGAAAGGCTAAAGAGTGGTTACAAATAAAATACAGTGTCTCCAAATGGAGCTAGAGCTTACGCAACCAACAAGAGCCCCTGAACGCTGAAGCCAAGGGTTCAGATTTTATTAATTAATCCCTCCATGCCTCTCATGCCAAAAATTGAAAACTGGAAATCATTAAAAAGTTGGCTTGATAAATAAATAATAGAAATAACTCCATTTTGATAAAACACTCAAAACTTTTCCCTACTTTTTGGTGTTAAACGCCGGAGACGAAAGATGAGACCATTATTAAAACATCACACGCAAAGTCTTTCATTAAATTATCTTTTTGTTACATTGTCTGACAGTATCAGATCTCACTGCACAAAATGTAATCAGTGTAAAATGCAATCACGACCACAGCAAATGATGGAACGTCAACGCTGCTTTCAGCTGTCATCTGTTAAGGGAGCTGTGAAATCAAGCCAATGGTGTATTCGCTCTATGTTTTAGCACCTGAAAAAGAAGGTTTTCACAGGTTTTCACAGACTATGAAAAATTAAGTACATCTCATGATTCAATAGCTTCTAAAAGCAGGTTTAACAGCAGTAACTTAATGTCATACAGAAAATGGAGGAATCTGCATGAAGTCTGCATGCATTTGCACTAGGGCTGGGCCATATCATACCGTTCACGGTAATACCGGTATAATGTTGGGCAACGATAAGAAAATGAAATATCGCGATAGAATATGGGTAAAACGCGCATGCGCAGTGCCTTTGTTTACATACGCACATGGCGGAAAAAGCATAGCAGAGAATGAGAAGGGCGAAAGCGGATCGTTGAATGAAACGGATGAACCAGAATTAGCGGTTCACTGGTTTAGCTTTTGTCCGTCAGATACACAACAAAGCACTATTTTTGGTAGCTAGCATGCTAGCGGGCCATCGTTATTACCGTGTTTTTTGGAAAATACGGCACACTTAAAATCAATCCATTGATTTTTCTGAAAATCGACAGTGCCCCTTATAATCCCGTGTGCCTTATGTATGAATTCTGGTTGTGTTTACTGACCTCAAAACGATTTTATGTCGTACACGGCGCTCGAAAATCTGTCAAATGTTTTAGTGCGACTTTGCTAAGCTACGAACCCGCACCGCTTGATGGATTGTCGGAGCATTACGACTATCGTAGGCAGGAGCCTCGCAGAGTGATACGTACTGTGCTTCAACATAATATTACCGTATTGTGTGTATATAACGTCTTTTTTAGATTTTGTGGATATTATACATGGTTATTCTGAGGATATGTCGGCCAATTTACACTGGAAATGCCTTTTGGTTAAACTGCCAGCAAGGAATTTGCATTTGCACTGTTAAATTTTTATAGAACTTTAATGCACATAAAATAATAATAATAATCGAGGTCTGGACCTTGAATGGGTCATTGCAACACCTTGACTGTTTTCTTTTTCAGTCATTTTATTCTTTAACTGTCAGATGGCTTCGCATTTGACTCTTTGGTATCAGGACAAGTCCAGGGCCGAGTCAATGACTTCAAAGCGTCTGGTCCTGTGGCTGCACAGCAACCACAAATCATCCCACGTTCACTATTGCAGAAGGTACGAGGTTTGTGCTGTGATTTTGTCCAAACATGGTGCTGCACATTATAGCCAAACATTCCCACTTTGAATTTGAGAGTGCATTGTTTCTTTTTTACGACTGACTACATTAAAAAAATGTGTATTCTTATTTGTGATTAATGGAATCACTAGCTACGTTGATAGAAAGGAATATAACACATTGCAACTGGCACACGGCTGATAAGCAGCGTGATATTTTGAGAAAATGAATGCTCTCAGGAGGAGGGCACTCATACCACAAAAAAACCTGAGGCGCATAACTCGCCACGACACTGCACCTTTCCAGAGGCAGCATCACAGACTACAGCAAAATGCAGTGGGCAGAACATGAATCAGATGAGATTTTTATACTGCCAGCTGCCAGGTTAACATATCAGGGACAGATATTCATTTTGCATGCTTTACTTTGAAAATGATTTTTTTTTCTCCTGGTCATCCATTTGATAAGAATGATCCAGGACAGAACTTGATGAGTCCAAGGCCCTCCCTCTAGGACTTCCATTTATCTCAGCACGGCCATGCAGCCTGCCTGACTCTTCAGCTCTCTTTTTGTGCATTTGGTTAAAGTTTTTATAAAGCTGTCATCATCAGTATGGACAGCCTCAGCATGTCCCCTTTCCAAGAAGGTCCCCTATGGGCACCTGTCCTTCAGAAGGACAGCTGGGTCTCTGTTTAACAGTGCTGTCAAGACCTGCATTCTTCCGGCAAATCACAAAGCCTTGAGGGACGTGAGGAGATGATAGGGATGAAACTGAAATCCTGAGTGAAAGAAGTAGATAGTGATGCACATCATTATGGTATAGGGAACAAGGCAATTTAGAGATTAGTAATCATTGCAGGGTTTACACCCGTCTTTGAAAATTCTCAATAAAGCTGAATTTGGCAGTTTTTTATTTTATGAATCTTTGTAAACAATCATACTATTATACATGTGTGCACTACTGTAATACATTTTTATTCATTCATTTATTGTATTTTATTAACATCACTTTACTTTGTTTATTGTGTTCTTGCAAACAATAAAATTAGACATGTTTAGTGTAATCTTATATGCAGCATCTATACAACGCAGTCTATATGTTGCAAGCATATTTGATAAAACTATATCAACAAAAAAACAT
Source organism: Neolamprologus multifasciatus (assembly GCF_963576455.1). Lineage (NCBI taxonomy): Eukaryota > Metazoa > Chordata > Actinopteri > Cichliformes > Cichlidae > Neolamprologus > Neolamprologus multifasciatus. Next base: position 6,990,218 of record NC_140442.1, on the reverse strand, counting down.
TAAGAATTTGAGAGAAAAGTACAGTTTTGTATAGGACATGCTTCAGAAACCACTGCAGTGATTTGCATTTAATTTGGTTAGGGATGTTCTGTAAGCCTGGGTACCACTTTGCTCGATGCACTAAGCTCAGCTAATTTAACTAGCCCATCGTGGCTGCTCAGCTCAGGCAGTTCACATGTTAACTTGTCAGACTCTCTTTGAACAAAGTTACTTTGAGAGCTACCTGTCAGAGGGTAAAAGAAGATCAAAGGATGCATTTAAATTTTAAATTTCAGGTTTTTATGCAGTTGTGTCCATCAGCCTGAGTTGTCTGTGTGCCCAAGTTATCAACTTTTCTGGCAGAAGCTGTACTGTGCTTTGGGTCTGCTGCTGCTGCTCATTGTTTAATGTGTTTCAAAAAACTGATTGCCTAAACTACTTCTAATGGAAACAGAACTATATTAATTCTCAGTCATGCAGCACAGAAATCTGGGCTATCCATATGTGGTAAAAAGGTTTTTTTATGCTCTTCCCATCTGTATGTGTACAGTATCTGCAAAAGTATGACATTGTGTAAATGTTATATATATGATAATGAGGTCAGTGTATACAAACCTAATTCCTAAGAGGCTAAACCGGAGACTTCAGATTGCTCTCCACACTGTGTTTCTAGTGGTTTCTACTCTACTTACTTCTATGAGGTATCGTTAATATGGACATCCAGACAGACAGCTCTGGTTGCGAGCATAGCAGTCCCACCCATCTCCTTCTCAAACCTGTTTGTGGATGGAGGGTAGCCTTAAAGGGACAGGAGCTAAAGCAGCTAGTTTTAGACAGTAGCGAATCGCTGTGCCAAAGCCAAGTGGAAGACACACAAGGAAGGATTTTGAATTGTTTATTATGGAAAGCAACTGTAGCAAAGTCCAAGAAAAGAAAATGAACTATGTCACCTTTACCTTAATTCTTCTGTAACGTTGTGAGTTATTATACCAACATGGAAAATGACTTCTTTCATATATTTATATCAGCGCATAGCAATACCAAAAAGGGCTTATGTGTTACCGTCTTCCTGCGTTTATTTAGTGAGCACAGACTAATTATATTCTTTTATTAGTTTCCAACATTTAGAGACAAACTCATTTTGCATTCAATATCAAGAGCCCCAAATACTGCACTGATACAATACTCTTTATGATATCCTAAAAATGTATAGTCCTCTAATTGTAATGACAGATGTCCTTATAGCACGACATATCTACACTATTATGGCTCAGTTTCTTGCTCTGGTGATATAAGATTCACTGTATGTAAAGTTTAAAGATGACGGTAATGTCCAGAACCTAAACAATGTAGGAAATAATGAATACTGTTTGGCTTTTAAATTATGTGCATGTAGGCTTATACTGTAGGCTTTATTTGTGGTGAGCCAGGATAGACAGACTCGTAAGTAATGGTGTCGCTGACTGTACTGTGTATGTGTCTGCAAAAGTATGACAGAGAGTGAAAACTAGAAAAACACTTTGATCTTGCTGGGTCTGACACCGATCTCTGCCAGTCTAGCAAGCGTTCCCTGCTTTATTTTGGTATTGCTCCACAGCTTTTACTTGTATACTTGTTTGTTTTTCTCCTCCGCTGTACTCTTCTATATTTACACAGCCTGCATAAATATGGCTAAGAAACACGGGTAAAGAGGGTGGGTCACAGCTTAGGATCTAATTTATTTAGCCGGTTTTACTTTTATCATTTATAATGAGGAAATGCAGATTTATCCTTTTTGAGAAAGAATATGTGAAGTCACTTTTTTCATTTATTTTCTATGAAATACATGCTATTTTCAGGCCATTTCTTTGTTGTCTCCCACACGTGTCCTGACCCATACGAATACTCCTTGCTGCAGTGGGGATGTGCTAATAGTAGTCCATAATTCCCTTTATCCATGAAAGATAGCCCATAGGGGTTTGAGTAATGAGTCAGTGCCACCTGTGCCCATGGTGCCACGGGAATGTGGACTATAATGCTGATGAGCTTCTGAGGGCCAGTGTGACACTCTGCTCCTCCATTCCCCCTCTTCATATGTCCATCTATCTTGGAAATGCTTCTTGCTAAAGCTTTGTATGTCTCCCATTTCACATATTTGTAAGAAGCGCTTTGCCTGCGCACTGTAAAGAAACATTTATGTGAAGGAGAGTCATGGGTCTCGTTCAGCGAGGAGGGCAGTGTGGGAGAACACTGAAAGCACTGCAGAGCTAATGTGGGCTTTCTAATATAGTCTCAGTCTGGTTTGGGAACACGCTATTTGTGAGGAAGAAACAAAAAAACACTAATTGCTGTGCTAAGGGAGGTGCAATTCGCTTTCACAGACTTTGTGAGCAGCTTTGTCAGCAGTGAGAGATGACTGTGAATGTATAGAAGACATATTCTATATGAATTGCAGACATTTTTTACAACCCAGACCCCATTTCTGCACTTATTTGTGAAATTGTCCTTACAATTTACTGGTTGGATTGATTTTGTTGGTGACATGGAGGGGTAATTAACCTCTGAAGTTCTAATTAATCTAAGAACCTCTAGTAGCAAAGTCTTTTATTTTCGTACAGCGTGTAAATCCTAAGAAAAAACCAAAAGCAGTGCTGAACAGTTCCCGCTAACTTTCTGTATAACCAATGCCTAATATAACTTGCACCTCTTTTTGCCATAGAGCTTTCATGCCTATGCCTAAAAACTATTTAAAATCATATCAGTGAGTCACACTCTTGCTCTAGGTGACATGTTCCTTCGTCACAATGAACACAAACACTGCAGTTTATTTTTGAGTCCGTCTCTCATAGATATTGTTGCTAAAAAGAAACTTACCCAATGTGCATTTTCACTCTTATTTCCCACTGCAGTCATTTCTATTTGGAAGCTTAGCTTGGTTCTCGTGCCAAGTGTTGCAAAAGTCTTAAGACACCGCTCATTTCTTTATATATTGCTTTGAACTACCCAGACTTTGTCATTTTTTTAAGTAGTTTTTAAGCTTTCTGAAGATCTTTAGAAGTTTTTCTTTTTTCTTTTTTTTGCCTGTCCCGTTTGGCTCTCTTGCCATCAGAATTATTGTCTAAAGGCGAAGAAAGATGCCCAACGGAAAAGTTTTTCTTTGGACATCAGATGAATGAGGGCTTTTAAATCGGAACCTGACACAAGGGGAAATTTCCTTGATACAAGGTTCAATTTTAAACCCCGATACATGTCGTGATCATTCAGGTTAATCCACTTACTGCCATCATCAGAAACTAGGGGAAAAGGCTTAGGTTTTCCTAAATTACACAAAACTTTAATGAAAATCATCTGTGACAGGTATTATAATTGATCAATCTTAATTTTGATTTCCTTGGGCATTTTTTTTATTCAACGTGTCATCAACATGTAAAGAGGAGGACTGTAAAGAGGTACAACCCTGAATGTCTTCAGCCAGCTATAAAACATAGTGGAGGTTCTGTCATGGATCGGAGCTGCATTTCAAACAGTACTGGAAAGCTGGAAAAGCTGGGAATCTTTTCCTGAAACCTCCTTAAAGGAATTAGAGGAAAGATTACCTAAGAAAGTTCAGGCTGCATTGAATAACAGTGGTAGAAAAAAAATGGCTACAACCAGGTGATTTCAGACACAGCATTGAAAAGAATCATATGAAGGGTTGTCCAAGAGTCAAGGACAGCTTGGGGAGAGCTGCAGAAAAACCTGAATCAGCAGGTACAAAGAAAAAAATAACTAATGCCCTCCACACAGCATATCATCATATGTCTTTAAAGATATCTTCAAACTTCAATCAAAATTTCACACAGTCTGGAATCATCATGATATACTGTGACATTAATTTTTTTCCCCTTCATGCACTTTAAAAATTTAAGATATTTCTGTATTCAGGTCTTCAGAGCAGATCCTGGCTTTTATCCAACGTCACAGAAAATGATCAGGTTTTGAATTTTTTTTTTCCATGAAAATACACTGAAGCCAATTTACTTGAGTCTTTGGGTCGTTGTTCTGCTGCATCACCCAACTTCTGCTAAGCGTCGGCTGGCAGAGAGCCTCTGTGATATTATCCGGTAAGATATGCGGATAAACCTGGAAATAATTTTCCTTCCCGTGATGGCATGGTGCCCAGGTCCAGAGGCAGCACTTACAAATCATAACGCTCCCCACACAATACTTCACCTCTGAGATGATGTTTTCCCGCCAGTACTGTCACAACCTGGTTATGGGTATGACAAAATCACCAAAGAGCTCGTCTCTGTTGTTATGCCATCAGTTCTGCGTTGTATAAACTCAACAAAATCATTTCACGCCAGGGTTGTAAACTTTAACAAGGTGCTCCCAGTTTGCCTAACAATGATAAAATGTGAGGCTGAGTCATTCAAGAGGACAAAAGAAGGACTACTTTTAGAGTGACAGAAGAAGAAGAGAATCAAGGTGTAAGAATGACTCAGTCAAGGTTGTGACCTAGACCTGAAATGCTGTTGCAAGACCTCAAGAGGGCTGTTATTAAGTGATTGCCCTGCAAACGTCATTGAACATAAGCAACACTGTAAAAAATGAGTGGTGCAAACTCCCTCCACAACATTGTGAGAGACTGATAAAGCCATACTGAAAACAAAGTTGGTGCTGATGAAGGTGCTTCTCCAAACTAATGAAGTACTAATGAAGTACTGCTGAACACTTTACACCAGCCATGCTTGATAACTTTTCTTCTGAAGGTTTTAAAATTAATTTCCCTGGTTGATGAATTAAAGGGGCTGACGGCATGAACAGTGGTGGTTTCACAAGCTACCGAATAGATTTTCACATGAACACAGAGTCCTATGTAAATTTTCTTTTTGTATAAATGGAATATAAATAATTTATGTTATATAGATTTTTTTCTTCATAGCTGTAGTTATAATAATATTTAAAGAACTCACATATTTCAAGACACACCTTTTTAAAAGTAGGAAACCTTCGAAAATATTTCCTTACTTTAACTTGCCACTTATATCTACATATTGTCTTTTTTTAATTTCTCTGAAAAAATCGTTTCGCCATCAATATCAATAACAATTAAGATTTCTTAATGACTGCAACTCTGTATGATGGTTAAAACATAGCAAAACTTTAAATAGTGAATAACAGAAACGAATACAACCTGAAGGCACACGGAGGGGAAAAGGAAAACACTTCTTTCTTCAGTGAACAGAAAAATAATTATTTCATTCCCATTTAATTTAATTAAAATATATTTATACAGCACCAATTTAGACATAATTTATCTCAGGGCCTCACTGTGAGGCTGAGAACGCACAATAGCATTGAAAGAAAGCATGAGTTAGTGTAGAGGGAGAGGAACATATCTGAATAGTCTCAGCTGGATTTCACACGTTTCTTTTCGCTCTATTATTTCTGTTACAAGGGTTGACATATGGCAATTTGTTCTTAATTAAGCCGAGTGGAATATTTAATTTGCCACCTACGGTATACGGTAGATATAAGCAATGGGCAATACTGAAATATTTACATATCTGTATGCAACATATGGGTGAGACTGTAAAGGTAATTTAAAATGTGCTGCCAAGTTAACAGGATGAATTGCTGTAAATAGCTCCTTTTGTGAGTGTATTCTCGTCTGAAAGAGAGGCACAAACATCTGAGAGATATGTTAAATTATTGACAGAAGTTGAGAATCTCAGACAGGTTTCTCTTTGATATTGCTAAGGTTAAATCTGGCACATTGCTGTGTTCTTTGTCTCTTGATGCCTACTCCCTTTCTTAGCTTTTTACCCATTTCCCTCTGACTTACAAAACAACCTCCTCTCCTCTCTGCCTCCCCCAAAACAAAATGGACCCAAGGGACGCGATATCAAAGGCTCCCAGAAAACCCAAAACGATAAAGCAGACAGGGAGTCACACGCAGACTCATTTAGCTGACTACAGTCTGGTATTTCTAGGCTGAACATAGAAAATGTGCTATTTTTTCAAGCTACTAAAAAGGAGGTGAGAGTCCAAAATTGAACTACTGACATACTGAGGTAGTTATAAAATATGGATTAAGCCAGACATCAATAGTATCAGGTTCAACTGACAGGTCAGAAACATAAGAAATGAAGTCTATATGGGAAACGTGGACATGCGCAAGGAAGTGTACGCACGGGGTGTGAGTGAGGGAACGCAGCTTTGAGTGCTGGCTAAAGGCGCATCAGTAGAACCAGCTTTCATCAAAGATGCACAGCCTTAAAACAGACTGTCAGGAGAGTAGGCTGGTATCCTTCGTTGATTCTTCCTTCAAAGCCTAATCTTGTGAGATTCAAGCGAGAACAAACATCTACTTGCCCTTTTAAGTCTGTTTACATTTGCCTGTGCTGTGGTCCTTCGTTCTCAAACCTGATTTACACAGGTGTCCTCAGAGAAGCCTGGTCTACAGCAACATTTGCAGGCTGTAGGAATTTTCAGACACACATCTGAGAGTCATCCGAAAAACAACCTCATACTGTTCACTACAGATCATCTAGGCCAGACGTTCCCAAAGTGTGGGGCCCGCCCCATAGGGGGGGCGCAGAGCCATTGCAGGGGGGGCGCGGCATGAAAAGGGAAAAAAAACCCAACAACGCTTGGACACTGCTAGCACGGGCGCCCACACAAACGCAAAGCAGGAGATGAAGCATCGCTGAATATGTTTCCAAACCAACTTCATTCTAAGCCAAAGACTAGAAAATATGGTGAAGCATATCTTCCCTTTGATTTCACCTGCACAAGTGCCGAGGTAGGTCTCCCTGCAGGATTGGTTTTCCCTTCGTTGGGAGCACCGCTGGGCTGTTTAAATCACGGACAAACAGTATCCCACATTCTTGATTTGTAGTTCACAAACACTTGTTGTAATGACTAACTACTCCTGACATTTTGGAGATGTTTGCTCTTTATACAGTAAAGTTACAGTGGGATACAAATAACATCAGGCTGATCCTGCCACGATTTGTTTCCCCGGTTCAAATCACGGACAAACAGCATCCAACAGTTGTTTATGTTTTTGAACCCATTTTGCAGAGGGATTTTTTGAAAAATGTATTGATAGCAATGTTGAATATTATTACACAGGAAAAAAAACAACTACATGTAAAATAATTACACCGTGACGCCTCAGCCTTTCTAAATGGAGGGACAGTAACTGCGTGTATATGTAAGCGTGTAAAACCTGCAGATAGTCAGATTAACAGTATTTCGTCTCTGTCTGCCATTCTGCAATTCATCTCATGGAAACAATAACGTGCACACAGCGTGACGTGAAAAAAGGCACATACCTTTGAGGTTGCGTGACGAACTCTGTATTCCTCGTCCACACGTAAACGCAAAAAAAGGAGTTTTAAAAAATCTCCGTTCTCGGTGATTTGAAACGCCATTTACGTGTGGACGAAACAGCTGCGTTTTCAAAAATACCCGTGTAGGTGTGGACGTAGCGTAAAAGACTTAGTAGTTTATTTTCTTACTACCTGTCATTTATTGCAGATTACTTGTATTTGCTTAATTGTTTAATAAATGTTTGAGGTGTGAAATAAACCGCAATGGAACAAAATATGGGTGTGTGTGGTTGGAGGATGTGTTCGAGCGCGCGCGCGAGGGGGGGCGCGAACATTTTTCTTGTAAAACAAGGGGGGCCCAGCAAAAAAAGTTTGGGAACCACTGATCTAGGCTGAAGCAGCTTGGGAGTAACTGAACAAAGGTACAAGTAATGGAAATGGGGAAAATGGGGGGGGGGGAGCTCTGACTGAAGTCTAGTTTCTCTGTCCTTAAGATATCTTCCCATTTTAAAATTTGAAGAAGAAAACTAGCAGCGTGCAAAGGAACCGCTAGTTGTTTGTCAGATATCACCAGAAACCATAAAAAGTCCATCAGCAGGCGCATTTCCTGGATGGAATAGTAACACTGTAGCATTCAAAAACGAGATTTCAAAAAAAAAACAATGGGAATAAGAAATGGCTGCTTTTGTCCTGAACATAAATGAGGTGGGCTGACACCAGAATCTTTATGATACATGAGTCTCTGATCAAATCAGACAATATTGTTATGCATATCCAGCGTCTGCATATAAGGGAATGCAGCATGATAAGAAAGGATGCAGCTAGGTGGGACTAAATATGTCGAAAAGGGTGAAAAAAGCAGATTCAGCCGAATCTGCTTTTTTCACCCTCTCCCAGAGCCAAGCAACTTTTATCTTCTAATGCCAAGACACATTTTGACGCGAGCCAGCTGATTTAAATCTAAAAGAACACAAACCATATAATGGAAGAAAGCAAGTTTAAAAAGGAAGGTCAAAATTATGTACTCTATGGTCATTCTGTATGTCATGATAACTCCCTCAGAGGACTGCAGAGCCCTGAAGCTCATATTCAGAAAGTGAAATCTGGAATGTACCGTATGTGGGATGTAATAAGTTGGAAATATGTTCTTGGCCTGTTTCCAGCATGTTAGAAATTATATATATTTTGTGCAGTGCCAAATTAATTCCTGTATATGTGCCTCTTAATACTTAATTAGGCTTTTAGGGTAGACTGTGGATTCAAAAAGAGAGCAGGTGTGAAGTTTAGAGTGCCGCTGCGAGGAAGAAAACATGCAGCTACGCCATTCTCTTCACACTCTAACAGCATCTTATGAGTGTGTTTTTGGCTGCATGGGTTGACTGCTGCCCTGTCATATGATAAGAGACTCCTATGAGGAGAACCACACAGAGCCACTATCACATGCTGGGAAGCCCGTATTAGTGTCAGTGCCGTGCCTGCTGCTGAATGATCCACCCCGTCTGTGCGTGATTTTGTTTTCTTCGAGCACTAACTGGTTGTTTATATGATTGATTCTAACACACAGGCTGTTACTGCTGTACTTTGTTTTAACAGAAGCAAAGGATCAGAAAGAACTGCAATCTGATTCAATTCTTACATAGACGAGCAGAAGTAGATGGCTTGTAATGACAGATGTAGCGATACCGAATGACAGCAACATCAGGAAGAAGGAACACTAGAAGCTAGAGTGTCTGTGAAGGTTCTCAGTCATCCAGGTCATTGTAGTCAAAGGAGCTTGCAAAGAAAAGCGTCTGGACTTCTTGAAGTTGCTTGAAGATGTTTCACCTCTCATCCGAGAAGCTTCTTCAGTTCTAAGGTCAAATGGTGGGGAGTTCCAGATTTAAACCTAGTGGGAGTATCCCCCCACAGAGGGACAAAAGGACCCTCTGATGATCCTCTGACCTCAGGAATTCGCATGATAAGGTAGGGTCAGGTTTCACAAAGAGCTCACCCGAAACCCTGGCTGATTGGGACCCACACCCAGTTTCACACCTTGGCTCAGGCGATTAGAGGATCATCAGGGGGTCCTTTTGTCCCTCTGTGGGGGGACACTCCCACTAGGTTTAAATCTGGGACTCCCCACCATTTGACCTTAGAACTGAAGAAGCTTCTCGGATGAGAGGTGAAACGTCTTCAAGCAACTTAAAGAAGTCCAGACGCTTTTCTTTCCAAGCTCCTTTGACTAGAAGCTAGAGAAGTACCAAGGGCACAGAGAAGAGCTCGAGAAGATGTGAAGGGTGAAGGTAACAGTGGTCCCAGTGGTAATCGGAGCAATAGGTGCGGTGATTCCCAAGCTAGGTGAATGGCTCCAGCAGATCCCAGGAATGACATCCGAGATCTCTGTCCAGAAGAGCGCAGTCCTCTCAAGCTCCCAGTGTAAAGGACCCGAGCTTGAACTGCCCGCTGGGGCAAGAGGAGAATTTATATATATGTGTGGGTGTATAAAACTACCCACTCTTGTTCTTATAAACTGTTACTCAAACAAATGCTACTACAACAATCACCACTCCCGATACAATGAAAATGTGAATCAGTTGTTGCATTAAAGAAATGCATTCAAATTAATTCACTTGGGTAATTCTCTTTGTCAGGAAATGGAAAAAATGTTGGGTTGGTTTCATATAATCTTATAATAATAATTTTCTCGACTTGTAAAAAGTGTTTACATAAACGTACAAGTTGGAATATTGTTTTTGAATTTCTCTGCAAGGTATTTTGATCATTAAACGACTTACTCTGTAATCACACTTCAGAGCTTTGATAAGCCCTCCCGTTGTGGCATAATTAGACATTTTAAGTTCACCTGTCTCAAAACCCATAAACACATCTAATTATGCTGAGAAAATCTAATGAGTTTATGGAATGTTTTAGTGTAGGTGGCACTTTACAAAAGCTGGAGTACTATAAACATAAATCAGAGATATATAAATATATAATAAAATAAATTTTGTGGTCTGAAATCAAAAGCATGCTGAGCACAGTCCAAAAAGAAAATGCCTGTGATGTGATGTAGAGATGATGTCGGTGTGTTTCACGGGGGGGACTTTGGAAAACTGAACTGTCTCTTGGACTTCTGAAATGCATTTAATATTCTTCTTACATTTTGTGCTCTGAAATTAAAATATACAGAAGTGCAATGTAATGCAATCGGATAAAACATCCCTGCAATAACATCTCACCTTTGCAAAGCTTAGAACATTTAGTGATTGTTGACTTTCTGTCGCAGAGTTGTTGATGCAACTGTAGGGTAATCTCTGAGACAATGTTACCAGTGTAGTCTTTGCTTGTGTTGTACTACACAAAATGCTGGATCTCATATAATGTCCATTAGCACTGAGCTATTTGGCCATTTTGTATGTGCACAACACGGAGATGGTGCTGCAGATGGGTGTTTCTTGCCCAAAGGTGCTCACAGTGAATGTAGATTTAAATCGTGGGCGTAGTAGTATGCATATCTTAAGAGCAGAATTTGTGTATGTGGGAAATGAGCTGGAAAAATGGTGAAATGTTTTAAAGTACACACTTTTTAAATACTGCAATCATTGCATGTGTCATCACTTATGTGCTGTATAAATGTTAAATATACTAAACACATATTGTGCCTTTAACCTTAACTACATCCCAGCTAGCGCTTTAAAATGAGATTCTTATTCACAAAAGCGTGTCAGCACCGAGCACTGAGAGGAAATTTGGGCTTAACGTCTTTCCTGATGACATGTCTCGAAGTGTAGAGCCTCGGGATCAGACCGACCCTGCCATTACTTGATATACCACTGCTTCAGTCACAGCCTCCTAAGAGAAGCTCCATAACGCAAATGTTTTTCTTAGCAGTATTACAAAGAAAGACCACGTGAAGCTCATTTGCTGGAACTCACACCCTTTATAAGGTGTAGTGGAGACTGGACACATATTCTGCTAATGGTATTCATGGAACAGAACAGTATCCATTAGCTCTCTATTTCAAACACTAACCTTTTACACAAGTTTTGTGGTTTATGCATTGATGCGACCTTATGAATACTAACCATGTATAATCTTATCGTTTGCATTCAAGGCATGCATTACGCTGGCAGATTAAGGTGACTGTTCGTTGTGCTTGCAGTCAAACAGCTACTGGATGCCGCCTGCATCTAGTGGCATATCACTGACCTGTGCTGTGGCCATTCATACACAAAGTACTATTATGGTTTTTAATGTGGAACCTGGAAGTTGGAGCTCACGAAACCACTCAGGCCATCTGTTCTGAAGAGGGAAATTGGACTGGGGCTGAGGAGCATGGTTAGCACCGGGCCACCTGTGTTAATGAGATTGCTCTCGTTGGAGCTGAAGCTTCCACCTGACTCCCACTATTGTTTACTTGAAGCCAAATCAATAGCTTATGGTCTTACTTTGTGGAGTTCTACCGAAAAGGTCTGTGACAAACGAAAGCAGGAGAGACCAGCATTATTACCTGGATGTGCTTAAAACTCAATCGGGGGCCTCTTCAGGCTCAGTGGAGATTGACGAGGCTTTGTAGGTGGCTTCGCAGGGACCTCTGCAAATACGCCTCTTCATTGTGTTTATAGGCTCGGTGTGGAAAGTAAAAGAGGAAAGTCAAAAGGTGGTGCAGATCTCAGGTTTTCCCAGACAGACAATAAAATTGCAAATAATTAGAGCTCCAGAATGAAAATGGAAGGTTCAGCTGAAAATAGCCCCCAAGACTACTGCAAGTACATCTACTGCCTAAATAAAAAAGTGGAAATAAAACCCTATGATGTTCTCAAACTTTCTGTTTCAGCTCAAAAACAATAAAAATAGGAATATTATTTTGTAGAAAAGTAGTAGTTTACGCATTCACATAAGAAATAAAATATTCCCAGTTTGATCTTGGGAGTAGACAATTCTCTTTGGGGATGTTTTCAGAAAGGCAATCTAGTGATTTGTGCCAGTCAGGGTTCAGGTCCAATCATAGCCCAGAATCAGCTTTTCCTGAAGTCATCAATGGCCTAAAAATTATCAAAATCAACAGTGCTGCTTTTGACTCTGCTGATCATGACTTGGGCTTTATGATTCAGTTGGTTTAATAGGTCAGGTTCTTGACTGGCTCTCGTCAAACCTAAAGGGTTGAGGTTTTCATTTTCAATTAGCAGTTGTAGATCTGCACAAATAAAAATGAAATCAGGGATTCCTCGAGTGTCTGTCTTGGTTCATTGCGCTTTAATCTTCGCATGCTTCCAGTTGGTGCTATCATAAAGAATCATAACATAGCCTACCATTCTTATTCCGCTGATAGACAGTTGTACCTGTCCTTTTATGACGATCTAACGCCTGTTTACTGCATTGGTGGCATTATTTGCTGAGTATCTCAAAGTTTTTAGAACTGAACAGAGGCAAGACAGTGAGCAAGTCAGGAACCTCTGCATTATTTTAGACAGTGATCTCAGGTTTGATAATCATATTGATAAAATTAGCAGAAGTGCTTTCTATCACTGAAAAAATACAACAAAACTTAGAAAATTCCTGTCTCAAAGAGACTGAGAAATTGGTCTTGCTTCCATGTCGGGCAGGTCAGATTATGGTAAATGGCCTGTACTTGTATAGCGCTTTACTAGTCCCTAAGGACCCCAAAGCGCTTTACACAACCAGTCATCCACCCAGTCACACACACATTCACACACTGGTGATAGCAAGCTAAATTGTAGCCACAGCCACCCTGGGGTGCACTGACAGAGGCGAGGCTGCCGGCTGCAAATATTGTAAACATTTATTTGCAGGACTCTCCAGATCATCATTAGGACAGACTCCTTATAAGTATGCAAAAATATTGTGATGCCTTCATTGCCTCCCAGTGCAATAAAGATGCTTTAGCTTTAAAATCCTTTTTTGCGTTCAGAGAGCTTTTGATGGTTTTGCTCTCAAGTAAATATCAGACTTGCTTACTGTTTATAACCCAGTCAGACCTCTCAGGTCATCAGGTGGATATCCTTTGTTATTAGAATCAGATCCAAGTGTGCTGAAGGTGCTTTCAGCTACTGTGGTTCTGTTCTTTGGAACAAGCTGCCTGTTGACCTGAGATCAATTACATTTGTGCCGACATTCAAAAGCAAACTCAAAACCTCTTTGTTCACACAGGCTTACAGTCATTAGCTGAGTGTGTATTTTAAGTTTTATTTTGCCGTTTCACTGCCTTAAGGCATTGTAACCCTACACAGGTTTTGATGCTTTTATTCTTTTGTGTTAAACACATTGAGTTTATGTGTGCCATATAAATAAAATTGCCATTGCCTTGAGCAAATTAAACATATCTGTCGTTGATGGCCACTGAACATCTTCTACATGTAAGCAAATCAGTATTTTTTTCTTGTTATTAATAAAAAAACACTTTAAGCAATTTACCTTTATATAGATCTAAATTCTGTCTCATTTGTTACATGGTGAACCTAAAGCTACAGACAGTAACACCTTTAATGTCAGCAACATAAACAGAGATGCAGAAGTCTCCAGTGTGAATTCAACTAGCTCAGTAGAAAACAAAGTTGCAAACGTGAGATCACATGTTTTGCCCTTGAGATGTTTTTGTTTTGGTTTGTTTGCTTTGTTTTATTCTAATCAATAAAAAAGCAGACAGACAGTTTTTGAACACTAACTTTCTCTTGTTAGAAAATCTAGCAAGGACGAACAGGCAACATTCAACACCTCAAACCCACGATGAGTTAGCATCTCTGCCTTTGGTTTGACTTTACATCAACATGAAAATGAATCTAAAATCTAGAAATCTGGATCTGGAAATCTAATCTAATCTAGAAATTACATTAATCACCAGTTTAAAATCAAACAAACACACAGAACTGGCTGTTTTTTTGGCTCCCATCTATTTTGTTGCATTTTGTAACCGTCACGTCACCAAACTGATGCAAGCACGGATGCTGCTTACATGTATATGTGCAATACTGAATTAAAGTATTGTGAAGCACATTATATTTACTATTACTTTAATACATTTTGGGGGGAAAATCTTTAATGTGATTGTGAGCAGAGAAAACAACAAACATTAGAAAATTAGCATTATAATGAAGCGCGTTTCTGTTAAGAGGTCACATAAGACAAAGACACTAAACAGAGGAGCCGTTAAAGCCATCGTCCGTTACACCATGCCTGACCCACAGCACCAATAGAAGATTATTAAATTTGTCATGTGCAACCCTGAGCAGACATCTACTAAACACAATGAGGAGATGAGGCTAATGAAAAATTAAAGTATGCTTAAAAGATTACTGCTAAAATTCACAAGAGACCTTTAGATTTCACCAGAGCAAAGGATTTGTGTTCAAATCTTTTTCTAAAAGGAACCCGGGTTTCCTTTTTTAGTGCAGTTGAATGTCACACTAAACTAAACAACTACCTTCCTGAGCAGATTTACAAAAACAAAAGGATTTAGGGTAAGCTATGTCTATGTTATATCGTGAAGAGGCAAACGTATATAATCAACTTCAAATTTAGTCGTCCAGCAAACACAGAATATAGTTGCTTTGTGGTGCTGAGCGGCATGCAGAGGAAGCTGTAAGGTTGCCAAGAATAAACCAAAACAATAAAGTTGCTGTAAAGCCAAAACAACGAGCTGAAAGACTCTAAACTGTAGATGCAGATTTAAAAGTAGAATATACCAGCTAAGAAAAACTTGGACTCATTAATATTTGATGCATGTACTGCATAATTCACAATTCAAAAACACGTATGAACCTCCTCAAGTCAAGCCCCACAGGGGGAAGGGCAGTATTAATGTGGCTCTGCAGTTATGAGATTTCTTCTGAGATAGAGTTGATACATTACAGTGGGCAGACAGGGAGGTTAACCTTTTTTCATTCCCTACTTGGAGTATGATTAGGTGCTACTCTCCAACTCCAAGCAATGTTTAATTTGTCACTGTAGGTGCAGCTGTCTTGTCCTTGATGGAGCTTTTAAATGTATGGTGGAGATGTATATCTGCTCATCATAGGAAGTCGCTCTGTTACCTGGGATTTGATAAGGTATCAGCTACTCCCACTGAGGATGCTGAGAACAGTTTGCTTGGCCTTTGGCACGTTTCTCCAGATCTGTCATCCCCCGCTATTGGGACTAGCTGTGGGGTGGCTGAGAATACATCAGTATTGGAGATGTGGGAGCAATACAGACCACCATAAACCACAGCACGGAGCTAAGAGATTTATTGATTTGCCAGCTTTCTACTAGTTCGCTGTGATGCAGTAGATTTAGCACATGAAATCCTGCTGCTATAAGGGCTGGGCAGAATTATGGGAACCATTTGTACTTGCGACCTGATCAACTAGATGCTTTTTTTTTAATGCCATCACTCACTTCCAACTTCTTGTCATACCTTTTTCCTTCCTCTCCCACTCAAACCAGAGGCTGCCTGGCAGTTCAAAGGTTCCTCTGTACTGTGTAATAACCAACACATATTAAAACTGCATTTCCCACTTCTTACTAAGACAGTTTTTACACACAAAGAAAAGAGCTCTCTCGTGTTTATTTAGCCACAAGTCTGTGTATGTGTACTTCCTATGTCTTGTTTAATCTAGCTGTTGCATCTTTTTTGGTCTTAGAGCGACACTGCTTTAAATACAGTGATAATGAATAGGCCTCAGGGAGTCTTTGCTGACTTGTAGCAGCAGGCTAATGAGATTAGCAAAACCACTGAGGCCCACTTTAAGGTACAACAAGATGAAAAAGAAAACAGGACTGGAGCATCAATGTGATCTGCAGAGAAACTTATCATTAGCTGGCGTAGTATCCATGTAATAACTAAATAAGGAAACTTACATGGTGAAAAATATGTGATAATTGTCTCGCTTGATTGGGGATCAAACTGTGCTAGCGCTGCATCGACCTAGCTCCTTATGGTTTCTGCCTTTTGGATTTACTGGTTTGGAGAGAGATTGCACAGACTGAGTTTGGACATTTGTATGTTGTGAAAGCAAGAAAATCCTTCAGCTTGGATGAACTGCTGCTTGAACAGTTCACATCTTGAATGGATTCAGTATCAAAAGTTTTGCATTGTTATATCGCAGCCAACCAACTGAATGCTTCTCCTTGACATCGATAGTAGCAACGGGCCCTTTCTACTGCTACAAATATTTCAAATATCTGAATTTAAACCAGAAAGAATATGTATTTGTCTTTACTGCAATCATCAGCATTCTTAAAAAAATTAATGGATGGCTTGGGGCATGGTTCGGATTGCACACTTAACTTGCATGGCAGCAGTCTGATGTGCTTTGTCCTGTTTCTGACAGAGGACAAAAAGAGTAAACACAAAGTTTAGCATGACAAATAAGTAAAACTAACGAAAACTAGTTTGATTGAAATGCACACACACAGAAACAACAAGAGATGTGTGCGATTAGTCAGCTGGATGATTAATACAATTGGCTATGGCAATTATTCAAACTTTATTAATGCACAACTTAAGTTCACTCTTTGGTCTAAGATGCTATGCAGCATCAGCTATTTCACATGGCAGCACCGCTCTCCATCCTTCTTTGTCCTGGAAGTTCTAAAATACACCAGGGTGGAAAATAAGAGATGAAACCATTGTGTGTCTGTAGAGAGAAAATGGGTGTATGTCTACTAAAATGACATGTAAGTGGATTCAAAATGTGATTTGGTAAATGAGCTGGTTCTTATAAAACGCTTTCCTGCTCTACCTGAGGACTGAAATTGCTTTATATTTTGAGTGTCATTCACCGATTCACACACATTCATTTGAGCACTTTTTATAATATTCACACTTCCCAAGTCGCTCATATTGGAGAGCAACTTGAGGTTTTTTTTTCTTAAGGACACTGTGGCATGCATACTGGAATGGGCAGAGATTGACCCATTAACGTTTCAATTGGAAGATGACCTGCTCTACCTCCTGAGCTACAGCCACCTCTGGTTATTGGTTAATTAAGAATGTAACTAATGGTTTCAGATGGCTTTTCAATCTCTGATATTGTTTTATCATTTAACACACTCCTTGAACATCCCTAAAATCTATTTTCCCACTAGCCCTAAGGTTTTTTTATAATCTGTGCTTTAATGTGAGGATGGTTCGAAGCAATGCAATTATGCTGCTTTGTTTCTCAGCTTTTGTTTCTAAGGCTGCATGGCAAGCCATGTAAGAGCTTAAACACTAAAAGACTGAACTGGTATTAGACAACAAGCTATTCATCTCTGAATCGCATTACTGAAGTGATAATGATAATGATGGCCTGCTCAGTTCTATTCAAAAGCATAAAGAGAGAAAAACACAGTTAGCTATATTTTCTTGTTAAACACAACAACTGTAACTCACTGGGATTTTTAGTCTAATTGTGATTATACCACCTGAAATGTCCTGCCAGTCTGACAGTATTGGTGAAGAAGGAAAACAAAACTAGCAACACATCATGCCACGATCTAAAGAAACAGCTTTAGACAACAAACTTATTGATATCTATCGATCTGTAAAGGGATACTAAGCCATTTCTAAGCCTTTGGGACTGCAGCGAACCAATATCCACAAATGAAGAAAACTTGGAATACTGGTAAACCTTCGTAGGACTGGCCACAGTGTTTTGAGTCCATGCTAGATACCATGTTAATTAACTAGTTATTAGGTTTAGGTTTAGGAGGGCAATCACTTTTTCACACAGGGGCAGACAGGTATAGGTTGAATTTAACTGAACTGAATCTCTAAAAATGTCATGTTGAACCTGTGGTAAAATGTTCTCCATTAGAAGAATCAGCATTAAAGTCAATTAAAATCGGGGGCGATCGTGGCTCAAAGAGTTGGCAGTTCGTCTTGTAATTGGAAGGTTGCCGGTTCGAGCCCCGGCTCGGAAAGTCTTGGTCGTTGTGTCCTTGGGCAAGACACTTCACCTACCGCCTACTGGTGTTGGCCAGAGGGGTCGATGGCGCAATATGGCAGCCTTGCCTCTGTCAGTCTGCCCCAGGGCAGCTGTGGCTACAACTGTAGCTGCCTCCACCAGTGTATGAATGTGAGAGTGAATGAATAGTGGAATTGTAAAGCGCTTTGAGGGTCCTGAAAAGTGCTATATAAATGCAATCCATTATTATTATTATTATTATTATTAAAATAAACTGTTGTAAAGAAAGCATTACCTGACATTAACCTGAAACCTGAAGCCTACACTACCCACAATGACACTTGACAATCAACTGTTCAGTCAGAGCACTAATGCAGCACTAGTAGCAGTAGTAAATGAAAAGTCTTTGGTAACATAGATCTGGTAAATTTACTTCTTGTCAGATTTGTTGTCTTCATTCAAAACCAAAATGATAGCAATTAAGACAGTAATGCTAGCTTCTTCTAAAAGAAGGAATCTATGTCAACACATGGCAAACCTGCTATATGTACTCCTCAAGACCTCAAATTAGACTTTGATTAAATCTGTGGAGTTCTGTTTTCTTCAGCTTCACATTCAGCATACACCATGTGCTGTATGTGATGTTTTGTCTTGGTTCCTTTTGTGTGGGTTATTATTTGAATTTATTGCAGTAAAAGCAGACAAAGCCACTAATGATGTCAAAAAATAAATACTAAAAGTCTAAACAAAAACCTTAAAAAGTAAAATCCAAATATATTTAATTGTCACCAGTCGAAAAAAAACAACTATAATTACGCTCACTATGGATTTGTTTAGATTTGTGTGCATTTCATACAGATACTTAATCCTTTCTCCTTCTGTTTCCAACACTGAGTACATAGTAGAAAAGGGAAAAAAAAGACAAAAAAAAGTTTCAAACACAGCTTGAGCATCAACATTTCCACAGAGAAAACATCTGCCATGGTTCAAACATGGCAAGGGAGCCCACGAGAGAGCGTGGGCACAGAAATCCACTAAACTCACATCCGCAGAGAAAAAGAAGATGAGTGATTAGACACAGAGGCAGTAAACTAACCTGAGGCAGTACTGTTAAAGAACATTTTTGATACGTAGGGGTCGTTTAATAGCCATTCTTGCCCACGAGCCGATAATTAGCCCATTTCATCTGTGTTAATGTATGATAATGGCTACTGTCATGCAACTTCTGAAAATGCATAAATTCATATCCCTTGGTTATTTTCTTGGCGAAGAGGTCTGGCGGTGATTTAATAAATGCAGAAAATGATGTTCAAACATTTTTATGATGACCAACAAAGTTTTAACAGCCAGTTATGCATAAAATAGATTTTACAGTCTTGTGTATTTAGGCTGACTAACGCAAAAGACGAGTTGCTTCAGCATGATGCAAATATTATTTTAACTTTTATATACTTTCAGAAAGAAAAACACAAGAAGCCGACTTACAGAAGAGAAGTTGTGAGCTCCACATGGCTCTCCTCTATATTTGCAGGACAGAAGCATGTCATCCAGTTGGTGGCTCAGTCTGTCCATAAACTCCAGGTTGGTCCCTTCAAAGTTTCTGGGTGGGAGAAAGAGCCTGAAGTCTGACAGTTTCTTGAACCAGGTGCGACGGTCCTCTTGAAGCAAGTCCAAAACCATGGGTCTCACTGTCCGGTTAGCAAGCAGCAGGCCCAGCCAGTGGCCAGCAAAGTACAGGTCACTCTTGGTGAGTTTGTAGAGGCGGATAGGGTTATTGTTACAGATAGTGACTGTAGGGAAAGCCAGTTCTTTGGCCCATTCAGTGTGGACTCGCGTGTATGTGGGAAAGGAAAGCCAGTGGAGTAAGCGGTTGGAGGACCAAGATAAAAGCAACCCTACAGAGGTGCAGAGTGCCAGAAGCCAGAAGGCCCTGCGGCCCACAGAGCCACCAGGGACGCAAATATGCCGCAAACCGTGTAGGCGTGTCCTTGACAGCAGAGTGGAAGTGACCTGGGCCAGAGTTGGCTTCGGATGAAGCCGCTGACGGCCTTTTCTGATCATGGCCGGGGATCCCCTCCGGAGACAGCGCCCTTCCAAGGCCATCGCTGTCCACAGTGCTCCTAAAGCCGCTGGAAAGGCTTCATTTCCCAGCCAGGCCTCAGGGGCTGGGGCCCACATGTAGCTCCAGGATAAATCCACTACTGTAATCCACACATGGATATGTGTTGGCCCTAAAAAACACTACAGACCTATCGATTTTGAAGTGCATTAACGCTGCATGCACACACACAAAAAAAGTGATCTTACGAAAGCTGTGTGTTTTGAAGCTGCCTTCTCTTATTGGTGCAGGAGCTCTTTTGAACTGAGGAGCAGCTACTTGTTGGTCATTTCTCTTGGTCTCTCCATGTGAGAGCGCTCCAATCATCCAGCTCAGCAGGGACAGAAGAAAAAAAAAATCAGCTAGGCAAATGTGCTCCAAGCAAGGTGTCTTCTACATGAATGACTCCAGCATCCACGGCAGTTAGGGTGACAGTGAACAAGAGAGGATGAGACAGAGAGAGCGAAGGCAAGAGGAAGAGGGAGGGGAGGAGAGAGGGAGAGAAGAGGACAGAATACAAAATACCACAGGCTTAGTACAGAGGACAAAAAACAAATGAAAGAAGGGAAGGTAATTAGAATAATGAGATGACAGAAGACAGAATTGGTTGGTGTGGTGCAGTCCGCGAGAAGAGCCGTGTTCCAGCGCTGTGCTTTGTCTTCTTTTGGGTTAAGTATGTGTTTTTGAGCTTCACAGCTTTGCAGAAGCATTCATCAGCCAGAGGCAGCAATCACTTCCTTGTCACTATTAAGCATGTGGTTTAATTGAATTCACAAAAGTCTACGATCCTCATTTGTTTTCTTCTCCCACTTTCTTTAGTTCTTTCTGATGTCACTGATCCGCTCCTCGTCTGTCCCCGAACTCGGTTTTCACCGGCGTTATTAGGTCCTGCAGGTAAACACGGGACGGCTTCATCGTGCAGCGGACCCGCTTCTCAGCATCGCGGCCACAGTTAGAGACGTACCACAACACACTTTCACATGGAGAAGGAGGCACTCATGCACATACACGGACAAACACTCACAGCAGTTTCCTGCGGGAAACCAGACCAGAGATAATCTGTTCTGTCACACTCACATCTCAACATCTCTCCCCCCTTATCTGTCTCCTGTTATTCTTTCTTCTTCTTCTTCCCCCCTAGTTTTTTCTCCCCCACTCACAGACAGGATCTCTAATCTCAATATTCCCCTCATGTCTCCGCTCCTCCTTCTAAAAATACTCTCTCCAAATCAAATCCATCAACTTGCCCTCATGCTCCTCCTCCTCTTGTCTTTTATGTCAGTCAAGCCCCGTAAGCTCGACCTCCTGTCGGGCACCCCCACCTCCTCCTCTTCTTCTTTTTCACTTTGTCCGAGCACTCCCTTGCTTTTCTTCCATCAGGAAAGGCTTCTGTGTGAGCTTTCCTCTCTCTGTGTCCTTGTCAGCTTCATCCAGCTCGCTCCCTCTCCCTGGTCTGAATGACTTCTCTCCTCTCCGTGATCTCTCTTTTTTCTCCCCCTCCCTCTCTCGATGTCTCTCACGCTTTTGCTCCTCTGTTTTGCTCTGCTTTTCAGGCAGCTTGTCCCCCCATTGCTCTTCTTCTCCTCCTCCTGCGCCACAGCTCTGTCCACGCAGCCGGTGAGCCCGTCACTGATGAGAGCGCCTGTCTCTCTCTGTGCTAACTTGCGCCGTCCTTCGCCCCCCTCTGTTTGTCTGCTGCTGCTGCTGAGCCACACAGCCTCAGAGCGATGAGAGGCTGCTGTGTGCACGCAGTGCACAAAAGCCACGCGTAGAATCTCTTGTTCTCTGGGTTAATTTTTTTTATCTCATTCTTTTCAATCCAGCAATAGAGATTTTAAATTTGTTTGGAAAAACTGGATTGGAATAAAATGGATTATGCACTCTTTGCCGACTTTAGCTTTAGTCTTTTAGCACTTTGTCTAGTAAAGGGACCGTCTTCCCTCAGCTAAGGACCTGCTGAGAATTGAGATTCACTGGAATTTTCTCTTAACTTTAACGTGAAATGGTCCACTAAACCTTAGACATTTTAGTCTAGCAAAATAATAAGCGAAAAGAAAATTATATATACACATATTTTTCTTTTGATTAATTCCAAGCTGCTCATACATTTGTCCTTGTTCCTTAACCTGAGTTTAGATCGCAGGTTAAGGAACAACCACTGATTTTTTTTTTGTTATGTCTTTTAATATCTCAATAGCAAAATTGATGTGACCCAAATAGACACTCTGGCTATGGTATGTTTAGTGCTATGAATTGAAAAAACTATTTAAAATCATTCATTTTTACTTTCACATTTTTTATTTATATGGTTCTTTGTAAGTAGCGCTGGTGGCCTCTGTAGTTCTATAAAGACAACGACCTTAATACATACCAAGCAAGGCTGCATATTCAATTCTCTGAGAAAGCTCATTTTATTTTTCATAAAACGTAGAGGCATAGTTCAGTCTTTGAGCGTGTCCTTTGTGGCTCTGAGCAAAACAACCTTCCACACAACAAATGTTATCTTATTACCTCGTTTCTGATGTAAAACCCACCTTTTGTACCATTTTTTCCCTTTTTTCATGGTGAAGGATTATTGCATTGCTGGTCTGCAAATATCACTTGCACCAACAAGCACTCCCAGTTTAGGACAGTCAAGTTAAATAGCCTTCGTCAATACAAGTGAACAGACAGCTTCAGAGCCAACTCGCTGTAAGGGCTCTTGTTCACCGAGTCCTGCAATGCGCGGTTTTGTAAAATTCAAGGTTTCACTCATTAACATTCAGTAATGTTCTTGTGCCAATTATAGAGGAGACCATTTTCTCCCTGTGTGATGAAAGCTATTTTTCCATTTCATTTAAATTTTTTAGATTGCTTCATTAAACTCCCCTAAGCTTCTCTCTGTTTCTACAGAAAAATGTAAAATAAAGCTCAGAATATAACCCCGTCTATATAATTTGTCAGAACCTGCAATGTGTGGTGGCTCTGAATAATTATCACGATATTAGATCATTTTTGTAGTTGTATATAATAAATGCCAGAGACCAAACGAATTAATATAAAACGGTTTCTTGACATCACGGGGTGAATATCGAACTCCGCGTGTGGGTTTGACATGATTTTGACTGGAACCGTGTTGCTTTTCGCCGTTCAGCTGAAAGTTCTCGAACGCTGCTTGACAACTTCTTGTGATCTCATCTTTGAATGCGTAATGATAAGACATTTTTTAACTTTGAACTATAAAGCCCACACATAAGAAACATTTCAGGCTGTCAAGAGAAATTAGCACAGAAATCCAAACTGGCATGTGCTCGCATTTGCACACATAATGAAGCGCATCGTTCCCAAACAGCAAAACGTGCACTGTGAAAACGTTAAAACAGGTCCATGTATAATGCATAACCAGCAAAACTACAAAGAACAGGAACACAGTGTGAAATCTGAAATGTCAAATGCGTGCATGCATACGTATTGCTTCTAACACCTACTGTATGCTATGGTGGAATGCATAAGCATGCACACATTCACTGCCTACAGCTAGAGGCAGAGGCAGCCTTCCAGAGCTTGGATCCACAGGCTGAATAATTAGCTTGGAGCCATAAAGAGGGTTTCTCAGTCCAGCTATGCAGCCAGTGTAACGAACAGCTCAAAGGCTCAATATATCCAATTTGCAATTCTAAAACATAAGGGAAATCACAGATTAATTAGGGACACAGCCAGCCCAAACATCAGATACAATTAGACCGCATTGTATAGCTGCAGCACCGTGGCATGTGAGTCCTATAAAATAATCCGGTATGTTTTAGTCGAAGGCACTGTCACAAGATCAAAGGCCACATAGTGGCAAACTGGCAGCGAGAGGGCAGCCTGTAAATACAAACCACAATTAAACATTCATAGATTCATGTTAATGAGGCCTAGAATGTTTCAGAAGCCTGCATTAAACACTTAATAGTTAAACAGGGCGAGGTTGTAGTTGATTCACAAGAGGGCAAGCTCCACGCTGGCATTGTTGGTGAATGCACAGGTGAGGCTGTGTCAAGGGCAAGCTGGATAAAGAGACAGGAGGCAAAGAAAAACAGGATACATGCGCTGGGATGCCATTAATCAAAACCCCGGCTTAATTTAAAATGTTAGCGGTGGCAGGCGAAGCAATCAGTGGCTTTTTCTGAGCTGTTAGACTTTTCCAAACTAACGGCAGCAACACTTGTCATCAAGAGAAAAAAGCTTAGCGGGCAGCTTCACTTTCCATCTTCCAGCTGGGCATAAAGCTTTTATTTTTTTAATACAAAGATAAGTCCCTGGGCAGCTACTGATTAAAACTTAAAGACTGGTGTCTCATGGTAGCAGCTCGTTTAATCATCGTTCCATCTAATAGTTGTTGTCAGGGTTCATAGAACCATCTAGAGATAGCTTCCTTTGTGATGTGACAGAGGTTTGGCTTGGACTTGTCTATCATCTTCGAGTCTGTGTCAGGGATAACAACATGTTGAGGTGTGGCGCTCATTTGTGGCCAGAAAACTGGCTCCGGTGAAATCCCCAGCACGTTCCCCATCAAAGAATTCATATACTCAAACAAAGGTAGTGAATGCTGCTGTGCTCATCAATTTAGCTTAATTGATTTAACCTTAAAACAGCTGCTGCCTTGCATTAACACGAACAGTGTCTTTGATGTAGCTGATGCAGGCAGAACTGTCCTCCGGCATTCTTCTCCTGTAGAAGGCAGTCTCTTTGGTTTATAGCAACACCTGCTCTAGATATTTTTTGTGTGTAAAATGAGCCAGTCTAAACCTTTACTAAACATCTCATCTCATCTCAAACATATAATCTCTGTTATAGACCTTAGAGACACTTTTCAGTGACTTATTCTTACACCCACTGAAATGCATTTTCTGTAAAACCTACACAGTGTTCACACCATTTTTATCCAAGCAGTCACTCTTTTTCTGTTAATCAAAAAGACTGACCTCATTAGTAGTCAAAATCTTATCAGTGTATTTTTAAGCAACATTTTTTTTTGCTCTATAAAATTCTGAGGATTAAGCTAAATAAATCTGATATGTCTCGGTTTTCTTTACTTTGTTTGTTTAGATAAAGTATGTCACTCTGTACAAACCGCCTCCATGTGCAGCAGCTCAAAAGACAAATGCTGGTGAGATGCTTAAAAACAGTAAACCGAGACAAACAGAGAGCTGTAGAGCTGAAAGGACGTGAGATAAGTGGCAGTTAGCTGTGGATTTGTTACCAGTAGCAACACCTTGAGTAATCAGTTAACATGAATATTGATCACTGCCACTTTCAGCTACGAAATTCAGTCTTAGTGAAGACTATAAATACATAGGGGTGTTCAGACATATATATACAAGTCACATATACAGGACTATAATTTTGTAGCTAAAAGTAATGTTTACTTTTTTAGTGAACAGAATGAGATAAATAACTGGTATATTTTTGAAGTAAAACACAAATCAGCACGTTACTTAATTGAACATAAGCAATCAGTCTGCTGTGGCAAATTCAGAAAAAACAGGTTCTAGTCAAGACCGATCATTACATTTTAATATTTAGTATCTACTGTTATCTACTGCTAGCTAGTTTATTGTGACGGTGCTGTATTTATTATGTTGCTCTTTTTTATTTGTTTTCTCTTCTGTTTTTTTTTCTCCATACAGGTGATCCAGGTGTTTTGTTTGTTTTTCTTTCTTTCTTCCCCCCTTTCTCACCGTCTCTTCTCCCCTCTGTTTTTCTTTCTCTCCCTCTATTTCTTTCATTCTTTCTCCCTGTCCTATCCCCCAGTCATGTCTATCCCGTTTGTAGCAACCGAAAATAAAATAAAATAAATACATAATTATAATAAAGGTCAATCAAATGGACCAATATGGCAAGGCCATGATGATCCACTTGGTAAAATAAATCCGCTTGGCATCTTTCTTGTAGTGATGGGTCGTTCGCGAACGAAATGGCTCTTAGAGCCGGTTCTTTGAAGTGAACGACGCGAGCCGGCTCCTTATTGGGAGCCGTGAGGTTTTTTCTTTCTTTCTCTCACCCTCTCTCTCGCCCTTTTTCCGCTAAACTCCGCACGCACGGCCTGTACTCAGTGTTGCCAACTCCTTAGTAAGGAAAATCGCTATTGGCTGTCCTAAAAGTCGCTAGAAGTCGCCAGATGACGTCATCACCTAATTTGCATAATTTGTCATGCTAATGTAATTGTAACCTACGTTGTTGGAGAGAGAAATAACATCGTGGAAGAGACATAAAGTGAGTAAAAAACGTCCTAAATGCAGTTAGAATTTATTTAGAACTACAAATTAAATTTCTTTTAGCAATTATTGTTTTTTAATGTCACAATTCCAACCCTGCTCCTTTATCTGGGCCTGGAACGGCAAAAGTGACCCGAAATTGGCACTCTAGTGGAGTTAATTTGTGTGTGTTTAAGTAGTTATAAATCTTGTGGTCCACAAAACAGCATAACAGTAAAGGAAGAACTGACTGCATTACAGTCAATGTGGGAGCAGAGGCTTCGCTCATGCGCGATTCATTTGCCGTTTGGACGCACAGGTGTGAACGTCTCCTGCCCTGATAGCAGCTGGGGAAGGACTATCCTCTCCCTGGGAGCGCTTTGGCACGGGTGAGGCGCCCACGGCAGCACCGCTGCTTGTTGAGAGTAAGAGCGATATGCGTGTTCACGTCAAAAAGTCGTCATAAATAAGTCTCCAATAATACCAGAAAAAGTCGCCAGATTTGTCGCTAGTCGCTTTTTAGAAAAAAAGTCGCTAAGGGGGTCTGAAAACTCGCTAAATATAGCGACAAAGTCGCTAAGTTGGCAACACTGCCTGTACTTTGCGCTGGGCAGAGGGGGGAGGGGCGTTAGTTACACTCGCAGTAGCACAGGAACTGAGCCAGAGAGAAAGAGAGCGAGAGACAACAACGTCACATTAGAAAGGTATAGTAATCATCCGCTATTTTCAGTTGCAGATGATAAAGAATTCAGAAAGTTTATTCATGCAGGCCCATATGACAGAGAATGTGCATCTTCTTTTTGTTTTAATATTTTAATTTACATTTAATTGTGTTGTGGTTTGCAGTGTTTTGTGTTGTTTCACGTTAAATTTGTTTAAAAGGAAAAAGCTGACAATTTAAATAGTTAAAAGTTTAAAATGTAAATAGTTGTTTTTTGTATTATATGATTTATTTATTACATTTTATGTGGAGTGAATAAATAAAGTATATTTATGGTGGCCCTTAGAGACAAAGCATGTACAAACTCCAAAACACGTAAAAACTCAGAATCACGTACAAAAGACAACAGAAGTGCTCCAGGATGCTGGGCGCAGTGTTGAGCTTTTGTTACCTAGTGGCTACACAAGCCAGGAAGTATCAACAACCGGATTTGGTGTGTGGTAGTAACAGGTAAATGAGTTTTTTTTTTAATTATTTGAATAAATATGAGTGCTTGTCTATAAATACACAAACAATACACACATGCTTTCAATTGTGTAATTTAAGTGATCTGTGTAGCTCTGTTTTGGAAGTTCAGTTAACGCTAGAAATGTGTTTTGGAGTTTGTACGTGCTTTTTGGAGTTTGTATATGCTTTAGAGTTTGTACGTGCTTTGTCTCTAGGGGCCATATATAAACATATATAAATAAAACCACTTTTTTTAACATTAGTAATTCCTTTTGTGCATAATTTTATATTATTGTTAATAATAAATTAATTAAAGCAACAAAACAACCTGAAGAGCCGGTTCGGAGCCGAAAGAGCCGGCTCTTTTTAGTGAGCCGAGTCAAAAGAGCCGGATCTCTAAAAAGAGCCGGAAATCCCATCACTACTTTCTTGGCCTTAAGACAAGAATTCTGATGGCTAAAGATCCAAACGGGACCATAAAAAGAAGAAGAAAAAAAAAGACCGACCATTACAGAAGTTGCCCTTTGCACTCACCTGCATACTCATTTTGATTGAAAAGTCTAAAACTCTGAGTCACATAGAGAATAATAGGGCGCATGGTGATCATCCTACCTGTAAACGGCACAGCTGTCTGCTCTGTCGGGGCAGGAGGTGACACAACTCAAAGAAAACCACCAAAAAAACAGTCTCAGCAAGAAAACTGAACAGTTAGCAGTGATGGAGATGCTGTAATTTAGCCTGCAGACTGAAAAAGAAGCATCGTTTTTTCTGTTAAGAAAAAAACCACAGGAGCTCTGTTGCACATAGTCAGAAAGACTTATTTTAAAACTAGCTTTCTATACTGCAGCTCAACTTGCACAGTAGGTGTTAAGTTGAGATTAAATACTGTTAAATTGCATGAAGCCCTAATGATATCTGTGGCATTGAGAAAAGAATAAAAACACACGATTGTAGTGCAAAAAGAATATTAAGAACACATTTAGAAACCTAAGAATAAAAACTGAGCACAGCTATTATTTATTCAGAATTTTGAACTCGTTTATTTCATTAAATGTACGTATTATATTTTTCTTTGTCAAAATTAGAGAGAAATAACTGAGGGTTACTAGCTCCTCGCCGGCTAATTAAAAGCAGATTTGCTTAATTTTCTGCTAAATCAATAGAGGTGGAAGTGGAATGACTCCAGCCCTGATGGCTCGAGGGTGGCCTGGAGGAACCCACAATGCCGGTGCTGTCGATCGCCCAACATTACAGAAGCAAACTGTGCTGAACATGATCACCTCTATTTTTATTAATTATCAGTGATCACAGAAACATAACGAGGCACAGCTCAATAAAAAGAGTCCACTGATGTTAGGTTTCACCTGCTCGTTCAATATACTCTTGCCACATCTGCTGCCACTGCTAAATGTTTTTAATTGATTCTCCGCATCATTAGGGAGTAGATTATGATGTTCCATATGTCTTATATAACACATCAATTTGTCTGACTGATTTTGTTGCTCATTTTCAAAACCACAACTTATTTAAAATAAATCAGGAATTTTATAGCACATCATTAACATTGTACTCTTAGACTGCTGGAGTAAAGTGGACAGAATCCGACAAATCCTTTCACCTACATTACCAACAACGAAGGCTGACACCTGCAGCTTAGTCAGGCGTTCATATTTGTAATGCTAATAGTGGTTAATGAAGCCTCAAGTTGGTAAAGCTTCATGTTGCTAAAGCCTCCAGCAGAGATGAGGTGTGTGGGACTGACCAAAACCTGTCAGCAAACAGTAATGTGAAAAATCAGATATTACCCTCCCCAGTATCCATAATTTTATACAGTCACTGAACCTCTTCGTAGTTGTTATTCATACGAATCCTGTGCTACCTCCAAAATCAGCTTCTCTTTTGAGGACAAAGGGATGAAGCCAGGCAAACACTATCCTTTTTTTTCATCTGCTTTATGGTTGATTAGGTTTGTTTTCATGCTGCTGCTCTTTTTTATTAAACCACCACCACCTTTTTTGATTTAAAAATAGCGGGAAGCAGCTGCTTTAGATCTATCCTCACACCTGGCCCACATTTAGACAGAGCAGAAGGACATTTAAAATCTGACGAGCAAGTAGATACAACAAAAAAGGGGACGGTGCTTAAAATGTGGGCGTGCACACGTCTCAATGAATGTCCCAGTTTTAATAACCCCAAAACTGGTGTGTCATTCATCCAGCTGGACTCCAGTCTCCATGATTACACAATCAGCTTCAGTTACACTTAGAATTTTCCCCAACTGACAGTAGCTAAACACTGTCTGACAGGTTGGCAGCATCCCAGCTCCACTCTGCAAACACACTCCTAACCTTTACGGCTCCCTGCGGCCATCCACACACTTTGATAACCCCGGCCATGATTCAGTCTGCACACCAAAGAATCAACAGAGAACAATTGATGTCCTACCCTGGGATCTGCTGCGTCACACAGACAAACTTTACACTAAAAGCATTCCTGTTTCCATAATTGTTGAAGCATTGCTGGAAATTGAATTAAATGCAAAAAGACATAATGTGCAAGTCATTGAAATTCTATATTCAACTGAATTTTGTACAGTTTGTTTTTATAATGCATTAAAATAAATTGGTTAGCAGTGGTTTGACATTGTCTTGCAGAAATAAGCAAGGCCTTTTTTAAAGACAATTATGTGACATCATGTTACTCAAGCCTGTCCACAAAGCTACACAATGCCTCTTCTCTTTGATTTCCGTGATATGGTACTCTTGATTTTCAAACAGACTTTCAGATTTTGTGTATCCAGATGGCAATGGCAGCATGACTGGCTCTTGTTTGGGTGCTGGTAGAGTTCTGACTTGCATTTGTGAACAATCTTTGCTCACTGAACATAAACACACATTTTCAGAAGTGTTACTGAAACATTGCTGTGAGTCATTTAAGAATTGTGATTTATTTATTTATTTTTATGCATTTTTTTTAGGAGTTCTTAGAGGTCTTAGCTAGTAGATCATGCTCATTCAGCACTGGAGTTTTGCCTTTTCCCTTATAGATAATTGTCTGGAACTGTTACTATCTCTGAATCGAGGAGGGGGCCTAAGGGTACATCTTTTGCCATCTTACAATGCTGTGATTGCAGCCATTCCCCAACTCTCTGTGAATGGTACTCATGGCCATTGATCAGTGGGTTTTGGTCAGTAGTTGTTGATCAATGGTCATGAGAATTTGCATAATGATGATTAAGGAACTGACCTCTCAGCCCATTGTTCCTTCAGTGGGCTGGTTTCAGTCATTATGCAAATGTACTGTTTATAAGATCGGGGAAACCTGCAGTCAGCTGAGACTGAAGAAGTCACTTGGATGAGTGACGAAACGTTTCTCCCAGAAAACGCTACGTCCAGATGAACAGAATCAACTTTTGGAGATGTTACTATCAGTTACTACAATATGATAGTATCTAGAGATGATCAAGTTTATGATGGAAATATTTTCCTACACAAGCTTAAAAAAGAAGAACCAATTCTTATCTTTACTTCTGAAAGACTGAGATACTCTGGTATACTGTATTCAGTTCTGATACTGACACAGTTGACTTTTTCACAACTTTTCCACTCTTTTGTTGTATAGGGTGTGAACGGTTATATAACACTGCCCAGACCTGTTGGTAGAAATAGTAATGGGGGTAACTTTAGGTCAGTGAAATCTAATTTACAATGTTTGTTTCTGCCATAACACTTATTGAGCACCAACTGCTGGCTGTTATGCAATAAGCAAACTATTTTAATTCTACCTTTTTACAAAATGAGGGTACTTAAATTTGCATTATTTGCATCGAAACTGATGGGGAAATCTACAAATGAAATCAGCAAGTCTAGCTGGGTTCTACAATGGGTTTGTCCGTTTTTTCCCCCTGTTATACTCACTTTGCAAGTTACCCATGAATCAACACTTAAACTTTGCATGTCACGTGTTTTTCCAGGTGAAATTACTTTGTTCTTTTTTTTAAAGTAATACAGTCCATAAGCACAAATTGAATTAATAAAGTAACACTATCATGAAAATAGGCTGAGTCTCTGAAGGCAGTCACAAATATGTGCAACAAATAAGGCTAAAACTTTTCTCTTTCTTGCTTCGGGCAACTAGCAAACATTAAAAACTCTCACCGTGCATGCTCACAGCTTCTTGAGTGTGTCAGACTGTGACTCGGTAGTTATCAGCTTGCTCTTGTATAGCTGGTAAAGATTAGCATGTTGGTCCTTTGAGCTCAGACAGTTGACTGATGAGAGACATCACTCTGCAGCACATTTAAGATGGCTGGGAAGACAGAATCTGCAGCTTTGACTCATAAAATCTTGTTAAATCAAGAATTGAATTTCCAGCTGTTTTTTTCTCTCTTCTGATTGGCAGGAATTCATAAAGTACACCAAAAGCAAAGTTTCACTTGTGTCACTATAGGCCCCGGACCTCACCCACCCCCTGCAAAAAAAGAAAAAAAAAGTCCATCAGGTTTACGTACAATTAGCATCCAGGTGCAAATGTATCATTCCCTTACTAATGATACAAGTCTCACTGCAGCTTTGCTTGCCGTCTCTCTCTTCATTTTTTTTCTGATCATTTTTTTCTTACAACAGGATTTGTTCCAGGGTTTCCATGGTAACACTGGCTTAACTAACAGAATGACCAAAGACTGAATGTGGCAACACTCGGGGTTAAGGATCTATGTTTTTCACCTTAACTAAAAATAAAGCCAATTAAATTTAAAATGAACCCATCCTAGTCTAGGCTCTTAACAACAACAGAAAGGATAAAGAAAATCTCTGTTAGGGAATTGAAAGCTCAGAGCCGAGACTGCCACAACAGTTCCAGCTAATGATGCCATTAGTGCTTTGGAGCACCACAATCAATCAGAGAAGTGATTAGCATGAGCATGTACAGAGAGTCGGGCCATTAGTCAAATGGGCCGTGTATAACCTTCAAGACATCGAGTCATCCGACATGCTTACACCTGCACACTAGGCGCATCGCAGGGCAAGCAAAAAAACATACAAATAGCCTTTATTAATACATGTTAAAAAGTATAATTATGTTGAGAGGGGTGTTGTGTTTCCATGGTAATTTTAGAGCGAAACAAAACGAGATCCAAATTTAGTCAAAGATTAAGTATGTAGGTAAAGTACCGCAGAGCTGTCTGACCTGAGCAGTAGAAGCAAAGTTTACTTTTTAAGCGAGATGGATTAATGGTCTACCTCTGAATGCATTCTGTTGCATAATAAATGGAAATGAAAAATGTTTCAGGCAGATGATTTAATGGAAAAACAGCAAACGCCGAGCTGACACTGAGCCAGGCCAGATGAGGGTGCTGAGGTGAAGCAAGAGAGAAAACACAGAGGGCAGTCAACGCTTTTGTTAAAATGCAACCGTGGAAATCCATCTGTCCTTATCTCCATAACTTATGTCAAAAGAACAACGATGTCTCTGAAGTGATTAATAAGTGTTCGGCAGATGTAGCAGAAGTGGCGGTGACTGATGGTTAAAAGATTTAGTTAATTTTGATCAAATGCGACACTAATTTATTTCAGAATATGCAAAGAATTGTCAAACACGGATACTTCATAATTAATGCAATTTTAATGACGCGGGGATTTATGAGAGTCGGAGAGATGGCATATGCCAAAGTCATTTAGGGAGTTGATGACTTTATGTTAACCCCACGTTAATTTATTCAGAGCTTCGTGTTTCTAGTTCGAGTCTACCTTAAGAGCTACAGGTTTATGCACGGAGGGACAAAGCACAAGCAGACAGGGAAGAAAATATGAACAGCTTGGATATACTGGCACTGCATGTATTATTTATTTATTTTTTTTCACACTTCAACACAAGAGAACAAGAAGAATGTGTCTGAATAAAATAATCAAAAATCTTTTGTAAGCAGCGAGTGAGGAGAATATTTAAAGAAACAATCGAAGCACAGTTTGATGAGAAAATCCTGGTGCTGCTCAGTTTTCTCTCATTTGTGAACTTCAACCAATGTTGAATAGCGGTATTATATTTGTATTGTAGAGATCGATTTTCACAACTGTAATGGATACAAATCACCACTGAATTAGCACCTTTATATCTCACCTGGCTACAGGGCGACGCTCAGCATTATTAGTTGCAGTATCCACAATAATGCATTTAATGACTGAAAATGAAATGAATGAAAAAGATGTTAAGAAAAAAGTAATTAGAGATATTGCAAATAAAATCCATTTGTCATGATTCAATAAGACCCACATCATAACAGATAAAATGGGGGGAAAAAACCCACACACACTTTTTCTCTCTGTCTTGAAATTCGATAAGAAAAAATTATGTTATTACTTCTTCACTGTACCTCTAATTTGTCTTAATTCCTGTGATTTATTGGGGCTATTTGATTATGACAAAACTCAACACTAAACTTTAGTTTAGAGAAGCTTGGTCAAGACTGAGATCTCAATTACTTCACACGATTGCTCATCATTTATTGAGCTTTTTGCTATTCTACATGTTCACCTATTAAACGCTTGTGACGTTCATTTCCTTTAGATGGGTCCTTTTGAACAAAGGGCTCTTTTACCTGCAACTTCGGGTGAAACGGAGTAAACTAAGACTGAGCTTAAGCTTTAAAGAAGGAGCCAAAACACTGCACTGGATTTATATTCAACATAATATAAAATAAGTGTTTCACAGAAGAAAAACATATGCAGAAAGTAAATGCAAAAAGTTGTTTCCTTTTAAGGAAAATCTTGTTGAAAATATGTTGGATTCATATTGTGATCAAGCCTTAACAGTTATCCAAGATCAGAGATGGGCAGTAATGTTACTGTTACTGTAATCTGATTACTTTTTTCAAGTAACGAGTAACGGTAATCTAATTACCTTACTTTAAGTTTGATTCCATAAAAAGTGTCAAAAACATTAGTGTCTGTTGTGCGTGGGAAGAAAACTTCTTTTTACAGCGGAAAAAAACCCCTAAACTTCCAAGCAAGCACTGGGAGTGCGCTACCACGTAATGGGAAACTCACAGAGAAACTCGCGGATTCTTCCAATGACCGCTGCGGCACACCTGCACCAGGGTAAACCTCCGCCTACCCAACTCCTGCTTTACAGGTGAAAATAGAGCAACAGGACCGCTAGTCTTTGACTTTATTTATTTTCTGCTGTGTTTTACTTGCATCTATTTGAAAGACTGAGTGTAAACACACACAAAAAAAATATTTTATGTGCTGGAATGTGCAGAAAATAAGTTTAAATATTAAACAAATTTCTTCCAGTCAGAGAATGTTGCATATAATTAAATTTTTGCTTGATGCATAAAGTTAAAGGGATAAAACTAATAAAACAAGTTCTAAAAAGAGACTTTTCCATTTGATTACATTTTGTATGATGGATTATGCAGAAAAAGTAGAATTGGGCTGAAAGATCTATCACTTTATCACCTATTCAGGTTGTAAGTCGTGTTTTTAAAAAGTAACTAAGGAACTAAGTAATTAATTACTTTTGAAAATAAGTAATCAGTAAAGTAACGGGATTACTTTTTTGGGGAAGTAATCTTTAATCAGTTACTGATTACTTTTTTCATGTAACTTGACCAACACTGCCCAAGATTAAAAAGACTCACAGTTTCTTAACTTAATATAAATCCTAGAATTCCTCTTTATGACCAGTCCTGTCATTACATCTTCACACGCTCATTAATACTAGGTGTGCTGTTCCTTAGCAACTCAAACTAGGGCCAAACTTCAAAGAAATATCGTCCCTTCTCTTTCCATGCCATAGCTTATTAACCAGCAGGTAGTTTAGAGCATATAAGCTATTTTAAATCAAAGTGCAAAGCAGAGGCAGCAGTGTAGCTGGAGCTGAAAATCTAACACCGTCATCAGCATCAGTCAAAATACCCTCAGCAAGCCTCCACTCTTTGATTTAACCGTGAAAATTATTTTATTGAACTTTGTCACTGTGGCCAAACTATAAAAACAGGCGGGCAAGTCATCGTTTTCCTCCCAGGTGAGAGTAAATTTACACCCAGCATTCAAGTTTTCTGTTTCACTCAAATACTGTATCTCCTGAGAATGTATGTCTGAT
This sequence comes from Neolamprologus multifasciatus, assembly GCF_963576455.1. Classification (NCBI taxonomy): domain Eukaryota; kingdom Metazoa; phylum Chordata; class Actinopteri; order Cichliformes; family Cichlidae; genus Neolamprologus; species Neolamprologus multifasciatus. The sequence continues at coordinate 6,954,489 of NC_140442.1, read as the reverse complement.
GAGTCTCACAACAGTACAAGAACCTTGCAGCTTTCAAATTTGCTGGCCGGGCTGCAAAGATAATACCCAGGATCAAAACTCCTCACACTTGTCAACAGTGGATGCTTCTCAGGGAGACGGAGGAAGGACGGAAAGTATGAGAACTGTGGAGGACATTCAGTAGGAAGCCTGCTTCCAGCTGTTTCCCTAAGGAAACATTGACCCTTCTGAGAATCTGCTTTTAGCGGCGCGCAGGAAGAAGACTGCCCTGGCACAGCACTGTAAGTCCTCCCATGAATTAAAGATGAGCTCAAGTTATTCTTCTGGCTTGAACTGACTGGAACAGATTTACAATTTGCATTTTATTTGAAAAGAACATAACCATCGCATTCTTTCATTTCAGGATCATATGTGACACATCTATGGTCAGTTTTCCAGGTTGCTCGGGAGATGATGGAGGCAGCATTTCAGAAATAACGGTTAACTGTGTCTGTGTGAAATGTGTTATTTCAAGGCTGGGCAACGCTCAGAAAAAAGGGATCTTAACATGAAAGATGGAACCATGTGAAAAGAAATTAAATCTAATTATTATTTTATTAAGTAAAGGTTTGTGATGCAGAACATCATTTTAAAAATGACTGAAAATGTTATTTTATTTGTGAAAAACACTTTCTTTTTATTTGTAACTTTCTTACATAACTTGTGCATCAAACAGACAGATGTGGTACACAGTACAGCTGTGCTTTAATCTAAACACAAACATCAGCCTCACAATGAAAACGTCAACATGCTGTTGTTAAGTGGGTATGTTTGCCATCTCAGTTTACTGTGGTCGTATGCTAATTTGGATTAGCAAATTACACAAGTACAACAGAGGCTAATGGCTATTAAGCAAAGTACTGACAAACTGAAGCCATTTTCACTCGTGCACTGCAGTTGTGAACGTTTCTAGTCACTACTTTAAAGATGTACTTCATAGTTTCATAGTAGTTTTATGTTGTGTGGATTTTCTTGGGTTTTCTAATTGTTAAATCTTTTCAAACATTTGTTATTTCCAACATTTATTGTTTATGTTCTAGTTTGTTGTATTTTGATATGTTTTGTCTTTTTAATCCACTACACCAGCGATCCCCAACCTTTTTTGCGCCACGGACCGGTTTATGCCCGACAATATTTTCATGGACCGGCCTTTAAGGTGTCGCAGATAAATACAACAAGATAAAACTAGGACCAGTACCGATAAAATTAAAATTTATTCATAACACACGTGAAAAGACCAAGGAAAACCGAGTAAACGATAAAAAACGATAACAAAATAACGCTGAAAACCGATAAAAACCCTGAAAACTATACATTTCACACCTGAGCATCAACTCTCGCGGCCCGGTACCAAACAACTCATGGACCGGTACCGGTCCGAGGCCCGGGGGTTGGGGACCGCCTCACTACACTACGACAATACTAATTTGATGATGATGGCAGTGTTCATTCAGGTGATTGTCTAACTTTATAGGATTCTTCCCCAGAACACCGTGGGTATGAAACTTCAAGAAAATCTAGACAATCATTATTGATCAATGATAAACAATTTAAACGTCCTCTTTTTCTTCTTTTCTTCTCCTTCCGGCTGCCTCTTTAGGGCTCTGCATTGTGTGTGCATTCATCTGCCTTGATCCCACCTTATTCCTATCATCCGCCTCTGTCACAGCAACCCTCTGGACTTCTTTACTGCATCCTTGAATCTTCTCTGTGGTCTTTGTTTTCCTCTACTTTCTGGCAGATCCATCTTCTACCTCCATTGCCCAGCATATCTACCATCCCTCCTTTGAACAATCTAAACCAGGGGTAGGCAACTCCAGGCCTCGAGTGCCGGTGTCTTGCAGGTTTTAGATCGCACCCTGGGTCAACACACCTGAATCAAATGATTAGTTCATTACCAGGCCTCTGGAGAACTTCAGAAATGCTGAGGAGTCATTTAGCCCTTAAAATCAGCTGTGATAGATCATGGACACATCTAAAACCTGCAGGACACCGGCACTCGAGGCCTGGAGTTGCCTACCCCTGATCTAAACCATCTCAATCTTGCCTCTCTAACTTTGTCTCCAAACTGCTCAACCTGAGGTGTCCCTCTGATATAGCCATTTCTAATCTTGTCCAACCCGGTCCCTCCCAATGAAAATCGTAACATCTTCAACTCTGCCACCTCAACAGCGGGTCTCACTAGCATCTTGTAGACATCCTCTTTCACTCTTGCCGCTATCCTTCTGTTACTAATCACTCCTGACACTCATCTTCACCCACTCCATTCTGCCTTCACTCTCTTCTTCACCTCTCTTGTGCTCAGTCCATTAGTTTGAATGGTTGATCTCAGGTCATCAGCACGAGCCTCCTTCTTATTCACAAGCATGTATTCTGTCTTGCGTCTACTGACATTCATTTATCTTGTCTTCAGAGCAGACCTCCACCTCTCCAGGGTTTCTCCAGTGCTCCTCACTCTCGCTACACATCACAATGTTGTCTGCGAATATACTAGTCCACAGAAGCTCCAGCATGACCTCCCCTGTCAGCCTGTCTATCCCTCTGGGGACACAGAGGTTAAATACATATGAAACACATTTTTTAGTCATATACGCCTGCAGTAAGTGAAGTACAGTCTAGAGCTGTTACAATATTGTGCAAAAACGGTTTATTAATGCAATTAAGCATATAAGCTGATGGATTAGAAATGCTTAAAACATGTTAGATATAGTGTGACTCCAAAGAGCAGCAGGTTAACATGGCCTCAAAAGCCACTCACACAATGAGCCATTATTTTTCAGCTAGAGGCCTGTGATTGTAAAGTACAAAGTACATTATCTGGCAGCAGCTCTTACCAAAGTTCAGTGCTTCTCACAAGAGAAGTGAGAAAAACTGCTCCAATCTAGAACTTGTTCTTTAGACCTAAAGAACATCAAAAGTTCTTTCAGGTCAGTGCTGGTAAGCTGAATGTCTTTTTTTTAATCTTTTTATCTTTTTTCTTTTCTGTCTTTTTTTAATATCCACACCTGGTTGAGTAAAAAGGAAAGAGCATCTGAAAGAAAAATGTGGCTGTGCACTCCAAACAGTGTCCAGCCAGATTATTTGTTATGCTGACAGTGAAGGCACCTTGCAAACCTATGAGCTGGCAAACTCTCTCAGCACACTCAATTCAGAGTGTAGCAGTGGCAACAACCTTGCTGCTCAAGCCAGGAAAAGCAGCCCACTCCAATGTGACCACCTATAAATCGGGATCTATTGTAGGGCATCATGTCCGTGTCACATTGTATGCATGTGTTGCTTGCACACACATTCAAAAGCTGTTATATATAATGCTTATATGTGGGATGTGTAGATATGATCTGCTTGACAATGGTTAACCTAAAGAATTCTGATAACAGCCATTGTCACAATAATGCAGAGGTTCAAACTGTGTCCTCTTCTGCTTCTTCACTACCTTATGAAAATCTTTCAGCTAGCTATATCAGTATCATCAGCAACAGCTACATGCTGATGCTCACAATAAGGGACACAGAATCAATATCAGCTGCACGTCTTGATATATGGAGAAGAATGCAATGTACACACATGGCTCTTACAGAAAAGTCTGTGTGAAGCATGAATAGCTGTGTGTAAACACATCATTATCTTCACCAAGCACAAAAAATGAAAGGACAGGGATTTGTTAGAAGCAGTACACAGCTCTCAGGGCAACACTGAAATATACCAGGTAGATGTGAAATATATCGAAACTATTTCTTTTTTATTTCCTTTTATTGTATTTAACCTTATAGCCTTTACATGTAGCCATCCCTCTCATGTTGTCTTTACTCTTGCAAATACAGTTGATGGAGTTTAACTTGTAAAGGTCAGAGATGTTGAGACAAAGCAATAATGAGATTTGTTGAAGGGCACCTGTATTAGGTTTACACCAGTGTGTAGCCTTTTTCGGTTAAAAATAGAAACTGGAAGAACAACAAAGACCTCGATGTTTTGGCACTTTGTATTTAGTGACCTTTTTATCTAAAAAGCTTTGGGTGTTTGGTATATTACTGCAACACTGTCTGAGCAAATGATTATCTTTTTATATAAGTGTGATTAAAGTCAAACAGTAAGTCTGTGTAGGGTTATTTCATTAGGTACATGGCATAAAACACTGCAGGAGGGGGAACAACTGAAAACACTCAAGTTACAAAACGTCTGACGTGGAATACGAAAGGTTTTTGCTGAGTACCAAACAATTATTTTTCAGATGACTCCATCCACTGTATGTATAACTGCAACGGAGGTGAAGAGGAGACACGTTTTTCACTAATTGTCTAATTTTTTTCCTCTGTGGCAGTAAAATGCTGTCAGAAGCTCCCATAGATTCAAACAGGCATTCAAACACTTTAGACTTTGAAGGTTAAAAGAGACAATGCAATCAGACATTAAAAAAGTCAAACTCAGCAGCAACAAAAGACTTAGCTAGAATTAGCGCATTCAGCCTAGATATTCTGAAAAAATGAAAGTACGATGAAAAATAGCACAAGAACTAAAATTGACATAGAAAATGATAATTTTGCAGATAATTCAGAGGAGCAGTCTTTCCTATACAGAGCTTCTGAACAACACAGAAGTTTGCCAGGTATATAAAAGACACAGAAGCCATTTCTTTTTTAAAATCTTGGCAAGGACTGGTACGTTAAAGATGCACCTATAGTTATTAAAAGCTTCACCGTCACAGTGAGGATTCGTTAGGAGTTGGCACAATTGCAAGCAGAACACTAAAAGTAAAAACTACAAGTACTGTAAGTATTAATTGTAACCAAAAGAAGAGTGGCACAGAAAGACCAGAGACAAAATACAGATTACACAAACATTAATTATCAAGGTTGTTTCTTTATTCTAAATGGGTATTAAATGAATCAATGCTGCTGCTCAGATCTATGTTTTTGAACAACAAGCTTAATGGACCCTATGAACATGCTATTAGGGTCACTATTAAAAACAGCAGTTTTAACGGCATCACCCAGTGAACAAGTATTTGTACTGCGATGATACTGTAAAGAAATAATGTTGAAATAATGATCTTTGAAGAGAGCTGGACCTCGGGGTTTTACATGAACGAGTGCACTGGCAACTGTTAGCAGAAAGCACTTCATGTCTGCACAATTTTAGCTTTGCAACACGTTGGAATAACACCAAGCAGGAGAGGAACGCACTGTGATTTAGAAACAATAGTGAAGTGCAACATGCCCCAAAACAGCAAATACATCTCATCAGCATCTAAACAGGCACGGAGTTTCGAAGACGCTGTTTCAGCTGCTGTCTGTTTAATAGCAGGATGCACATGATAAACTGCTCTACAGGATGGAAGTCTGATTTCTGATCAATTGCTTAAGTGCTGATGTTTTCACAGGAGAATACTGATAGAACGTTTAACCCATCACTCATGTGCTTGTCTTGTAAAATGTCTACAGAACACAGAGGCAGAATTTTGTTATCGAACACATACTGATGGTTTGGCAGGAACGCTGGTCCAGTCTAAATGGGATGAAATCTTCCACTCCTTCACTTTTGCAATGGTAGTATGGAAATACGACTATAAGGCTGTCAGTGCTGAGACTGGTCACCACTGGGAATGGGAGTCTTGCTGAGTTTGGTTAATTTGCTAAATTATTGAATTGCAGGCCTTGAAAGTTTAATAAAAACCTCAAAAATACAACCATTGATGGGAAAAAAGGTTTATTTGCATGAGCCGATATTTGATAACACAGTGTCAGAAATACTATGTGATGATCACAGCATCAAGTCGAAATCTTTTAACTAGGGTTTAATGGATTGTAAGTGGGGCTTGTCACCTGAGGGAAAGTTCAAGGATGCTTTTGCTCCCCTACAGATTTGTATAAATGTAGGTGATGATATTTATTGTTGATGGACTTGTCAAACAACTGCAGTTATTTTGAAATGGTGAAAAATACTGCATTCCACTAGTCTTGATAAATAAACGTGCTTTCTGAATTTAGAAATACACCACGCACAGCCACAAACTCTCCAGTTGTAGTAAGCAAGTTATTCTTACTCTCAGCGGCCCATATTTCAATCTGTTTGATGATAAAAATCACAGAGTGCTGCCGTACCACGACCAAAGAGCGGACGATGAACTGTAAAATGTTTCTGACAGACGGCCTGATATTTTATAGCAGAACACACAGACAAGCTTACAGATAAAAATATTCACAGCAAAGCTTGACTTACGAAAATGTTGGTTAAAGCGACCTATCCTATGGATAGGACGATGTAATATTTTTGGATTTTAACCTCATGAAAAACAATGAAGAGAAAACACTTCAATGATTTTATTACAAAATACATTTTAAAGAAAGAAATGTATTGAAGGGTATGTTGGTGCACATATGTGCTGTTTATTAAAATTCTCTCTTGTTGTCAGAAAATGAGAAATATTCAGACATGCTCGGGAAATACAAATTTGAAAGTACTGGGGAAACATTATAAATGTCTCAAGGATATACTGCTGCAAGCATTTGATCCAGACTTATTATGTACAGTGGACACACTGCCAGGCAGCTGATGCTGACGTATCAGTAAACAACTTCATCAATAAATGACCTTGAAGGTGGCTCTGGATTTAAAATGGACAATGAAGTTAAAAAATGAGGACAAATGGAGCTATTGGCAAGATCTCAGAGTAATAAATTATTATTATTATTATTATCACCAGACATGGTGGCACAGTGGACATGTGGTTAGTGGGGTGAGGTTAATTGGTTATTTTAAACTTGTTGTAGGTGTGAATGTGAGAGTGAATGGTTATCCGTCTCGCCCTGTTAGCCCTTTGACAGACTGGCAACCAGTCCAGAGAGTACCCCGCCTCTTTTCCACCATAGCAGCTTGGATAGGCTCCACCTTCACTGAATTAGATAAGTGGTTGGGGTTATTATTATTACCAAATGGTGTTTAATGGGTCCCTTTATCATAAAAAATGTCCCTTTCTGACCCCAGTGCTCACGGGAGAATAATTTGCCCCATTACAGACCTCATTTTTATTTGTTTCCAAGAACTCCACACACAATTTTATTATTTTTTCAGTAGGTCTTTGTTTGCACATTTCTCTTTTACCAGTTTAACATGTGCTAATTTGCAATGTCCATCCATTCATCCATCCACTTTCAGACGCCTACACATCCCTTTCCTCAATCACATCCTCCAGCTCCTGGTGTTTCCAAGGGGACACTTTAATGTGAAGGCGTAACAACTCTACTCTTAACTCCCTTTAATGTACAAACCAACAGTTTTTAATGTATTTTGCTAGTTTTGTTGTTTATTAGCGATCGTCAAACAGCTTATAGATACAGTAACACCATGTCCCACTGCTGTTAAATCAAGGGAAGATGTACATTTGAAGATGAGGACAAAAGGAACAATTATTCTTTAAATTTTTTTCTATCAATGACTGAAAATTCAAGATTCATGTTGAAATAGAAGCACTGAGATGGGGAGGTCAAGTGCCAGTTTTATCAGAATCCTTTGCAATAACATGGCATACAGTGCCAACACAAAAAACCAAAATGCTAGCTTCACTCAGATGCTTTACTCACCTTCATCTCATCAAAGTTGATTTGTGAAGATGGGGAGTACAAAAAAAAGAAATCAGTTTCACTTGCCAATTTAGCTTCAAAAGGCATTTCCTGCTTTTTCTGAATTGCAGCAACACAAACATTAATAATGAGTTAAAAGTAAAACAACTCACGGATGACACAGTGAATACGGAACCACATGTGGTGTTAGCACAAGTAAGAATGGAAATGAACTTGTTCGTCTCGGGTGTCGCAGAAATCAAGTTCCTAAAGGGTCCTCAAAAAAACAACATCAACACAAAGAGCACAAAATCATTCCCCAAAAAGTGCCCATGATCAAAGCCAGGCAAACAAACAAAACACCACTTTACTGATTTCACTGCTTCTTAAATTATTTCTAAGGACTTCTCTGTTCTCTAGTTTGGACTGCAGTGACCTGCAGACTGGCGTAATTGTTTTCCCGTTTATTACTTTAAATTATGGGGGAAGAAAACAAAAGAACACACAGTGCAAATAAGCGCGGTGCTTGGAAATAAAGCATGTTGTAAGTGAAAGGGAGAAAAAACAAAACTTTTGTGGTGTTAACTTTAACCACCTTTGCCTGTCAATTTCAAACAATTTATCTGCTGGATATAAATACATCAAATCATTTTCTTTTCAAAATTGGCATCAAACTAAGGTTCACTTTTTCTCTTATATGAATATGCTGTATTTAGATTTAGTGTGCAGCAGTTGCTTTGCTTCAGTAAATGTCATACTGTTCAACAAGATAGCAGCTAACAATCTCTGAGAACATCCTACTAAGAAAACCACTTAAGATGCATCATTTTTATGCTCCTTACATTTTTTAGAATCATCTTCTTTTCGGCTTTTTTCGTTAAGCAGAAAAGACCCAAATTAGGCTCCAAGATTAAAAAGACTTCAGGGAGATCTTCCTTTCGATGTATAATCCTAGACATCTTTTATTAATTGAAACCATTATTTGGTGTTTCATAATGATCAAATGCACATTACGGCACTGATATAAAAAACCTCAGTAAGAAATCAAACACCAAACACCATCAAAAAATGATAATTACATCCTCTTTAACTTTAAGCAAAGAATTTCGTTTTGGTTTTTTTGTAAATTTCAAAAAGTTTTTACACAAAAACCACAAAAACTTCCAGGTTCACTATAGAGTTAAAAACCAGCTGGAATACCGTCATGAACCTGAATGACAGAAATAACACTGAGCATCTGAACAATGCTACTACTGAGTAGTCACAGTTGTCAGTAGTGCAGTAGCGGCCTGCAGGGCCAAAAATTTAAAGGCAATGTCTTCTTAGTCAACACCACAACATGATGCTTTTAATGATCTCTAAAACCGACATACTCATTCATTTGACTTCCAGGACCTTTTTTAAAATATACAATGCATTAAAAATACTTTCCATTGTAATTTCCTGTGTGCACGATCTGTTCTCTGATCTCCTGAAAGCTGACAGCGTCATCATCGTCTGACCCAGGACTTCTCCCCCCTTGGAGGAAACAAATCCATCTTAGTACACGTTTTCCCTCTCAGATAAGATGTCACCTTTCATCTCCTGTGACAGCACATGCTGAGATTACTTCAGTATGTGCTGTCTACTTCACTGTTCTTTTGGCAGATGGGGGAACTGCTAATATCTTGTCAGCCAGTCCTATAAACTGGGCTTTGAAACCACAGAAGCACACGCTGGGCTACATTGTTTGCCTCCACTAGCATTCGCTTGGTGGGAGATCCAACTGTAAATAGCGTGCATGCGGTGTAGTGAAGGTTAAGTTCAGATTAAATGATCAGATTATTTCATTTAAACATCAAATTTGCAGGATATTGGTGATGAAGAGAGGTTTAATTGTGCACTCATGTGGTCCTCAAAGCCTTTATTTCAGGTTAGAGACTGAAATAAAGGCATATGGTAAGAAACTTTTGATCAGTTGTTTAAAGTGGTGTGTATTTTGATGTACGACTTTAACCATTAGTTGCTGTCCACATGCAGCAGCCTAGATTAGCTTGAAAACTATTTATTAGCAGTAATTCCAATAACAAATCAAGCAAATTGCACACAAACACACTGAAGTTAAAGAGTTGAGTTTCCAACTCAAGAAACGGTGCCAACTGACAAGTATGTGTATGCTCGACAAATCAGCTTCACAACCCAACATCAGCTGTGTTTTTGTGTTACTGCACAGCAATCTATAATCAGTACTGAACAGAAACAGCTGGAGTGCAGTTAGAGCCCAGTGATCTCTTACAGAGGCTGGACAATAAAAGGACGGCCTCCCGTTGAATCCGCCCACCCGGTGTCTGTGTTTCAAATGGTAATCTGAGCTCGTTTCTTCAGCTCAAAAGGATGCACCCACTGTGATGACACTGACACCTGTGGGATCAAACAGCACAAGCTTTTGAACTGGTGAGGAAAATTTGCTCTCATGCAAATATAGATTTCTGTTGCTTGTGATGCCAGTGCAGTGATTTCTTTTAGGCTGCCATATAAGGTGTTTTTGGCAACATGTTTTTGTAATATTACTCACCAAAGTGCACTGAGGGCGAACAAATACATTTACTTCATTGCAAAAAAAACAAAAAGTAAATAATAATGATAATAAATTCTATTTCTCTACCTGTGTTGGCACATTATTGACACCACAGATTGACTACTGTTGAAGACATTGGCAGGAGTGTGTGAATTATTATTTTTATTATTATTATCATATTAGAATAAACAAAATAATGGATGCTTGTGACTGAAACATCGTGCAGCACTAACATCCTTATGTGGTAGCTGGTTTGGTTAGTTTGGTAAGTTAGTTAGCTCAAACCTATATTTGAAGTTTCTATACATCTGTGCTAAGCTAATATTTATGAATCAGTCACATTGCTGCTTTATCAGCATTAAAATGTGCTGCAAGAAACAAAGACCTGTCAACATTTGGCGTTTGTCACTGAACCACACGTATCCTTCAGGTGTAACAATGATGTTGAGCGATTTTTGCATGTCATAGAACATTTGCAAAATCTTCTTTGTTGTTTTTGCAGCAAAGAACTGGAGGGTGTTTTATTTTTTGCTTTTTTATTCATTTATTATCTATTTATTTATTTTTATTTTAATACTGTTCTCATCCCTTTTCTTTCATCACATTTAGGCAGTTTTTGCTTCTTCTTTTTTTAAACACCATTTTTGTGACCTTTTGTCTGAATTTAACAATAGCATTCATGAAACATTTGCATTTCAGTCGCCCGCAGGAAAATGGTTTGTATTAATAATAATTACACATGCTCTCAGTGCATATATGCATTATGCACAGATTTTTTTTTTAGAAAACATAAAAATACACGAGCACTAAACAATACTCCCCGTGACAGAGTCACTGCAAAGTTGTATGTGGACAATCATGGAAAAAAATATGAGAAAAACATGGGAAATGAACAAATGAGACTTTGGACCCTAGATTATTTTTTATTCATAATATTTGTTAATACGTGATAAAAGTAGGGATGGGTATCGTTTCGGTTTTATCCGATACCAGTACCAAACCAGTACTTTTGAAACGGTGCCGGTGCTTAAACGGGGCTCGAACCGGTGCTTAAAGAATGGAGAACACAAAATTGGTCCAAAAACCTCTCATGTTTAGCTGTTTTTTTGTAAAAAGATAACAATGTTAGCCTTTTTTTGCAGCTATAGGGGATTTATGGCATCACTCTTGGCAGGAAGCAGTGCTTAATCAATGGAAAAAACACAAACTTTGTCCAAAAACCTCTCATGTTTAACTGTTTTCCCACTTTTTCTTTGGTCATTTTTGCCTTTTTGGCCAGGGTGAAGGGAGTATCTGCCATCAAACAAGAAGACAGCCGCATGTAACTATGACGGTGTTTGCTAGTTCACCTTACATGCATTAATGTAATAACGTGGTTAGCCTACTCAGTGTAAATTACACACGAACAACATTAAGCTACTCACGCAGAGCAGAACGGCTGCTGCTGCTGCCATCATCATCCGTCATCATTTCTGCTACACTGGCAGGGCTAGGGGCCAGGACTCTACTCTTCAGGTTCTTGGGGGATGTTGCTAACTCCGGTCCGATAACAGGCACCACACCCACAGTAGATGTGCTCGGTGTGAGGTCTCGCAGCAAGCTATCAAATACGGTGCATTTCTCGGCTTTTAACAAAATGCTATGCATCGCCAGGTGTTTCATCAGATTCGAGGTGTTACATCCTTTGCACAGTATCACCTTAAAGCACTTGTTGCAGGCTGCTGAGTTTGCATCTTTTGCTGTGAAGTACAGCCAGACTCTGACCGCTTCGTCTTGGGCATTTTTAATCTGTAGCTCTGCTCTAAAAGAATGTACGTACCTGGGCCTGCCTACTACACTCGCAAAGGTAAAATGATTGGCTGGAATCCAAAGTGCATGACATCTCAGGAAAAAAAAAAGCACCGACATAAAGCACCGAAACGTGCGCTGCTTTTCAGTCTGGTTACTACTGTTTATGTCAGAACCGGTGCCATAATGGCACCGGATACTGGTACCCATCCCTAGATAAAAGTTACTAAGTATTAATCATGAAAGTTTTTTAATTTTTGAAGTAGGACATGCTGGAAAAAATCTGACAACCGCTGCTTTAGAGGTCCCACGATTGTGGCTAAAATTGTGATTCTACTCCAGTCTCTTGTTCCAGTCGTGTTAACTTCAATTATTTTTTCCTTTATGGGTTTGAATTAACTTTTCCTTTGCAGTTGTATACCCAAGTGGGAATATGACATTATTTGTAATAAGAACACTGCCTGCATGGTAATTTCCTATTAAGAGTTTCCTTCATGAGGTCACCATCCAAGTATTACAAGCGATGTAAACAACTGGTTTCCCATCAACCATCGTCGTTATTTTAAATTCAGATTATTTTTTAAAAGTTAAACAGAAATTTAATGTAATAATGATGAAATTGGATGTGAATTTACACTGTCTGTTTCTAGTGTGGTCAGTGGATGCGTTTGTGTTAACACAGGATCATTTAATGAGTAGGGTCTTTTTTATATTTGAGTTATGACACAGGATGCATCACATATGTATGCAGGAGAGTAAGGTCCAGATCTTGTCTGAAGATGGCCTTTCTCACAGGTAGCGTGCAACAGGAATTTGTACACACCAGCTGCGTTTTTACTACAATAACTAATCTGATTGGTTAGAGTAAGAATGAGGGGTGGAGCCTGGGCAGAATCTGTAGGTTCCTGTGAATTCTGACATAACTCAGTCTAATGTTACATAGACAACTGATTCAGACTGTTACATTGT